>NC_083317.1:101805796-102494209 GCF_963455315.2 Globicephala melas
TAGTTAATTTTAATCATTGGCTGTGATTAAAGTTTTCTTATCATTTAGAATATTCTTTCTGTTTCAAGTGTCCTTAAAGCTTGGATTCTGTTTTTGAATCATTTATTATTTGGTTTATGTATATCCTCAATCACTGCTCACAGATGGAGTTTATCACATTATTGTACATTATCAGTTATCTGCCTATGAGATGATATTGTCAGCAGGTATAGAATTTGGGGGATACATAAATTTTTCTCAATAGTCAGCAAATATTAAATTCTTTCCTCAAATTTCAGGTGTTACAATGAGAAATTTGATGCCAGTCCTTTTTCCTGTGTACCTAACATTTTATTGTCATTATTAGCAATATTATTAACAATAGCATAAATTATTATTATGCTCTAGGGACTTGAAGATTTTAACTTTATTGTTCAGTTCAGGACATTGGTCCACCAGAGACCTCCCGGCTCCATGTGATATCAAATGGCAAAAATTCTCAGAGAGATATCCATCTCAATGCTAAGACCCAGCTCCACTCAATGAACAGCAAGCTACAGTGCTGGACACCCCATGGCAAACAACTAGGAAGACAGGAACACAACCCCACCCATTAGCAGAGAGGCTGCCTAAAATCATAATAAGATCACAGCCACCCCAAAACACACCACCGGAGGTGGTCCTGCCCACCAGAAAGACAAGATCCAACCTTATCCACCAAAACACAGGCACCAGTCCCCTCCACCAGGAAGCCGACACAACCAACTGAACCAACATTAGCCAGTGGAATAGACACCAAAAACAATGGGAACTATGAACCTGCAACCTGCACAAAGGAGGCCCAAACACAGTAAGTTAAACAAACTGAGAAAACAGATAAACACACAGCAGATGAAGAAGCAAGGTAAAAACCCATCAAACCAAACAGGTGAAGAGGAAATAGGCAGTCTACCTGGAAAAGAATTCAGAGTAATGATAGTAAAGATGATCCAAAATCTTGGAAATAGAATGGAGAAAATAAAAGAAACGTTTAACAAGGACATAGAAGAACTAGAGAGCAAACAAACAAAGATGAACAACACAATAAATGAAATTAAACATTCTCTAAAAGGAATCAATAGCAGAATAACCAAGGCAGAAGAACTGATAAATGACGTGGAAGATAAAATAGTGGAAACAATTACCACAGAGCAGATAAATGGAAAAGAATTAGAAGAATTGAGGATGGTCTCAGAGATCTCTGGAACAACATTAAATGCACCAACATTCGAATTATAGGGGTCGCAGAAGAAGAACAGAAAAAGAAAGGGACTGAGAAAATATTTGAAGAGATTATAGTGGAAAACTTCCCTAATATGGGAAAGGAAAAAGTCAATCAAGTCCAGGAACCGCAGAGAGTCCCATACAGGATAAATCCAAGGACAAACACGCCAAAACACATATTAATCAAACTATCAAAAATTAAATACAAAGAAAAAATATTAAAAGCAGCAAGGGAAAAACAACAAATAATATACAAGGGAATCCCCATAAGGTTAACAGCAGATCTTATAGCAGAAACTCTGCAAGGCAGAAGGGAGTGGCAGGATATATTTAAAGTGATGAAAGGGGAAAACCTACAACCAAGATTACCCAGAAAGGATCTCATTCAGATTTGACAGAGAAATTAAAACCTTTACAGACAAGCAAAAGCTGAGAATTCAGCATCACCAAACGAGCTTTACAACAAATGCTAAAGGACGTTCTCTAGACAGGAAACACAAGAGAAGGAAAAGATCTACAATAACAAACACAGAACAATTAGGAAAATGGTAATAGAAACACACGTATTGATAATTACCTTAAATGTAAATGAATTAAATGCTCTAACCAAAGAAAGAGACTGGACCTGTATATATGCTGTCTACAAGAGACCCACTTCAGACCTAGGGACATATACAGACTGAAAGTGAGGGTATGGAAAAAGATATTCCATGCAAATGGAAATCAAAAGAAAGCTGGGGTAGCAATTCTTATATCAGACAAAATAGACATTAAAATAAAGACTATTACAAGAGACAAAGAAGGACACTACTTTCCTTCTTGATCAAGGGATCAATCCAAGAAGATGTAACAATTGTAAATATTTATGTACCCAACATAGGAGCACCTCAGCACATAAGGCAAATACTAACAGCCATAAATTGGGAAATCAACAGTAACACAATCATAGTAGGGGAATTTAATATCCCACTTTCACCAATAGACAGATCATCCAAAATGAAAATACATAAGGAATTACAAGCTTTAAATGATACATTAAACAAGATGGCCTTAATTGATATTTATAGGACATTCCATCCAAAAACAACAGAATACACTTTCTTCTCAAGTGCTCATGGAACATTCTTCAGGATAGATCATATCTTCAGTCACAAACCAAGCCTTGGTAAATTTAAGAAAACTGAAATCGTATCAAGTATCTTTTCCGACAACAATGCTATGAGGCTAGATGTCAATTACAGGAAAAAATCTGTAAAAAATACAAACACTTGGAGGCTAAACAATACACTACTTAATAACCAAGAGATCACTGAAGAAATCAAAGGGGACGTCACATAATTCCTAAAAACAAATGACAATGAAAACACGACAACCCAAAACCTATGGGATGCAGCAAAAGCAGTTCTAAGAGGGAAGTTTATAGCAATACAATCCTACCTCAAGAAACAAGAAACATCTCAAATAAACAACCTAACCTTACACCTAAAGCAATTAGAGAAAGAGGAACAAAAAAACCCCCTAAAGTTAGCAGAAGAAAAGAAACCATAAAGATCAGATCAGAAATAAATGAAAAGGATATGAAGGAAAAATAGCAAAGATCAATAAAACTAAAAGGTGGTTCTTTGAGAAGATAAACAAAATTGATAAACCATTAGCCAGACTAATCAAGAAAAAAAGGGAAGGGCTTCCCTGGTGGTGCAGTGGTTGATAGTCTGCCTGCTGATGCAGGGGACACGGGTTCGTGCCCCAGTCCGGGAAGATCCCACATGCAATGGAACAGCTGGGCCCATTAGCCATGGCCGCTGAGCCTGTGCGTCCGGAGCCTGTGCTCTGCAACGGGAGAGGCCACAACAGTGAGAGAGGCCCGCATACAGAAAAAAAAAAAAAAAAAAAAAAAGGGAAAAGACTCAAAACAATAGAATTATAAATGAAAAAGGAGAAGTAACAACTGACACTGCAGAAATACAAAGGATCATGAGAGATTACTACAAGCAACTATATGCCAAAAAAATGGACAACCTGGAAGAAATGGACAAGTTCTTAGAAAAGCACAACATTCCAAGCCTGAATCAGGAAAAAATAGAAAATTTAAAAAGACCAATAACAAGCACTGAAATTGAGACTGTGCTTAAAAATCTTCAACAAACAAAAGCCCAGGGTGAAATGGCTTCACAGGCGAATTCTATCACACATTTAGAGAAGAGCTAACACCTCTCCTTCTCAAACTCTTCCAAAATATAGCAGAGGGAGGAACATTCCCAAACTCATTCTACAAGGCCATGATTACTCTGATACCAAAACCAGACAAAGATGTCACAATGAAAACTACAGGTGAATATCACTGATGAACATAGATGCAAAAATACTCAACAAAATACTAGCAAACAGAATCCATCAGCACATTAAAAGGATCATACACCATGACCAAGTGGGGTTTATCCCAGGAATGCAAGGATTCCTCAATATATGCAAATCACTCAATGTGATACAGCATTTTAACAAATTGAAGGATAAACACCCTATGATAATGTCAATAAATGCAGAAAAAGCTTTCAACAAAATTCAACACAAATTTATTATAAAAATCCTCCAGAAGGTAGGCATAGGGGGAATTTACCTCAACATAATAAGGCCATATATGACAAACCCACAGCCAACATCGTTTTCAGTGGTGAAAAACTGAAACCATTTCCTCTAAGATCAGGAACAAGACAAGATTGTCCACTCTCACCACTATTATTCAAAACAGTTTTGGAAATTTTAGCAACAGCAATCAGAAAAGAAAAAGAAATAAAAGGAATCCATATCAGAAAAGAAGAAGTAAAACTGTCACTGTTTGCAGATGACATGATACTGTACATAGAGAATCCTAAAGATGCTACCAGAAAACTACTAGAGCTAATCAATGAATTTGGTAAAGTAGAAGGATACAAAATGAATGTCCAGCAATCTCTTGCATTCCTATACACTAATGATGAAAAATCTGAAAAAGAAATGAAGGAAACACTCCCATTTACCAGTGCAACAAAAGAAATAAAATACCTAGGAATAAACCTACCTAAGGAGACAAAAGACCTGTACAGAGAAAACTATAAGACACTGATGAAAAAAATTAAAGATGATACAAACAGATGGAGAGATATATCATTTTCTTGGATTAGAAGAATCAACGTTGTGAAAATGACTATACTATCCAAAGCAATCTACAGATTCAATGCAATCCATATCAAACTACCAACGGTATTTCTCACAGAACTAGAATAAAAAATTTCACAATTTTTATGGAAACACAAAGACCCCGAATAGCCAAAGCGATCTTGAGAAAGAAAAATGGAACTGGAGGAATCCGGCCCCCTGATTTCAGGCTATACTACAGAGCTACAGTAATCAAGACAGTATGGTACTGGCACATAAACAGAAACATAGATAAATGGAACAGGATAGAAAGCCCAGAGATAAACCCATGCACATATGGTCACCTTATTTTTGATAAAGGAAGAAAGAATAAACAATAGAGAAAAGACAGCCTCTTCAATGAGTGGTGCTGAGAAACCTGGACAGCTACATGTAAAAAAATGAAATTAGAACATTCCCTAGCACCATACACAAAAATAAACTCAAAATGGATTAAAGACCTAAATGTAAGGCAAGACACTATAAAACTCTTGGAGGAAAACATAGGCAGAACCCTCTATGACCTAAATCACAGCAAGATCCTTTTTGACCCACCTCCTAGAGAAATGGAAATAAAAACAAACAAATGGGACCTAATGAAACCTAAAAGGTATTGTACAGCAAGGAAACCATAAACAAGACAAAAAGACAACCCTCAGAATGGTAGAAAATATTTGCAAGTGAAGCAACTGAAAAAGGATTAATCTCCAAAATTAACAAGCAGCTCATGCATCTCAATATCAAAAACGAAACAACCCAATCCAAAAATGGGCAGAAGACCTGAATAGACATTTCTCCAAGGAAGATATACAAACTGCCAACAAACACATGAAAGGATGCTCAACATCACTAATCATTAGAGAAATGCAAATCAAAACTACCATGAGATATCACCTCACACCAGTCAGAATGTCCATGATCAAAAACTCTACAAACAATAAATGCTGGAGCGGGTGTGGAGAAAAGGGAACCCACTTTCACTGTTGGTGGGAATGTAATTGATACAGCCACTATGGAGAACAATATTGGGGTTCCTTAAAAAACTAAAAATAGAACTACCATATGACCCAGCAATCCCACTACTGTGCATATACCCTGAGAAAACCATAATTCAAAAAGAGACATGTACCACAATGTTCATTGCAGCACTATTTACAATAACCAGGACATAGAAGCTACCTTAGTGTGCATTGACAGTTGAATGGATAAAGATGTGGCACAAATATACAATGGGATATTACTCAGCCATAAAAAGAAATGAAATTGAATTATTTGTAGTGAGGTGGATGGACCTAGAGTCTGTCGTACAGAGTGAAGTAAGTCAGAAAGAGAAAAACAAATACCGTATGCTAACACATATATATGGAATCTAAAAAAAAAAAAAGATTCTGAAGAACCTAGAGGCGGACAGGAATAAAGATGCAGATGTAGAGAATGTACTTGAGGACACAGAGAGTGGGAGGTGTAAGCTGGGATGAAGTGAGAGAGTGGCGTGGACATACATACACTACCTAATGTAAAACAGATAGCTAGTGGGAAGCAGCCTCGTAGCACAGGGAGATCAGCTCAGTGCTATGTGACCACATAGATGGGTGGGATAGAGAGTGTGGGAGGCAGACACAGAGGGAGGAGATATGGTGATATATGTATATGTATACCTGACTCACTTAGTTATGAAGCAGAATCTAACACACCACTGGAAAGCAATTATACGCCAATAAAGATGTTGATAAATAAATAGATAGATAAATAAATAAATAAAAGAATCCGTGGTCTTTTTGTCTGCCACACTAGTCTTTAGTCAAAGAACAACAAACTTCAGTAATTATTATTGTGTAGATGTTGCAGTGATATATCAGTAGAATATATTGGTACATTCTTACAAGATGAGTCAGAAAATGCTGATTTGCATTTGTAATTTTGATGAATATTGCACAGTATTTTGCAGACATATCATACTGTGTCTTATTCATCTTTGTTTATCCCAACGGTGCTCAACAAAACAGTGTTCTGCAGTATTTGAAGAAATAAAGAACATAGGACTGAAAGGTATAAGGGAGTGTGGAGAAATGAAAATTAAGAAAAGAGTTATAGAATTTGAAAAATAATAGGACAAGACAGAAATCTAATATTCGAATGTCATTTAATTTTTTGCTATCTACTTATTCTCTGTTTAAACACAGAGGTCAATTAGATAGTCTATTAGGACCTTTCAACTGCTGACCTTTTACAATCCCATGATTATATATACATACATACACACACACATATGTGTGTGTGTGTATGTATGTATATATAAAAGTGTTCCACGGAAGGGTAACTTTTGAATATTTTTTTTACATTACAAAGACTTTCATTTTGAGAAAACATGCAAAAACTGAGGGCTGTGAATAGTGCAGAGGGTTTTCTTTTCCCCTCTTAATGCTTACAATTTAATTAAGTCTGACAGGATACCATTTATGGTTTTGTCAAAAGCTTAGCAATTAGAGCTGTTTCGATTTTACATGGTCATCTTTACCAAGGCAAGTATTGAGAATAACTCTAATTTTGGAAATGTAGCTTGTCAATAGCTTAACATATGCTTCATATAAGCTAGAGCAAATTTTAAATATTGTTAACTTCAACTAACTACCTGTAATGATAAGCCAAAGTTAATTTTATTATATCATCATAAATATATATTCAAAATATATATATTCAAAATATATTCAAAATATATATTTTGAAATTTACTTGAATATATATATTATCTGATAATCTCACAAAAGTTAAAAATCAGGGTTCAGAATTCCTATGATAACTGAAGTAACAAAAGTAATTATAGATATCACACAAAAATAAAAATGCTTGGTAGATATATCTCAACTGATAAAGTTTTAAATTTGAGAAGCGATTATGTTAAAGAAAACTTTGATACATGACACCTTACAAAAATTATTGTAAAAAGGAATCTCTCTTATTTCCAAGACCTATGTGCCAGTTAAAATGTCATTTATGTAAAATGTGAATTGGCAAAATATGTCTAAAATATAAATTAATGAGAAGTTGTAATTGGAGGTTACAAAAAATCCCAAATTACTATGTATCCCCTTTAATTTTTTTTGTTTATTTTAAACAGAACCTACATGATGGCCACAATTTAGTTTATAATTTAGAAATTTCCTAAATTTATGTGATAAAAACCACCTTTGAAAGTCTAAAGTTTGAGAATAACAACATAAATTCTATTAACAATTCCATTTTATAACATTTCTCTTTTTTTTTTTTTTGCCTCCAATTCTGCTACTCTTTTTTTATCAGGTAAAATCTTAATGATAGCCTATGAAATAGTGTGGTTTATAATTAGCTGTGGATGCAATTAGAGGCATCAAAATCTCTAACTGATACTACTTCAGCCTCTTTCTTTTTTTTGTATGTCTTCAGTCTTTGATCCTGTTACTTTTCTCTCCAGCATAAACTGTACTTGAATTCTACCAAATACCCACACTGACCTTAAGCTGCTGTAGTTTATGGTGTACTAACTCCCCACTGTTTGTCAACTCCAATTTAAAACATATTTACTTTCACTTTCAGGCTGTTAAACACTGTGGCAAAAAGTCAACTAATTTTGCTGAGACATCACTTCATATTTTTTCTTTTTTTTAAGTAGACATATAGTTGACATACACTATTATGTTAGTTTGAGGAGTACTACATAATGATTTGACATTTCTATACACTATGAAATGATCAGCACAATAAACTTAGTAACCATCTGTACCCGTACAAAGTTATTAGACTATTATTGACCATATTATTTATATTAAATGTTACATCACCGTGGCTTGTTTATTTTATAACTGGAGATTTGTACTTCTAAATCCCTTTTACTATTTCACCACCCTCACCCTCTTCCCCTTTGGCAACCACCTGTTTGTTCTCTGTATCTGAATCTGTTTTCATTTTCTTTTGTTTCCTTTGCTTTTAATTTTCCACGTATAAGTGAGATCATAGAACATTTGTCTTTCTCGGACTTCTTTCACTTAGCATAACATATCTAGATCCATCCATATTGTTGCAAATGGCAAAGTTTCATTTTATGACTGAGTAATATTCCATTGTATATATGTGTGTATGTACACACACCATTTCTTCTTTATCAGTTCATCTATTGATGGACACTTAGGTTGCTTTCATATCTTGGCTATTGTTAATAATGCTCCAATGAACATAGGGTGCATATATCTTTTCACATTAGTGTTTTTGTTTCTTTCAAGTAAACACCCAGGTGTGAAATTTCTGTATCATATGGCAGTTCTGCTTTTAGTTTTGTGAAGAACCTCTATACATTTTTCCATGGTGAATGCACTAATTTACAATCCCACTGGTGGTGCATGAAGGTTCCTTTTTCTCCACATCCTCACCAACACTTGTTATTTGTTCTTTTTAATGATAGACATTCTGAAAGGTATGAGGTGGTATCTCACTGTGGTTTTAATTTGCACTTCCCTGATGATTAGTAATGTTGAGCATCTTTTCATGTGTCTGTTGGCCATTCTTATGTCTATTTGGAAAAATTTTTTCACATCCTCTGCCCTTTTTATTTTTTGGCGGTACGCGGGCCTCTCACTGTTGTGGCCTCTCCCGTTGCGGAGCACAGGCTCTGGACGCGCAGGCTCATTGGCCATGGCTCATGCCGCTCCATGGCATGTGGGATCTTCCTGGACTGGGGCACGAACCCGTGTCCCCTGCATGAGCAGGTGGACTCTTAACCACTGCACCACCAGGGAAGCCCCTCTGCCCATTTTTTAATTGTGTTTTTTGATGTAGAGCTGTATGGGTTCCTTATATATTTTGTATATTAACCCCTTATCAATTATATTGTTTGCAAATATCTTCTCCCATTCAGTAAGCTGCCTTTTCATTTTTTTGATAGTTTTCTTCCCTTTGTAAAAGCTTTTTAGATTGATCTGGTCACATTAGTTTATTTTTGCTTTTGTTTCCCTTGTCTGAGGAGACAAAGCAAAAAAAATATTACTAAGACCAATGTCAAAAAGCTTATTGCCTGTTTTCCTTTCTTAAAATTTTTTTATTTTATATTAGAGTATAGTTGCTTTACAATGTATTAGTTTCAGGTATACAGCAAAGTGATTCAGTTATATATATACATATATCTATTTCTTTTCAAATTCTTTTCCTATTTAGATTATTACAGAATATTGAGCAGAGTTCCCTGTGCTATACAGTAGGTCCTTTTATGGTTTCAGGCCTTAAGTTTAAGCTCTAATCCATTTACTTTTGTTTGTTTGATTTTATTGAAGTATATTTGACTTACAGTATTATATAAGTTTCAGGTATACTATTTGGTGATTTGATATTTTTATACATTACAAAATCATAACCACAAAATGTCTAATTACCATCTGTCACCATACAAAGTTATTATATTATTGAATATTTCCCTGTGCTGTACATTACAACCCCCTGACATTTATTTTATGCTGAAAGTTTGTACCTCTTAATCTCCCTCACCTATTTCCTTCATCCCACCACTCCTTTCCCCTCTGGCAACAACCAGTCTGTTCTCTGTATCTTTGAGTCTTTCTGCTTTGTTATGTTTGTTTCTATTTGTTTATTTGATTTTTTTTTTAAGATTCTATATATAATTGAAATTATATGGTATTTCTCTTTCTCTGACTTATTTTACTTTGCAGGATACTCTTTAGATCCATCCCTGTTGTTGCAAATCGTAAGATTTCATTCTTTTTATGGCTGAGTATTATTCCATTGTATATACATACCACATCTTCTTTATCCATTCATCTATCAGTAGACACTCAGGTTGTTTTCATATCTTGGCTATTGTAAATAATGCTTCAATGAAAACAGGTCTGCATTATCTTTTTGAATTAGGGTTTTCATGTTCTTTGTAAAAATACCCAGGAGTAGAATTGCTGGATCATATGGTAGTTCTGTTTTTAATTTTTTGAGGAACTTAAATATTGTTTTCCATAATGGCTATACCAATTTACATTCCCATCAACAGTGCACAAGCGTTCCCTTTTTGCCACATCCTCACTAACACTTGTTATGCCTTTATGATTATAGTGATTCTGAAAGATGTGAGGTGCTATCTCATTGTGGTTTTCATTTGCATTTTCCTGTAGATTATTGAATATCGTTTCATGTGTCTTTCAGCCATGTGTATGTCTTCTTTGAAAAATATCTATTAAGGTCCTTTGCCCATTTATAAATTGCACTATTTATTGTTTTGATGTTGAGTTGTAGGAGTTTTTGGTATATCTTTGATATTAACCCCTTATAAGATACATAATTTGCAAATATTTTCCCCTTTTCAGTTGGCTGCCTTTTTCATTTGTTAACAGTTTCCTTCACCGTGTAAAAGCTGTTTAGTCTGATGTACTCCCATTTATTTTTGTTTTTGTTTCCCTTGCCTTAGGAGACATATTTTTTAAAATATTGGTAAGACCAATGTTAGACAGCATGCTATATATGTTTTCTTCTAAGAGTTTTATGGTTTCAGGTCCTATATTCAAGTCTTTAAACCATTTTATTTTATTATTATTTTTTAAATTTATTAATTTATTTATTTTTGGCTGAGTTGGGCCTTTGTTGCTGCGTGTGGGCTTTCTCTAGTTGCAGCGAACAGGGGCTACTCTTCGTTGCAGTGCACAGGCTTCTCATTATGGTGGCTTCTCTTGTTGTGGAGTATGGGCTCTAAGCGTGTGGGCTTCAGTAGTTGTGGCTCACGGGCTGTAGAGCACAGGCTCAGTAGTTGTGGTACATGGGCTTAGTTGCTCTGCAGCATGTGGAATCTTCTTGGACCAGGGATCGAACCCATGTCTCCTGCCTTGGCCGGCAGATTCTTAACCACTTCACCACAAAGGAAGCTCTTTAAACCATTTTAAATTTATTTTTCTATACAGTTTGAGAAGGCAGTCTAGTTTGATAATTTGCGTACAGCTGTCCAGTATTCCCAACACCACTTGTTAAATCTCCTGTCTTATATAGTCTTGCCTCATTTATTTCTGGGCTCTCTACCCCTGTTTCATTGATCTGTATGTCTGTTTTTGCGACAGTACCATCCTGTTTTGATTATTATAGAATGTAGTATAGTTTGATATCAGGGAGCATGATACCTCAGCTTTGTTCTTTAAGATTGTTTTGGCTATTTGAGGTCTTTGTGATTGCTTACAAATTTTAGAATTATTTGTTCTAGTTCTATGGAAAATACAGTTGTTGTTTTGAAAGGGATGCATTGAATCTATAGCTTGCCTTGGGTAATGTCATCATTAATATTATTAATTCTTTCATACTTCCATTTATTTGTGTCTTCAATTTCTTTCAACAGTGTCTCACAGTTTTCTGAGAACAGGTCTTTTACCTCCTTGTTTAGATTTATTCTTAGATATTTCATTCTATTGATAAAATTGTAAATGTGATTTTTTAATATTCTCTTTCTGATAGTTCATTATTAGTACATAGAAATGCAACAATTTATGTTTATTAATTTTGTATTTTACTGAATTCATTTATTCTAATAGATTTTTTGGAGGCATCTTTAGTATTTTCCATATATAGTGTAATGTCTCCTACAAAGTGACAGTTTTACTTCTTTTTTTCCAATTTGTATTCCTTTTATTTCTCTTTCTTGTCTCTTGCCGTGGCTAGAACTTCCAATACTATATTGAATAAAAGTTGTGAGAGTGAACATCCTTGGCTTTTTCCTGATCTTAGAGGAAGTAGCTTTTCACAGTTGAATATGATGTTGGATGTATGTGTGTCATATATAGCCTTTATTATGTTGAGGTAAGTTCCCTTGATACCCACCTTGTTGAGAGTTCTTATCATAAATGGATGTTAAAATGTGTCAAAAGGTTTTTCTGCATCTGTTGAGAGGATCATATGATTTTTATCCTTCAATTTGTTAATGTGGTGTATTGCATTGATTGATTTGCAGACATTGAAGCATCCTTGCATCCCTGGAATAAATCCCACTTGATCATGATATATAATCCTTTTAATGCATTTTTTAACATCTTTATTGGGGTATAATTGCTTTACAATGGTGTGTTAGTTTCTGCTTTATAACAAAGTGAATCAGTTATACATATACATATGTTCCCATATCTCTTCCCTCTTGCGTCTCCCTCCCTCCCACCCTCCCTATCCCACCCCTCCAGGTGGTCACAAAGCACCGGGCCGATGTCCCTGTGCCATGCGGCTGCTTCCCACTAGCTATCTACCTTACGTTTGTTAGTATGTATATGTCCATAACTCTCTCTCGCCCTTAATGCGTTTTTAAATTTAGTTGGCTAATATTTTGTTGATAATTTTTGCATCTATGTTCATCAGTGATATTGGCCTGTAATTTTCTTTTCTGTGGTAGTTTTGTATGTTTTTCATATCAAGGTGATGATGGCCTCATAGAATGATCTGGAAGCACTCTTTAGTTTGAAAAGGATAGGTGTTAACTTTTCTTTAAAATTTTATGGAATTCATTTCTGAAGCCTTCTGGTCCTGGTCTTTTGTTTATTGGGAGGGATTTTTAGTACTAATTTTGTTACTGTTAATCAGTCTGCTTATTTTTTCTACTTTTTCACAATTCAGTCTTTGAAGACTGTACATTTCTGGGACATATCCATTTCTCCTAGGTTGTTCAAAGTATTGGTATGTAATTGTTAATAGTGATGTCTTATTATTGTTTGTATTTCTGTGGTATCAGTTATAACTGCTCCTTTTTCATTTCGTTTCTGATTTTATTTATTTGGGCTCTCTCACTTTTTTCTTGATGAATCTGACAAAAGGTTTATCAATTTTGTTTATTTTTTTAAAGAACCAGCTCTTAGTTTCACTGATCTTTTGAGGTTTTTTTTTGTCTCTGTTTCATTTACTTCTGCTCTGATCTTTATTGTTTCTTTCTTCCTACTAATTTTGTGTTTTATTCATCTTTTTCTGGTTTCTTTAAGTGTTTTTTGTTTCTTGAGGAATGCTTACTTCACTAAAATCTTCCTTCTTAGAACTGGTTTCGCTGCATCATGTACATTTTGTATTGTTGTGTTTCCATTTTATCTCCAGGTATTTTTTTATTTCTTCTCTGATTTCTTCAGTGACCCATTGGTTGTTCATTAACATATTGTTTAGCTTCCAGTGTTTGTATTTTTTACAGTTTTTTTTCTTGTAGTTGATTTCTACTCTCATACCTTTGCGATCAGAAAAGGTGCTTATGTGATTTTGATCTCATTACATGTATTGAGACTTTTGTGGCCTAGGATGTGATCTGTCCTGGAGAATGTTCCACGTGGACTTGAAAAGAATGTGTATTCTGTTTTGGACTGGAAATTCTATATATATATATTTCTATTAAGTTCATAAGATCTAACATGTCATTTACGATCAATATTTCCTTATTGACATTCTATCTGGACCTGTCCTTTGATGTAAGTGGGATGTTAAAGTCCTCTACTATTTTTGTTATATACTATTATTATTACTATTGTACTAATGTCAGTTTCTTCCTTTATGCTGGTTAATATTTGCTTATACTGTATTTATATCTGTATATTTACATGACTATATATATATGTATATATATGAGTATTTTAAGTAGATGATCTCTTAAGTTTGAATCCATTCTAACCACCCTAAATTTTTACTACTCCCTCATTTAATGCTTTTGTCTACATATTTTACATATTTTTGTGTGTATCCCTTAACTACTTGTGGATAGACAATTTTACTACTTTTGATTTTAAACATCCTATTAGCTTTATAAGTGGTTGACCTATTACCTTTACTGAATGTTTGCCATTACCAGTGAGATTTCTCCTTTCATAATGTTCATATTTCTAGATGTTGCCTTCTTATCTCAGTACAGTAAGTCCCCTACATGCGAATGAGGTCTGTTCTGTGAACACGTTTGTAAGTCCAATTTGTTCATAAGTCCAACAAAGTTAGCCTAGATACCCAACTAACACAATCGGCTAATTAGTACTGTGCTGTAATAGGTTTATAATACTTTTCACACAAATAATACATAAAAAACAGAGAAAACATTTTTAATCTTGCAGTACAGTACCTTGGAAAGTACAGCAGTACAGTACAACAGCTGGCATACAGGGGCTGGCATTGAGTGAACAGGCAAGAAGAGTTACTGACTGGAGGAGGAAGAGGAGGTGGGAGATGGTACAGCTGAAAGATCATCAGCAATAGGAGATAGAGGGCAAGCTGCATGTGACAATGTACACCAGATATATGAACTAAGTTACATCACAAACGCACGTTTGCATCTTTGAAAGATTGCAATGTGAGGGTTCATATGTAGGGGACTTACTGTATTGCCTTCTTTTCTGCTTATAGAAGTCCCTTTTACATTTCTTGTAAAGTCAGCTTAGTGGTGCTGAATTCACTTTGCTTTTGCTTATCTGTAAAATTCTTTCACCTTCAAATCTTAATGATAACCTTGCTAGGTAGAGTATTCTTGATTGTAGATTGTTTTTTCCTTTCATCACTTTGAATATATCATGCCACTCCCTTCTGACCTGCAAAGTTTCTGCTGAAAATTCAGCTGACGGTCTTACAGGAGTTCGCTTGTATGTAACTATTTGCCTTTCTCTTCTGGCTTTTAAGATTCGTACTTTATCTTTAATTTCTGCCATTTAAATTGTAATGTGTCTTCGTGTAGACCTCTTCGGGTTCATCATCTTTGAAACTCTGTGCTTCCTGGACCTGATATGCTTCCTTCCCCAGGTTAGGGAAGTTTTCAGCTATAGTTTATTCAGATAAATTCTTTGTCCCTTTCTGTCTTCTCCTTCTGGAGCCTCTATAATGTGAATGTTAATATGCTTGATGTTGTCCCATAGGCCTCTTAAACTGTTCTCTTTTTAAAAAATTCTTTTCTGTGTTAGGCTTGAGTCTTTTTCACTGCTGTCTTTCAGATGGCTGATCCTTTCTTCTATACCATCTAATCTACTGTTCATTTCTTCTGGTGCATTTTTTATTTCAGTTATTTTATTCTTCAGCTCTCTCCTTTATATTTTCTCATCTCTTTGTATATACAAATTCTCATTTTGTTCATTACTCTTCCCTAAACTCACTGAGCATCTTTATGATCATTACTTTGAACTCTTTATCAGGTCACTTCCTTATCTCCATTTCTTTTAGTTCTTTTTCTGGGGTTATGTCTTGTTCCTTCACTTGGAACATAATCCTTTGTTTCCCCATTTTCCTTCAATTCTGTTTATTTCTATTTGTTAGGAAGGTTGGCTATATTTTTCAATCCTCAAGTGGTCTTATGTAGGATATGTCCTATGGGGGTCACTAGAGCTATATACTCTAGAGCTACCCCCTATGTGGGCTTTTTGTACCCTTCTGTTGTAGTGGGGTTGATTACTGTGGGTGTGCTGGTATGTAGAGCTGGCCCCAGAGCAGCTGGCTGTGAGGCTGCACTTCATGTGGTGGCTGTGAAACCACTGGAGCATGGGATAGGCTTACTGCACAGTTGTCAGTGCACTTATGGGGGTGTGGCTGGTGAGACCCACTGGTGGGCAGGCCCAGTCCCTGTGTGACTCTCTGAACAACCTGGGGTGGGGGGATGACTCAGGTCTGATGCTGGATGTTAGGGCTGTGTCCCTGGTGCTAATAGGCTAGAGGGAGGATTCCAAGATGTCACTTGCCAGTGTTGGTGTTAGCACAGTAGGGTGTGCTCCTAAAAATGGCTTCCACCAGTGTTTCTGTCCCCAGGGAGTCCCAGTTGCCTCCTGCCTCTCCAGGAGGCTCTCCAAGATCAGCAAGTGGGCCTGACTCAGGCTTCTTTCAAACTATTGCATCTGCATTGGGACTCAGAGCATGTGAGATTTTGTGCATTGCTTTTAAGAACTGAATATCTATTTCCTATAGCCCTCTGGCTCTTCTGAACATAAGCCCCATTAATTTTAAAAGCAGACCTTCTGGCGGCTTATTTTCTCAGTGTAAGACCCCTGGCTGGCGACCCTAATGCAGGGCTCAGACACCTCACTTCTTGAGGAAGACCTCTGTGATTGTGCTATTCCTCTTGTTTTTGAGCCACTAATCCTAGGGATGTAGGTCCTGACTATACTGTTTTTCACCCCTTCTGTTCACCCTGTAGTGGTTTTTTCTTTATGTCTTTAGTTGTGGAAAATATTTTCTGCTAGTCTTCAGGTCATTGATAGTTGCTCTTTAAGTGCAGTTGACCCTTGAACAACACAGAGATTAGGGGCACTGACCCCCAATGAAATTGAAAAATCCATGTAAAATTTTACAGGTGGCCCTCTGTATTCACAGTTCTGCATCTGCATCTGTGGATACAACCAAATGTGAATCATGTAGTAATATAGTATATATTTATTGAAAAAAATCCATGTATAAGTGGACTTGCACAGTTCAAATCCATGTTGTTCGAGACTCAACTGTAATTGTAATTTTGGTGTGTCCATGGAAGAAGGTGAGTTCAAGGTATTCCTACTCTGCCAACTTGGCCACCTCCCTCAATTATTTCATAATTTAAGGTGATCTTTTATACACTGAAACTACCACCCTTCCAACTTAATGGGTGGCCGTTCTTTGAGAGATTCTCTATTGTAGTTTCCATTGTAGTGGTTAGTCATTTTTGTTTTAAAAGAACATATTCCTGAAAACATTTTAAAGTAATGATAGCATAATCATCAATTGGGTGTTCATTTTATATGCAGAGATTGTGCCTTACATATGTTTCTTTAATCTTACCTTAGATTAATATAACAGATTGCTCCCTTCAATATTTTTTCTTCAGGTGAGGAAATTCAAGAGAAGCTAAGTTATTCAGTCAAGTTTATATTCCTAGTGAGCCAGAGAAAAAGTAAACCTGTGCCTATGCAGGCTCCATTTTTTCATTCATGTATCCAACATACCATATATTGATTGTCTCTTACGTGCTTCTGTATTAAGTATCCAAGAAGAGTCTAGACAAATGTACTCCTTTCGACAGTGGAGTTGACAGTCAGAAAGGATTGATATTGGCTAAGTGATGACAATTCTTCCCAGGAGTAACAGGGAAAAGTGCACACTATGCAAATCTGGATTGGGGTTGGGGACAGAAAACTTTTATTAAGTAACAGTTATAAACATTTAAGCTGAGACCTGAAAAAGAATAGGATTTAGCTATACAAAGCATATTTATGGAAGACAAGAGGCACTAGACAAGGTCTAAAACATGACATTTTCAAAGTGAAACATGTTGAGTTTCATAAACTGAAACAAGCATAGTTGCCTGGGGCACAGGGAAGCTGGAGAAAGGTTATTCTCTCTCTTTTCAAAGCCTCTTTGAATAGTTGTTAGTATATACCTTTGTTTATGGTATTTTAAAGGATAAATATATTTTCTCATAATATTGCAGGTGAATGAGAAAATAATACTTAGCAAAAATAAAATAAAACACAAATCTTATTCTAACATCCAGAGATAATCACTGTTAGCTCTTTGATATTTGCCTTTTCAGACATCCACTCTTTATAGGAATGTGTATATTTTTACAGGAAAAAACATGAACATAAAAGGCTCAAAAATTATACTGGTTATAAAGTAATATACAGAATTATTTTACATGTCTATAAATTTTTATGTTCATCATAGTGCATGAACAATGTAGAAGAGATATGTAGATGGACAGACAGATCTATTAAACAGAATAAATATTTTGAAAATTATGTTACTATGGATAAATATCACAGTCTAAAGAAGAAAAAGTAAGTTATTTAAAAATTATTTTAAGACATTTACTAAGTATGTGGGAAAAGTCAGTTTTAATCCTTGATTCCACTTTCTCTTATCACCACGGATTTCCAAAATTATAAATGACTATTTTGTATAAACCTATATTCACAAACCTGGAGGAAGATAGAGGTATGCAATGGACAGGAGCTTTCAAATGAGAATATTTGTGAAATAAACACAAGTTGGATGAACTTTAATAAATTACAAATAAGCCCTACTTCATGAATTTAACATCATCATAAATAAATATTCAAGGGAAAACTAGAAACATACTTGCAACACATATAAGTGGTTGATATATACACAGCTGTATAAAATAATAGGAAAATTCCTAACAATCAACTAGAATAACTGGTAAAATTCATAAGAAAAATCAAACTAAAACATACCTGAAGCTCTTTCACTGTACCCTATGGAACACAATCAACCATAGGTTTCAAAAAAAAACAAAGATATCTTCACCTCTTCTATCTACTATCTGACATCAAGCTCACTTCTGATAACATTATTTCTCTTACAGCTCCCTTAAGGCATGATTCTTTTCTTTCTTACTTCCCTAATCCATAACTCCTGGAGGTGGAACAGCTGCCCGACTTGTTCTTCATGGCTATTTCTAGGCCATCCTCCTTTTCCTTTCTTTAAATTTAATCAAATTAACTGTTTTTTTCATTTTTATTTTATATTAGAGTTAATTAACAATGTTGTGTTAGTTTCAGGTGTACAGCAGAGTGATTCACTTATACATATACATGTGTCTATTCTTTTTCAAATTCTTTCCCATTCAGATTATTACAGAGTATTGAGCAGAGTTCCCTGTGTTATGCAGTAGGTCCTTGTTGGTTATCTATTTTAAATATAGCAGTGTGTACATGTCAATCCCAAACTCCCGGTCTATCCCTCCCCCAACCCTTCCCCCCAGAACCATAAATTCATTCTCTAAGTCTGTGAGTCTGTTTCTGTTTTGTAAATAAGTTTGTATCATTTTTAAAATTTAGATTCCACATATAAATGATATCATATAATATTTGTCTGTCTCTGTCTGACTTACTTCACTTAGTATGATAATCTCCAGGTCCATCCACGTTGCTGCAAATGGAAATATTTCATTCTTTTTAAGGGCTAAGTAATGTTCCATTGTATATATGTACAACATCTTCTTTATGCATTCATCTGTCAATGAACATTTAGGGTGCTTCCATGGCCTGGCTATTGTAAACAGTGCTGCAGTGAACATGGGGATGCATATAACCTTTCAAACCATGTTTTTCTCCAAATTATGCCCAGGAGTGGGATTGCTGGATCACATGATAGCTCTATTTTTAGTTTCTTAAGGAATCTCCATACTGTTCTTCATAGTGGCTGTACAAATTTACATTCCCACCAACAATGTAGAAGGGTCCACTTTTCTCCACACATTCTCCAGCATTTATTGTTTGTAGACATTTTGATGATGGCCATTCTGACCAATGTGAGGTGATACCTCATTGTAGTTTTTATTTGCATTTCTCCAATAATTAGTGATGTTGAGCATCTTTTCATGTGCCTATTGGCCATTTGTATTTCTTCTTTGGAGAAATGTCTATTTAGATCTTCCACCCATTTTCTGATCGGGTTGTTTGTTTTTCTGATACTGAGCCACATGAGCTGTTTGTATATTTTGAAGATTAATTCCTTGTTGGTTGCTTCATTTGCAGATATTTTCTCCCATTCTGAGAGTTGACTTTTTGTTTTGTTTACAGTTTCCTTTGCTGTGAAAAAGATTTTAAGCTTAATTAGGTCCCATTTGTTTTATTTTTTTTATTTTCATTACTCTAGGAGGTAGATTTTAAAACTTCTTGCTGCGATTTATGTCAGAGAGTGTTCTGCCTATATTTTCCTTTAAGAGTTTTATGGTATCCAGCCTTACATTTAGGTCTCTAATCCATTTTGAATTTATTTTTGTGTATGGTGTTAGGGAGTGTTCTAATTTCATTCTCTTACATATAGCTCTCCAGTTTCCAAGCACCACTTATTGAAGAGACTGTCTTCTCCATTGTATATTCTTGCCTCCTTGGTCATAGATTAGGTGACCATAGGTGTATGGGTTTATTTCTGCACTTCTTATCCTGTTCCATTGATCTATATTTCTGTTTTTGTGTCAGTAACGTATGGTCTTGATGACTGAAGCTTTGTAGTATAGTTTGAAGTCAGGGAGCCTGATTCTTCCAGCTCTGTTTTTCTTTCTCAGGGTTGCTTTGTCTATTCGGGGTCTTTTATGTTTCCATAAAAACTGTAAACTTTCTGGTTCTAATTCTGTGAAAAATCCCATTGGTAATTTTATGGGGATTGCAAACCTGTAGATTGCTTGGAGCAGTATCATTTTCGCAATGTGGATTCTTCCAATCCAAGAACATGTTGTATCTCTCCATCGGTTTGTGTCACCTTTGATTTCTATCATCAGCATGTTATAGTTTTCTGAATACAGTTCTTTTGCCTCCTACGGTAGGTTTATTCCTAGGTATTTTATTCTTTTTGATATGATGACAAATGTTGCTGTTTCATTAATTTCTCTTTCTGATTTTTGTTGTTATTGTATAGGAATGCAAGAGATTTCTGTGTATTAATTTAGTATCCTGCAACTTTACCAGATTCATTGATGAGCTCTAGTAGTTTTCTGGTAGCATCTTTAGGACTTTCTATGTATAGTTTCATGTCATCTGCAAACAGTGATAGTTTTACTTCTTTTCCAACTTGAATTCCTTTTATTATTTTTCTCTGATTGCTGTGTCTAGGACTTCCAAAACTGTGTTGAATAAAAGTGGTGACAATGGACATCCTTGCCTTGCTCCTGATCTTGAGGAAATGCTTTCAGCTTTTTCACTGTTAAGTGTGATATTAGCTGTGGGTTTGTCATATGTGGCCTTTATTATGTTGAGATATGTTCCCTCTATGCCCACTTTCTAGAGAGTTTTTATCATAAATTGGTGTTGAATTTTGTCAAAAGCTTTTTCTGCATCTATTGAGATGATCATATGGTTTTTATTCTTCAGTTTGCTAATGTGTATCACACTGATTAATTTGCAGATATTGAAAAATCCTTGCATCTCTCTTGTAACAGTCTATTTTGTCTTATATGAGAATTGCTACTCCAGCTTTCTTTTGATTTCCATTTGCATGGAATATCTTTGTCCATCCCCTCACTTTCAGTCTGTATGATTCCCTAGGTCTGAAGTGGGTCTCTTTTAGACAGTATATATACAGGTCTTGTTTTCGTGTCCATTCAGGTAGTCTCCCTCTTTCGGTTGGAGCATTTAATCCATTTACATTTAAGTTAATTATCGATATGTATGTTCTTATTGCCATTTTGTTAATTGTTTTCAATTTGTTTTTGTAGGTGTTTTCCTTCCTCTTTTGTTCTCTTCTCTTGTGATTTGATAACTAACTTCAGTGATGTGTTTGGATTTCTTTTTTCTTTTGTGTATGTGCATGTATTGTAGGTTTTTGGTTTGTGGTTACCATGAGGTTTTGATATAGCAGTCTATACATAAACAAGACTGTTTTATGTTGCTTGTCTCTTAATTTTCAATGCATTTCCAGTATCCTGCATTTGTTCTCTCCTCTTGTCTTGATTGCTGGTTTGGGTATCATATTTGTATGCAGATGATTTCCTACCTTTACTGTATGTTTGCCTTTACTAGTGAGCTTTTCCACTCATAGTTTTCTTATTTCTAGTTGTGACCTTTATTTTCTGCCTAGAGATGTTCCTTTAGCATTTGTTGCAAAGGTGGTCTGGTGATGCTGAATTCTCTTAGCTTCTGGTTTTCTGTAAAGCTTTTGATTTCTACATCAAATCTAAATGAGAGCCTTGCTGAGTAGAGTATTCTTGGTTGTAGATTCTTCCTTTTCATCACTGTAATTCTATAATGCCACTCCCTTCTGGCTGCAGTGTTTTTGCCAGGAAATCAGCTGATAACCATATCGGAGTTCCCTTGTACTTTATTTGTTGCTTTTTCGTTGTTGCTTTTAATACTTTATCTTTAATTTTGTCAATTTGATTACTATATGTCTCAGTGTGTTCCTCCTTGGGTTTTTCCTGCCTGGACTCTGCACTTCCTGAAGTTGGTTGACAGTTTCCTTTCCCATGTTATGAAAGTTTTCAGCTGTTATCTCATCAAATATATTCTCAGGTCCTTTCTCTTTCTTTTCTTTGAGGACCTCTACAATTCAAATGTTGGTGCATTTAGTGTTGTCCCAGAGGTCTCTGAGACTGTCCTTCTTTCTTTTCCTTCTTTATTCTGTTCCACAGCAGTGATTTCCACCATCCTGTCTTCCAGGTCACTTATCCTTTCTTCTGCCTCAATTATTCTGCTATTGATTCCTTCTAGTGTATTTTTCATTTCTGTTATTGTGTTGTTCATCTCTATTCTTTAGTTCTTCTAAGTCTTTGTTAAACATTTCTTGTATCTTCTTGACCTGTGTGTCTATTCTTTTTCCAAGATCCTGGATCATCTTTACCATCATTACTGTGATGTTTCTTTCAGGTATATTGCCTGTCTCCACTTCCCTTAGTTGTCCTTCTGGGGTTTTATCTTGTTCTTCATCTGGGACAGTTCTTCTGCCATCTCATTTTGCCTAACTTGCTGTGATTGTGGTTTCCATTCTGCAGGCTGCATGGTTGTAGTTCTTCTTGCTTATGTTGTCTGCCCCCTCGTGGATGAGGCTGTCTAAGAGGCTTGTGCAGGCTTCCTGGTGGGAGGGACTGGTACCTGCCCACTGGTGGGTGGAGCTGGGTCTTGTCCCTCTTGTGGGCAGGGTCATGGCCTTGGGTGTGTTTATTGGGCACCTGTTTATTCAGGAAGACTTTAAGCAGACTTTTCTGCTGATGGGTGGGGCTGTGTTCAGGCTGTGTTGGTTGTTTGGCCTGAGGCATCCCAGCACTGGAGCCTAGAGGCTGTTGGGTGGACCAGGTCTTGATAAGAAAATGGCAGCCTCCTAGAGAGCCCACACCAATTAACCCTCACCAGAACTGCTGCTGCCAGTGTCCCTGTTCCCACAGTGAGCCACAGCTGCCTTCCACCTCTACAGGAGACCCTCCAACACTAGCAGGTAAGCACGGCCCAGTCTCTTATGAGGTCACTGCTTTTTTCCCTGGGTCCTGGTGGGCACAAGACCCTGTGTGCACCCTCCAGGAGTCAAGTTTCTGTTTTTCCCAGTGCTGTGGAATTCCGGTGGTCAAACCCCATTGGCCTTCATAGCCAGACTCTTTGGGGGCTCCTTCTCCCATTGCCAGACCTGCAGAATGGGGAGCCCAAAGTGGGGCTCAGAACTCTCACTCCTGTGGGAGAACTTCCATGGTATAATTACTCTCCAGTTTGTGAGTTGCCCACCCGGTGTGTATGGGGTTTGATTTTATCACAGTTGTGCCCCTCCTACCATCTCGTTGTGGTTTCTTCTTTGTCTTTCTTTGGATGTAGGGTATCTTTTTTGGTATGTTCCAGCGTTTTATCTTCAGTGGTTGTTCAGGAGTTAGTTGTGATTTGGTGTTTCCATAAGAAGTGGTGATCTCATGTCCTTGTACTCTGTCATCTTTCCTCCTCCCCCAAAGTAACTATGTGTTATCTCTCCTTGTCATCACCTGTTCCTCCATGGTACCCTTCCTCTCTGGATCTCCTGTCATAAAATGGCAGATTATAAGATACAGAAAGATGACCCCTGCGTTACTCATTTCCTTGATCTTCTCTGCTGCAATAATTTTGTTTGCCATCCTCGGTAGCCATTTTGTTAATGTCATTAGCATTATATGAAGCACTTCTATAATCTCAATTTTAAACATTCCATTTTCCAACCACCAGTTCTTATATTTCCAAATCATTTTCTCTCATGTCCCACCTCTTTAACCCTACTTGAATTAACATGCTATTGATGCTACACCACCCCTCAACCTTCTTTCTTCTTTACTTTGCTCATAATTCCCACAGTGAATCATTATATTCACTCATTTCCTTGCCTTCCTTCTACTTCATTATACTCACATAAAGAAACTCCAAACTTCTGCCTACTGCAGGCTTATAAAGTTACCCCTGGAAGAATGTGGGTTTAAACTTATGGGTTCACTTATACGGGGATTTTTTTCAATAGTAAATGTTACAATACTACATGATCTGCAGTTGGTGGAATCTGCAGAAACTGAGATACAGAGGATCTGCCTATAGGGTGGGCCAACTATAAATTATACTTGGATTTTTGTTTCTGTAGAGGGTCAGCACCTATAACCCTCATGTTGTTCAAGGGTCAACTGTATTCTGCTGTTAAATATCACTGGAAAAAATACAGTCACACTAACTGGTCTCATTTTATATTGTTTTTAAAATCACCAAACTAAAACAGCCTTTAATGCTGTTGCCAAACAAACCCATATTCTCCCATTCTCTAAGACAACTCTCCATACACAGTGCTTTCTCTTTAACCCTACTATACCTCCTATTAATCTTTACTCTCACATGATGATCTCAATTCTTATTAAACAAAGAATTGTAGCAATCTGAAGACCAGTTCTACAAGCTTCCAGTGCTATGTCCTTCAACCATTATTATGCATCCTACCTTCTTCTCCTCTATTCACAGACCAGCAATCAGGGCTTATATCTCCAGTTGTGAAGTATATTTCACCCACTCTTCCTTTCCCAAGGGATATTGTTCCACCACTTCTCTTGCTCTCTCTGTGAGCAACATGAGGACAGGTTTTTAAATATATTTTGTATACTTTTAAATCTCCAGAGCCTGTAATGGTTCTGGGAACATAGAGGGTACTCAGTAACAAGTAAATGAAAGCTAAAATGAAAGAGATTGCCATTTTTACGAGTCAAATTTAATAGTTTAATATATGATACAATTTAATGTGTCAAGGGTGGAATGAAATGATTACTCACTTTCATGGTAGATAAACATTTGAAATTAAACTTTGCCCAAAAGCAATCTGAGAAGAGAATCATAGATTCATAGAATTAAAACCTTAATATAACAATTTTACTATTTGTATCCTCCTCTAAAAAAACAAGGCAAGTATTAATATGCAATAAAATCTTTGTTTATACAGTGGCAATTTGAGTTAAAAATCAAAAACAAAGCAAATATTTAGACAAATTATGGTGAATCTACATGTTTAGAAAATTATGTGTTATTGTGATCACATCCACAAAGTACTTCTGTTTACTCTGGAAAATGTTTGTTTGGTATATGAGTACTTGGTGTGCCAGTGAAGGTGTGGCCCTGCTCATAGCTTCATTGTAGAGGATCACTCCCGGAGTCCTCATATGAGAGAACTGGCCAAGAAGAGAATTTGAGGATTCTTTATTATTAGTGGTCAGGTTCAATACCACTGACTACATCTCTCTCTACAACATTAATCTCCCCCAAAGTCATGTCTGATTGAATCCAACAAAGGTATCTGATTGATAACCTATGTGCCAACCACCTACTGATGTGACAGCCTAATGTCTCTTTGAGTGTGAATAAGAGTCATTAGTGGTTTCTAGAGAATATACACAGAAACTAACGCCTGATGTTAAAACTGTTTGCTCAATGAAAAAACAAAATGGCTTATGTTTTTAGATTCATAGTCATATATTTGACTGAAAAATCTCAAATGAAGTTTATATATATATATATATATATATATATATATATATATATATATATATAAGGTAATAGTACAAGCTGCCAGAAAAGAAAATAATAAAAGAGGTAATTTACTTGCTGCAACATCTGCTTGCTTCACCTGCAGAAGAGAATACTCCAGTTTATTCTTTATGCTTAACAAGACTGAACACTTTGAAACATACTTCTGGAGTCACCCAACCTGTAAATTAAATACATCAGCAATGCAATTATTGCACTGTGCTCTTTTCACAGGTATAAATCACATATAAAACAGTTGTAGTGCTGAGCAACAAAAACTATAATTTATATTTTACTGTTAATGCCTGAAACTTCACAATGTAAACCAGTGTTCTGAAGTTGCAAATAGATTCTATGGCTGCTGCTCTGATGAGGTTACCTCAGGTCCAGGAAAGAAAATCAGACTAGAAAGCAATGATATTTTATGGAAACTTTCTTTTGTACTTGTTTCCTTCTCTTGTGTTTTGCATACCTTTAAGAGAATAGCATATAATTTGCTATAGTTTAAAATTTTAGATTACACACATTTTTATTTAAAATTTTTGAAAATAAACGGCGTAATAGTAGTCAATTCTAAAAACAATCATCATTATTGATACATGCTCAATGCAGAAAATATTAAAAAGACAAAATATCAAAGATAAAAAGCAAACATATTTCCCAAACAACCACCAAAGTTTGAGGACTTTAACATTTTGACAACTTTTTAAATTCAAGGTTTCTTTTCCTCAGGATTTTCCTAAATCATTATTCACATTGAAGGTTCATATTTTCTTTCACTTTCTCTCTCTTACTCTTTCTTTCTCATTAACCTTAACAGACTTGCTAGATCTTTTCAAAATAGATAATCCTGCTCTTATTTATTAAATTAGGTAAAAAGAAGTTTGATAATTTGTCTTTTTTAATTACTTCAGTATTGAATAATAATTATTATTTATGTATTATTATATATCTTTGATACTGTGATATTATGATAAAATATAATTTTAAGAAAATACTATTTTTAAGATATTAGCCTATGTTTCTGTTTTGTATGTTTTTTTTTAAGAAGATGTTGGGGGTAGGAGTTTATTAATTTATTTATTTTGCTGTGTTGGGTCTTCGTTTCTGTGCAAGGGCTTTCTCTAGTTGTGGCAAGCGGGGTCCACATTGCGGTGTGCGGGCCTCTCACTATCGCGGCCTCTCTTGTTGCAGAGCACAGGCTCCAGATGCGCAGGCTCAGTAGTTGTGGCTCATGGGCCTAGTTGCTCCGCGGCATGTGGGATCCTCCCAGACCAGGGCTCGAACCCGTGTCCCCTGTATTAGCAGTTAGATTCTCAACCACTGCACCACCAGGGAAGCCCCTGTTTTATTTTTCTTCTTGTATTAATATTACTAAATCCTCAACACATTAAACACACAGCAGGTTTCTAAATCATTGCCTCAGAGTGAAATTTTACAGAATTAATTAAAATAAATTAGTATTTCTTAGACTTGGAGTTTAGAATATGATTCTCAGACATAGATGCATACAATTACCTGGTTGGGGGTGTGTGGAAACACCTAACATGCCAGATACTCAGGGCCCATCCTTAGATTCTGATTTAGTTGCTTTGTATAAAGTTGAAAAACAGATCTTTTTTATGTTTCCTAAGTGGTTCTAATACACAATCAGGATCGAAAACTATTCAATTTAGGTTGGCAGATTTAAATTAGAATATAGACAAAATGATTGGAGCATTTAAGCCTGAAAATATAAACAGGTTGTCACTACAGTTTGTCATTTGCTTTCTGATACATGGTTTATTTGAATGATTTCTTATTTTTCCAATTTTATTAGTTTTAGAAATTTAAAATCAGACTAAAGAATAATTCATGTTAATTTTAGAGTTCTATGAAAATACACAGAAGCATCCATTGTCTCTGTGCATGGATAACAATTTCTATCAAGTTCTTGTCACTCATTCTGCAAACTGCCTTGTACTTTCAATACTTTCAAGATTTCACCACGTGGTATACCAAGTGCTCCAAACAGTCCTACTTCTCTTTTCCTTACCAAAATTTATTATAAGTCTTTTCCCTGGTCTAGATATAAGAAGAAGAGAAATAAGTGACCAACTGAAAAATCAGCACTCATTCAGTAGAACAGATATTCTTTATCATGGCTGGGAATTAAATTCAACTTTTAACAAAATAAAGATCTCAGGACTATAGACTTGGAGGATCTGGATTAGTGGATCTGGATTAAGATCCAGCTTTCTGTATTTTTTATAAAATACCTAACAGTGATTATGATGTGTATCCAAAGAGAAGAGCCACAATATTTAAGAAACAACAGCAATAATTTATTATGACTAATTCAAATTATGAGCCTCTATTACAGTAAGTAGACATCAGCGACAAGGTCAAAAACCTTCATTTCTTATTTACGAGGTGTATAAAATTAGGATCTCTTTCTCTTGACAAAACATGAGAATGCATCATTTGCATAGTTTGAATCCCACATTAGCTTTCTATATTTCTTATTTACCAAAATTTGTCAGAGGTCATGATGATTGGCAGTTTGTCCTGATTTTCTCTTTATTAATAATTTGTTGCTATTATTTATGTAATCATTTTAAAAATATTTTATTTTTTTATTATTTTTACTTGACAAATTATTTACTTTCTGTCTTTCCCATCTGACCATGAACTCCCTTAAGGCAGGGACCATGTCTATCCTGTTCACTGTTGTAGATTCAGCAGACAAATCAATGCTTGGCACACAGTAAGCATTCAATAAATGCTGTTGCATGAATGAATCAAATGACCATCAAAGGTACTAGGGGAAGACAGTTTTGTTTTTTTTTTAAACATCTTTATTGGAGTATAATTGCTTTACATTGTTGTGTTAGTGTCTGCTGTATAACAAAGTGAATCAGCTATATGTATACATATATCCCCATATCCCCTCCCTCATGCATGTCCCTCCTACCCTCCCTATCCCACCCCTCTAGGTGGTCACAAAGGACCGAGCTGATCTCCCTGTGCTATGTGGCTGTTTCCCACTAGCTACCTATTTTACATGTGGTAGTGTATATATATCAATGCCACTCTCCAACTTCATCTCAGCTTACCCTTCTGCTTCCACGTGTCCTCAAATCCAGTCTCTACATCTGTGTCTTTATTCCTGTACTGTCCCTAGGTTCTTCAGAAACATTTTTTTTTCTTTTAGATTCCATATATATGTGTTAGCATACAGTTTTTGTTTTTCTCTTTCTGACTTACTTCACTCTGTATGACAGACTCTAGGTCCATCCACCTCACTACAAATAAATAATTTCGTTTCTTTTTATGGCTGAGTAATATTCCGTGATATATATGTGTCACATCTTCTTTATCCATACATCTGTCATTGGACACTTAGGTGTCTTCTATGGCCTGGCTATTGTAAATAGTGTTGTAATGAACAGGGTGCTACATGAGCTTTTTTGAATTATGGTTATCTCAGGGTATATGCCCAGAAGTGGGAGTGGGATTGCTGGGTCGTATGGTAGTTCTATTTTTAGTTTTTAAAGGAACCTCCATACTGTTCTCCATAGTGGTTGTATCAATCTACATTCCCACCAACAGTGCAGTGGGTTCCCTTTTCTCCACACCCTCTCCAGCATTTATCATTGGTAGATTTTTTGATGATGGCATTCTGACCGGTGTGAGGGGATACTTTATTGTAGTTTTGATTTGCATTTCTCTAATGATTAGTGATGTTGAGCATCCTTTCATGTGTTTGTTGGAAATCTGTATATCTTCTTGGGAGAAATGTCTATTTAGGTCTTCTGCCCATTTTTGGATTGGGTTGTTTGTTTTTTTGAAATTGAGCTGCATGAGCTGCTTGTATATTTTGGAGATTAATCCTTTGTCAGTTGCTTTGTTTGCAAATATTTCCTCCCATTCTGAGGGTTGTCTTTTCGTCTTGTTTATGGTTTCCTTTGCTGTGCAAAAGCTTTTAAGTTTCATTAGGTCTGACTTTTTTATTTTTGTTTTTATTTCCATTCCTCCAGGAGGTGGGTCAAAAAGGATCTTGCTGTGATTTATGTCAGAGAGTGTTCTGCCTTTGTTTTCCTCTAAGTGCTTTATAGTGTCTTGCCTTACATTTAGGTGTTTAATCCATTTTGAGTTTATTTTTGTGTATGGTGTTAGGGAGTGTTCTAATTTCATTCTTTTACATGTAGTTGTACAGTTTTCCCAGCACCACTATTGAAGAAGCTGTCTTTTCTCCATTGTATATTCTTGCCTCCTTTATCAAAGATAAGGTGACCATATGTGTGTGGGTTTGTCTCTGGACTTTCTATCCTGTTCCATTGATCTATATTTCTGTTTTTGTGCCAGTACCATACTGTCTGATTACTATAGGTTTGTAATATAGTCTGAGGTCAGGGAGCCTGATTCCTCCAGCTCCGTTTTTCGTTCTCAAGATTGCGTTGGCTATTCGGGGTCTCTTGCGTTTCCATACACATTGTGAAGTTTTTTGTTCTAGTTCTGTGAAAAACGCCCTTGGTAGTTTGATAGGGATTGCATTGAATCTGTAGATTGCTTTGGGGAGTATAGGCATTTTCACAATGTTGATTCCTCCAATCCAAGAACATGGTATATCTCTCCATCTGTTTGTATCATCTTTAATTTCTTTCATCAGTGTCTTATAGTTTTCTGCATACAGGTCTTTTGTCTCCTTAGGTAGTTTTATACCTAGGTATTTTATTCTTTTTGTTACAATGGTAAACGGGAGTGTTTCCTTAAATTCTTTTTCAGATTTTTCATCACTAGTGTAAAGGAATGAAAGAAATTTCTGTGCATTAATTTTGTATCCTGCAACTTTACCAAATTCATTGATTAGCTCTAGTAGTTTTCTGGTAGCATCTTTAGGATTCTCTATGTAAAGTGTCATGTCATCTGGCAACTGTGACATCTTTACTTATTCTTTTCCGATTTGGATTCCTTTTATTACTTTTTCTTCTCTGATTGCTGTGGCTAAAACTTCCAAAACTATGTTGAATAATAGTGGTAAGAGTGGGCATCCTTGTCTCGTTCCTGATCTTAGTGGAAATGGTTTCAGTTTTTCACCATCAATAATGATGTTGGCTGTGGGTTTGTCATATATGATCTTTATTATGTTGAGGTAAGTTCCCTCTATGCCTAATTTCTGGAGAGTTTTTATCATCAATGGGTATTGAATTTTGTCAAAAGCTTTTTCTGCATCTACTGACATTATCATATGGTTTTTATCTTTCAATTTGTTAATATGTTGTATCACATTGATTGAATTGCATATATTGAAGAATGCTTGCATTCCTGGGATAAACCCCAGTTGATCATGGTGTATGATCCTTTTAATGTGCTGCTGGATTCTGTTTGCCAGTATTCTGTTGAGGATTTTGGCATCTATGTTCGTCAATGATATTGGCCTGTAGTTTTCTTCTTTTGTGACATCTTTGTCTTGTTTGGTATCAGGGTGACGGTAGCCTCGTAGAATGAGTTTGGGAGTATCCCTCCCTCTGCTATATTTTGGAAGAGTTTGAGCAGGATAGGTGTTAGTTCTTCTTTAAATGTTTGATAGAAGACACCTGTGAAGCTCTCTGGTCCTGGGCTTTTGTTTGTGGAAGATTTTTAACAACAGTCTCAATTTCAGTGCTTTTGATTGGTCTGTTTATATTTTTATATTTCTTCTTGGTTCAGTCTCAGAAGTTTGAGCTTTTATAAGAATTTCTCCCTTTCTTCCAGGTTGTCCATTTTATTGGCTTATAGCTGCTTGTAGTAATCTCTCATGATACTTTTCATTTTTGCAGTGTCAGTTACTTCTCCTTTTTTATTTCTAATTCTATTGATTTGCGTCTTCTCCCTTTTTTTCTTAATGAGTCTGGCTAAGGGTTTATCAATTTGTTTATCTTCTCAAAGAACCAACTTTTACTTTTATTGATGTTTGCTATCATTTCCTTCATTTATTTCTTATCTGATCTTTATGATTTCTTTCCTTCTGCTAAATTTGGGGTTTTTGTTCTTCTTTCTCTAATTGCTTTAGGTGTAAGGTTAGGTTTTTTTTTGAGATGTTTCTTGTTTCTTGAGGTAGGATTGTATTGCTATAAACTTCCCTTTTAGAACTGCTTTTGCTGCGTCCCATAGGTTTTGGATCATCGTGTTTTCATTGTCATTTGTTTAAGTATTTTTTGATTTTCTCTTTGATTTCTTCAGTGATCTCTTGGTTATTTAGTAGTGTATTGTTTAGCCTCCATGTATTTGTATATTTTACAGTGTTTCTCCTGTAACTGATATCTAGTCTCATGGAGCTGTGGTCAGAAAAGATACTTCATATGATTTCAATTTTCTTAAATTTACCAAGGCTTGATTTGTGACCCAAGATATGATCTATCCTGAAGAATGTTCTGTAAGCACTTGAGAAGAAAGTGTATTCTGTTGTTTTTGAATGGAGTGTCCTAAAAATATCAATTAAGTCCATCTTGTTTAATGTATCATTTAAAGCTTGTGTTTCCTTAGTTATTTTCATTTTGCATGACCTGTCCATTGGTGAAAGTGGGGTGCTAAAGTCCCCTATTAAGATATTGTTACTGTTGATTTCCCCTTTTATGGCTGTTAGGATTTGCCTTATGTGTTGGGATGCTCCTATGCTGGGTGCATAAATATTTACAATTGTTATATCTTCTTCTTGGATTGATCTCTTGATCATTATGTAGTGTCCTTCTTTGTCTCTTGTAAGTCTTTAAGGTCTATTTTTTCTGTTATGAGAATTGCTACTCCAGTTTTTTTTGATTTCCATTTGCATGGGATATCTTTTTCCATCCCCTCACTTTTAGTCTGTATGTGTCTGTAGGTCTGAAATGGGTCTCTTGTAGACAGCATATATACGGGCCCTGCTTTTGTATCCATTCAGCCAGTTTATGTCTTTTGGTGGTAGCATTTAATCCATTTACATTTAAGGTAATTATCAATATTTATGTTCCTTTTACTATTTCCTTAATTGTTTTCATTTTGTTATTGTAGGTCTTTTCCTTCTCTGTGTTTCCTGCCTAGAAAAGGTCCTTTAGCCTTTGTTATAGAGCTGGTTTAGTGGTGCTGAATTCTCTTAGCTTTTGCTTGTTTGTAAAAGTTGTAATTTCTCCATCAAATCTGAATGAGATCCTTGCTGATTGGAGTAACCTTGGTTGTAGCTTTTTCCCTTTCATCACTTTAAATATGTCTTGTCACTTCCTTCTGGCTTGCAGAGTTTCTGCCAAAAGATCAGCTGTTAACCTTATGGGGATTCCCTTGTATATTATTAGTTGTTTTCCACTTGCTGCTTTAATATTTTTTCTTTGTGTTTAATTTTTGATAATTTGATTAACATGTGTCTTAGTGTGTTTCTCCTTGGATTTATTCTGTATGGGACTCTCTGCAGTTCCTGGACTTGACTATTTCCTTTCCCATATTAGGGAAGTTTTCAACCATAATATCTTCTAATATTATCTCAGTCCCTTCCTTTTTCTCTTCTTCTTCTTCTTCTGGTACCCCTATAATTTGAATGTTGGTGCCTTTAGTGTTGTCCCAGGGGTCTCTGAGACTGTCCTCAATTCTTTTCATTCTTTTTTCTTTATTATGGTCTACAGTAGTTATTTCCACTATTTTATCTTCCAGGGCACTTATCCCTACTTCTGCCTCAGTTATTCTCCTATTGATTCCTTCTAGAGAATTTTTAATTTCACATATTGTGTTGTTCATCATTTTTTGTTTGCTCTTTAGTTTTTCTAGGTCCTTGTTAAATGTTTCTTGTGTTTTCTCCATTCTGTTTCTGAGATTTTGGATCATCTGTACTATCATTACTCTGAATTCCTTTTCAGGTAGACTGCCTATTTCCTTTTCATTTTTTTGGTCTGGTGGGTTTTTACTGTGCTCCTTCATCTGATGCATATTTCTGTCTTCACATTTTGATAACTCACTGTATTTGGGATCTCCTTTTGTTGGCTGCAGGTTCGTAGTTCCTGTTGTTTTTGGTGTCTGCCCCCAGTGGGTAATGTTGGTTCAGTGGCTTTTGTAGTTTTCCTGGTGGAGGGGACTGGTGCCTGTGCTCTGGTGGATGAGGCTGGATCTTGTCTTTCTGGTGGGCAGGAACACATCCAGTGGTGTGTTTTGGGGTTTCTGTGAACTTAGTATGATTTTAGGCAGCCTCTTTGCTAGTGGGTGGTGTTGTGTTCCTGTCTTGTTAGTTGTTTGGCATGGGGGGGGGGGCCCAGCACTGGAGCTTACTGACCGTTGAGTGGACCTGGGTCTTAGCATTGAGACAGAGCTCTCTGGAAGAGCTCTCCCTGATTGATATTATGAGGGGCCAGGAGGTCTCTGGTGGTCCAATGTCTGAACGTGGCTCTCCCACCTCAGAGGCTCAGGCCTGACACCTGGCCAGAGCACCAAGACCCTGTTAGCCACACGGCTCAGAAGAAAAGGGAGAAAAGAATAAAAGAAAAAGAAATAAAATAATTAAAATAAAAAATAAATATATTCAAATAAAAAAATGTAAAAAGTAATTTTAAAAAAATAGAGCAACTAAACCAATACACAAATCTACCAATGATAAAAAGCTCTAAAATCCATACTAAAAAAAAACAGACATAACCATAGGACAGATGGTAAAAGCACATCTATACAGACAAAAATCACACAAAGGAGCATACATATACACACTCACAAAAAGGGAAAAAGAAAAAAATATATATATATATAAAGGAAGCAAGAAACCAAATCAATAAATCTACCAATGATAATATGTTCTAAATACTAAACTCAGATAAACATAAAACTAGAAAGAAATTATTAGACACCTAAAGCAAACCCCAAGTCTAAGGTTTCTCTCAAAGTCTACCACCTCAGTTTTGGGATGATTCATTGTCTATTTATGTATTCCACAGATGCAGGTTACATCAAGTTGATTGTGGAGATTTAATCCACTGCTTCTGAGGCTGCATGGAGAAATTTCCCTTTCTCGTCTTTTTTTCGCACAGCTCCTGGGGTTCAGCTTGGATTTGTCCCCGCCTCTGCATGTAGGTTGCTCTCTGGTGTCCGTTCTTCACCCAGACAGGAGGGGCTTAAAGGAGTGGCTGGTTAGGGGGCTCTGGCTCACTCAAGCCAGTGGGAGAGAGGTGTGTGAATTGCAGGGCAGTCCTGCAGCGGCAGAGGCTTGTGTGACATTGCAACAGCCTGAGGTGCACCGTGTGTTCTCCCACGGAAGCTGTCCCTGCATCACAGGACCCTGGTAGTGGTGGGATGCACAGGCTCCCGGGAAGGGAGGTGTGGATAATGACCTGTGCTTGCACATGGGAATCTTGGTGGCTGTAGCAGCAGAATTAGCATTTCATGCCCATCTCTGCTGTCTGCGCTGATAGCTGCAGCTCGTGCCCGTCTCTGAAGCTCATTTAGGCAGTACTCTGAATCCTTTCTGCTCACAAACCCCAAAACAATGGTCTCTCAACTCTTAGGCAGTTCCAGACTTTTCCCCAGATTCCCTCCTGGTTAGCTCTGGTGCACTAGCCCCCTTCAGGCTGTGTTCATGCAGCCAACCCCAGTCCTCTCCCTGGGATCTGAACTCTAACAAACACCCGAGCCTCAGCTCCCAGTCCCAACCTGCCCCAGCAGGTGAGCAGACAAGCCTCTCAGGCTGATGAGCGCTGGTCGGCACTGATCCTCTTCTCTGTGTGGGAATCTCTCTGCTTTGCTCTCTGCCCCACTGTTGCTGCACTCTCCTCTATGGCTCCGAAGCTTTCCCCCAGCCGCTTACACCCCGTCTCCGCCAGTGAATGGGCTTCCTAGTGTGTGGAAAATTTTTCTCCTTCCCAGCTCTCTCCCAGAGGTACAGGTTCTGTCCCTATTCTTTTGTCTCTGTTTTTTCTTTTTTCTTTTGCCCTACCCAGGTATGTGGGGAGTGTCTTGCCTTTTGGGAAGTCTGAGGTCTTCTGCCAGCATTCAGTAGGTGTTCTGTAGAAGTTGTTCCACATGTAGGTGTAGTTCTGATGTATTTGTGGGGAGGAAGGTGATCTCTACGTCTTATTTCTCTGCCATCTTGAAGATCCTCCTGTCATTTTGTTTTGAGAATTTTTTAGGTATCAAGTATTTTAGTTGAAGTGGTTTTATCATTGATTATTTTTGGTTGCACCCTCATATCTCAGCAATTTCTTTAGCCTTAAAAATGATTTTTATAGTAAAATCTAATATATGAAGCAAATATTAACAGAACTAAAGGGAGAAATAGAAACACAGTAATAGTAGGGGACTTTAATACTCACTTTTATCACAAATCATTTAGACAGAAAATCCATAAGAAAACATTGACTTTAACCAATACACTAGACCAGATGATCTTTGGCATATACAGAACATTCTATCAAAAAGCAACAGAATACACATTCTTCTAAAGCACACCTGAATGTTTTCCAGGATAAATCATATATTAGGCCACCAAACAAGTCTTAATAAACCTAAGGAGATTGAAATCATATCAAGCACCTTTTACAAAAACAATAGTATGAAACTAGAAACTACCTACAAAGAGACAATTGGAATAGTCACAAATATTTGGAGATTTAACAGTATAGTACTGAACAACTCCTTTGGTTGTTCAAGAAGCAGTCATAGATCCAAGAAGAAATCAAAAGAGAAAAAAAAATCCTTGACACAAATAAAATGGAAATACAGCATACCAAAACTTATGGGAATCATAAAAGCAGTTCTTACAGGGAAGTTAACATCACTAAAGGCCTAAATCAAGAAACAAGAGAGATCTTAAACAACGTATGTTTACACCTCAAGGCAATAGAAAAGAAGAAAACATGAAGGACAAACTTAGTACAAGGAAGAAAATAACAAAGGTCAGAGGAGTAGAAATAAAATAGAGATCAAATAGACGATAGTAAAGAACATTTTTTGAAAAGATAACCAAAATGGGAAAACCTTTAGCTAGACTGACCAAAAAACAAAAAAAAAAAGGGACTCAAAATAAAAGACAATGTTACAACTGATACGATACCACAGAAATGCAAAGATTATATGAGACTACTATGAGCAATTACACATCAACAAATTGGAAAACCTAGAAGAAAAAGATAAATTCCAAAAAACATACAACCTACCAAGACTGAATCATGGAGAAGGAAAATCTGAGCAGACCAAATATTAGGACGAAGATTGAATCATTAGTCAAAATTCTCCCATAAACAAAGCCCAGGACCAAATGGCTAACCTGGTGAATGCTACTAGACATTTAAAGAAGAAATAATACAAATCCTTCTCAAACGCTTCAAGAAAATATAAGAGAACGTGTTCAAAGTCATTTTATGAGGCCAGCATTACCCTGATTTAAAATCAGAAAAGGATGCCACAAGAAAGCAAAACTATAGTCCATTGTCCCAATAAATATATATACAAAAATCCTCAACAAAATACTGGCAAACAGATGTCAACAATACATTAAAACATCATACACAATGATCGAGTGAGATTTATTCCAGGAATGCAAGGATAGTTCAGTATCTGCAAAATCAATGTGATACACCCGATTAACAAAATGAAGGATAAATATCATATGATCATTTTAATAGAAGCAGAAAAAAACGTTTAACAAAATTCAATATCCATTCATAATAAAAACTCTCAACAAAGTGGGTACAGAGGGAACAGACCTCAACATAATAACAGCCATATATGACAAACCCACAGCTAACATCATACTCAATGCTAAAAGCTTTTCCTCTAAAATCAAGAATAAGACAGAAATGCCCACTCATACCACTTTCATTCACTATAGTATTGAAAGTCCTAGCCACAGCAATTAGGCAAAAACAAAAAAAGGACTGCAAACTGCAAAAGAAGTAAAACTATCACTATCTACAGATAACATGATTTGATATATCAAAACCCTGAAGACTCCACCAAAAACCTATTAGAACCAATAAATGAATTCAGTAAACTTGCAGGATACAAAATCAATATACAAAAATCTGTTGAAATTCTGTACACTAATAACAGAAATTAACAAAACAATCTCATTTATAAAAGCATCATCAGAAAGAATGAAATGCCTAGAAATAAATTTCACCAAGGAGGTGAAAGACCTCTATAATGAAAATGATAAGAAACTGATGAAGGAATGTACAGAAGACACAAATAAATGTGATGTGATCATGGATTGGAAGAATTACTATTGTTAAAATGACCATATTATACAATCTTCAGATTCAATGTGATTCCTATAAAATTACAATGGTGTTTTCATAGAAATAGAAAAAACAATCCTATTATATGTATGGAACCACAAACTACCCTGGATAGCAAAACAATCTTAAGAAAAAGCTGCAGGAATCATGCTTGGTGATTTCAAACTTTATTACAAAGCTATAGTAATTAAAACAGTATGGTATTGGCAAGAAAATAGAACATAGATGAATGAAACAGAATAGAGAGCCCCAAAATAAAGCTATATATATATATATTCAACTAATTTACAACAAAGTAGCCAAGAATATACAATGGGGAAAGCATAGTCTCATAAAGGTTGCTGGGAAAACTGGGCAGCCACATGCAAAAGAATGAAACTGGACTACTATCTTATACCATATACAAAAATTAACTCAAAATGGATGTAAGACCTGAAACGATAAAACTCATAGAAGAAAAACATAGGCAGTGTAATCACATGACATTGGTCCTGGTAATGATTTTTTGGATATGACATCAAAAGCAAAGGAAACAAAGCAAAATAAACAAGTGGGACTACATCAAACTGAAAATCTGTACAGTAAAGAAAACAATCAACAAAATGAAAAGACTACCTACCAAATGGGACAAAATATCTGTAAATCATACATCTAAAAATGTACTAATATCAAAAATATATAAAGAATTCATACACCTTAATAGCAAAAAATAAATAATCCAATTAAAACATCGGCAGAGGATCTAAACAGATATTTACCCAAAGACACAAAGATGGCATAAGAATGTGAAATGTTGCTCAACATCACTAATCAATCATCAGGGAAGTGCAAATCAAAAACACAATGAGGTATCACTTCACACCTGTCAGAATGGCTAATGTCAGAATGGCTAATATCAAAAAGAAAAAGTAACAAGTGTTGGTGAGGATGTGAAGAAAAGAGAATCCTTGTGCACTGAGGTTGGAAATGTAAATTGGTGCAGCTACTATGGAAAAGAGTATGTTGGATCTTCAAAAAATTAAAAATAGAACTCCATGTGACCCAACAATTCTACTTCTGGTTACTTATCCCAACAAAACAAAAACACTAACTTCAAAAGGTAACTGCATCTCCATGTTTATTGCAGCATTTTTTACAATCGTGAAAACATAGAAGCAACCTAAGTGTCCACTGATGGATGAATAAAGAAAATGTGATACACACCCACACACAAACATACACACACAGTGGGATATTATTCAGCCATAAAAAATAATGAAATCTTGCCATTTGCAACAACATGGATGGACATATGCTAAGTGAAAGTCAGAGAAAGGCAAATACCATATAATCTCACTTGTATATGAAATAAAAAAACAAACACACAAACAAAGAGACAGAGAAAGATTGTTTGTTGCCAGAGGTGGGATGTGATACATGGGCAAAATGGGTGAAGGTGGTGAAAAGATATAAACGTCCACATATAAAATAAGTCCTTGGAATATAATGTATAGCATAGCATGACTATAGTTAAAAATGTTCTACTACTGTATATTTGAAAATTGCTAAGAGAATAAATGTTAAAAGTTCTCATCACAAGAAAGATTTGTAACAATGTGTGTTGACGTACATTAACTAGACTTATGGTGATCACTTCACAATTTATACAAATATCAAATCATTATGCTGAAAGTAATGTAAAATTACATGTCAACAATATCACAATAAAAATTTTAAATGATTTTTACTGTCAACTTTAAAGATATGTTTATAGAAATACAAAATATGTTTTAAAAGTCAAGCTAAATTATATGACAAGATAGTAACATAGAAAGATCATGAACCCATCTACTTTCACGGACACGCCAAGTCTACAGCTACATATGGAAAATTTCTTCTGAAAAATATTCGAAATAATGGCTGAGTAATAACTATACATCAGGGTAAGGACAAAAAATAGCACATTGAATATGGTAGTAGAGTAGTACCTACTGGTACTAGAGGCTGGGACACAATCTTGCCATTAACCTCACTCCTGGTGCAGCAACCCACGATTGGAAGGGAACTCAAAACCTGGAATTTCTTCCTGAGGAGTGAAGCACTTAAACTCTACGTTGGGTTCCCCAACTTTTAAGACCTGCACCTGAGAGATTAGCTCACAAAACATCTAGCTTTGAGAACCAATGGGGTTCACATCCAGGAAAACCACAAGACTGTAGCAATCTGAGAAATAGCTCTTAATTTGGCTCATGCACATGCACTCCCCTGCCTCAGGGCCCAGGTCAGAGGCAGCCAACGGGGCTCAGACTTTAGGTGAAAGTCTCATTTGCTTGTAATAAAGCATTAGCCTGAGGGGCAGGCATCTAGTACAACACACACATCTAAGAGCCTTCTGGAACACTATCTAGTAACAGATTGGTGGGTACCACTTTTACACTCTCCTTCTGCCTTGCTCTAGCCAGTGGGTGCCATTTTCAGGCACCCCCCTCTGTCTCACTCTAGCCAGGGGGTGTCATCTTCTGGCTCTCCTTGCCTTGTTCTAGCTAATCAGTGCCCATCATTTTTTTCCCTTTTCCTTTCCCCTCCAATATTTTTCCAGTGGACATCATCTTTACAGTCCCCCTGTACTTTTCTACACTCAGTAAGGACCATCTTCACACTCTCCCCCTGCCATGCTGTAAAGCACCAGAATCACCTGAAAGGGAGCTTTTACACATTTCTGGTCGCTGGTTTTTACAGCTCCCACCCAGGGGACACCCTTTGATTGCCTGGCTCTTAAGGGTAGGTGAGCTTCGTTCCTGAGTCCCACGGGACTAATAATCAGAGAAACAGTTCTTGGCAAGCTGCCACCCCCAGGGCACTGCACAGACAGCTGACTGAAACAACCTCAGTCTTTTTGGGAAAGAAGCCTAGTTACTTTTCAGGAGTTTTGGGCTGAGGGGCACACTTGTGATTTGAAATGCATCTACTGGTCTACTGACGTGCTCTCAGGGAACAGAGGCCAGTGGATGAGATCTGTTCTCTCCCTGTGTTTACTCCATCTTGCTGGTATCTCACAAACAGTAGCTTATACTCTTCTCTAGAACCCCAATTTTTACAGCTGCTTCCAGGGAACAACTCTATATCACCTGGCTCTGGTAGCCAGCAGGGCTTATGCTCATGTATCCCACAGGACTGTAATAAATGGAGAGAGAGTTCTTAAACAGCCTAAAGCATAGCAAGAGGCAACACACATAGAGTTCAGCCTCACTATAAAAGAGGGCTATTAGCTAATCATTATAGATGCAACCTGAAGGGGTAGGCTTCTAATTAAACATACAACTAAGGACTGCCTCTAATGCTTTCCAGAGAAATCTGAGCACGGGTGGTATCTTCGTGCATCTGCCACACTCCAGAGTGCCAGTATCTGCTATAGGGGAGCATTTCTATGTGTCTGGTACCCAGGCTTTTATCACTGCCACCAGGGGACACCACTTGACTGTCAGCTCTGGTGGCCACGGGGGCATGTGTTCCCTGGTCCCATGAGACTGTAATAATCAGAGAGACAGTTCTTGGCAGACTACCACCCCTAGGGCACTACACAGACAACAGACTGAGATACTGACAGTCTGTCTGTGAAAGAGGCCTATTCACTTGTCCTGGAGCTTTGGCCTGAGGGGCAGGCTACAAATTCGGCACACACCTAAAGGCATATGATTTTTCAGAGGAAACTTTACAGGCCAGAAGCACTTTATTCAAAGTGCTGAAAGAAAAAAAGAAAATGAAGACACTAACTTGAAAATATATCTGTATCTTCATGGTCACTGCTATTATTCATAACATCCAAGATATGGAAACAACCTAAATGTCCATCAGTGGATGAATAGATAAAGCAGATGTGGTACATATATACAATGGAATATTACTCAGCTATACAAAGGCATAAAATCTAGTCATTTGTGACCACATGGCTGGAACTTGAGGGGAATTTACTAAGTGAAATAAATCAGACAGTAATGATAGATACTGTATGATCTAACATATACGGAATCTAAGAAAATAAAATCAGAAGCATAAACATACACAAAAGACCCCAAGCTCATGCAGAGAACAGATTGGTGGTTACCAGAGGTAAGGGATGGTGGGTGGGAAAAATGTATGAAGGTGCTCAAAAGGTACAAACTTATAAAACAAATGAGTGATGGGGTTATAATGTACAGCATGGTGACTATAATTATTGCCTATTTGAAAGTTACTGAGAGGAGAATAGATCTTAAAATTTCTCATCAGAAGAATAAAGAAAATTAATGGATGGTAACAATGTTAACTAGACTTATTGTGGTGATCGTTTTGCAATGTAAACAACTACTGACTCATTATACCTTATGGCTGAAACTAGTATAAAGTTACATGTCAGTTATACCTTAATAATAAATTACAAATCCTGAATAAATATTTCTTCAAGATATAGGATATCAGTTGTCCTTTAGAATGAAACTAAATATTCTCTGTCTTCCTTTTTCCATATTGCATAGGTTTAGGAAATTACACTGTTCATCCTATCTTTGTGGTAATTAAGCACCATCACTAATTTTACTACGAGTTGAAATTTTACTCAGGAAAATTTCAATGTTTGTTTTCCTACCTAAAATAACCCTTCAAAAGTGATATATCCTATGCCTAGCCCACAATGCAGTTCTGATTACTATTTGCCCTGGAACTACTCAGATTGTATCAATCAGATTTAATATGCTAGATAATTAAGATTATTTTGAGAATGTATTGTTCAGAGGCAATACTCTAGTATGAGGGTAAGAGTCAACATTAAGAACAACAAACTCATATTGCCATGTATATGAAGTCTGTTACAATTTCCCTCAACACAAATATAAAGCTTCAGTGTATGTTAAGTAATGCATAGAAAAGTATGTGCATGTATGCATACATTTTTTCAGCACTCTCAAACTGATTATATTTCTAATATTATAAATAATTATGTTTTTACTAATTTTAGTCTAAAATTTTCCACTTTTCTGTGTAATATAATCTTTTGCCAATTAACACCATCACATCGGTTTATTTTTGAGTACACTATTTAAAATAGTAAAATGAAAGAATTTCTGGAATTCCTAAGAATGGATTTTTAGTAAACAACATGGATGAATATGTTAACAATGTTAGTTTAAGCCATTAGAAATCTTCCTAAGGTTGTAGTAAAATTGGACTATCTTGCCTGCTTCAAAGCAAAAAGAAAGCAAGTCTACATTTTAATAAATGGATTGTTTTAGGGGAAAATCTTTGAACTATATGCAGTAGAGAAGAATGCCATAGTATTAATAACTGTTTTCTGACTAATTTAATGATCATACTTTACCACCACCTACATTAATGTGGAAAATATCAAAGATCTACACTAATACATTTTCTATTACCTTCTAACTCAGTCTTCTCTCCAACCTCCTACCTCAATTTCCTTCTATTTTATTTTATATTTTTTCTATTTAAATTTTTTCAGCGAATGTGCTACTTGTCAAAGGGCATCAATTGACAATTGAGAAGATTGAAGAGTTCATTCCTTTGTCAGGATTATGTGACAGTGAAAAAGAATAAACCATTAAGCTCTCTTATGATCCTTTATTCCATTCCATGAGATACAGATTGAGGACAAAAATCAGAGTTCTATTCTGCCCTTACAGAGTCTTTCAATCTTTGAATCAAATATGTCACCTCATTCTTGACTTAAATTTTACAAAACACCCAGATATTCCCAGAATATTTATTATTATACCATGGATCTAAATGTTTTAATAACAAAGTTAAGTATACTCTGCTATCTATGAAGCATCATGTCACTACTAATATTTTCTCCAATAGTTATTGTAGGAAAGTTTAACACATAAGTCCATGAGGACTAATTAGTTAACCAATACATGAACAAATGGATGAGTCATGAGTCATGTTCCCGTATGTATGTATGTGTGTATATATATTTCTATGCATATATATAAGAAAACAAAACCAAAATAAATATGGCACTAAAATTGATCAACTGTCAGAACATTTACTATGTTATAGCAATATACTATCCTGAGATGTAGGAATCTGGGATTTTTACTTTCAGTTTTCTCTGCCATGGCCCATCAGCATGTGCCAAGTAAGTATTAATGAAGGAAAAGCTATTTTACTTGATATGATGTGGTATATTCCAAACGGATATAGTTTATGATTGACTCAGACTCTTTCAATAAAGATAAATTATTTTATAAAGTACCAGAAGTAGTAAGAAATGTATCATAAAAATTGTTTTTACCCATTCCATTTTGTCAAGAAGTAACTGCAAAGGGTCTGAGTGTTAACACTATTTACAAGCTAACAAGTTAGCCTTTTTTAGAATCCTGGCAGAAGACATAGACTTCTTGATGGTCAGAAACAAAGGATATCATTACTTATGGCAATAGAAGTAACTAATGGAGAAGTAAAAGACGAGGCAAATGAAGCTGGAAGGGAAGTCTAAAATGAAGCAGTATTAATTTGGCTAACTTGTGGACAATTGCGGACCAATACTTCTGGGATCTTTACAGAAGAATTAAAAAATGCCTTTTAGAGTTGTCTTTCTGATCAAGGGATGATACCAAAATGGCAACATAGGGCATTACTGATTTCACTCCCCATTACAAGAACAACTAGCAACCTATGAACAAGACATATCTGACAAAATCCTAGAACATGAGGCCTCATGTACCACAGAGATGGAGACACTCCCATTAGAAGGATAAGAGGAACGGCTGCATGATGACTGCATTGCCCCTCTGCCAGTCCAGGGCAGCACCCCACCCTAGTCTAAAGTTCCTCCATGGGGGAAATAAATAGACCTGAAGGTGGACATTGAGCTCCCCCAGTATTGTCAGTTGTTTCTTGGGAGTCCCATTCTCTGGTCTTGTTTCACAGGGATCAAGGGAGTTGACCACTGGAAATCACATTATGAAGGAGAAGCAGAAGGGACTTGCAGCTTGGCTTATCTACAGAGCCAAGATTGTGATAAGTCTAATCAGGGAACTCAGCAGGGAGTGAGTCTTCCTGCTTTTAAACCTCCAATCAAGAGCCTTGCTAGCACTAGAGTCAAGTCTACCCCCCATGCCTAGGCTGGCTAGCTGAGTCATCCACTGCTGAGTGTAGCTCCCTGCCCCACCTGACTAGGAACCATGACCATAATATTGGGTTGGCCAAAAACATCTTTTGGCTTTAAGTAAAAATAATAAAAGACACATTTTTCATTTTTACCAAGAACTTTATTGAACAATATATTCATTAACCAAATGAACTTTTTGGGCAACCCAATACTTGGGAGTGTAGCTCCTTGCCCTGCTTGATCAGGAAGCCTGGCCAAGCATACAGGAAATAGCTTGACCGAGCAGCACTTGAGCAGAGGGTCTGGCCAGCAGCTCTGCCCATCTGCAGACAAGCTGGTGACCCTGTCTGACCAAAGAGTTTGGCATACAGGTCTGTCTGATTAGCTCTGCAAACAGGAGTCTTGTCATCCTGGGAGCCTGCTGTATGCTTCCCACCCCAAACAGGGAAAGTAACCTGTAGTCCTGTCCTTTGCTGAATATAACCTCTAGGAAACCTAACCCAAGCTCCTGGAAATCTCAGTAGCCCATCCTCTAGCTCCAGTACAGTGGCATTTGAGCAGAGAACCCAACCAGTGGTTCTGTGTCTGCAGAGTCAAAACAGTGGCCCCATCTGTCCAGGAAGCATCACAAGCAGGTCTGTCTAATTTGATACCCAAACAAAGAGGCTTGCTGGCCTTAGGAACTGTTCTGCAGCCCCAACCAGGCATGGAAGCTAATTTATAGGTCTCCCAAAAGCTTGATACAGACTCTAGTCTGGTACAACTAGGAAACCTAACCAGAGCTCCTGGAAATCTGTGTAGCCCATCTTGCAACCCTGATTACAATAGCACGTCAGTGGAGAAACTGGTCAGTAGCCCTACCCGTCTGAAGAGCTAGAATGATGGCCCATCACAAGGCATAGTCTGCCTAATTTGATCCCCAACAAGAGCCTGTGCCAGCCTTGGAGCCTATATGGGGCCCCACAGACCAGAGAAATTAATTTGAGCTCCCATTTACTACTGAATACAGCCTTCAGCTTTCCTGACCAGGATACCTAACCAGAGCACACAAGAAAATGCAGAGTCCATCCTACAGCCCTGTTTACAGTGGTACATGAATAGAGAGCACAGCCTGTGGCTTTCCCTGTCTTCACAACAAAATCAGTTGCTCTATCTGGACAGGAAATTTAGTGCAAAGTGTAGCCTGATTTGGGTCCCCAAACAATGAGACTTGAATGCCTTGGAGCCTGTTCTGCTTCCCTGCCACCGCAAGAAAGCTAATTCATAATGCTTCCCACTGCTGAATATAGTACCCAGCCTGACCATTTAGGAAGCATGATCAGAGAACCCAGGCAAACACAAAACCCGTTCTACAGCCTCACATGGGCAGGGAATCAAGCCAGCACTCCTATTCAACTGTTCTTAGCCAGTAGTATACCCCTCTCCCCCACAACCTAGAACTGGAGCAGTGGTCTTGCCCCAAAATAGATCCTGATAGCAAGCCCCATTTGTCCAAGGATGCTACCAGCTGACACATCCAGAACACCAAGCTGAGAGGAATGGTCAAGAGCTGTCTCTGCCAAAGTGAACTTTTAAAAGTTTGAAAAAGGAAATTTCTTACTCAAATATACAGATACCCCTGTAAGAAATCAAAGATCATGAGAATCAAGTTAACATGACTAAACCAAAGGAAAATAATAAATATCCAATAACTGACCCTAAAAAAATGGAAATCTATAAACTATCAAAGAATTCAGAATAATTCTCTTAAAGAAGTTTAGTGAACCACAAGAACAAGAACACACAAATAAACAAAATTGAGAAAACAATGTACACAGAAAACAATAGGTTCAGTGAAAAGATAGGAACCATAAAAAAACAAACAAAAAGTTGGAAGAACACAATAACTGAACTGAAGATTTAATAGATATACAATATAAAAATATGTAAACTGTAACATCCATATCCTAAAATGTGAGGGAGAAGTAAAAATGAGAAATTTAGGAGTGTTATTGAACTGAAGTTCTTATCAGTTTAAAAATAGGATGCTATAATTTTAAGGTATTTTATGTAAGATTCATGATAACCACAAGGTAAAACTTGCAGCTATTACACACAAAAAATTGATGAAATGTAAAGCATATTAATGCCAAAAGACATCAAAATACAAAAAAGAAAAAGCAGGATAATGAAGTAAGCAAGAATGAATCTACAAAACATTTAGAAACCAATTGATAAAATGGCAATATGAAATCCTTGCCAATTAATAATGACTTAAATGTAAATGGATTAAATTATCAGATCAAAATATACTGAATGGCTGAATGGATAAAAAAGGAAGATCTAACAATATGCTGCCTACAAGAAACTCAATCTATTCTTAAAGACACACAAAGACTGAGAATGAAGGGATGGGAAAAATATTTCAAGCAAATGATAACCAAAAAAAATAAAAACAAAAAAAAGCAGGAGTAGTTATTTCAGACAAAATAGACTTTAAAAATGGTAAAAAAATACAAAGGGGATCATTATATAATGATAAAGGGGACTATTGATCAAGAATATGTAACAATTTTAAATGTTTACATACCCAACATCAAAGCATCTAAACATATAAAGCAAAAATTAACAAAAATAAAGGAGAAGAAACAGTGATAGAATAGTTGTTGGAAACTTTAATACCCCACTCTCAATAATGAATAGATCATCCAGACAGAGAATCAATAAACAGCTGATTTGAGCAACTCTATAGAATGAACCTAGTAGACATATATGGAACATCCTATCTCACAAAAGCAGAATACACGTTCCTCTCAAGTACATGTGAAACCGTATGTTATGTGGCAAAACAAGTTTTAGTTAATTCAAGAAGATTGAAATCAGGACATGGAAGCAACCTACGTGTCCATCCATATATGAATGGATAAAGAAGATGTGGCACATACATACAATGGAATATTACTCAGCCATAAAAAGAAATGAAATTGAGTTATTTGTAGTGAGGTGGGTGGACCTACATTCTGTCATACAGAGTGAAGTAAGTCAGAAAGAAAAACAAATACCGTATGCTAACACATATATATGGAATCCAAGGAAAAAAAAAAAAGGTCATGAAGAACCTAGGGGCAAGACGGGAGTAAAGACACAGACCTACTAGAGAATGGACTTGAGGATATGGGGAGGGGGAAGGGTAAGCTGTGACAAAGTGAGAGTCTGGCATGGACATATATACACTACCAAAAGTAAAATAGATAGCTGGTGGGAAGCAGCTGCATAGCACAGAGAGATCAGCTTGGTGCTTTGTGACCACATAGAGGGGTGGGATAGGGAGGGTGAGAGGGAGGGAGATGCAAGAGGGAAGACATATGGGAACATATGTATATATATAACTGATTCACTTTGTTATGAAGCAGAAATTAACACACCATTGTAAAGCAATTATACTCCAATAAAGATGTTTAAAAAAAAAAAGAAAAGAAGATTGAAATCATACCAAGTATCTTTTCTGATCATAATGGTATGAAAATAGAAATCAATTACAGAAGAAAGACTGGAAAACTCATGAATACATAGAAATGAAATAACTCTTCTGGAAACCAATGGGTCAAAGAAGAAATTAAAGGCCAAATAAAAAAGTATCTTAAGACAAATGAAAATGGAAACATAACACTCCAAAACTTATGGGATACAGTGAAAGCAGTTCTAAGAGGGAATTTGCTAGTAATAAATGCATACATGGATGAATAAGGAAAGTCATAAATAATAAACCTAATTCTATGCCTCCAGGAATTAGAATAGGAATAACAAACTGAGCCCAAAATTATAAGAAGAATGAAAGTAATATAATAAAGATTAGAGCAGAAATAAAAGAAATAGAGAACAGGAAAACAATAGAAAAGATTAACCAAACTAAGAGTTGGCTCTTTGAAAAGAAAAATTGACAAATTTTTAACTAGGCTAAACAAGGCCAAAAGTTGGTTTGAGGACCCAAATCAACAAAATTATAAATGAAAAGGGACACATTACAACTGATAATATACAAAGGATCATAAGAGGGTACTATGACAAACTATACACCAAAAAACTGGACAACCTAGAAGAAATGGAAAAATTACTAGAAACATACAATGATACCAAGTAAATCAGAAAGAAATAACCAATCTGAATAGACCAATAACCTGTGAGGAGATTGAATCAGTAAGAAGAAATCTCTCAACAAAAAATCCCAAGACCAGACATCTTCACTGGTGAATTTTATGAAACATTTGAACAACAATAAAGGCCAATGCTTCTCAGACTCTTCGAAAAAACTGAAGATAAGGGAACCCTCACGAACTCATTTTGTGAGTCCAGTATTACCTTGACACTAAAGCCAGAAGAGGGCACTACAAGAAAAGAAAAGTATAGGCCAATATCCTTAATGAATATAGATGTAAAGATTCTCAATAAAATACTAACAAACCAAATTTAGCAGCATCTTAAAGGATCATTCATTTTGATGAAGTGGGATTTATCCCTGGGATGGAATGATGGGTCATCATATGAAACAATAAATGTGATACACATAGTAAAACAATAACATAAAAAATCATATGGATCATCTCCATAGACACAGAAAGGCATTTGACAAAATTCAGCATCAGTTTATAAAACAACCTAGGTAAAAAAGAAATTTGCCTCAACATAATAAAGACCATATATGACAAGCACATAGGTAACATCATAGTCAATGCTGAAAGACTGAGAGCTTTTCCTCTAAGATTAGGAACAAGAAAAAGGTGCCCACTCTCACCACTCCTCTTCAACATAGTACCAGAAATCCTTTCCAGTGCATTGAGATAAGAAAGAGAAATAAAAGCCATCAAAATTGGAAAGGAAAATGTAAAATTGTCTCTCTTTGCAGATGACATAATTTTATATACAATAAATTCTAATGGCTTCACCAAAAAAGTGTTACATCTAATAAACAAATTCAGAAAAGTTGCAGGATACAAATTGACATACAAAAATCAGTGGTGTTTCTATACACTAACAAATATCTGAAGAAGAAATTTTAAAAATCCCATTCACAATAGCATCAAAATCAAAATACTTAGCTATAAATTTAACCAAGGAGATGAAAATTTCTATGCTGAAAAGTATAAGACAGTGATGAAAAAAACTGAAGAAGACACAAATAAATAGAAAGATATCTCATATTCATGGATTAGAAGAATTAACATTGTTAAAATATCCATACTACCAAAGCCATCTACGGAGTCAATGTAATCCCTATCAAGATTTAAATGGCATTTTTTATAGAAATATAAAAAACAATTCTAAAATTTATATGGAACCACAAATCACAAAAGACCCAGATAGCCAAAGCATTCTTGAGAAAGAAGAACATAGTGGGAAGCAACACATTTCTTGATTTCAAGCTATATTATAAAGCTATAGTCATTAAAACAGTATGGTACTGGCATAAAAACAGACACATAGGCCAATGGAAAAGAACTGAGAGCCCAGAAATAAACCCTGTTTATTTGATCAACTAATATTTGACAAGGGATCAATTATACTCAATGAAGAAAATATGGTGTCTTCAGTAAATGGTACTAGGGAAATTGGATATTCACCTATGAAAGAACAAAATTAGATCCCTCTTTTACACTACTCACAAAAATTAACTTGAAATGGATTAAAGATTTAAACATAAGACCAAAAACCATAAAACTCCTAGAAGAAAGCAAAGGAAAAAATCTCCCTGACATGTGTCTTGGCAATAATTTTTTGGCTTTAATTCATAAAGCACAAATAACAAAATCTAAAATAAACAAGTGAGACTCCATCAAGCTAAAAAGCTTCTGCACAGCAAAAGGAACAATCAACAGAATGAGAAGACACCCTGTCAATGAAAAAATATTTGTAAATCATATATCTGATAAGGTGTTAATATCCAAAATACATAAAGACAAACATGCAACTCCATAGCAAAAAAAAAAAGAAAAAAAATACAATTTAAAAATGGGTAAAGGATCTGAATAGAGACCTTTACCAAGAAGATATACACATGGCCAACAGTTACATAGGAGGTCAATATCATTAATCACAGGGAAATGAAAATCAAAGCCACAGTGAGATATAATTTTATATGTTATAATGGCCATCATCAAAAAGACAAGAGATAACAAATGCTGGAGAGGATGTAGAGAAAAGGGAACCCTGGTACACTTTTTGTGGGATTGTAAATTGGTACAGTCACTCACTATGGAAAGTAGTATGGATGTTCCTCAAAAATTAAAATTACAACTACCATGTGATCTGGCTATTCAACTTCTGAGTATATATCCAAATATAACATCAACACTATGTGGAGAAGATATCTGAACACTCATGTTCATTTTAGCATTATTAATAATAGCCAAGACATGTGAAAACAGAGGTGTCCATCAATAGACAAATGGATGAAGATATTATGGTGTATATATACAACAGAATATTATTCAGCCACAAAAAAAAGAAGAAAATCCTGCCATTTGTGACACTGATGGACCTTGAGGGCATTATGCTAGATGAAATAGTTAGACAGAGAAAGACAAATACGCTATGATCTCATTTATATGTGAAATCTAAGAAAATACCAAAACCAAAAAGGTCATAGTAGAAGATCAGATTTGTCATTACCAGTACCAATGGTGTAGGAGCTGGGGAAATTGATTGAAGATGGTCAAAAGGTACAGACTTACAAATAAGTACTGGGGTTGCAATGTATAACATGATTACCATAATTAAAACTGCTTTGTTAATTTGAATGTTACTAAGAGAGTAGATCTTAAAAGTTCTTGTCACAAGGAATAAAGTTTTTTGTAACTATCTGAGATTATGGATGCTAGTTAAACTCAATTTGATAATCATTTCACAATACATATATAAAACAAATCATTATGCTGTATACTTTAAACTTATACAGTGCTATATGTCAATTATATCTCCTTAAACGTGAAAAAAAAACTGAGAAAAAAGAATTTCTGAGAATTAAAAGAAGCATTTATTTACTAGTTTCCATCCTCCATTATTTGTTTCCTGGGTGGTCAGGAATGCTCCAGAAATTGTAGGCAAGCTTCCTGGCAGACAAGCAGGCTCCCGCTGGCATCTCTTATAGCAGTATTAGAGAATCCCTAGGCCTAAAAATGAAGGATGAGCTGACTGTTTCAGCATGAAGTGGGTCAAAGCCCACCCAGAAGTATTAGCTGCAGCCCTGGTTCTGGCTGTAGGTGTTACAGTGATTGCAAGAGATATGAGGCAGTGCACAAGCGGCAACTAATACATGTCTATCTAAGTATATATTTTATAAATACCTATATGATATCAAAATAGGGAGATTTATGGGAAAAATACACTAAATTTTTAACAGAAATTATTTCATAGAGTAACATTTAGTACGTGGTTGTATTAATTTTCTAGGGCTGCAGCAACAAAGCACTACTCACTGGGTAGCTTAAAACAAGAGAAATTTATTCTCTCACATTTCTGGAGACCAGAAGACTGAAATCAAGGTATTAGCAGGGCCATCCTCCCTTTAAGGCCTCCAGAGGAATACCTTCCTTGCCTCTTACAGCTTCTGGTAGCCCCAGACAGTCTTCGGTTTGTGGTAACATAACTCTAATCTTTGCCTCCATCTTCCTATGTGTTTCTGTATCTCTGTGTATTCAGATGGCTGTCTTGTCTCTGCACCTCTCTCTTATCCTTATAAAAGCACCTGTCTTATTGGATTAGAGCCAATACCATTCCAGTATGACCTCATCTTAACTAATTACATCTGCAATGACCCTATTTCCAAATAAGGTCACATCCTGAGGTACTGGGAATTAGGACTTTTAATGTATCTTTTGGGGGGTACCTAATTCAACCCATAAGAACAGACAATGAAGGATTTCCATTTGAATTGGTTGTAAATGTTTGCAAAGGATATTCTGGAAATCATTGTAGTTTGTCTCATTCTTATACACAATATCAATTTCCTTTTTTACATGCCTATGTATGCTGTGAAAGTCAAATACTCACCTAGTTCTCGTTGCTGCTAGCTCTGTGACACAGCCCTAATAAATAGAGATGCACTGATCCTTTTTCCCCCTACCCTTTCTTTCTACTTTGAAAGAAAACAGTATGTCTAGGATTACACAGGAATTTTATGATCATAAGAGAACAGGCAAGTTTATTTAAACAAACAAAAATACATTGGCCCTAGCATCACAAGATTATTCTAGCAGTCACTTACTCAGGACTTACTATATGTGAAACAAATAAAGCACTATTGGTGTGAGTCATTTTGTTTGTGTTTTCTGTTACTTGTAGACAGAATCATGCCTAAATGATACGTGTGTGCACGTGTTTCTGGTGAATCTTATAATTTTCAAAGACTTTTTAATTTGGTATCTGAAGTGAAGGATATCAACAGGTAAAAATATATTTTACTGAAGATTTTTGAAAGAGATTTCAAATAAAGAGTTGCACTTCCTTATAGAGAGTATAGTTTCTAGAAAACAAATCAAATGTCAATATCCAAAAAACTCACCATAGAAAATAAAGCTCTACTCCTAGTACTAAGATTTTAGTTTTAATTACCTTTTGTTAGCCTTGAAACAGCCACTAGAATGGTGATTGTATGAAATTTACTGAGAAGTATGTAATAGATGTTGAATGCTGGTGAGTAGGATTTTTTTTTTTTTTTAATGAAAAGGTAAACTTTGTTAAGATGTGAAGTACAGTTGAATAGTCTTTGGTGCACATTATGTTTTTGTGACAGAGAAAAGGTTAGAAACTGTCGTATGAAGTTAGTGTTTCAAAAAAAGGATTCTGTACATATATAATTTTAAATACTTTGTTATTTCTTAGTGTTTTACTTTAATATTTTAAGTATAATGTAATGATTTATCGATTTTTGAAGTTTCACTTGATGCATATGAAACTTTATCACAGATAACATGTGATTAGTATTAAGTATTTTGTAAACCCTTAATTTTAGGTCATAATTATTTATTACAATAGTTGTCATATTGTGTGAATTCTGGCTGCAAAATATAGTCATGTATCCCTGGAGATTCTTTAACTTTACAGAAAGTTAGCAGTAGTACTATAGGATTATCAATCTTCATGATAACTGCTATCTCTTAATGGTGCTGTCTAGTGAACTTAGAAACCTTGACCAGATCCCTGAAAGGTATAATTAATACATCCATATTTTTTCAAATGTTGATAGATATATGCACAAACCAAGTGATGATTCCTTTCTATTTTGCTATCTGATAGAAATAATTTCCTTTTCTTCATATAATTACATATGTAATTTCACAACAAAGGTATTTTAAAAAGAAAAAATTTTTTTTTTTTACAGTTTTAAGAGAAGATCACCAATTCTCTTTATATTCTTGAGCTGTTAGTCATGTTCAAACGATTAATTGCTTCTCTGGATGATGTAATCAATTGTTTCCTTTCATATTTTGTTTTTAGTATATGTATTGATTTGTCTAGATATGTCTCACTAGGGTGAAGTATAACGGGAATGAGTTCTCCTTGTTGAATACTGAAGGACCTTACAAGGTGTATATGATGTGGCATATGCCACCTGGCTGTGCTGTCTTAGAGCATTTTGAGAAGATTTATGTAGCCAAATGTTAAAGTACAACTATCAAGTACAGAATCACATGATAGAACGTGACATTGAAATTCTGTCCCTAAACCACACACACACACACACACACACACACACACACACACACACACTTTCCTCTCATCATTATTATAGATAACCAAACCAAACTAAATTCATTATATAACATTTTTGAAATAAAAGAACATTAATTACACACATATGCCCCCCAGATTAAATAAATAGGGTGCTATCTTACCCTTAATAAGAGTTATCTACTTTTGTCTAAAGAAATTACCAATAGAAACAATATGCCATACTTGATAACAAAGTGAGACCTAAATAATGCATATACAAAGTTTATTTTATCTCATTCCAAATTTGAAAATATCTATTTCTAGTCTCAGTATTGTCCAAATTGTCTTATTTCTCCCTACGATAAATTGGAAACAAATATATTCAGGTAACAATGATGTGGAGATATTTTTCTGAAATGAGTATTTTTTTAAACTGAAATCCAAAATTAAGGTTTAAGCCATAGGAAAACATAGCTATCAATGATCATTTTTTGACATTTTCTTATTTTTGCTGTCTCCTTTTTTGAACCAAAATGAACAATTAAACAAAACAGACATTTCTTCCAGGTTGTGCACACCCTGCAAAGACTGAATCAGGAAGAAATAGAAAATATGAATAGACCAATCACAATCACTGAAATTGAAACTGTGATTAAAAATCTTCCAACAAACAAAAGCCCAGGACCAGATGGCGAATTCTTTCAAACATTTAGAGACGAGCTAACACCTATCCTTTCAAACTCCTCCAAAATATATCAGAGAAGAGCTAACACCTATCCTTCTCAAACTCTTCCAAAATATATCAGAGGGAGGAACACTCCCAGACTCATTCTATGAGCCACCATCACCCTGATACCAAAACCAGACAAGGATGTCACAAAGAAAGAAAACTAGAGGCCAATATCACTGAAGAACATAGATGCAAAAATGCTCAACAAAATACTAGCAAACAGAATTCAACAGCACATTAAAAGGATCATACACCATGATCAAGTGGGGTTTATCCCAGGAATGCAAGGATTCTTCAATATACACAAATCAATCAATGTGATAAACCATATTAACAAACTGAAGGAGAAAAACCATATGGTCATCTCAATAGATGCAGAGAGAGCTTTCAAGAAAATTCAACACCCATTTATGATAAAAGCCCTCCAGAAAGTAGGCATAGAGGGAACTTTCCACAACATAATAAACGCCATATATGACAAACCCACAGCCAACATCATCCTCAATGGTGAAAAAATGAAAGCATTTCCACTAATATCAGGAACAAGACAAGGTTGCCCACTCTCACCACTCTTATTCAACATAGTTTTGGAAGTTTTAGCCACAGCAATCAAAGAAGAAAAGGAAATAAAAGGAATCCAAATCAGAAAAGAGGAAGTAAAGCTGTCACTGTTTGCAGATGACATGATACTGTACATAGAGAATCCTAAAGATGCTACCAGAAAACTACTAGAGCTAATCAATAAATTTGGTAAAGTAGCAGGATACAAAATTAATGCACAGAAATCTCTGGCATTCCTATACACTAATGATAAAAAATCTGAAAGTGAAATCAAGAGAACACTGCCATTTACCATTGCAACATAAAGAATAAAATATCTAGGAATAAACCTACCTAAGGAGACAAAAGACCTGTTTGCAGAAAATTATAAGACACTGATGAAAGAAATTAAGGTGATACAAATAGATGGAGAGATATTCCATGTTCTTGGATTGGAAGAATCAACAGTGTGAAAATGACTCTACTCCCCAAAGCAATCTACAGATTCAATGCAATTCCTATCAAACTACCAATGGCATTTTTCACAGAAATACAACAAAAAATTTCACAATTTTTATGGAAACACAAAAGACCCCGAATAGCCAAAGCAATCTTGAGAAAGAAAACCAGAGCTGGAGGAACCAGGCTCCCTGGCTTCAGACTATACTACAAAGCTACAGTAATCAAGACAGTATGGTACTGGCACAAAAACAGAAATATAGATCAATGGAACAGGATAGAAAGCCCAGAGATAAACACACACACATATGGTCACCTTATCTTTGATAAAGGAGGCAGGAATGTACAGCGGAGAAAGGACAGCCTCTTCAATAAGTGGTGCTGGGAAAACTGGACAGGTACATGTAAAAGTATGATATGACATCACTCCTTAACACCATACACAAAAATAAGCTCAAAATGGATTAAAGACCTAAATGTAAGGCCAGAAACTATCAAACTCTTAGAGGAAAACATAGGCAGAACACTCTATGACATAAATCACAACAAGATCCTTTCTGACCCACCTCCTAGAGAAATGGAAATAAAAACAAAAATAAACAAATGGGACCTAATGAAACTTCAAAGCTTTTGCACAGCAAAGGAAACCATAAACAAGACCAAAAGACAACTCTCAGAATGGGAGAAAATACTTGCAAATGAAGCAACTGACAAAGGATTAATCTCCAAAATTTACAAGCAGCTCATGCAGCTGAATAACAAAAACACAAACAACCCAATCCAAAAATGGGCAGAAGACCTAAATAGACATTGCTCCAAAGAAGATATACAGACTGCCAACAAACACATGAAAGAATGCTCAACATCATTAATCATTAGAGAAATGCAAATCAAAACTACAATGAGGGCTTCCCTGGTGGTGCAGTGGTTGAGAATCGCCTGCCAATGCAGGGGACACAGGTTCGTGCCCTGGCCTGGAAAGATCCCACATGCCGTAGAGCGGCTGGGCCCATGAGCCATGGCCACTGAGCCTGCGCATCCAGAGCCTGTGCTCCGCAACGGGAGAGGCCACAACAGTGAGAGGCCCGTGTACCAGAAAAAAAAAAAACTACAATGAGATATCATCTCACACCAGTCAGAATGGCCATCATCAAAAAATCTAGAAACAATAAATGCTGGAGAGGGTGTGGAGAAAAGGGAACACTCTTGCACTACTGGTGGGAATGTGAATTGGTTCAGCCACTATGGAGAACAGTATGGAGGTTCCTTAAAAAACTACAAATAGAACTACCATACGACCCAGCAATTCCACTACTGGGCACATACCCTGAAAAAAACAAAATTCAGTAGAATCTGGAGGAAATGATATTGTGTCAGTTTGGAAGCATACCCTTAAAAAGGACTGGAAGCATCCACTCTGGTATCATGAAGCTCTTAGCTGTTTGGGTTTTGTTTTGTTTTTTCTCGGGGCGGGTACGCAGGCCTGTCACTGTTGTGGCCTATCCCATTGCAGAGCACAGGCTCCGGACATGCAGGCTCAGCGGCCATGGCTCACAGGCCCAGCCACTCCGCGGCATGTGGGATCCTCCCGGACCGGGGCACGAACCCGCATCCCCTGCATCGGCAGGCAGACTCTGAACCACTGAGCCACCAGGGAAGCCCTCTTAGCTGTTTTGCAAGAAGGCCAGTTACCATACTGGAGGTACCATATGGAGAAGCCCCAAAACCACTCGTAGAGGGACCCACTGAGCTCATTTCTGCAACTATCTTCACCAAGGGCCCAGACATGTCAGAACATATATTTTGTATAATCCAGCCCAGCCTGGCATCAGCAAAGTCTTACCTAATTACCCCAGTTTATACAATATGGACCAGAAAAATCACCTAGCTGAGTCCTGTGCATATTCATTATCCACAAAATGATGAGATACAATAAAATCATTAACCAAGAGGTTTTGAGTTTTAGGGTAGTTTGTTATGCAGGAATAGATAACTGGAACATTTGAAAATAAGGTGTCTACAATGAAATAAGCAATTATACATAGAATGAGTCAGCTCTTATTGCTCAGTATGGTATGATCTGTGAGACAAATTAAATGCAAAAATGAGCTACAAAATGTTATATATATTATTTCCTGCTTAAGATGTTGTCTCTTGTGTAGCTATATACCACAGCTATGATGTTAAAGGGATATCATATCTGAAATGATGTCCCCCAACACTGGTAACGCTGCTTGACTTTGAGGGGGGATAAGTAAATAAATAACTTATAACATTAGACTTTTTGCTATGCTGTATTATCCATTCAGTAGAAGTCACTTGGAAGGAAAAGAGAAAGAAAACAAAGATGATAATAGTATGGTCCTGATTTTGCTTAGTCTTACATTGCTTGGTATCTAGTATCCTATAAATATAAGAATTCAGAACTTGTCTTTAGGGTGCTTTATAGAATATTAGAATGATCACTTAGTAAATATTAGTGACTTAGCAAAATGTTTATGAGCTACGTGTGGAATCTGAGGCTAAGTTCCTTGTTGAGGAGATCTGGCCCTAAAAGAGATGTACAAATTCAGAACATCAGGTTTGCATTTCTAATCATTCTCCATACCCCATACAGCATATATAATGAAAGATGATTACACAGTAACTGGTAACACAGCTGGGAGGTGTTCTCTGAATAAGATTTTTGTTCCATTTTATTCCAAAACAGTCTTTATTTCCATGACATCTTGCATAGAGCTGATGGTCTCAAAAGTTATATTTACCCATGAATACTACATTCGCTGTCATGTAACTATGGAAGGATGATTATAAATAAGGACTTCCTTTTGAAATGTTTCATTTATTTTACTGTTATATGTGTATGTTTTTATTTGGTTAAGAAAGTATTTAGCTAATATGTTTTATTTCTGTTTTATAACTCAATATTGCATCATTTTATTTCTGACCAAATTCAAACAAGGATGCATCTCAAGTCATTAATATGCAATAGGATATTATAATCATATTACTAGCACAGAAAAGAAAAAGGTTTTCTTATTGTTTTCCAACTACAGAGTCAATATAAGCAGATGTTCTGTTTTTGACTTGCCAAGAAAATTAGCACTTGTCTAGGTAGGAGGTACATACAGAGTTGAAATATCTTACAGTCATTGAAAAAATAGATCTCAGCATGGGAGTAAGCTATGAAGAGGCAAATACTTTGAAATAGGACTGCCACCTAACCCATATTTGTTTTTGCATTAAGTCCATAGAATTTATGCCAGCCATCTCTTTAGTATTGAGAGATAATGTTCTGTTCTGGTGTCTACCCATTGACCTTATTTTCTGGGGGGTCCCATTTCAAAAAATGAGAATATAGGAAGAAAACAAGGATCACAGTAAAAAAAAAAAAAAAAAAAAAAAAAAAAAGGGCAAGTGGAAAAGATTTAGACAATTTCAAAATAAAGCAAACAGAGAAAACTTTAGGAAAAATCATATAGTAGATCTAACAATCCAAAATATTCTTTTGCCTAAATGATTAATCTATGATTGTACAGGTTTCTCTGTTGCCGGCTTTACTTTAACACTTTGTTCCTTCTACAGTGCTTTTTATCAGTACTGGGGAGTAGTGTAATACAGGAGTAACAACTCAGAATCTGAAGCTAGACTCCTGGCTGCTGAGCTCTACAAATTCCTATCTGAGTATCCTTTGGCAAGTTATTTAGCCTCTGTGTGTCACAGTTTTGGATTTTTTAAACTGGAAGAATAATAGTATCTTCATTATAGAAAGTATGCAAGGATTATAAGAGTTGAAACATGCAAAGAATATAGAACTGCCTATAGTAAGCACTTACATGTTGTTGACTACTACTTTCATTCATTAATCAGAGAAAAATAAAGATATCCACTGCTGCCATTTCTGTATTTTCCTTGTCTAATTGCATGCAGTGTTACTCATATAATACTTCCAACACTTGAGAGTGAATGTAATACTAAACTCTTCAGGAAAAAAAAAAAGATTACTCTTCCAGGTAACACCTCCACATAGTGCAATATCCTGTCAAACACCCATGTAACCATCTATCTAGCTTTGGCTAACACTAATATTATATTATATTATATATATAACATTATATTATATTATAATATAATATAAATACAATATAATACCATTTGATAATAAAGAAATATTTGAAACATGACACTAAGTTCAGCATTTAGAAAAATACTTGGGCTGCTGATCAAAGTAAAATCTTAAAATTTCTCCCTGAAGAAATCAAAGCATCCTATTTTAAAAAGTATCCCAATAATAATATAGAACATAAAGATCACAAAATTCAGTGTTTCCCATCTGATATGATTACTCAGGTGAAATGACTGGCCAGAAAGCTATCCCTGATACTTGATAGAGAGTGTATCCTTTTCTTCAGCTAATCATCTGGCTCATCATAAAATAACATCAGTTGTTGAGGAGACTTTTTGAAGTTGGCCAGTCCCCATTTATTTATATCCTGACATCCACCATAGACTCAGATGTACATAAGCAATTTAACACAGAGAATGATCAAATCACTAGAAATATTTCAATTGTAAGATATTTTGGGAAATTCACACACTCAATAATGGAGAAAAGATTGCTAGATTTCTTTGTGGTGAACACATAATTAATAAAACTGGGTATTTTAATTGGTATTTTAATAGCTTAGGTGCTAATTAACTTGTGATTAGCTTCAGTAAAGATCAAAGAATCAAGAAAATAACTTTATGATGATGTTTAGAAGGTTAATTCTACTTTTTCTTTGCTATTAGAGACAAATATTGAAAATGTATTCTATTCCAAAAGTTAATTAGTATTAAGAAACATAACATACACAGTCATATAATTAATAGAGATTTTATTTTTTTCATTTTCTAATCATATATTGTTTCAGATCAAATTTAGACAGTGCTTTTCCTTGTTCTTAAATAGCAAATTGATTATGTTTTTAATCCCTGGAAATGTATTTTCAGTTATTATTACATTCTTCTGTTTCCTACATTTGGAGAAGAACAGCAATCATCAAGGCTAAGTTTGATTTGGTTTTCTGTCATAGTGTCAGGTATAAAAATTACTTTACAGCATAGCTATAAAGCGTGTCAATATGATTAAAGTAGCAATTGTTTTTGCTGTGAATAGTATTCTCCAGCAGCTCAGGAGTTCTGCAAATGATATTTACCCTACTAAAGTAATAAAGAGAATAATCATGTGTTGGAAAATTTACATCTCATAATAAAAAATGGTAAATTCTAAATTAAGTTAGTGTTGAAATTTTCTATCTTCTTTTTATTCCATTAAAAATGTATTTGATATAAGAGGTTGCTAAGAGACTAGTATTCAAAAATGCATCTGTGCTTACTTATCTGTCTCAGCACTGTAGTATTAAAGTTAAAAATAAGAAGTAATAAAAGCCAAATGAGATTGTTCAGTAGGTGCAGCTGGTCACTATTACAGAATCACGGTATGAGCAGTATTGTTCACAAAGTATTTCTGGCTCAGCTCTGGACATTTTTCTTACAAGTATTCCCACTAGTGAATATCTAATAATACGCTGATTCTGTAAATCAGTCAGGTTTAGTATTATAGATATCAGTGTTAGCAATATTTCCATTATTACTGAAAAGATCCTAAATAGATTGAAACCTAGCGTATCCAGAAAAAAAGAAGGAAAAAAAAAAAACAGGTCGTAGGGGCTTTAGAATCTTTGATTGCTTGTTGATGATAAGTTTTATTTCTGCAATGAAGAAAATTGCATCTACAATGCTGATTCCACCTACACTGAGACAAAAATTGCATTTAATTGGAAGTCATTTCCTCTAAAATTATTTCTAACCTTAGGTCAACAGTTTCATATACTCTATTTGCTGGAGGGTATATCTTAGTTGCCTGATTAGACTACATTAGATACACCTTGGAAGTCACTGAACACTTAACCCCCTGGTGTTTAAATTACTTTGCAGAATAATGGACTATAAATAAATATAGCTATTCTTATGCTACAAAAGAAAACTAGCAAACTAAGCACATTTTTCTGCATAGATATTCAGAAAAAAAGGAATCTAAAGTCAAGATTTCCTCAAAATTTTTGTGCAGTATTTCTGTTTAAAATTGACAGTAGGGGGAAAATACATAAGACATTGTATAATAATGAACCAAACATTCTTTTGAAACACTAGTACACATCTTGGAGATAGGTAGATAGATAGAATACTATTTACAAAGTCAGTAGAAGGATTTCTCTTCCAGAAAAATGGAGGAAATATACTTTTGAATATTTCTCCCATTAAGTACAGCTAAGACCCTAGGCATTATATATAAAATGAACCTAACAAGACTTTGAAAGGGAGAGAAAAAAAGGCAGACTGGCTAAGGACCTTGCAACCCAACGAAAGCCACACTGGTGAGTTCCTTAGGTATTGTTTTTGCCATATGACTCTCAGACTTGGTACTGAAAGAGCTAGCAACCCAGAAATACTAATGGGAGAAGACAATAAAAATCCTTCAAAATTCCTGCTTTCCTTAGCCAAAGGACCAGGAAAGGGATAGCCTAGAAAGACAGAAATCTTGAAATAACAACTGCTGAAATGCAGACAAATAGCACAGCAAAGAGTGACCCCACTCCAATACATACCACCAAAGACTGAGAGGCAAGATTCCCAACCCTCACAAGGCTATAATAATGCAGCTCTCCAATTCACCCCCACCCATGCCCAGGTGGAATCTGAGAGGGCTGTAAACTAAAGAGAAAGAGCAATGTTGAAAGCAGTGAGATCGAAACAAAACCTCACCTATTATGGAAAAACAATTCAAATGAAAGCAAATTTCTCATTAGAAACCATGGAGACTAGAAGGAAGTGATACATCATTTTTCAAGCCCTTAAAGAAAAGAAATGTCAACTCAGAGTTCTCTATCAAGCTAAAACAACCTTCAGGAATGAAGATGAAATCAAGATATTTCAGATGAAGAAAAACGATGAGAATTTGTTGCCAGGAAACTCACCCTTGAAGTTACTAAGGAAGAAACTTGGAATTATCAAGAAGGAATAAAGTACAGTAAGAAAAAAAGTAAGTATAGGTAAATAGAACAGATATTCCTTCTTTTGAGCTTTCTAAATTTTCCCTATTGGTTGAAGCAAAAATTACAGCAATGTTTGATTTACTTTTAAATGTATAAAGAATAAATATTTGAGATAATTTTATTATAAACAGGGAAGAGCAAAGGAATAGTCAGAGGTAAGGTTTCTACACTTCATTCAAACTCCAAAATGATAGCAACAATAGATTCTAATGTAACATAATGTAACACTGCACACATTGTGTCTGATATAATTTAATACTTAAATGTGGTGTGTGTGTGTGTGTGTATATATATATATATATATATATATATACATTGAATCTGATATAATGTAATACTTAAAGCAACCAATAGAAAAGCTGTGAAGAGTCAGACTAAAAAAAATATAAATACATCAAAATGGATTTCTACAAAGTGTTAAAGGAACCCACAGGAAGGCGGGGTGTGGAGGGTAGCGGGGAAAGAGAGGGACCAGAAATCCACAAAAAACAGAGAAAAACAAAAAATAAAAAATTAAGTAGCATACTTAAGTTCAAATAAACAATAGTTTACATTAAGTGTAAATAGTCTAAATATATCAACTTAGAGAGAGATTAACAGAATAGATTTAAAACACGTCCCAAATATATACTGCTTACAAGAAATTCACTTCAGATATAAAAAATAGGTTGAAAGTAAAAGGATGGAAAAAGATGTATCATGCAAATGTTAATACAAAGAAAGCAGGAATACCTATACTGATATCTCTTTAGAGCAAAGGAAATTACTAGATACAGAAAGGGACTTTATATAATGATAAAAGGGTCAATCCATCAAAAATACATTACTATCCTAAATATGTATGCACCAAACAACTGAGCAGCAAAATATGAGAAGAAAAAAAACTGACAGAACTAAAATGGTAAGTAGAAAAAAACCTAGGCAATTTAACACGCTTATTTTGGAGTAGGGATTTCTCTGCTATACTATGCCACTGTGTCACGCTGTTTTGAAAACAGACAACTTGTTTTCTAGTTTTGCAGAACCACAGGTAGAGAGGAATTTTGCCCAAGGATAGATTGTATCCAGAGTCTCACCCATACCTGATTCGAATTATTTAGATGATCAGAGGGAAGGAGATTTGATACACACATGGGTAAGGCAATATAAAGATGGAGCTGAGAGAGGTTTGAGGATACTGGCCTTGAAAGGAAGGAAACAATAAAGAACAGAAATCCGTGAAATTGTAAATTAAAAAAATGGAAAAAAAATGAACTGGTTATTCGAAAAGATCAATATAATTGGCAGACCTTTAGCAACTGACAAAAAACAGAGAAAACAGAAATTACCACTATTAGGAATGAAATTGGGTGATATCTCCAAACATACTCTAGACATCAAAATGATATTGAAGGAATAATATGAACAATTCTACACATATAAATTTCACAGCTTAGATGAAATGGATCAAGCCCTCAATAAATAAAAACTACCACAAATCTCCCAAAATGATATAGATAACTCAAATAACCCTGTACCTACTAAGGAAAATTAATTTGTAATGAATAAAACTACCAAAAAATCTCCAGACCTAGATGGCTTAATTAGGAATTCTGTCAAATCATTAAAGAATTAAGACTAATACTACACAATCTCACTTGCAAAATACAAGAGGAAGGGGCGTATCACAAATCACTAATGAAACTAGTATTATCCTATACCAAATAAGACAAAGATAGTATAAAAAAAGAAAATTACAGATTAGCATCCTTAATATAAATGTAAAAATCCTTATGAAATATTAGGAAATCAAATATATATGTGTATACACACACACACACACACACACACACACATATATATATAAATTTACAGCATAAAAATAGTGAGGTTTATTTTAGGAGTGCAAGACTTGTTCTATATTAAAAATATCAATCCATGTATTCCACTATATTAACATGGCATAGAAGTAAAATTAAATGGTCATATCAAATGATGAAGAAAAATTATTTGACAAAATTCAATACTGATCCAGGATAAAAGTCTCAGAAATATAGGAATGTAAGAAAACTTCCTCTATTGATAAACAGCATTTACAAAAAAGACCAACAACAAAGAGACCACAATTAACATGCTTAATAGTGACAAACAGAATGCTTTTTCCTCTGATCACTCTTATTCAAAATAGTGTTGGATTTCTAGGCAGTGCAGTAAGGCAAGAAAAAAGAGGTAGCATACAGACTGAAAGAAGAAATAAAAGTCTCTATCTGCAGATGGCATGATTACCTATACAGAAAATCAAAATGAACATATCAAAAACTCCTGAAACTAAGAGAGTCTAGTACATTTGCAACATACAAGATAAACGTAAAAAACTCAATTGCATTCTTATACACTGGCAATAAACACATAGTTATCAAAATTAAAAATATAATGTCATTTATAATTGCTCAAAAATGAGAAAATTAGGTGCAAATTTAGCAAAACATGTATAGGACTTGAATGTTAAAAACTACAAAATGCTGATTAAAATAACCAATGAAGATCTAAATAAATGGAGAGACATACTGTGTTCATGAATTAGAAGACATTATAGTAAAGATGTTAGTTCTCCCCCAAACTAATATATATGATTAATGCAATTCCTATGAAATTCTCAGCAAAAAATTTTGGAGATACAGACAAGATTATTCCAAATTTATATGGAAAGGCAGAGAACCAGCATAGTTAATATTTAAAAAGCAGAATAGAGTGGGAGGAATCAGTCCACCCCATTTTAAGGTGTATTATATAGCTACAGCAATCAAATATGTGTGGCTTTTCAGAAGAATCCAGAAATAGACCCACACAAATATGCCCAAGTGACTTTGACAAAGTACAAAAAAACACAATTCAGTGGAGTCAAGATATCCATTTCAATGAATGATTCTAGGGCAAGGTTACATCCATACATAGGCAAAAGAAAAACGGTGGGAAATCTTGACCTAAGTCTCACATCCTATAAAAATAGTAATGCAAAATAAATCATGGACATAAATGTAAAATGTAAAGCTACAAAACTTTTACCAAAAAAATTTGAAAAGAACTCCTGAATTTATGACTGCTCAAAATGTTCTTATACATGACAGTATTCATGAAATAAAAAATTGATAAGTTGGACTTCATCAAAATTATGAACTTTTGCTCTGTGAAAGACCTTGCTAAAAGATGATAGTGCAAGCTACAGAGTAGGAGAAACCATTTGCAAACCACATATCTTATACAGAATATATATATATATATATATATATATATATATATCTCCTAAAACAAGAGTTAAAAAGAACCACCAATCTAATTAGAAAATAGGAAAAGACATGAAAAGACATTTCACCAAAGAGGATATACAGGTATTAAACAAGAACACACACACAAAAAAGGTGTTCAATATCATTAGCCATTAGGAAAATGCAAATTAAAATTATGAGGTATCACTGCTCACTAATCAGAATAGCTAAAATGAAACATACTGACAACACCAAGTGCTGACAAGGATAGAGAAACTGATTCACTCATACGTTGCTGGTGAGAATGTAAAATATTACAGCCACTCTGGAAAACAATTGGGAAGCTTCTTACAGAATTAAACATGCAACTACTATAAGACTCAGGAATTGCATCCCTAGAAATTTATTCCAGATAAATGAAAATTTATGTTCATACACACATACACACACAAACATGAAAACGAATGTGTACTGCCTTAGTCATAATCACACACACACACAAAATGTCCTTCAGTGGGTGAATACCATAGTGAAACAAACTATGGTTTATCCATACCATGGAATGCTAGTCAACAATAATAAAGGGATTAACTATCGATATGTACAAAAATGTGGAATAATCTCTAGAGAACTGCTGAGCAAAAAAAAGAAAGCAAATCCCCAAGGGATTTACAAACTATATGATTTGCTTATACAACATCCTTGAAATGACAGTATTGTAGAAACAGAGACAATATTACAGAAATGCCAGGAGTTAAGGAGGGTGTGTGGGCAGAGGGGAATTGGGTGTGGTTGTGGAGGATTCTTATAATGATGAAACTGTTCTGCATCTTGACTGCATCAACATTAATATCCTGGTTGTAATGTTGTACTACAGTTTCACAAGATAATACTTTTGGGATAAACTGGGTAAAGGGTACACCAGATATCACTGTAATATTTCTTACAACTTCATGCATATCTACAATTACCTCAAAATTAAAAGTTTAATTTTAAAAATATTTTTAAAAGCCAGTAGAATGTGGAATTGCAGGAAAGTAAGCTCAAAATACCAATATTCATTATTAACTTGGGTTCTTTGAGATCTTTACTGTTTGGGACAAATATTTAGAGTGGAGTTGATTCAAAATTCATTTTGCCACATAAATGATGTTTTGTTGAAGGTCTATTTAGTCACTGCCTTTTGTAACTGCTATTCAAAAGCTTAAATTACATAATTATCAGAACAAAAGAAAAGCTAATAAATATTAGAGGGGAGTGAGATGTTACCAATTTGGGGGTTGTAGAGAAAATATTTTTATATTTCTTTAAAATTGTCTCTCTGAGCAAATTTTACTAAAACTTGTGACCAGGGCTAACTGATAAATCTTAGAAATTAGTTTATGTCTGATTAGCCAATGAGACTCCAAAAAGATATACCACTCCAGAGGTATGTGCTTATATTTCAAAGGGACTCAAGGCCTCTAGGTCCCTGGAGACATCCTTGGGTTGTAAGCTGGAGACTATAGTCTTAGATATCTGCCCACTGAAGAAATTTATTTACATTACAAAGCATGAGGACCGAAGATCCTTCTCATTGTATTTCTAAGTAGACTATCTCAGAATGGGAAAGGGAGAAAAAAACTACTTCTCAATCCTAATAAATGCACAGATGCATTTTTGAAGGGTTCCTTACCTATAATGCTAATCTTGTATATTAGAGTGATATCTGATTCTCATAACATCACACTGGAAGGAGGAAATTATGGCAGAGGGAAACGTGCATCATTTGATGTGAGTAAATAATAATCTGTTCCATTTAGGATAATATTAGTAAATACAGATATTGAAAAAACAATCTTAATTATCTGATTGGAACTAGATTTTACATTGGACTTCAATTTAACTCTTAGTTTTCTGGTAGCTAAAGTAGAAAAGGAATTATGGTATTATATAAAGTTTTAGTAGTTAACAAAAATTAAAAAAAATAAAATTTTACAGAGACAAAATCATCTAAAGACATAGTTTTTCCCTTTAAATTGAAGCAAATTGGTATGTCTTTTGAATAAAAGAAATGATTTATCATGCAAGTCCTTTCATAAGAAGCATTGAGAGAAAAGTCTCTAAACTTTTAAAAATAGGGAGAGAAAACAATAATACATGGGAGTTTAACTATGTAGAAACATTTCAATAGAGTAGTGATATAACATCTTACATATTTTTGACTGAATTGTAGGAATATAAGTTAGAAAACCTCCAGAGAATAAATAACAAATATTTTAATATTCATTCTCAAATAAAAGCTTTTGTAAGACTATTATAAAAGCTGAATTATCAGATATTCATGATTGAATATTTGATACATATATATGACAGATATGTACTATGTAGCATATAAAAAGTAGTATGATTTACATATCATATTAGAATTGAGAAAGGCAAGTATATACATGAATGTATGTGTATATGTATAGGCAAAGTTATAGAATGGTCCCAAGACCACTATCACTTTTGACAACAATAGCAATTCAGTGGTACCCAAATTCTTAGCTTCAGTAATTTGCTGGGAGTGTTCACAGAACTCACTGAAAACTGTTATACTCATGATTATGGTTTGTTAGAGTAAAAGAATGTAGATTAAATTCAGCCAAGGGAAGAGAACCATGGGCAGAATCTAGAAGGTTCCAAACATGGAGTTTCCAGTTGTCTTTTCCTCCCAGCAACCATGTGTGACAATATGGATGTAGTTTTAGCAACAAGGGAAGCTCACTCAAGACATGATGTCTAGAGTCTTTATTGAAGCTCCATCACATAGACATGGTCAACTTCCCACATGCCTGACCTCATTCTCCAGACCCTTCAGTGGTCCAGCTGATACCACATAACACAGAACCGCTACCAGAAATCCCATTGTTAGACTACCTGCCATGTCCCAAGATCCCCAAGTAAACAAAATCTTTTATCAGGCAGGACATTCCAAGGCATTAATGATTACCTCTCAGGAACTGAGCACAGAAGCCAGACTTCTTCTTGGGCAAGGTTAAATTCTTACTATGGTATGTATGTATTTTTACAGAAGCATACTTCATTTTATTGTGCTTCACTTTCTTGCACTTTGCAGACACTGTGGTTTTTACAAATTGAAGTTTTATGGTAACCCTGTGTAGAACAAGTCTATTGATGCCATTTCTCAAAGAGCATTATTTTTTCACTGAGGTATGTACATTGTTTTTTTTTTTTAGAAATAATGCTATTGCATACTTAATAGACTATAGTATAAACATAACTTTGATATGCACTGGAGACAAAAAATTCTGTGACTGTCTTTATTGAGATATTAGCTCTATTGCAGCGGTCTGGAACCAAACCTGCAATATCTCCAAAGTATGACTATAGATAAAATTCCTGTAAAACCAAGATTCCTAAAGATCTGGGCCATATAGTATGCAGAGTCTCCCTTTGATCTGCAATAAATCTAAGACCAATATTACCAATAGCCTCCTTTAATAACTGAAAAACGGATTTATATTTTCTGTGAAGTTGAGACCATGTATTTCAATATAACTCAACTATTAGGACTTAGAACCTAGACGATCTTTATAAACCTAACTTAGGTGTTTATTTCAGTAAATGCTTGCCCAGAAAATAAGTCCATAAACCAATAAATGGTTTACAATTTGCTTCAGCAAAGTCATGAAAATCAATTTATCCAGGCAAATAGTTTCTTCATCTGGGCAACAGTTGCTCTATTGGGCAATGTATTATACACTTAAGAAAACTGCTCACTTTTCAAAAAATAGATTGCTCACCAATACCTTTTTCTTACTGTGTTCACTAATTCTAAACTTATAATAAAAACTAAATTATTCATTTGAAAAATACCTTAGAATAAAAAAAAAAAGAAGTAAAATCCCAAACATCCAATGGTCTGCATTTTAACTGGTATGAGATGCTTCCAAATAAACTCAGTTTTTAAATTGTGTCACCAAGGCAAATAAACACATGTGAAAAAGTTAAATCTCTCTTTTACATTCCCCAAACAATAAATTAAACTATATCCCTTCCTTTATCCTATATACTTCCATACTCTCTGCCTGTACATTTCCTTCTGACAAATTCATCTATGATGCTGACCATCCAGAAACTCCCATTACTTAATTGCCTTTTAAAGTTGAGTCAGAATAGAGCAAGCCACTTAATAGTTATATTGAGCCCTTGTCTTGGTAATAGGTGAAAGCTATTGTTAACATTCAAAAAACCTAGGAAGATAAACAGAAATTTATAGAAGAATTTAGAATAGTTCTAAGAATGTAATCTGGAATCCCGCATGAAAATAATGGACGACAAATGCAGAGGATGAAGATCCTAAGATTGATTTAAAGTATCCCATTTTGCATAGGGAACTAAAGTGGTTTCAAAAAACTGAAAATGCTACATAATATCTTATGAGATTCTCTCAACATCTTTGCTGTGAAAATAGATTATATTTTAGTACAGTCCTACAAGCAAAGAGAAGATGAATCCTTAAATAATTTCAGGAGTAGGTTAACTCTTTCATGAAACAATTAGATGTAAATCCTTAAACAGTTGTGTTGAATCTTCCTCTTCATGTTGCGTGACTAGCCTTGAGGTAGAAATAGAGAACTTAAAATGCAGCAAAATCTGGAATGGGAAATACATAGTCCTATTGCCAGATCTCTAACTACTTTCTAAGCATTTTTAAAGAGTCTTAGAATAAACGTAGAATAAGATCCAGGAAAAACTGACGCAGATAGCCTTACAAACAAAGCAACTAGCTGCTCCCATCCAGTTAGTATGTGCCAGGAAAGAGAGTCTTTTGAAAAAGACATCTGCAGAAACTGCAGGCAGAAAACAACATTAGGTAAACAACTGTCCCGTGTTTGCTAAGAAACTGAATAAGAAATAAAATTAAACAGCTGGTCAGAAGGTGTTAGTGGGAACCAAGTGCTTAATTTCCTATTTTATCCTTAAACAATCATGGGAGAAATTTGTGTAAATATTAAGTGACAACTCTATAAATTTTTGATAGATGTAGATATGGAATATGAACCTTAAACACCTGTCACTGTTACACAAACTCTGCCTCAGATACCCACAGATACTTGCCGTGCTCCAGCCTATAATCTTTACACTGGTGGCCCTTGACAAGAGAGAATAAATATTTACTTTTCTTTTTCTGGAAAACACAACAATATATTGAGACAGTTATGTTTCTGAGGTTTACCAAGACACTGTCCTACTTTTCAAAGCCTTTAGCCAAGGACGCTAAGGATCCTTAGATTTCCCTGAAATTCTAGTATTATCCAAAAATGCAAATGACCTCTTGGTATGTTCTAAACATGAAGTGAACTCTAAGATTGATTACAGCAATCTACCTGCTATTTTAGCTCAGAAAGAATATTGAACTTCCAAATTCATGCTTCAGTATTGTCAAAAGGAATATGTCCCCTAGGATATGATTTACACCTAAAAGATAAACTCTTACATCACTTTCTTCCTCAAACATTTCCATTCACATCTCCTTTTACTACCAAAAGAAACAGAAACTCAGAAGTGCCCTAGAATCTTTCTGATAACTGTCCACATTCCATGGACATTTATTAAAAGTTCCTTCCCTAGAAAATTTTGTGTTTTGAGGGAATATACTCTGTGACAGGAACAGGAAAATATGAGGCAGCATACAACGAATCTGTACTCACCACTAGAAAATATCTCCTTACCAGACACAAACCTCTGTCAAGATTGCAAAACTCATTTACTGAGCTTTCTGAGTATCTAGAAATAAGAGAGCTAATATATTCACTAGTAGCAAAAATGCTTTTGGGGTAGCCCATGATTCATATTAAAGAAACCATGAGACTTCTTGATCTCAGAAAAAAATTCCTTAAAGAATAAAGATATTTTAAGTACTCTATTGGCTATATCTGTAAAAGTAAAGGCTCATACTAAAAGGAATAACAGCCAGAAAATGCCTTTGCTGATCTTTATACCAGTTAGGCAGCAATCACTAAGACCTTGCCTGGTAATACTCCAAAGTGCTCTTTGGAGAGTTTCAAAGAACCCATTATGGCTCAGCAATTTTCCCCAGAATCAGAAAAAAAGTTATTTGGAAAAACTATAGTTGTAAATAACATGATGATAAACTCTGCCACTTTTAAGACAGATCTGATGACATCAGAGGGCATCAAATGGGACCTCACATAGAATTTACATCAAATTACCCACCGCAGAAGAAACAAATTACCAGTGTACTCAAATCAACATCAGCAATCTACAGAAATAGTCGAGAATGCTTCTGGTGAATTCTAATATGTCACCAATATAATTTTGGTAAAACTGTAAAGGTATAATAAGAATGTGGAAAGAGCCCAAGTTGCAGGATTCATTTAAGTATCTTGAAATCGATTTCATACAGCTACTCCCATCAGTCCTTCTGCTCAATTACTTCTTCCCCTCAGAGCTGGCCCTGCCACTATAATCCTGGCCCTGCTGGGAGAGGGGCATGGGGGGGTACATATCCCATAGCCTGGGCCACACTTCACACCCCAAAAATTTTTCAAAAATTTTTGATTATTTCACTATTCTCAAGATGAAATGAAACATTATTTTTCTGGATAGCTACGGCTATGTTGGTAGTAAAGATATTGTTAGATTTTTTAAATTACTATGGTTAGTAACATTAAATTTTCCATTATAAGAACCATTTTAAGTGTCAATTCGATAGTGTTAAGTATATTCACATTGCTGTGCAACAGATCTCTCAATCTTTTTCATTTTACAATACTAAAACTCTTAACCCACTAAACACTAATTCCTCATTCCCCTAGCCCTTGGTAAACAGCTTTATACTTTCCTTTTCTTTGATTTTAACTACTTTACATACTTCATATGAATGGACTCATACAGTATTTACCCTTTGTGACTTATTCACTTAACATATAGTCCCCAATGTTCAAACATATTGTAGCATGTAACAGGATTTCCTTCCCTTTTAAGGCTGCGTAATATTCCACTTTATATATCAAACACATTTTCTTTATCCATTCAACTGTTGATGGACATTTTGGTTGCTTCCACCTCTTGGATATTGTGAATAATGCTGTGATAAACACAGGTGTGCAAATATCTCTTCAAGATCCTGCTTTGAGCACTTTTGAATATATACTCAAAAGTTATATTGCTGGGTGGTATGGTAATTCTATTTTAAATTTTTTAGGAAACTCCATATTATTTTCCATAATGGTCACACCATTTTACATTCCCAACAGTGTACAAGGGTTCCAAGTTCACTGCATCCCCAGTAAAACTTGTTATTTTATGTTCTTTTGATAGTGGCCATCCTTGGGTGAGAGCTAATAGCTCACTGTGATTTTGACTTACATTTCCCTAATGATTAGTGATGTGGAACATCCTTTCATATAGTTATTGGCCACTTGTAAATCTTCTTGGAAGAAATAGCTATTCAAGTCCTTTGCCTATTTTTAAATTGGGTTATTTGTTTATTATTGTTTGACTGTAGAAGCTCCTTGCATATTCTTGATATTAACTGCTTCTTAGATATACAATATACAATTATTTTCTTCTGTTCTATGGGTTTTTCACTCTGTTGATGTTTGTTGATACTTTTTGGAAGTTTATAACTTTTGTGTAGTCCCATTTGTCTGTTTTTAAATATTGTTGCCTATGCTTTTGCTGTCAACTCAGAAGAAACATTGCCAAATCCAAATTCCAGAAACTTTTACCCTATGTTTTCTTCTGGAATTTTAATAGTATAGGTTTTGTATTCAGATCTATAATTCATTTTGAGCTATTTTTTGTATATGGTATAAGGTAAGTTTCCAACTGCATTCTTTTGCATGTGGGTATTCAGTTTTCCCCACAACATTTGTTGAAGAGACTGTGTTTCTTCTTTGTGTATATTTGGCACCTTGTCAAAAATCACTTGGATATATTTGCAAGGGTTTATTTCTGAGCACTCTATTCTATTCCATTGGTCTATATATCTATTTTCATCCCAGTACCACATAATCTTAATTACTGTTGCTTTATAGTATGTTTGGGAACCGGTAAGTGTGAGGCCTCCACCTTTAACTTTTTTCAAGGTTGTTTTGGCTATTTGGGGTCACTTGAGATCTCATGAATTTTAGAACTTTTAAGAAATATTTCTGGGGCTTCCCTGGTGGCACAGTGGTTGAGAGTCCGCCTGCCTATGCAGGGGACACGGGTTTGTGCCCCGGTGCGGGAAGATCCCACATGCCGCGGAGCAGCTGGGCCCGTGAGCCATGGCTGCTGAGCCTGTGCGTCCAGAGCCTGTGCTCCGCAACAGGAGAGGCCACAACAGTGAGAGGCCCGTGTACCGCAAAAAAAAAAAAAAAAAAAAAAAAAAAAATTCTGCAAAAAAGTGACATTGAGATTCTGATAAGGATTGCATCAAATCTTTAGACTGCATTGAGTACTATGGACATTTTAATAATATTAAGTTTTCCAATCTATAAGCATGGGCTGTCTTTCCATTTTGTAAATTTTTTTGTTGTCCGGTCTTCCTTCATTTCTTTTAGCAATGGTTTGTAGTGTTCAGTGTCTTTCCATCAGTGAAATAAAGTCTTTCACTTCCTTGGTAAAGTTTCTTCCTAAGTATTTTATCATTTTTGTGCTATATTAAATGAGACTGCTTTCTTAGTTCATTATGAGATTTGTCATTGTATAGGAATTCAATTGATTTTTGTGTATTGATTTTATATCCAGCAACTCTTGCTGAATTTGATTATTAGTTCTATTTTCTTTTGTGTGGGTGGTTGTGTATAGAATCTTTTGGGTTCCCTACATATGATCATCTCATCTGTGAACACAGAAAATTGTATTTCTTTTCCAAGTTTTATGCCTCTTATTTTTTTCTTGTCTGATTGCTCTTTCTAGAACTTCCAGTACTATGTTGAATAGTACTGGCAAAAGTCAGTATTGTTGCCTCATTCTTGATCTTAGGGGAAGATTTCAGTCTTTTCCTATGATGATGTTAGGTGTGGGCTTTTCATATATGGTTTTATTATGTTGAGATAATTTCCTTGTATTCCTACTTTGTTGAATGTTTTCATCATGAAAGAGTGTTGGATTTTCTCAAATTATTTTTCTGTATTAGTTGAAATGATTATATGTATTTTCTCCTTTATTTTATTAATGTTATAAATTACATTGATCAATTTTTATATATTGAACCTTCCTTGCATTCCAAGTATAAATTGCACCTAGTTGTGATGTATGTTCCTTTAAATGTGCTGTTGTTTTCCAGCATCTTGTTTAGGATTTATGTGTCAATATTCATCAGGAAAATTGGCCTGTAGTTTTCTTTTTTTGTGTGTCTTTATCTAGCTCTGGTATCAGGGTAATGCTTGCCTCAAAGAATGAGTTTGGGAGTGTCCTCTCCTCTTTGATTCTTTGGAAAAGTTTGAGAAGGATTGGTATTAATTCTTCTTTAAATGTTTGGTAGAATTCTCTAGGGAATCCATCTGGTCCTGGGCTTTTCTTTGTTAGGAGGTTTTAATTACTACTTCAGGCTTCTCTCTAGATATAGTTTTGTTCAGATTGTGCAATTTTTTATGGTTCAGCGTTGTATGTTTCTAAGAAGTTGTCTGTTTCTTCTAGGTTATTCAGTGGCGTCTAATTGTTCATAGTAGTTTTTTTTTTTATAATTCTTGTTTCTTTGACATCAGTTGTAATGTCTTCTCTTTCATTTCTGAATTTGAGTCTTTTTTTGTTCTTAGTTAGTCTAGTTAAGGGTTTGTCCATTTTGTTGATCTCAAAAAAAAAATCTTCATGGTTTAATTTTTTTTTTTTCTGTTGTTTCTCCTTTCTCTACTTTATTTCTGGACTAATCTTTACTATTTCCTTCCTTCTGTTGACTTTGGATTTAGTTTGTTCTTTTTTAGTTCCTTGAGGTGTAAGGTTAGTTTGTTGATTTGAGATCTTTCTTAGTTTTATTTTATTCATTTATTCATTCACTTTTTATTTATACATTGGGTATTTATTTTGTACAAAGCATTGCTCAATTTCCAAGAAATATTATTGTGTGAAAAAAGCAGCAGTCCAATAAGATACTATTTATGTATCTTCTTCTAAAATTTTTATTGGAACATAGTTGATTTACAATCTTGTGTTAGTTTCAGGTGTAGATCTTCCTTATTTTTAATGTAAATGTTTATCAATAGAAACTTCCCTCTTAGTACTACTTTTGCTGCCTCTCATAAGTTTTGGTAGGTTGTGTTTCCATTTTCTTTTGTTTCCAGATTTTTAAAAATTTATCTTATGATTTCCTCTTTGACTCTTAGATTTTGAGTGCATTTTAAAATTTCCACATTTGTGGGTTATCCTGTTTTTCTTCTCCTATTGATTTCTAGTTTAATACCATTGTGGTCAGAGAAGACACTTTGCATAATTTCAATCTTCTTAAATGTGTTAAGAACACTTTTGGGGGCCTAACGTGTGATGTATCTTATATATTTACCTTACCAGGGAATTTTATATTCTTGTGTGGTTTGTGTTGCTGTTTATCATCCTTTCACTTCAACTTGCAGGACACTTTTCAGCATTTCTTGTAGGATAGGTCTACTGGTGATGAACTTCCTTAGCTTTTGTTTATCTGGGAAAGCCTTAATTTCCTCTTCATTTTTGAAGGACAGTTTTGACAAATATAGTATTCTTGGTTGATCTGTGTTTCCTTGGAAGGAGGGTCTAAAGCTTCACATTTTTTCCTCTTGCTGATGCCACATCTAGATTTTACATCTAAACCTGGGAATTCAAACTTATCATTTTAATGACAAGGGCAATGATTTTTATTGAGACCATACAAAAGAGCTTTGCAAAGCCTTGTAGTAAATAAAGACATTTTATTGTTCCTTTATCTCCATTTTCAAGAAAAGTAGAGAGAGCTACTGACATTTTCATATTCATTCTGTTCAAACAATCTGACAGTTTTGGGCTTTCTTAGCCAGTCATGTTATTTCTGGTCTCTGTGACCTTTAGTAATCATTGATTCTCACAATACAACTTATCAAGGGTTATCCTATAAAGTTGGATATTTCTCTCCCAATTTTGGACTTTACATTAGTTACAGATGACATGATGAAGTCTTGAAAGGACTCATGGAATATACACAGCCATATTACATCCAGGTATGATCTGCCTGTCCTCAGGAGTCTTCAAAGTAGTAGTCACAAGCTCAAAATCTGAGGATTTCATTTTAGAAAAAGATATTAAAGATATCAAAGATATGAAAAATGTCTTAGAATCACATTACACAAGACCTTATCTTATAATTTTAACCAGTAGAATAGAAGTTAATTACCAGGAAGTAGGGCCTTGGATGTATGACCTCCTAACAGAGAAGACACATGTTTTCACTATTCATCATCTGTGTATCCATCTCAAAGATTTAAAACAACAGATTCTCAAAAGTTCTCCATAAACAGAGAACTATCATAAGATCATAAAACTATTTTGACCTAAGAAACTGGATCAAGTTCTTACCTTTCTTTTTTGTTTTCTTTCTGTATCATTTTTGTTCAGTTGGTTTTGGCTTTCATTTTGTTTTGATTTATTTTTTAGTGCAGTCATTCTACTCTGCCTTTAGTGCCACTTTGTCATTTTAAATCAAAAGATGTTTCTTTCATGTTAACGCTTTTTCCCTATACCTATGGATACTATTATTTATTTGCTGATATCAATAGCTAGTTAAAAGTGGTCCACTCAATAGTGAAATGCTCAGAAATATACTGGGTTTTAGGTGAACTTCCATTTCACTTTGGAGAACTTATCTTAGTCTCTATATTTTTGTCAGGAAGATCAGAATATTCATTCTGAGACAAGGCATGGAAAAATAGCCTTAATGAGTTTTTTAAAATCAGTATCATTCCAGACATGACAAAAACAGGCTTATACAAAAGCAGAAAAAAATGATTTGTGAAACAGGCACACAAAGACTCAAGATAGGTACTACTGATAGAATAATATTTGTGTCATATGGCTGTGTCATGAAGAAATATTAACATGCAAAGCTCAGACAAAGACCACTGTGTGTCCTTTCTTTATCCCTCTTCTTTAGCTGAGGTTAGAGTTGGGGAGTTGGTGGGTGGAGATTACTTCCTTTTAAAATGAGAAATAAAGTACAAGTTGTTAAACAATCCCAATGCAATACTTAGACAAGAAAAATCTCCAAGGGTGGCTTTTAATTTTTAGGACTGCATTTGTGGAACTAAGGCATACTTGGTTCCAAGCAAAACGTTCAGGAACATATTGCCTCAAGTACTGACCATTCTGTTGAATATCTGCTACCTTGGGGCACTAACCTTAGGTTTATCTCATATGGTCAGTTATAATTCTACGGCCCCTCTAGGTATCCTCACAGATTTTTACAACCATGGCTTACAAATGGAGTAATTTAGATGATTAACCATGGGGAAAAATTATACTCTAGTTCAAGAGGAATCTAACAAACTCCTAGTTTATCCATTCCCCCCTTTCCCCTTTGGTAACCATAAGTTTGGTTTCTATGTCTATGGGTATATTTCTGTTTTGTATATAAGTTCATTTGTATCTTTTTTTTTTTTTAGATTTCACATAATAAGCAATATCATATGATATTTGTCTTTCTTTGATTGGCTTACTTCACTTAGTATGATAATCTCTAGGTCCTTTCATGTTGCTGCAAATGACATTATTTCATCCTTTTTTTATGTTTGAGTAACATTCCACTGTATATATACACCACATGTTCTTTGTCCATTCATCTATCAATGGATATTTAGGTTGCTTCAATGTCTTGGCTATGGTAAATAGTGCTATGAACATTGGGGTGCGTGTATTTTTTCAAATTGTAGTTTTCGCCAGATATATGCCCAGGAGTGGGATTGCTGGATCATATGGTAACCCTATTTTTAGTTTTAGTTTTTTTTTTTTTTTTTTTTTTTGCAGTACATGGGCCTCTCACTGCTGTGGCCTCTCCCGTTGCGGAGCACAGGCTCTGGATGCGCAGGCTCAGCGGCTATGGCTCATGGGCCCAGCTGCTCCGCAGCATGTGGGATCCTCCCGGACCGGGGCATGAACCCGTGTCCCCTGCATTGGCAGGCGGACTCTCAACCACTGCGCCACCAGGGAAGCCCTAGTTTTAGTTTTGTAAGGAACCTCTATACTGTTCTCCATAGTAGCTGTACCAATTTACATTCCCACCAACAGTGTAGGACGGTTCCTTTTTCTCCACACCCTTTCCGGCATTTATTTATAGACTTTGTGATGATGGCCATTCTGGTATGAGGTATGAGGTGATACCTCATTGTAATTTTGATCTGTATTCCTCTAATAATTAGCACTGTTGAGCAGCTTTTCATGTGTCTTTTGGCCATCTGTATGTCTTCTTTGGAAAAATATCTATTTAGATTTTCTGCCCGTTTTTAAATTGGGTTGTTTTTTGATATTGAGCTATATGAGCTGTTTGTATAATTTGAAGATTAATCCCTTGTGGGTTGCATCATTTGCAAATATTTTCTCCCATTCTGTATGTTGTCTTTCTGTTTTGTTTGTGGTTTCCTTTGCTGTGCAAAAGCTTTTAAGTTTAATTAGATCCCATTTGTTTATGTTTATACACTACTATATATAAAACAGATGACCAGCAAGGACCTACTGTTAAGCACAGGGAACTATGCTCAATATTTTGTAATAACCTATAAGGGAAAATAATCTGAAAAAAATAGATATATATGTATGTATAACTGAGTCACTTTGCGGTACACTTGAAACACAACATTGTAAATCAACTGTACTTCAATTAAAAAAATTCTTAGTAAAAATAAATAAATGAATAAAAACAAAATGATAATCTAACAAATTAGTGCACAATGTGTTGTCTGTTCACAAATAAAGAATTTTCAACTGCCATTTTAAGTTCCAGCGCTACATCACTTCAAACTCTGAAGACATTCAAAAAATTACAAGGATTATCCATGCCATGGCAAAGAGAGTTATTCAGGTGTGGACAGTTCCACCAAGACTACTGACTTCCTGAGGAGAAGAGTAGCTGAAAATGGACAAGTAGTTAAATATAACAGAGCCACTATCTATCCTCTTTCAGTCTCCCAAGCAAGTTCTTGTGCTGTCATTGATGAAGCATGTTGTATATATACTCCTAAAGACTTGTCCAAAAGCTTTAAAATTTCCTAATGGATTTTAGATGGAAATGTTGAAATGAGAAAAATCAGACTTCTCAAACAAAATGATGCCAAAGCTGATTTCCCCTGGCTTGGCTTCAACCTATGTTCATTAATGAGATTTGTGAAATGAGGGGACTGGCGCAGGATTGTACTCTAGTTCTTAATAATTATATTCTTTCTAGCCTGTATACTCATTACCATGTACAAGGAAGGGTGTGATCTCCAGAAATTTAAATTTTGTGATATAGCTGTTATCTTGCTCAAACCACAGTGCAGGTCTGTATTGAATGGGCCTCCAGACAGTCATGTCCTATACTCCAGCTCTAGGTGTACTTTGCCTATCTAAAATAATGTATAGGTCTGTTTCTACACTCTCTATTATGTTTCATTTGCCTACTAACCTAAGTTGTACTAATAGCACAGTAACTAAGAAGCTACTGTAGCTTTACAGTCTAATTTGTTATCTGCTTTTTTCTTGATTCATCTTTGAAGATGTTCATCATTTTGATAATCTTTTCAAAGAACCAACTTTTGGCTTTTCAAATTTTTTGTTTAAGCTTTTTAAATTTTTTTTAATCTGCTTATCTTTATTCTTTCCTTCTACCTTTCTTTGGTTTCATTTCTCTGTACTTTTCTAGCTTCTTAAGAGGAAATTTTGATATTCAGGCTTTTAATATTTCAACATTGTTTATAAGAAAATGTATACAATCCACCATCTTTCAAAAATATTTAATTCTGATAATAATTCTAGGTTACTGTATTTTTCTTTCAACATCTAAGATATCTTTCCTTTGACTCTTGACATCCATAGTTTCTGTTGAAAAACTTATGTTTTTGTAAAAGTATTGTGTCATTTATTCTCTTGCTACTTTAAGGATTCTACCTTTATTTCTGGTTTTAGGAAGTTTGTGGTAATTTACACATGATTCTGTTTGTATATTTCCTTTATGGAACAGGACCTAGCTTCTTGATTCTATGGGTTAAAGCCTTTCTTTCTACAGTTCTGGAAAATTATTAGATATTATCTTTTTGAATATTGCTTCTTCCTCAGTCTCACTGTCCTTTAATTCTGGTATTCCATTTAGATTTAGATCTTTGTCTGCATTCCATAGCTCTCTTATGCTTATATCTGCGCTTTTTCCTTTTTTTTTTTAATGTTCATCTCTTTATTTTTTCCTCATAATTTTCTATTCTGTAGTCTTTCAGTATTCTGCTTTAAACACAATCAATGATTTCTTAATTTCAAATATTTTTAAACTCTTGTTTAAATTCTCTAATTCTTCATGTATTTAGTTGATATTTTCCTTTGTTTTCTTCAATAAAATAATCATAATTATTTTTAAAGTCTGTGGTTAATAACAATTGTATCTGAATCACTTGGGGGTCTATTTTTATTTTTTCCCCTGCTTTTGGGACATTTCTTCTATATTTTAGTATGCTTCATTTTTTTGTTTCACCTTTTAATTTTTTATGATAACGTTACTGATACATGAAAGCTTTTATGCATAAACTTATTGAACCATATAGGTTCTGCCTAAATCTCATGTAAATAAATCTGCCATGTCCTCTCTTTAAAATTTAGGAAATACACATATTTTTAAAAAGAAAATAATCAAAACTGAGATGCCTATAACTCAATTGCTACAAATTTTTGATGCTATAGCATACATTTTATTCGGACAGTTATTTATATCTTTTAACATTTTATTTTGAAATAATATTCAACTTTCAAAAAAGTTAAAAAAAATACACAAAATAATCCTATGTACACTTTGCCCAGATTCAAAAAGTTATAACATTCTCCCTTACTCCTAAATCCTTTATTTAGCATATATCCTAAGACCAAAGCATTTCATTTGAATAAGGATGCTGTCTGTATTTATCAGGCTTAGAGGATTTAACATTCATACAAATATGAAATTCTTCATATCTCACAATAATATCCTATAAAGGATTTTGTTTCTTTGCTTTTCCCATAAAGGATTCAGTCAGGGTTAAAAACAAAAACAAAACCAAAAACTTGCTATTGTTTGCCATTTAGTTTCCCTTAATCTGAAAACTTTCCTCAGTGTTTCAATGTCTGTCTTAGCATTTGCCATACCAATTATTTCAGTTTGAAGTTGGTTGTTTTCTGACTTTCTTCCTCATTATTTGGTACAGGCTATGTATTTTTGGTTACAATAATATAATATTGATTATTCCTTCTCAGAGTATCAAATTTTCAGGCATATATACCTGTTTGTCCATTATTGGTTATGTTAATTTGATCATAGATAGAGTGTCATCTGGTTTCTCTGTAGTTACTACATATTTACTTTTGAAGTTATTAAGTAATTTGTGAGGAGACATTTAAGCTCTGTATACACCCTGCTCTTGGTAGTTATAAAAGTGTAACATATATTAAAGTAACATTAAATGAGATTGTTCCTAGTATTTTCTCACGGATTTTCTAATTAGTGGTCATAGCACTAAAATCAGTTTCACGTCATAGCTTTAAAGTGTTACGTAAATTACTGAACGGCAAAAGAAAAGTATTTCAACTATTTAAAAGAGTAAAATAGTAAAATTTGACTTTTTGGTTTGTTTAATACATGACAGATAGTTTTCAAATTCTATATTTTGAAGCATAAAAATAAATATTTGGGAATTCAATGCAATTTCAGAGTATTAACCAGACTTTTTAACTTGTCACATGTTTCATTCATATTTTAGCCATAGTAAAATTACTCCACATTCCTGGTTAGAACAATGACAACAAACAAGTTTTAGTACCTCATTATCTGTGAAGTAATTTGTTTCCAAAACTCCTGTCTTTTAACTCTGCTATATGATATGCAGCAGTGTTATTGCCAGTTTAGAACAATTATTTTTTGATATGAACAAATTTAAAGAGCTATAGAGGAAAGACAAAGTGTTTTGTTATTTATCTGTTTAGCAATATAATTGTTAAAAATGTATGCTAGACTTTTAAAAAATTGAACTCAAATACAAAGTTTTAAATGTGGGGACTTTTAAACCTTTGCCTTTTTATAAAGCCCAGTTTCAGAAATTACTAATCGTCACTAAATACAAAGTAATTTGCAAATATATTTATTCAGATATCAAATTGGCTTTGACAAGGAAAAAAAGAATCAGTTACTGATGAAGCTGTAGTTAGTTTGAACATCAGTAATATTAGCACTATGGTAAAAAAAAAACATAGGATTTACATTATATAGAAATCTACGTCATAGTTTATCTCAATATCAAGACTCCATACAACACTTAATTTTTACTTTCTGCTCTATGAAATACGAAATACCACATTTTGCTATTCATTGAAAATGCATTCTGCCTATATTTCTACATAAGAGTAGACATGTAAAATATACTGACATAATAGGATCATTTTAATAGGACTGTAATTAATATGTTGATAAAAATATATTGGGGAATCAATTCTGAAAGTCTTAGAAAACATGTTATATTATCAGACTATGATTATTAATAATTGCTAAATATTAGAGCTAAAAATATTTCTCTAAAATATATGAAACTGCCATTAATCTAGTATCTTATTTTCCTTTGGTGGGGGCATTATTATGCAAAACAACTTTTAATGAAAATAGAAAAATATATAAAAAGAATCTGGAGAAATAATTCTACCTAATGATTGAAAAATAACATTGTTTTTTACATCTTCTTCAGTTTCTTAAAAATGCGTATTGGTTTAAAAACAAAATTTCCATAAAATAAAAACAAAAAATAAACTGTAATTTCATGGACAATAACTGGTGACCAGGCGGTCAGAAGCTCAAATTAAGAGGCTAGATAGATGATTACTATGAACTTAGACAACAGGCCAAGCAGAAGAGACACTGAAGAAATCTCACTTTTGAGATTTAGGAAATAGTATTAAGATGAATTTTTCCTCTCCTGAGTTCCAGATCTTCCTCCTAACTCCTCAGTATAGTAAATGAGAGATATAGTAATATGAATCATTGTCCCTGCGTTTTGATAATGATACTCGATTATACCAGAAAGAGACTGCAAAGTAAATCACTTATATACTTTTAAAATAAATAGCAATTTTACCTATGTCTTCTCTCTAGAATAAGTAATTAAAATTGGAAAATCCATATATAAATTTTGAAGACACAAAACGATAAAAAGTTTGAGGTGAATAGAGCATTTAGGATATAGACAAAGAGCGTATTTTCAAAGCTCTGCTCCAGAAAATAAACTTTCTTCTGAAAATAAAACTTTCCAGAAAATAAAACTTTCTGTTTTACTCTATGTGATTTTCTCAATCCTGTCCTCTATATTACTAATTTGGTTTTCTGTAGTATCTTTTGTGGATTCTCATGCCATGTAATATTTGAAATAATTTTTAGTATGCTTAAGCTGATTTCTTACTACTGTTGGTTTCATTTTTTATTTCTCCCACTGAACTCTAAGACTTACAGAATCAGATAATACATATACAAAATAATGTAGAGACATTTTCCTGGAGAAATTAAAAAATAATAATAAATGCAAAAAGAGAAGAATATATAGAGGCAAAAACCTAACTGATGGGAAATAATATAGAAGAAGTCCGAGAGTGGTAGGTCACATTGCCCCAAAATATATTGCTTACATCTACTAATTTTTTCTCACTAAGTAGTAAATTTTTGTATTTGGTTACCTCTTTACAAAGCTATTTTCTATAAATAGTATCATTTCATTTAGTTTGATTGCTCTTCTAACCAAATATCTAAAGATGAAACAAACCATGTCTTTCAAATGTGTATGACATATATAAAGTAAGGACTATGATACATTCAGTAACTTTCCCAGACTCATATACTGGCAAAAGCATGAGCTGTTGCTCAGAACTAGTTATACTCTCGCATCATAATTAAGATAGATTGAAACAGAGAAGTTTAAGCTCCATCTCCGTGAGGAAATTTTTTTACTTAAAATCATGTTTATATTAGCTCATTTGCCGAATTAATATTTCCTGTATGACTAAAACAGTCTATTAGAAAGCTGACCCTTCTGTCATAATATATGGTAAGTGTTTATAACACTTGATGAAATATCACATTAAGTAATGATGCCTACTTCATAAATTTCCAGTTACACTCTTCGATCAGATTCATTGCTTAGGACATGAAATTTATTTCATAACAAAACAAATATGGTTTCACGTGCTACTATTATCATATGTAAAATGATTAGAAAAATGTCAAGAGGGGGCAGAGAGAGAAAGAAAGAGAGAGGCCGGGGGAGAGGGGAGAATATAAAACATATTTAATTTTCTTAAGTTATTTTGAATTAAAGTGGTTTTTCTTTTGGTTTTTTTTTGTGGTACACGGGACTCTCACTGTTGTGGCCTCTCCCGTTGCGGAGCACAGGCTCCGGACGTGCAGGCTCAGCGGCCGTGGCTCACAGGCCCAGCCGCTCCGCGGCATGTGGGATCCTCCCGCACCGGGGCACGAACCCGTGTCCCCTGCATCGGCAGGCGGACCCTCAACCACTGCACCACCAGGGAAGACCTAAAGTGTTTTTTTTCTTAATTTTTAATATTTTCAATTCTGATTTTTCAAATGGCATAAGTGTTATCTGATTCAAATAAGTGAAAAGGCAGTTACTCTGTACATAACAAAAGGATTTTGACCTTAATGGCTGTGAGCCAGGGTGTTCCAAGGATAAAAAGTAGATGTGAAAAACCATGGACATAACTGGTGTGCCAGTAACCAATCAATCTTAAAATTAATGATTGTGGGAATCTGAGGACAGATGATGGATATTGTACTCTTGGACATAACTATTTAGACATGACCATTTAATAGGTAAAACTGACATCTTTGAACTGATTTACTGAGAAAAGGTTGTGTAAGTCAGCCATAACAGTAGTTATTCTGAAGTGGTAAAGCGTATTTAGTTTAAATCATGGTACTATCATTGAATTAACAGTGTCTACTCATGCTCCAGTCATGAAGCAATTCTTCCAGCCGTATTATTCCTAGAATTGTAGCAGAAACAAAAATAACACATTCAAGTAAGTGCTCTAAGTTTGTGAATTTTGTAATACGAATGCCCTCAAATTAAAAGGGTGCATGCCTAAGTGAGCATATTGAATATAAAGTAATTTAATACAATCAGATTTCATTCTCATAGTCTGTGCTTTCTCCATGTATTGTTTCCAAATTGAAGTAGCTTATTGAAGATCATACCATAGTTAAAATTTTTATATTTGTGTAATTTTACTCACCATGTTAAATTTATTAATTATTTACAAATTATTTACAAAGGGAGAGATAATAAGAGGGAATATATCTAATAGTATTTATCTGAGGTTAGTATTTAAAGCAGAATTACATTTTAACCACACTATGTATTATTATTATTATTATTGTTATTAACAAAGAGGTATGGGTCTAGAATGAACTGGGAAGTCTAGGAAAATTTTTTTTTTAAATGGAGCTGCTAAAATGACCATTTTAAAACCATAAACTGAAAATTAACTTATAAATGAAAAACATCCAATTTCTCAGGAATGAAAGAACTTTCCTTAAAAATAATGACTATGTAGCTCTTTCAATAAAACCCGTAACTTTGAAATTAAAGCTTTTAATCCTTATCTTTTAGAGTAAGATTGTCAGTAAATTAACTTTTGTATATGAAATGAATAATGCTTCTTCATTTTCATGTACAAAGCTTTTAAATATAATCAAATTTGGTAAGAAATTTGTGGGCATCTGTAATTTGTTTACATGATATGACATCGTTCCTGCGTCTTTTTTAGTATGTCTAGATATTTGTCTTTTTGTAAATAATTTGCCTGTATAAAAAATAAAGCAGAAAGAAAAACATTAACCATTCAGTAAATATTTACTAATACTTACTCTGTGTAAGTCACTGAAGTGTTTGCCATAAACACAACAAATAAAAATCCTATACCTCAAGATCATATTTTAGTTTGGGTAAAGGTAGGGGTGGGATCAAGTAATATAAAATCCCCTAGCTACCTGAACATGTGTCCTGATCATCTTGGGCATGTTTTAGATTACCAGTAAAAAAAAAAAAAAAAAAAAAAAAAGAAAAATTATATATAAAAATAAATAACAAATATACATATATTTTTTATTTATATATAAATACATGTATATTTATATACTAAATTATAAATGTATTAAATAAATATATAAATATATATACATGTATATATTTATATATAAATAAATATTTATATACACACACATACACAGAAAGAGATAAAATGTATTACTACTGTACTTGTTGCTTACAGTTGTGTCTTGTTTAAGCATTTACCCCACTGCTTAACTTCCACTAGGGAGGGTAGTGTAGTGGATTAAGCAGCTCAGTATCAGCTCCAAGGCTCATGTAGGTCTGGGATTATGATTTATGTCTCAGGACACACATTCTAATCTCATCACTAAGTCCTGTCTGACTTCCCTTGGGCCACCCTGGTTTCACTTCCAATTTACCCCTCTGTCTTTCTGTTTTATCCTTATTTCTAGCACCTAAAGATATAAATGCATGTTTCCAGTCATGAACTGGAAGCCTCAAATGGGGACAATTTTGATGTTAGTGTCATACTTCTCTGAAAGTGACAGGAATATGACAAATGGAACTGCCTTGCATTTGGAGAGAAGAGGAAGTTAATCCAAGTTGTGTAATTGCTGTATTCATATAAACCTTTCACTAAGTACAAATAAACCAGAAAAAGCATAAGAGCAGTCACAGAATTCCCCGTCATCATTTTATTTAATTTTGTTAGAATAATCTCAAACTTTGAAGAGAAGCATGAAAAGTCTTTATTACACAAAAACTTAAAACGCTACTGTTTCCTTTTATCACTCTAATGTCTCAATACTAAAGCACAAATAGTATCTATGAAATATCACTGTAATGGCAATAATACTGGTAATGCAATTTCAGTTTTAATTGTTCCTATAATAAAAATGAGAGAGAAAATGAACAATTTATAAAAATATTATTGAGCATTTCCTTATCACTTCAGAAACAGATTTTACTTTTCTTCATATTAGTAAAATGTAACCAAGTTCAACAAGCTGACCCTTTCAGTTTCTCATATTAAATTTTTGGTTTGCTGTTTTATCTTGCTGCTGTCTCATCTCAGTAACTCACATTCAAAACCTAATTATCTGTATCAAAGCTCAGCCTCAGAAATCAGAACCATATGAATGTTATATGAAAGAATATCCCATAAAAGAAAGTCTCATGGTGCCTTATGATCTAGTCTTCTAATTTCAAAGTATCTTTGCCTTGTCAAATTTGATTCTTCTCTACCAAGTATCACTAATTATCAGACATCATGTATCATGAGATTCCTTCTCCCCCTATGTTAGTAAAATAAAACTCACTATCATCTTGCTTGTTCTTCCTTGTTGCTCTCTCTCAAATCCATTTCTTCCCATATATGCTGAAAAGCTTTCTCAGTCTTAATTACTCCAAGCCTGCATGACAATCACGACCTATATAAAGGCAGATGTCTGATCAAATCTTTGATTGCTTCTATGGCCTCAATTGTGGGTAAAGGAATAAAAGTTTCCTGGAAATTTTTTTAAAAAGCTGGTTTTTGTTCATCTAATTTTCTGAATGCCAGTAAGAAGATCAGCTATTAAAATGTCACAGATAAACTATAAAGTGACCAGTACGTATCAGAGGAGAATCAGAGACTGTATTAATCATGCAACAGAGGAAAAAATCCACAAGAATATTTGGCAGAAATGTAATGAGTTTAAGAAAGCAAATTGAGGACAAAATAGACAGACCATCAAGTTGATATGGAAGAGAGATCAAAACAGGGACATGCTGTGGTTTGCTTTCTTGCCACTAAAAGTGTGAAGTTTGAGGTGACCCAAAAACAAAGGGGGTAGTTTTAATAAAATAGTATTAAGGTTCTTATTAATGTTGAATTCCACATGTATCTTATAAAAACACACTGAATTTGCCACTCCACTGCCTGGTTATAGAATGAAAATAATGTAAATAAAGTAATTATAAGCTAGAGACTGAGGAACATGAAACTCTCACAAAGTATTATGAGAAGGTCTGGACAGGAGTCTTGATGGGTTTTCTACCAAAAATAAGAAATTACAGGAATGTGTATGCTAAAGGATCCACTTGATCTTTCATGTTCAAGAACTTCTTGGGAATGGCAAACCTACTTTATCTGCCTGTGCTCTGAGCATGGGCTGCAGAAATATTAAAGTAGATGCTCCATAAAGACATATTTCATCACTTAATCTGCTGATAACATTGTTATATGCAAAGAAGCATGAAAGGAACAGGGTGGGTAGATGTATTAGTCAGGAATACATTCATAAGCCAGCTGGAAACAAAAAGAAATACTACTGACAGTTGGATTTATTTGTATCATGAAGCTCAGAGCAAGTATGGTGGCTCAAAGTTGCCACTAGGAATTCAGACTGTTTCCAGCTTTCACTCTCACCTGTAGGGGCTGAGTCTTTTGTCATATGCTTGTGGTTTTATGGTTACATGTCTCCTCCTCCCAACCAAGCAGGAACACGCGGGAAGGGAGAATAAGGTATGATTGTCATCTGTAATAAAAAAAGTAAGCTGCTTTCTAGAAAAGGCCATCTGATTATGTCTCATTGGCTATAACTATATTTCATGGTCTCATATTTACATAGCACATTCCCACCCTAAACAAATTGGATTGGGGGTATGTTTCAGATTACCAGTAAAAAAAGTGGGGAGTGGGGGTATGTATGACAAAAAAATGCTAGCTAGTAATAAAACATTTATATCAGTTACAGTATCAGCTAATAGATTCCACACTCAAATAGGATAATTGAGGGGCATATTTATAATATTTATATAATAATTTATAAATATTATAAATAAATTATAATATTTGGGTAATGTTAAGGAAAATGAAAGAGATGAAAAATGACCCCAAGGTCAGAAATAACAGGGAGTCATTACTATGTCTAGATTGAAGGAAAAAGAAGGAACAATTACTGTTGCCCAGAGAGACAGAGCTATAATCATAGGAGCAATCCCCTGGACAGGAACTGTGTCAAACTACAGACCAGCAGAGAGGAAGAATAAGTACCCCAACATCACTATCCTACCACCTCTGGTCTCTTGCTTATATCTACCACCGGTCAAGTCCAATCAGAAGACAGAGGGTAATGAACCCAGCAAAACAGTCTATACATTTTCTCTTCCTGGGGAAAGTGAGAAGGCTAAGCAAAGCATCAGACAAAAAGAAGGGGAGGCACATTTTTAGAAATAAATGGAGAATAGCCAGGGCAACATCCAAATACCATGTTAAGTTTGTGGGAGAAATGTTGATCAAAGAAAGATTTAGGAACATGCATGCCCTGAACTGAAACTTAAAGACAGGCTATGCTGTTAGTGCAAGTGGATAGCTTGATTGCATTGTTCAGTTAAGATGATCTTGAGTAACTGCACTCAAAGCAACCTACTTCTTCTATTTAACATTTATCAAATATAAATTTAGGTCATTATTTGGGCATTGATTTTTTCCCCAAACTTGATTTCATATATTATGAAAGAAAAGATTGAGGCTGACATGTTCACTTTTTGTGATAAGCAGAATTCTAAGATGTGCCCCAAGATTCCCATCCCACTGGGGAACACCTTTTGTCAGATATTCAATTAAATAAAAATCTAAGTGCTGCTATAATGGTATTTTGTAGATGTAATTAAGGTCTTAAAGCAGTTGACCTTATGATAAAGAAGATTTTCCTTGGTGAAGTTCTCTTGATCAGGTTAACCCTTATAAGGGTCAAACTCTTCCTGGTGAGAGATTCAAAGTCAGATTCTAAACGTGAGATAGATTCAGTGTGAGGGAGTTTTTCTATTACTAGCTTTTAAGTTGGAGGAGGCCACATGGCAAGGAATGTAGATTGCCTCTGGGAGTGGAAAATGACCATTGGCTAACAGTCAGTAATGAAATAGGGACCTCATTCCTAGGGCTACAAGAAACAATTCTGCCAACAACTTGAATGAACTTGGAAGAGAATCCCAAACTCTAGATGAGAACAACAATATGGCCAACACTTAGCTGGATCACAGCCTTGTGTGAGCCTCAACAGAAAACCCAGTTATGCGGGGCCCAGACTACTGACCTGCAGAGTTGAGCTACTAAATTATGTTGTTTTTAAGTCATTAAGTTTGTTACACAATAATAGTAAATTATATACTGCTATATTTAAAAGCACAGGGCAATAAAAACAATACTGAATGAATAATTTTTATGTATGAATCAAATCATAATAGGAAACTTGTACACCATATAATTCTGACTTCTTATTTTGCAGATAATAGATGCTCTGAAAATTTACATAACAATTATTAGACAAGTAAAAAGAGCTGAACAATTCTGACCAGATGAATGTGAAATCTTTCTGTACTTCCTGCCCCTGTCTGTATGCCTCCCATTGCTGTTTACCTAGGTTTCCCCTCAAAATTTTTTTTTCTCAAATAAATACTGCATTTTCTGAATTTTTATTCTTAACCAGTAAACTGATAAGAATTTTGGAACATGCATTTTTAATATAACTTTTAAATTGTTAGAAAATAAATAATCCACTAAGTTTATAGAACTTATAATTTTATTTCAAATAAATTTATACATTTAGCCTCCATCTATATAAGATGTATTGCAAAGAATAAAAAAGATTATAAATTTAAAGTTATATAGTAAATATGAATGCTTTTTTACATTAATATATATCAGGAAAATAGAATTTTAAAAATAATACTTTAGATGCTTTCCAGTTTACAAAAAGGACAAATGCCATTTTACTGAAACATATTTAATTTGGACCATTCTAGAAATAATGCCAAGTTTCTTGTTATTCTATATTCTGGTATACCATTGTTGAGTGTTTCCCAACCCATAGAAGCAAAAGCAAATAAATAATAAAGAAAAACACAAACAGCAACTTTCCATTTAATAAACTATCTTACAGCTAACAGAATGGCATGTCTTTTAAAATTTTATTTGATATATTTGAAATATGTTAACTTGCATATCAATTTCTATATCTAAAAATAACTTTCAATTAATTGACGATTTCTAGACTGTTTTAGGACAAACCAAATGACATCTAAAATTTTTAACACTGAGAATTTCTAAAAATATTTAACTCTATATTAAAATATGTACAATAATGTTATTCTAGCAAATAAAATTCAAAACATAAAGTTAATTCAAACATATAAAATTATATTTAGAAGAAATTGTTTTTTTCTTTTATTAAGGTGGCAAGGTGATTATAGGATCAGAATTCTAAAGTCATTGAAAGTGATGACAGAACTTAAACTTGTATTGCCATTGTATTTCCAACTCCTAAGCTCAACTGAAAAACATGTCATTCAACTAGTTCCTAAAAAGCAGTGTGCTCTATGAGGCGTCTTCCTAAAACCAATTCATTTGTTAAATAGAAATATTTGATTTAATCATATATACATATATGATTATATATATATGTATAGATATATACAAAGAACCAGTTTGCCTTCAAATTTAAATGATACAGAAAAATATCTTTCTAAATATGTATTTTCTAGAAACTAAGAACACTTAAAAATTTTCAACAATTTTTGGCATGTACAAAATTATCCAGGATTTTAATTGAAAATATTTTTTAAAACAAATCTTAAAAATTAGGAGAAAATATTTTCAAGATACTAGAATTTACATTAGCATTACCAGTAAAAGATAATGAGTTAACTGAAATTTAAAGATCTTTATTGCCAGCAAATAAGTGCTTAGCTGACTTTGTGTAGGAGTATATTGCATTGTATTGTACCTAACTGTATTGTTTTCCTAAATTTGAACTACTAATTTTGCAAATTATCTCTAAGTTTAATTTCCCAGCAAGTTCATCAGTCACTTTAAATAACCTTTATTTCCCTTACAAAAAAATTAAAATGGAATTAAACCAAGAGAAAATTATCTTTTACTTTGGTAAAATTCAATTAAACGAACCAAAATATACACATAATTTATCATGGTATGACTGAATTTTGTTATTCCTTTTTGATAAATCCTCATTACTTGCATGTATTATAATTTTTTCTGCCATAACTTTTTTGATAATATAAATATAAAAGTATTCAATTTCAAAGATAAAAATAATCTTGTAAAAAATAAGGACACTAAATGAGTATTATCCAATCTAAATTAATATAAATAATAGATACTTATGACATATATGCAAACTAATGCCCAAACTCTAATTCAGTAAAAAGATAGTAGTTGTCTACTTTGTATTGTGACAAATTTTGTGGATTTACAAATACAATTAATTATTTAAAATAAGCATTTTTTGAACCTTATATATCCTGATCTGACATCTACATATCCAAGTAGACACCATTTAGAAGTTTGTTTCCAATTTACATTAACTGAACCTCTGTGACAGCTAGTATTTTATTTTTCCTTTTATTAGGGGCACCTATCTATTTTATACCCTCTTCCACTAGCCTATGAATCTACTGAGAGCTGAAACTTGGTATAATATCCATTATCCACCAAAATGTTTGTTGGCTTGCACGCCGTTAAATACTCAAGATAATTATTATTTTAACTGGATGTGTTTGTCAAGTAACAAAGAAAACCCACAAATGTTTTGGGAAGGAATTAAACAATTTTTACATGCTATTTATGCACATAGAGAGATGGACTTAAGGAAAAAAAAAGATTTAATTGTTTATTAATGAGAGTCAGGAACACTAACTAGATGGAATAACAGATAAAGTCTAAACTCTTGGTGCCATAGCATGTAAAAAACGTAATGTATTTTTTTCTCATGTAACTACCCAGAGGGATATTTCTATATGAATGTTCCTCATGAATTACTTGAATTTAAGCCATAACTCAGAAACCAAACTTCTTCCATTTTTGTAGCTCTCTGCTCATCAAGGTCCTCAGGGTCCTCTCCATTTAGTTAGTGGATTGAAACAAACAACCCCCTCCCAAAAAATAAATTGGTGAAGACATTCCCACTTTTCAGCACCTCAGCCTAGAAATGATACTTCCACTTCCACTGCATTGTTGAAAACTAGTCACGTAGTCATTTTGATTCAAGAATGAGAAATGTAGTGTGGGTTGTTACCTTAAGAAGTGAGCACTGGTAACCTCTACCACAGTTATTATGAATTTCCTCAATATTTTAAATTCTGCTGTGGAAAAAATGTAGAGTTTATTTTCATGATTTTTGTGAATTTTCTTCTTAGGGTAAGGAATTTTTACCCATGGACAGAGGGCATAATTTTGTTTGGAGAGCTATTTTTCTAATAAAGATCATCTTCTCCTGGGAGATCATTACTCTCTATGCTTTCTTATGAAGAGGGAATTATTTTTCCCTCTATCTATCTATGCTTTCTGCATAATGCTGTCTATAAATATGTGAAAAGCCACTATAAGGAGGGTAATATCATTAACTACCTTTATTAGTCTTGCTTCATTCTCCTTTTCTTTGTGGGCATGGTGAAATAAGGGAGGCTATTCATATTATCTGGAATAGAGATTTTCTGAGGTCAGTCTACAGTGAAGTTCCTCTGCAATCAGTATGATATTTTAAAGAAAAACTATTTTTAAATCCTTTCCCTCAGTAACATATGCTAGAAACCATTGCTACACCATATTTTATTCATGAACTTGCAATTGATTTTCAGTGTTTGCACAGGGTCAATAAGTTTTTGCCAGAATCTAACTTAACTAATTCACTAGTTATAATTTTATCCAGCTGCCATTGTTTTTCCTATCAAGACAAAAGAAAATGATTTTACCTTCTGGTTCAAGCCACTTACCTCATTGTGGACATCTTTTGTGTTTAATGTTCATTTAATTCTCCCACAGTTATAGAGTGTTTCTTTTCATGGTCTTCTATCTCTGTCATTTAATTATTTCAGTTATAGAAATCATACTCCTGACTTAGCATTTCCTATATCCATCTTATTATGTCAAAATGTCCTATTCCACGAATAATTTTGAAACTTAAAACTCATATTCCTCATTCCTTAAGAATTTTGACATAGGGGCAGTGAAATTTCTTATTTCCTTTCTTAATTTTGGTAGCCCTTATTCCAAAATTCTCAGTAATTGAAAATACTTTAATGTTCTAATGGTGAGCTTAATGATTCCCTCCCAATCTTCACACACAAAGATCATCCAAAGCACAGAGGACTGTTAAACTACCATTTATTGTTAAAAATATCTATGATTTTGAATTTGTCTGTTTTTTTCCTCCTTTTTTGCCTTCTTTTGGATTACTCCTTTTTATTATACCATATTTATCCTGATAAGCTCTTTTTCCAATATCTTTTTTCTGTTGCACATTCAGGCTTCTGCCTGGGATCATTGTTTTTGTTCCAGAGCAACTTCCTATATTTATTTATTTGTTTTTCTTTTAGTGAAGATTGCTGGCAACAAATTCCTCAGTTTATGTTTTCCTGAAAATGACTTCATTTCATCTTTACATTTGAATATTATTTTCTCTGGGTGTGATAGTCTACACCGACAGATTTCCTTTCAGCATTTTAAAGATGTTTCATTTATTTTTGCCTTCCATCTTTCCTGTTTGGAAGTTAGCTGTCAGTCTTCTTATTGCTACTTTGAAGGTAACAGGTTTTTTGTTTGTTTCTGTTTGTTTGTTTACTTCTGTAGTGGCTTCTAAAATTTCTGTTTGCCTTTGTTTCTTGACAGTTTTAATATTATGTGCTTAAGGGTACTGTATTGGGGCAGGTTCCCAGGGAAACAAACTTGATGACAGATATTTGTATGCAGCAGATTTATAAAGGAGTACTTTTGGGAACAGTCAGATCTTATTTTGATGGAGCAAACACTCTAGGCTTCATAGAGTGGTGCTGCCCAAGGTCCTGTAATCAAACAAAGCAAAGAATAATGTGAAATATGTGTTTATTCCAGTGAAGATAGATTTCTGCCATCTCCATGTTGGAAGGAGTCTGAGTCCAATATGCCACCCAAAGACTGATTGGTCCCTTTGAGATATGATGCCATATTTGGGGCATAGTTTTGGTCTCTTTTACTGGCATGTTGAACACTGAGCAGCAGCAATATCTGTATCAATTTGTCTATGTGGGTTCCCATGGGATTGGGACCCATGCATAATGCCCATTTCTAGCACTGTGGCTACTCCATCTATGAGTCGATTTCTGTAGAACTGGGGTGGGTAAGCACAATAAATACAAAGGCAAAGGGGACGGCTGACATCAGCTGGATGAGTTATCCTGCTTACTTGGTTACTTAGTGTTCCTTCTTTAGTAGGTGCTCTCTGTTGGGCATTCATGGGTAACACAAATACCTTTATATCAATACTACATGCCTTCTTATATGTCAATCCATATGTCTCATCCCAAGACCTCCTGTCCCCAACTACTATTGTTTTTCATTCCAAGACTCTGATCAACCAGTCAACAATTTGCCATTGGCCAAGTGTCCATTTACACTTAGCTAGGTTCTGCAACTCCTTGAATGTATAGGTCCTTTTCTGCCTTGGCAAGCCCAGTTCTTTTTAAAATAGATTACTCTGTTACATATTCCAAGTTGCTGATTTTCCAGGCAGCTTGTGAATATATATTCTGAGAGAGAAACAAGTAATTGTCCTATGCATCATGTTCAGGTAAGGAGAGGTGCTAGCTTCTAATGGGGAAAAGTGGGCTACTTCAGTATACTCAAAAGGTTTGGGAGATTCTGTGAATTGGTTTCCAAGTTCCCATCTCAGGTCTCAGAGACATTATCTTTTTCAATCATACTCTTTACCTTGGCATAATAGACATGGCACAGTTGAAAATTCAACATTTTCTGTAGTTCTGCTTTTCTGATCATTAAATCCTGCATATGACACTTAGAATTTTTTTTTCCTGGCTCAATTAACTTCCTTCCCAAGGGATTGTTATTGTTAATATAACAGTAATAATAGTTATTACATAAAATATATATAATCAGTATAATTTATAATATAAAAATTATAACAACTTATAATGTATCAGACACTATCCTATATTTTAGCCTCTTCGGCAAAAAAACAAAAAAACCCAAAACAAAAACAAAAAAACTTGTGCCAATGTTAAATATTATTACTCCCAATATCTATGTTTAAACCAAGTAATTGAGAGTTAAAGTAACTAGTACAATAATATTTGAAACATTGTTATTTTACACAGTGAGTAGTTGTTGAATTGTTTAAACCCAGATGTTGTGACCCTCAAGGCCACAATTCCAGGCACTACATCATACTGCCTTTTAAAAATTTCCTGTGCTTATCCTTCTAAACACCATCTTTGCATAAAGAATAATAATGCATGAGGTATACATATAATTCTCAAATCATACTGTATATTTTATTTGCTCATGTCAGACTATACACACCATTCATTTAAATTTTCTCACTTTACAACACATATCTTGAAAATATTTTTATGCCAGTATACTTTTCCCCTTATTTCAACGGTTGCATAATACTTCATTTTATAAGCAAAATATCCTTAGTTTTTGGTATAAAGATCGATGGCACATTAAACTACCATGATATTGGTTCATTATTTTAAAATGTGTTTTTTAATTGATGTATAGCTGCTGTACAATGTTATATTACTTACAGGTGTATAATATAGTGATTCACAATTTTTAAAGGTTATACTCCACTTATAGTTATTATAAAATATTGGCTATATTCCCTGTGTTGTACAATATATCCTTGTAGCTTACTTTATACCTAATAGTTTGTATCTCTTACTCCCCTACCCCTGTATTACCTGTGCTTCCCTCTCCCCACTGGTAACCACTAGTTTTTTTCTCTATATCTGTGAGTCTGCTTCTTTTCTATTATATTCACTAGTTTGTTTTATTTTTAGATTCCTCATATAAGTGATATCATACAGTATTTGTCTTTCTCTGTCTGACTTACTTAGCATAATGCCCTCCAAGTTCACATGTTACTGCAATAACATGCAAGAAAAAGAAATAAAGGGAATCCAAATTGGAAAAGAAGAAGTAAAACTGTCACTGTTTGCACATGATAAAATACTATATATAGAAAATCCTAAAGATGCCACCAGAAACTACTAGAGCTCATCAATGAATTCAGTGAAGTTACAGAATTCAAAATTAATAAATCTGTCACATTTCTGTACACTAACAATGAACTATCAGAAAGAGAAATCAAGGAAAGACTCCCATTTACTATCACACCACAAATAATAAAATACCTAGGAATAAACCTATCTAATGAGGCAAAAGACCTGTACTTGGAAAACTGTAAGACACTGATGAAAGAAATTGAAGATGACACAAACAGATGGAAAGATATACTGTGTTCTTGGATTGGAAGAATCAATATTGTGAAAATGACCATACTACCCAAGGCAATCTACAGATTCAGTGCAATCCCTATCAAAATACCAATGGCATTTTTCACGGAACTAGAACAAATAATTTTAAAATTTGTATGGAAACACAAAAGACCTTGAATAGCCAAAACAATCTTGAGAAAGAACAGAGCTGGAGGAATCACCAAGCTCCCTGACTTCAGACTATACTACAAAGCCACAGCAATCAAAACAGTATGGTACTGGCACAAAAACAGAGTACTTATACACCAAAATAATATTTCTGAGATTCCTTCATATTTTTGTCTTTAGCAGCAGTTCATGCACTTGCATTATTTTAGAAAAATTTATTGTATGACTAGACCACAATTTATGTAACCATGCTACTATTGATGGGTATCTGGGCCCTTTACAATTTAGGGCTATTAAAAATAATACTTCTATGAATATTCTAGTATATGTTTTTGATAAACATATATACACATTATTTTCATTGGAAATTCTAAAGTTGTAATATCTTTAGTGGGTACTGCCAAAGAGTTCTCCAACAGTCCAAATTATTACAATTATTAGATTATAATAATTTCTGGTCTACCAGCAGAACAACAGTCTCAATTACTTCACATCCATGCTAACACTAATTAACAGCCAGGTTTTTTTGTTTTGTTTTTATAATTTCATTCATTCTCATGCATGTTTAGCAACATCACTGTGGTACTGTCAGTGAAACAGTGCTATATGAATATTTTCATTCTTTTTTCTTATAGGCACAGCTTGCTGAGCAAAGAAATTGATATAATGATAGGGCCAAATTGTGTTTTCATCCCCCTTGTCCCTGTTTGGTTGAACTATGCTCTTCAATTTCAACTAAAACATGACAAAGACAGCTTATTCTCCTTTTCTAGGAGAGGAGGGAAGATAGCATGTAGGCTATTGAAACTCCCAGACTGATAATTATGGGGTTCCTATCCTTTTGTTTATGATACTCCCTTACTGTATGCACAGGTATACAGTCATTGCACTATCATTGACTGACTGTCATTGCACTATCTTGAATGTGGAGAAAGGAGTGTGGAGAAATGATGTGGTTTTTGTTGTAAGTGATGATACTCTGCCTTGAACCAGAAACATGTTTGCTTTCAGAATAGTAAAATATGTATATATAAAAAGAGTAATGTTAAAAAGGTATTGGACATTATTTTGCACATCTCTGGTGACTAATGCTGTTAAACAATTTTTCAAATGTTAGTTTACCACTTACATATCTTTTAAAGTGCCTGTTGACAACTTTTGCCCATTAACAAAAAACGACTGCCTGCTTTTTTATATTAATTAGTAAAAGTTTTGTTTCTTTTAATGTAATCTGGTTTTGAGTTCTCTGTCACACATATATAATGCAAATATCTTCTACCAGTCTTGGTTTGAATTTTCAGTTTCTTAATTGTGATATTTTGGTGAACAGAAACTCTGAATTCTAATGAAGTTCAATTTATCAGTATTTCCCTTTATTGTTAGTAGTGTGTGTGTGTGTGTGTGTGTGTGTGTGTGTGTATTTCCTTTTCAAAGTATATTAACCCAAACAAAGCTCATTATATAGTCTCTTGTTATTTCTAAAAGCTATATGGTTTTATTTTTCACATCTAGATCTAAAATATCCAATTTTTTTGATATGGTATTATTTAAGGGTCAACATTTATTTTCTCCCATATTCATATCCAGATTGATCCTAATTAATTTAATGAAAACCTTTTCTTTTACCTTGCACTTTTTTTAAATCACAGCTTTATATCTTTGCATTTGTTTCAATTATATTCCATTTGTCTATTTATCTATCTTTACATTCATACTACACTGTCTTAATTGTCATGGTTTTATTATAACCTTGATACCTGTTTGTGTAAATATTCCCACTTGATTTTTCTTTAAGATTTTCTTGGCTATTCCTTGAAACTTTATTGTCCATGTAAAATTGAGCATTTATTAATTTCGACCAAAAATTTTTTATCATTGCTATACAATTTTGACTAGGATTGAATTAATTATAGATCAGCTTGGGAGGATATTCACATTTTTATAATGCTGAATCTTCCAACTTATAAAATCCTCACCTGGGTGCATTTATGATATACCCATGATAAGATGTGACCTAGTCAAATTAAGAATGAAGCAAATACCTTCTATCTAAACAAATTATTTTCTTTCTATTATTTTCCCTCACATACAAAGCACACAGTAAATATTTGCTTAACGTAATTTATTTTGTAATTAGTGATGAGCATGCCTGTACCATATTTATCATTCTCTTATATATGCCCTCTCAATTATCACTGAGAATATAAATTGGAAATAAGAGTACTTGAAAACCAGAACAAACATCCATCTATATCCACAGGAGGTAGTCAGTAAAGAGACAAATGACTCTCTCTTCTTTTTTTTTATTTTTCACACACTGCATACTTAAATTGACTATGCTTCATTTAAATTTCATTATTTTATAATTATCCTCTTTGAAATAAAGCTCAAAGAAGCACATTCTGAGTACAGTATATGTTTGTGGTCATGTAAAATGTAATTAATGTCAAAAGAATACAATTGAGTCCATGCAGCAGGGCAGATACATTTTATCTTCCATTTTAATGTTTAAACACATTACAAAAAAATAAAATTTAGAATGTCTGTCTGAAATGAAATGGTTGAATAAAGAATGGGAAAAGAAAACCGATGCTATTATCCAATAGTAAAAAGAATATTCCATGATGGTAGGAGGTTTCAGAAAGTGGTTAAAGAGTTCTTCCAATTAAAATAGAGACTGATCAGACATCTCTTTCACATTCTCACTGTGAGAGGCCTTAATATAGAAGAATTAATAGGCAGAATATTGAGAAAACCATACATGAAAATAAAAGAGAACACACTGAAAAACAATTTACGAACTCTTGATGAAAACAGGAAGTAAAAAGCAGGTAAAACACCATAAAAAGGACAGGCAAACCCACGAGAGGATACCAACAGTAAATGTCTACTCTGAATTGGTAAATGAGAAAAAGACAGAAATTGCAACATTAAATAACACCTGTTAGCCTGATGGTCTTTCTGTCCTTTTGTCTTTGTTTTTCATTTATTCTCCACTAAATTCAAACTTTTAGAAAATTTAGTTTTCAAAACAGAGTGTTCTGCTTGCCCATTAATCATTTTTACTCTCGGTGATGTCACAAGGGAACCTACACTGTGCCTTGTCTGTGGTAGAATGCTGAGGCTAAGGTGTGTGAAGCAAAAAGAGTAGGGGAGATGAGTCAGACAAGATGCTGACTTTTGTATTTTTCCCCCTCTAAATAAAAATATGGCTGTATTTCATGCACACTTATAAGGGAAGAAATGGTGGTATTCTAGCCAATTCATCTACATTTTTATTTTTAAAGAAAACTTTAATTTCAGTATTCTTTTTGGAAGTTAAAATTCTGGAATTTTATCTAACTAACTAAAGATAATTAACACTTTAGTCTCTAATATAATTCTTGTCCCAGAGCAATGTTGAGAGAAATCTTTATCTCAGTCTCTGAGATTAACTATCTTTTAATATAATTGTATAGAAGGCATAGAAAATGAGGTCAGCAGGAATAAAATTTTATAACATAGCTCCAAGTATAGTTATCATATACCCCAATTTTGAAAGCATTCATAACCTATGTTAAATGAACATAATTTTAAAAAAGAAAAATTCCAATTTCTTGTCTTCTTCATTTTCACATATCTTTTATCAAATTATTTTAAAAATGAGAATTTAGTGTACATTTAAAATTTTGAATCAATTTTTTAAACAAAAATGTTGTTTTGTACACATATTAATGAAATATATGAAATTTTAAATAACATTCCCAGTATTCAATTGGTGAGTGGAAGGGAGAAGTGCTCATTTAAACATGTAAATTTAGGGGAAAAAAGCAAATAAACTGGAGAGAACTTTATACTTTTCACCAAGACCTGGCCACAAAAAAACTTTTTGTTTCCTAGGATTACTAAACTTTGTCTTCTGAACAAGATAAAACTGCTATAACCATAGAAATTAAACTCTCCTTATCTTGAAGAGTTGTCTCAAGAAAAAAAAAAAATATATAGCACATCTTTTTTATCCATTTATCTGTTGATGTACATTTAGGTTCCTTCCATGTCTTGAATATTATAAATAGTGCTGCTATGAACATTGGGGTATATGTATCTTTTTCAATTTGAGTTTTCTCCAGATATATGGTCAGGAGTGGGATTACAATTGGAGAAAATATTTTAAAATGATGCAAATGACAAGGGATTAATTTCCAAAATATACCAAATATCATACAGCTCAATATCAAAGAATCAAACGACCTAATTAAAAAATGGGCGGAAGACCTAAATAGACATTTCTCCAAAGAAGACGTACAGTTGAGCAACAGGCACGTGAAAAAATGCTCATCACTAATTATTAGAGAAATGCAAATCAAAGCTACATTGAGGTATCACCTCACTCTAGTCAGAATGGCCATCACCAAAAAGTCTAAAAATAATAAATGTTGGAGAGGTTGTGTAGAAAAAGGAACCCTCTTTCACTGTTGGTGGGAATGTAAATTGGTACAGTCACTATGGAAAACAGTATGGAGGTTCCTTAAAAAAATAAAAATAGAGTTACCATAATCCTGCAATCCCAATCCTGGACATACGTTAAGTGAGTTAGTATATGGAAAATACTTAGAGCTGTGCTTGATACATAGTAAGTTCTATAAAAGTATATTCTATAAAAAAATCATTATTGCAACTGTTGATATTCTTCTTATTATTATTTTGTTACTATTATCAATCCAGCCTGAAAAGTAGTAAACCCTTTCATTTGGAAAATTCAGGTATTTTTCTTTTTGACTTCAAGAACATTTACTTCTATCATTTGGTCAATTATTTCTTCCTTTTCTTAAACTTATGCTATTTAAATATTAATTTATTAACGTTAGTCTTCATTCTCTTATATATGCCCTCATAATTTTAACCTATTTTTTTCTGTTTTATGAAATATGTCATTCACCTCAATGTCTAACACTATTTCTTTCCATCAATTTATTTGCAAATATGGTTTTAATATTAGATGCAGAAAGGCTCTTTGTTTTCGGGTGTTTGTGCTGGACTTGAAATTCCTTAAATGATTTTTTAATTGAAGTTTTTAACAGTTTCCTCCAATATAAGTATTTCATGAAGTGTGTGCTCTGAGGGTACTGTCTTATCTTCCTATCTCCCTGGCTGTTCAAACCACCACATGGGGATTGTTTTCCTGGGACAGAGAGGAACATGTTGATTATTGCAGCAGAAATCCTGTGGATGGGAAGGAAAAGTCATCAGTGGTGTAGAAGAAAGCAAACTAAAGTTTTTGGGAGAAAAATGCACTCTGTGCCAGTTATGTGACACATTTACAAGGGTCCTCCTCCATCCTTTCATTGGGCTAAACTGTTTATCACCTGTGATTCAAAAGTTGAAGAGGTTTCAGAATGCCCAGTAGGCTAAGTACACTGTCCTATTTTTGTGAATAAAATTCATTCTTTCCATATTGATGAGGATCTGCAACAACTCTGTTCATTTTTTGGACTTGCCTCTGATTCCAAATAGTGATTTTTGAAACTCAATATAGTGAGAAAAAATTAAAAATTTGAGATTAAAATACCTGAAATTTTATTTTGCTTTGACCACATACTAGCTGTGTGATCTTGGATAAGATATTTAAATTCTCTGATTGCAAATTTCCTCTTTTGTAAATTCACTCAACTAATATTACTTCTTTGACTTTTATGAGGAATAAATGATATATATTTTCTATTGTTACCTCCTATATTAGGTATTTTTTTTAATATAAGTATGTGAGTACACATAATACAAATTCAAAATTTATCTGGAAAAAAATGTAGATTCTGGATAACTCCATGTAAAGCATACTGTTAATTATAAGATCATAGTCTATAAGTGAAACATTTTGAATAATTGTAAGTCATTTGTTTTTTGTCTTCCTAGGGTAACATAGTCATGTTAGTATTTCAGCATCAAGACCCTTTAAAATTTTTTGTGGGAAGTTGGAATTGTCAAGGATTGTCAAAGTAAAAAATATATATTATTTTGTTTCATATATTTTTAAACAGTTGATATCCCATTAATTCTTTTAGTTGTTGTTGTTTTTCCTTGTTCTAATAAATTATTTTAAGCAAACCATAATATTTTTTTCATTCAATGAATTTTGTGATTCCTTGGATAAGAGTTTTTCTTCTCATCCTTAGAGTTCTCAAATAAAATTATGTTCAAACATTTTCAAATATATACTCTGCTCAGAAATTTATAATACTATAATAATTACTCATTTGTTTCAGTTAACATAAAAGAGCACCTTTGAGTTCTTTGTAGATGAGAGTTGTGATTAAATAATTAATCATAATCTCAGGTAAAATATGTTCTAGTATTCTCTGCAGTAAAAGTGCTTTAATACCTATTTCATATAAAACAGATTTAGGCAAAATAATAAATATTGAAAAAGAATTAATGAATATATATATATATTTTAAATTCAAAGGTATTTTTTATTCTTAAGAGAAAAGAGTAGTTTTTCACACTTGACTACAAGGTTAGCTGTGGGCTTTTCATATATGGCCTTCATTATGTTGAGATAATTTTCCTCTATTCTTAGTTTATTGAGAGTTTTCATCATGAAAGGGTATTGAATTTTATCAATTATTTTTCTGCATCCACTGAAATGATCATGCGATTTTTTAATCCTTCATTTTGTTAATGTGGCATATCACATTAATTGATTTTTGTATGTTGAACCGTCCTTGCATCCAGGAATAAATCTCACTTGGTAATGGTATGTAATCCGTGTAATGTGCTGTTGAATACAGATTACTAGTTTTGGTTGAAGATTTTTGCAACTATATTCCTCATGGGTAGTAGCCTAGTGTTTTCTTTTTGTGCAGTATCTTTTCTCCTAAGGTCAGGTACAAGGCAAGGATGCCCATTTTATCCACTTCTATTCAAAGTATACTGAAGTACTAGCTAAAGCAATGAGGCAAAAAAAAGAAATAAAAGGCATTTAAATCAGAAAGAAGAAAGTAATATTGTCTTTGTGTGCAGATGACATGATCTTATATGCAGAAAACCCTAAAAACTCTACCAAAAGACTTTATAACTCATAGACAAATTCATTTAAGTTGCAGGATACAAAATCAACATGCAAATATTAGTTGCATTTTTATATACTGGCAGAAAACTACCTGAAAATGAAATTATGGAAACAACTTCATTTATGACAGCATCAAAAAAGAATAAAATACTTAGGAATAAACTAACTAAGGAGATATCGAGTTGTACACTGAAAACTATAAAAAAATGAAACAAATTAAAGAAGATATAAAGACATGGAAAAACTTATGTCCATGGATTAGAAGACTTAATATTGTTAAAATATGCATACTACACAAAGTGATCTACAGATTTAATGCAATCTCTATCAAAATCTCTGTGTTATTTTTTGTAGAACTAGGGAAAAAACCTTCCTAAAATTTAGATAAAACACCAAAGGTACCTGAATAGCCAAAACAGTCTTTAGAAAGAAAAACAAAGCTAGAGATATAACCATTCTTGATTTCAAAATATATTACAAAGATACAGTAATTAAAATAGTATGATACTTGCACAAAGATAGATATATAATCAACGGAACAAAACAGAGAACCCTGAAATAAACTCGTGTATATAGTCAACTGATCTTTGACAAGGGTGCCAAGATGCAAGGGAGAAAAGTCCTCTTCAACTGGTGTTGAGAAAACTAGTTTTCACATGCAAAACAATAAAATTAGACCTTTATCTTAGATCATACACAAAAATCAACTCAAAATACATTAAAGACTTAAAATATAACACCTGAAACTATAATCCTAGAAGAAATTACAGAGAAAAAATGTTCATGACAACAGTCTTGGCAATGATTTCACGGATATGATATCAAAAGCACCGGCAACAAAAGCAAAGTAAACAAATGGGGTGTAAACTAAAACACTTCTGCACAGCAACAGAAAACAATCAACAGACTGAAAAAGCATACTATAGAATGGAAGAAAATATTCACAGGCCATATACATGTGATAAGGGGTTAATTTCCAAAATATATAAGTAAAGCTTATAACCTAATAATAAAAAACTAATAACATGATTATAAAATGGGCTAATGACTTGAATAGACATTTTTATGAAGAAGATATACAAATGGCAAACATGTATATGATAAAAGGCTCAATCCCCTAATCTTCAGGAAAATACATGTCAAAACTACAATGAGATACCATCTCACCCTTGTTCGGATTGCCATTATCAAAAAACCAAAAGATGAAATGACGAGTGTTAGCAGGGATGTGGAAAAAAGGAACCTTTGTACACTACTGGTGGAAATGTAAAATGTTACACAAACTATACAAAACAGCACTGATTCCTCAAAAAATTAAAAATAGAACTATTATATGATCCATCAACCGAACTTCTGAGTATCCAAAAGAATTGAAATCAGGATACTGAAGACATATTAACACTCCTATGTTCATTGAGGCACTATATACAAGAGCTAAAATGTGGAAACAAACTAAATGACCATTGATGAATGAATGGATAAATGAAATGTGGTATATACATACAGTAAAATATTATTCAGCCTTAAAAAAAAGAAATACTGTACTATGTGACAATATTGATGAACCTTGAGGACACTATGCTAAATGAAATATGCCAGTCATGGAAGGACAAATACTGAATAATTCACTTATATGATGTATCTAAAATAGTCAAACTCATAAAAAGAGAAAATAGGATAGTGATTTCCCGAGATGGAAGGAGGGGGAAATGAGGAATTGCTAATCAAAGGCTATAAAGTTACAATTATACAAGATGAATACGTTTTAGAAATTTGCTGAACAATATTCTCCTAGAAATTATTATCCTAAGTGAAGTAAGTCAGAGAAAGACAAATATTATATGATATCACTAATAAGTGGAATCTAAAAAAAAGTGATACAAATGAACTTATTTAAAAAGTAGAAACAGACTCACAGACTTCAAAAACTAACTTACGGCTAACAAAGGGGAAATGTGGGGGGAAGCCATAAATCAGGAGTTTGGGATTAACATACACACACTACTATATATAAAATAGATAATCAACAAGAACCTACTGTATAGTACAGGGAAATTTACTCAATATTATGTAATAACCTACATGGGAGATAGAATCTGAAAAAGAATGGATATATGTATAGGTGTAACTGAATCACTTAGCGGTATACCTGAAACTAACACAACATTGTAAATCAACTATACTCCAATATAAAATACTAAAATAAAAAATATATGTTGATACTATATACTCTTTTTTTTTTCGGTACGTGGGCCTCTCACTGTTGTGGCCTCTCCTGTTGCGGAGCACAGGCTCCGGACACGCAGGCTCAGCGGCCATGGCTCACGGGCCCAGCCGCTCCACGGCATGTGGGATCTTCCCAGACTGGGGCACGAACCCGTGTCCCCTGCATCAGCAGGCAGACTCTCAACCACTGCGCCACCAGGGAAGCCCTATATATTCTTTAATGTAGCTTTTTGTTCATTTTAATTGTTATGTATGATTCCAAGTTCATTTTTTATCTATTTTACAATGATGGCCATTTGGGTGGATTTCATTATGGGATTATTATCAATACAAATAATGCAGCTATGAAGATTCGTATGTGTGTGCACATGAGCATGTGTTTCCTTTGGGTGTATATCTAGGAATGAAAGTGCTAGTTCACAGATATGCATATGCTCAATTGGAGCAACTAGTTCCAAAATAGTGACTGAATCAGTATAATGTGTGATAGGGCATCAGGCTTATTTTTATTTCTCTATATGAAAATCCAATTACTTATAAATATTTATTGACAAGGCTATTACCAGTACCACACTTGTCACAAATCAATTGTCCATATGTGTATGCGTCTGTTTCTATATTCTCTTCTGTTCCAGATTTTTTTAGTAATGTTACATTAAAAAACCTATATGGATTTTATTGATTTTGAAACAATTGATATAATCACAATTATTTAAAAAACACATTTAGCAATAAATAAAGGAAAACTCATCCTGCATAGTGAGATTTGTACAGAATTCTAGGAAATCTCAATAAATTGTATGGCATTAACTCACATACATTGATATGTAGGAATCCACCAGGATATAATGTTTTTGGAATAGAAGCCATCAACTGTGACTTTAGACCATAAATTCTGCCAAAAGATTACTGAATCAATAACAATTCTAGGTTATATATAAAAGCTGTATGAAAACAGGAATATCTGGGGGCAATCTGTAGAAACCACCACTGAAAGTTATCTGTATCTCTGGCAAAATAGAGCTGTCCCTTTTGAATGAACTCATTACCTTTAACAACTATGAATTCAGCCCCGTTTATGTGTGTGCATGTGTGTGCACACATGCATAGCATATGCAGATGTCTGTCTACCTCTGCAGTGAGAATATCTGTTAAATTAGAGTTCTAAGGCCACTGGTGATTTGTCTTAAGTGTCTGTCCCTAGTGCATTTCATTAAAAATATATCAGTTTATTATGTGACAAATAACATCAGATTGAGGAGAGCATTATCAAGGATCACAACGGTTACTGGAGACAAATAACATTTGTCTATCAGATTTAAAGCAGCCACTTGAAAAACTGAGGTATATATTGTAACTAAAATAAAAAATGTGAGACAAGTTTAAACCCTAAGTTGTCAGCTATTTCACCAGTTGTGATTTTGAAGACCTAGTGTAGATATGGAATAAAAAAGTTCACATCTGTGTCTTTATTCCTTATACAGCAGAAACTAACACACCATTGTAAAGCAATTATACTCCAATAAAGATGTTAAAAAAAAAGTTCACAAATGCTTCAAGTATTCTTCATTGGAGGACTCAAAAGTAAAATTAATATATTTAATATTTTTCAAATAAAAAAATGTTAACTTAAAAAAATTTTAACTCTATGAGGGATTGTTTTAACATCATTATGGTTCTAAATTGTTTTTTAACTTTCTAATTTGTAATGTACTTCAGCAATTATCATTGTTCAGTTTACAGTAACTCAGTTTATTTGCAAATGTGCTTATCTCCATAAGTGGATCTTAATATATTTACCTTGAAAATGTATAAAAATGCCAAATTTGTAGCAATATACATATAACTAATCTAATTACATATTTTATGTCTCAAAAAGAAATAATATATTATTTCTGATTATAGTTGACCCTTGAATAATGCAAGGGTTAGGGATACTGACTCCCTCTTCAGAGTTGAAAATCCAGGTATAACTTTACAGTTGGCCATCTATATCTAAATTTCCACATCTGTGGATTCAACCAACTGCAGATTTAAAGTATTGTAGTAAGTATTTATTGAAATATATCTGCATATAAGTGGACCCAAGCAGTTCAAACCTGTGTTGTTCAAGGGTCACTGTAATTTGGAATGAAATTTCCCATGACTCTAATTTTAATTAGTCAACTGTAAGCTAAGTTATGTTAGGGACCTGACAGAATTTACATTGAACTTTGAAAAACCAAACATGAAACAAGATTAATTCCTGACTGTGAAATTAATTATACTGTCTCTTACACATGTATTTGTAATCAATCTATTTGCTAGCTACCAGTAAAATATTCCTTAAAGGCATGTACCAATTAACATTATTTGAATCCTCTTATATTTCATTTTGCTAATTAAACGTATTTAAATTGTTTTAAAATCCTGTTCTCAAATGTTTTCAGGAAACTGATTGTATAAATGTAAGTAATTTAAAAGTTATACCGGAAACCTTGTTTTATACAAATAGACTTTTGAATCTCCTGATATGCAGCACCAAAAAATTCAAGTCCTTAGGAAATATATATATATATATGTATAAATAAAATCTTAATGACTCAAGTATTTTTAAAAATTTAATAAGAGGCTAACTTCAAAGGAGCCCAATAGGAAACTATTTTGATCACAATAAGACTATTTATTTAAGCTGATCCTAGTACTACTATTTTGTTTTCCAAGTTAGGTTTTACCTAATTGGTTTTCTTAACCTGTTTTATGGCTTGAATTGAATCCCCTCCCCACAAAATATTTCTAGTCCTAACCCCCAGCACCTGTGAATGTGACCTAATTTGAAAATCAGGGTTTTGCAGATGTAATCAAGTTAAAATAGGTCATAAGAGATTAGGTCCAGCCCTATTCTAATAACTAAGGTTATTTAATAACAGTGACATTTGGATACAAAGATGCACAGAGGGAAGACAAAGTTAAGACACAGACAGAAGAAGGCTGTGTAACAACAGAGGCAGAGTTTGGAGTGATGTGGCTGTAAGCCAAAAACCACTGAGGATGGCTGACAATAACCAGAAGCTAGAAGGAGGCAGGGAGGGATCCTGCCCTAGAATCTTTAGAGACAGCATGGCCCTGCTCACCGCTTGATTTAGGGCTTCTAGATTCCATGTCTCTGAGAGAATTTCTGTTGTTTTAAACTACACGATTTGTGATAATTTGTTAAGGTAGCCCAGGAAACCAATACAGCCTGCTAGAACATGTTCATGGGTCTAAATAGTATGAGGAGTATTTTCTCCTATATTCTAGGACATGTGTTAAGTGCCTTTTTATTTCAGTCTTACATTTTGACTATAAACAATACAGCGGGAAGAACATTAGTATCCCCAATTTCTAGATAAAGAAACCAAATTATAGTGAAGACACATACTGGACATAGCAGACATGATGCTCGATGGAGCTTTATATAGCTCCAGAATCTACCTCTGCTAAGTACAGTATTTGCCATACATGGGGGAAACAAGTTGTTAATTTCTTACGTAATTAATCTTCAATTGTGAAAAGACAGTAGTGATGTATCTTGTTATATACATGATATTTCAATATGTGAATGCCCAGAATAAATAGTAACTTTATGTTATACTTTATGCTTTCTCCAGGTATGCAGATTATTATTGTATGTGAAATTTTAGTATTTGTCTCTCTTCCTCATATTCTGTATCAGTGTTTATAACAGCTTTTGGGGGATACAAATTACATATCATAAAATTTGTCCAGGTTAAGTGTACAATTATTTTTGGTAAATTTAGAGTTGAGCAATCATCATTACAACCTAATTTTAGAACATTTTCATCACCTGAAATGAACCCTTGTGTCATTTATAGTCATTACTCTTTCCCACTAATGGCCCAGGGGACTCTAATCTACTTTTGGCTTCAATAGATTTGCCTTTTCTAGACATTTCATATAAATGAAATTACACAACATTTTTTTTGCCTCTGGCTTCTTTCACTGAACAATATTTTCGGGGTTCTGTCTCCATTTGCAGCATGCATCCATACTTTGCTCTTTTATTGCTCAATAGTCTTTTATTGTATGGATATATCACATTTTGTGTATCCATTATCCACAGTTGATGCATTTTTAGGTTACTTCTTTTTTATTATTATGACTAAGGCTGCTATGAACATTCACACGTATGTATTTGTGTGGACAGATGTTTTCATTTCTCTTGAGTAGATACCTAAGAGTGGAACTGATGAGTCATAGGGTAAATGCATGTTTAACAATTTTGGAAATTGCCAAGCTGTGTTCCAGAACATTTTACATTCCAATCAGTAATGCATGAGGATTCATTCTGTCCATCCTTGCCAATACTTTATTATCATTTGTGCTTTTTATTATAGCCAGTCTAGTAAGTGTGAGGTGTTATCTCATTATGGTTTTAAAATACATTTCCTTAATGACAAAGGAGGTAGAGTATCTTTTCATGTACTTATTGGCCATTCCTATATCTCCTCTGGTGAAAAGTCTATCCAAATCTTTTGCTCACTTTTTAATTAGATTGTTTGTCTTTTATTAATGAACTGTAACTCTTCTTTCTATATTCTGGATGTAAGTCCCTTATCAGAAATATGATTTGCAAATACTTATCCCACTCTGTGGTTTGCTTTTCGTATTCTTATTAGTGTTTTTGGAGCACAAAATTTTAAATTTTGATCAAGTGCAACCTTTCGAAGACAGCACTGATTTTTAAATCCTTTTGCACATTTCAATAATCTGAAAAGTTTAATAAACACTGTTAGTTCTACTTTATAATCAGTGAAATTAGCCACTCTGCAGTGCTGTCAGATTGAGAATCAGTATCCTGTATGGAAAAATTCTTGCTTGTGGAGTTTGTTCCAAGATTTCCTTTTGTGGTCCAGAATTCAGATAATAATTCTTCCATAAAATGCAGTATGAAATGGAAACCGCTTTGAACATTTCAAAGAACTGATCCATGGTCAGGATCAGAGTAGGAGGACTGTTCTGAAGGGTGTATTTTGGATTAGGATCTTTATACTTTTATCTTTTATACACATATAATATTTTATAATGTTTATAAACATTAACAGATAAGCAAAATGAAAGTGAGAGAACTTTCTGAGAGGATGTGGAAAAAGAGTTTATGTACTTACATGAGTTGTTGAAGGCTCAGTGAGAACTAGTGTAAGAGTGAAAAACTCAAGGGGCCACAGTCTTAAGGGGGCCTGTGCTTTAGTGGGTTTTCTTCTAGAAACCCCACAAATTTTGAATTCTCACTATGAGGATCTGAGAACTATTCCGTCCTAGCTCTGGAAGGAGAAGAGGGGAAGTAACTATTATGAAACAGAGCCAGAGTCCGCTCCATTAATGAAGGACTATTTTCCAGGGGAAAGTACTTTGACAGAGCACATTATGAAACCTTATTCCAGCCTGGAAAAGAGAATTGATCCCTAGTCCAGCTCCCTCCAGCATGGGCTTCCAAAAAGGAGTCAAAAAACAGCATAGTCAATGGGGAACAAGTCTTCAAGAAAGTAGATTTGGAGCTTTTTTCAGCCAGGAAAGAAAGTAGGAGACAGGGTAAACACTATACCAGTAGGAAAATGCTTATGAAAGTCACAGTACTAAAACCTAGACCCTCTAAAACACTGAATCTTAATCATTAGATCATAGAATACTCCTCTTACCCACCACATTATCACCACACAAATAGGACTTCTGTGTAATATAATTATAGTGGGTTTAGTTGAAAGGGGTGTACAATACAGACTCTCTATAAAGATTTTATACCCACACAGACACACACACACACACACACACACAGTCAAGACAGAATATAAAAACACCAAAAGAATTTGAAGCCTCTGGTACATAAAGCTGCAACAAACAAACATAGCTCAACTCCTAACCAGATTAACCTAAATCCTCACACTAAAGGCCTATTTACCTCATTTCCTATTCCCAATTTCCCAGATAATATGCCTGGTTTTCAATAAAAAGTTGCAAGCATGACAAAAGGCAAGAAAGAAATACAATCTGAGGAAACAAAGCAATCGTCAGAACAAGCTCAAGATATGACACATATGAGGATTATTAGTAAGGAAATTTAAAACAACTGGGATTAATATGTTAGAGGATCTAATGGAAAGGTTGACAACGTGTATGTATCCTTCTTCCCCAAAACACATTATCCCAATCTAATCATGAGAAAAACATCAGACAAATACAAAATGAAGGACATTTTATAAAATATTTGTCCAAACTGTCATGGTCCGAATGCGGGTTGGAAAAGAATTTCCAGACACAAGGCAGAATGTAAAGAAGATAGAATTTATTAGAGGGAAGGGTCGCTGCCAGAACAGCAGGCTGACTTCCTAGTAGTCTGGGAGAGTCGAGCCTGAACACATGCTATTGATCAGTTTTTATATCCAGAAAACAAAGGAATGGTCTGAGGTGAAAATTTCGTTTACTGATTGGTCAAGGCACATATACCTTCCTTTTATAGGGTGGGAGTGGGACAGGCCAGATGCCTTTCCTTATTTGGGAGAGGTCCCTTGCCGAGGTGGGCGTTGCCCAGGTGGGCTCAGGAATTTCGTAACCATGGCAACATGGTGGGGAGGGCGATTAGGAGTCCGGTAGGGGGGTGACACTGACAATTTTTCAGGCAGGGTCGTCCTTTGTCCTTGAAACATCATTGTCCTTGGAGCACCACACAAACTTCCTCAAAACTATCAAAATCATCAAAAACAAGGAAAGTCTGAAAAACTCAAAACCAAGAGGAGCCTAATGAGACACAACAACTAAATGCAATGTGATACATTAGTTGGGACACTGAACGAGAAAAAGGATATTAAGAAAAATCTGAGGAACTCTGAATTAACTATGGACTTTATTTAATAATGTATTGATAGTAGCTCATTAATTATGCCAAATGTACCATACTAATAAAAGATTTAAAATATTTGTCTTATCCTTCACCTGGGGATATTTATTTGTATTCCAATATGTAAGAATCCTGGATCTTCCCCTTTCTCTTTCCAAGGAGAATTTCTTTATAGTAGGGAGTAAAGGTTTCTCTGTCTGTCTTAGAAGAAAGGGGAAAACAGCTGTCCCACTCCTACATAGACTTGCAGATTCATATTTTGGGAAGCCTCTCTGTAGTATAAATGCCTGACATGAAGCTTTTGATTGCTGAGGCATCCATTTCAAAGACAACCATCTAGAATAAGCATATTGACAGCTGTGTGTTGGAGCTACTAGTAAAACAACTAGATAAGGAAGCAGCCTGTCCCCACCCACAAAATTTCCCTTTTAGAAAGCTTGGGTAACCTAGATAACTGACCGACTACTTGATCACTTGAGTGACCTCACTTCTTCCTTCCTGTGCTCTGATTTCACATCTACTGCTTTAAATTTCACCAAGAAAGAATGATCCAGGGAAATCCTAGGTACCCCACCCTTGGACCCTAATAAAGGCAGAGCACCCTAGCTCCCTTCTCTCTCTACCCACCACCTCACTATGTGACATGGGGCTTGCTGTGTACGCTTTAGGACCTATGGTTTACAAGTCTTGTTCTTCTAAGTTTCAGTATAGTTTTCCTGAGGTGTGAAATTAGAACCACAAGGTTTGGTCCAGAAACAATACTGGCCCTTGTGGTGGTGGTAGGGAATGGCTGTGGGGCTCCCTATGAGTAAATATGAGTCCAGGTGAGTGCCTAATGTATTCCTAGCTGAGAACGTCGCTATCAATGGGCTGACATTCACATAAGTCTCCTACAGTATAATCCTACTACCTGTGTAGACTGTCCCTCTGGCTCATACTCTGCTGCCTGTGATGTGAGGGACCAATGCTAGAATATTATTCTTCCCCTGTGCTGCTAGGGTCAATGAAGCTCTGATCTCTGACCCAGAGGCCTGGTGTTTCTGCTAGTATGTAAGTGTATGTTATGTATGTGTGTGTGTGTTATGCATGTTTTTACATCTTTCTCTATCATCTCTCTATATACATATACACAAACAAGAAAACAAATTATTCATAAATCCAAACAAAAAGTAGCCACAGTCAATTTTTTTTTTCTCCATGAGCTTGACTCCATATATACACACACATATATAAACATACATCGATGATCACTTTCTCTATTACTCTCATATTTGGCTCATTTTCTTATCATCTTCTAAGTGTTCCATATTTATTCATGTTTAGTAAGTATGTACTTTTTATCATAACTGGTGTACCATTTAATAATTTCCTTTAAGTTTTCTTGAAAATGACTCAATTTGTTTTTCTTTAGCCTTATTCTAAACAATAATATCCTTGCAGTAGCTAGAATTTATAAGCTACTAATTATAATTTTTCTATTTTACTCTATGCTAAATATAAACATTCAATCTTTTAAAGGTTTGTCCAGTTTCATGAGTCTAATTCCTTTCTTTTTTTCTGAGCACAAAAGTTAGAGCTGAAAGATTTAAACTAAGGACCAAAATTAAGAAAATATTGGGAGATTGGGATTGACATATATACATTATTGATACTATGTATAAAATAAATAATAAGAATCTACTCTATAGCACAGGGAACTCTACTCAGTGCTCTGTGGTGATCTAAATGAGAAGGAAATCCAATAAAGAGGGGACTTTATTTTATATTGTAAAGCAACTATATTCCAATAAAAAAATAAAAATAAATACAGAAATTTTAAAAAAATTCCTTTGTTTTCTGGATATAAAAACTGATCAATAGCACGTGTTCAGGCTCGACTCTCCCAGACTACTAGGAAGTCAGCCTGCTGTTCTGGCAGCGACACTTCCCTCTAATAAATTTTAAAAAAAGAAAATATTCAGCTCCACAAACAAAATAAAAACCTCGTTGGATATAGGGTGTGATCACGGGATTGGAGGAATATGAGATTAACCAGAAGTTAAGAACTGGAAACAGGGCAGACCCAGGGATTTCAGCAGCAGGAAATCATGGATCATCTATGTATGGTTCTAACATTAGATGCTGTTTCTTTGGTAAATTTTCTGTGTTTGGTCACCATTTACAGTCCCAGGTGAGAGATTACAAATAGCCTAATCTAGTCTACACATATATTTTTGACTTTAGGGTCCTGCAATTATCTTTCCTCACGATTCATGAAAAATGGAGGAAAGGTAACTCCCTAATGGAAGAGAATTTTTTTTAAATAAAGAAACAGGAAAAAGCAGCAGCTGCTATATTTCACCCTGTGACCACTGTACATTCAAACTTTCTTTTCATACGTGCAAATTCAGAAAAACTTCCAATTTAGCATGCAATTTTTATTCAAACAAACAAACAAAAAATAGATTCACTGCCTTCCCAGTGAGAGAAAACACAAGGTCACAACTTGCTGCTGAATCTCAAGAGAAAGTATCATGAAGCCATTGCTGTCCAAGTCCAGACCACTAGGTGATGGCTCAGTTAATTTTCCTTTGAGTTCTCATCACTAACAAATCCTACATAATAGTACAGTGAGAAGGAAAATAATAGTGTTCTTGTATAAGAACAACTTATAAGAACTTTGGTGGCCTTGCCTGTATTGGGTAGCAGTTGTCTTCTAATAATCTTTGCCTCTAAGCATAGGAATACTATGAAGTACTTCAAATTTGTCATAAATATAAATTTCATTCAGATCTTCATTGAATAAACCAGACCTCTTTTTAATTCATAGTCATGGCCATATAGTATATATTTTATTCTCTTTCCAAAGATCCAGTAAGGAGCACTGACCACAATGAGGCAATAAATATTTTAATTTAGGGAAAACATAATTGTGTGCCTTGGTGGAATCATCCCTTCATTGGTTTCTAAGACCAGTAGACTAGGAGGAGAGCCCAGAATCATAGAAGCAAGACATATACCTCTTCAGAATAAGCCACTAGTATAAACTCCTGAGTGGCATATCTCTCAGGAGAAATCAGTAATGCAGTTACTTTGGATTCTCCTACATCATTTCACAAAATCCTTTCCCTCCCTATAGAGAATATTCTTTCCAACAATTAAAGTACCTACTTTGAATAAACATCAACAAATTCATGTTAGCTTATGTTAATGACAAATGATAATAATATGATAATACATAATAATGATAATACATTATGTTTGAAACCTGCATTTCATGTTTTTAAATTTGACATTGTAAATACCACTCTTTTAATTACAAAATTAATTAGAGTATAATACTCTACTCATTAATGATGAAAATTAACATGCCATGGAATATAGATTGCTTTCCAATGTGAATATTATCAGTGTTTACTGAAAACTTAGGTAATTTTCATTTAAAATATGCATAAAATAAATGCTGGAGAGGGTGTGGAGAAAAGGGAACCCTCCTACACTGTTGGTGGGAATGTAAATTGATACACCCACTATGGAGAACAGCACGGCGGTTCCTTAAAAAACTAAAAATAGAACTAACATATGACCCTGCCATCCCACTACTGGGCATATACCCTGAGAAAACCATAATTCAAAAAGAGTCATGTACCACAGTGTGCATTGCAGCTCTATTTACAATAGCCAGGACATGGAAGCAACCTAAGTGTCCATCGACAGATGAATGGATAAAGAAGCTGTGACACATATGTATAATGTAATATTACTCAGCCATAAAAACAAACGAAATTGAGTGATTTGTAGTGAGGTGGATGGACCTAGAGTCTGTCATACAGAGTGAAGTAAGTCAGAAAGAGAAAAACATACCGTATGCTAACACACATAATATATGGAATCTAAAAAAAACAAAAACAAAAACAAACAAACAAAATATATATATATATGGTTCTGAAGAACCTAGCAGCAGGAGAGGAATAAAGATGCAGACGTAGAGAATGGACTTGAGGACACGTGGAGGGGGAAGGGTAAGCTGGGACAAAGTGAGAGAGTGGCATGGACATATATACACTACCAAATGTAAAATAGATAGCTAGTGGGAAGCAGCCACATAGCACAGGGAGATCAGCTCGGTGCTTTGTGACCACCTAGAGGGATAGGATAGGGAGGGTGGGAGGGAAATGCAAGAGGGAGGAGATCTAGGGATATATGTATATGTATAGCTGATTCATTTTGTTATAAAGCAGAAACTAACACACCATTGTAAAGCAATTATACTCCAATAAAGATGTTAAAAAATAAAATAAAATAAATAAAATAAAATATTCATAATTGCATCCACTTGTAGGAAAATTTTCTTTCAGGAAATTACAGTTAGACTTTTTTCTTTCTTTGAAAGTACCTCATTTTTTTGAAGAAGTGCTGAAAATCTGATTAAAAGCCATGGTAAACTTAGGAAAAGAGACTTTTATCAGCAATAATTCTCCTCTAAGAATCAAGTTAAAACATTGAGATGTTTCATTTCTTTACTTATAAATTTTGAGCAAATAAATTCCTTTATCAACATTCTTTTCCTTAAAAAAAAGCCAGCAGGTAAGTTCACAGAAGATTTATGGGTTCATAGTTACAGATGTCAGCTAACTTCTTGGGATATTGGGAGAAGAGATACAGAGTAAGTCACTCTAGTGTTCAGAATCATACAAAGTCCAAAATGTACAAATTCTTAAGAATTGTATTACATATTTGCAGGAGTACTTTTCCATACCTGGTTTCATCCCTATGACCTTCAGCATAAAAGATAAAAATTACAAGTCAAACCAATTTCAGATTAAATATTAATTTATGGTCAATTTTTATAGACTTTCATTTAATTTGTTAACTCAGATATCACTGATTGAAAGAATACATGTGCTAGAGTTTTCTATGACAGTATAGTAGGCTGATGTCTCCTGTAACAGACTAAGTCAGACCCTAGTTGACTGACCATCTCACCTCTAGAAACACTGTAGATCACTGGTTTCCACTCCCACCTAAAATCTATTTCGGTAATTACTTCCATCTTGCCACTTACCATTGGGTGCCATCTCTTGGTCTCTGTTTTTTGAGAATACTAACAATTCTACCAATACAAAGAAAATCAGGTCTATGGCAATATCATGGTAATTGGAATGCCAAGGTAAATCTGTTTCTGCTGTCAACTCTGGCCTACTAAGCTTCTCAAATACCTTCATGTGTTCTCAGCAGTACATTTCTTATTATTTTGGTGAAAAAAGTTTCTTTTGAGCCCCTTCTGGGAATGTAATGTGGTTATTGCCAAATTGGTCTTCGCAGGTGAGAGAAGGACGTTGTTGTCTTATAGCAAGGAGAGAGTTGTTTCCCTTGACTGGGAATATCAGGGGTATTTTGTTGTCTCAAGGTTCTCACCTATGTTGATACAAATTTCCACATTCTATGTACCAATACCCTTCTCTTTCCCTATCAGGGTCCTGACTGTGGCATAGATATACAAAGATGTGCATTTGGTGTCCTTTGAAGCTCTGCCATCACTATAATTAAATTTTGGTCTGATTTTTTTTCAGCACACTCTACTTTGCACCTGTAGGTGACAAGGATCTCTTAAAATCTTCTCATGGAGATGTTCTGACATTCGTAGTGTGCCTTGCATTGATAGCTTGCTAACCTGAATCTATCATTTTCTTCTTTCAGGGCTTCTAAAACCAATCTCAAACCATTGACTTTTGTTCTTATAATGTCCATTGTCTCCAAAATGGTCAAGTGTAATCCCTACATTATAATCAAAATTCCATACTCCACCTTGTAGCAAGCTGAAAGTTGGCTCTAAAACACAGGTGTCTAAGTCCGAATCCCCTGTACCTGTGAATATTGTCTTATGTGGCATAAGATGTAACTAAGACTCTTGAGAGGAGGAGTTTATCATGGATTATCTGGGTAAACCCTCAATACATTCACATGTATCCTTGTAAGAATGCTGAAGAGGTTTTACTTTTAGGCCAGATACACAGACAATATGGAAATTTGAGTTAATATGACAAGAAATCAAGAAACACCAAGGAATGCTGGTAGCCTCAGAAGCTAGGAGAGAGGCATGGAACAGATTCTCTCCTTAGAGCACCTAGAGGAAGCACAGCCTTGCCAACTCCTTGATTTCAGACTCCAGGCCTCTGAACTGTGAAGGAATAAATTTCTATTGCTGTAAGCTACGCAGTTTGTCGTTATTTGTTAGTACAGTCACGGGAAACTAATGCATACCTGATCAAAGTATTCCACCAGTAAGATTCTTAATAAGGGTAATGCTTCTGCATGTCAGGGGTTATCATGACCACTACCATCAACATTATTGCTGTCTGACCTTTGGGTTATCTATTTCCAGGATCCCATATTGAAGGCCTGCTTTCTAAGGTCACTGTGACATCAATTATCTTATGATACCAATTGTCTCCCCATCTCCCAAAGCAGAGCTATGACAAAGGTTGGCATGCAGGTAGTTTATGTGAGAATGTTCTCCTAGGGACAAGGCTACAGCGTCAGGGAAGAGTAAAACGGGAGTGTCAAACCAAGGAAATGTTATTGAGCTGGTTTCTATTCTGAGCAAAGGAGATTCAAACACCATGGGAACCCTACTCAATACTCCGTAAGAACCTACATGGGAGAAGAATCTGAAAAAGAATGGATACATGTATATGTATAACTGAATCACTTTGCTGTACACCTGAAACTAACACAACACTGTAAATTAACTATACTCCAATATAAAATAAAATTAAATTAAAAAACAAAAAAACAAATACCATGATGGGCTCCTGATGTGTCAACTTGGCCAGGCTGTCATTCTAAGTTATTTAATCATACACACTCATCTAGGTTTTGCTGTAAATGTAGTTTGTAGATGTGATAAAATTCCACAATCAGTTGACTTTAAGTAAGAGATTATTCTAGATAATCTGGGTGGGCTTGATTCACTCAGCTGAAAGGCCTTTCTTGAAGAAGAAACTCCATGTGTAGGCAGCAGTTAAGCGTCCTACTGAGGATTCCAGCCTGCCTTTCCTAATGGCCTACCCTATGGATTTTGTGATTGCCTAGCCAGCCCCCTTGATTCCCTAAGCTAATTATTTGTGAGAAATATCTTTATCTATCTATCTAATCTATATCCTACTGGTTCTATTTCTCTAGTTGAGCCTTCACTGACATGAGCCTCCTGGAAACATTTCAAGCAGCTGTACGAAACGCACCTCAAGAATTTTAACAGAAACAGAAAAAGTATTCATCCACAGACTTCCATTTTCATTTATTTCAAGGTTTCCCCCAGGAGCTGTTAATTATCCTACATTTCAAGTTTATGTATGCACTAGAAAAGCTAAGCAAGTTTTATAGATGAACCATGTAATCATGCAGATAAATACTGGGAAAATGTAAGCAAGAGACACTACATGGACTGAAAAAAGTGATCAGTGGACTCATGCAAACTGCTAGTTCTGAGCAATGGCCTGCTTAAAAAGTGGCTCAAGGGCTTCCCTGGTGGCGCAATGGTTGAGAGTCTGCCTGCCGATTCAGGGGACACGGGTTCGTGCCCCGGTCCGGGAAGATCCCACATGACGCGGAGCGGCTGGGCCCGTGAGCCATGGCCGCTAAGCCCGCGCGTCCGGAGCCTGTGCTCCGTAATGGGAGAGGTCACAACAGTGAGAGGCCCGCGTACCAAAAAAAAAAAAAACAAAAAGTGGCTCAAGATGATGAAAATATGATGGGTACAAGTAATCCTTGCCTAGCTATCCCTGTATAAAGGCACATTAAACAAATACATTATTTGAAAAGATAAAATTTTAAAAATCAATTTCTACTATTTTTTCTCAAGGATGGTGGTAAAGAAAAAGATCGTTTGGTTTATTATGTTTCTGTTAGAGCCAGTTTAGGAAAATATTTATATAAAATGTGAAACATTAGGTAGTTAGCCATTTATGTTAATTAAATAAGATTCATTGCTGGATAATATTTCTTTACAATACCCTAATTTCATTAATGTTAATTGGTAGTAATTATGACTGATTAATTGAACACTTCATTAAATGATTTATTAGTTTAGCTGTGATCCCTAATACTCAAAAACCATATATGCAAAGAACAAACTACTCTCTTAGGTTTAAGAAAAGTGTGTAAAACACACAGTAAATCAAACATTTAAATAAAAAGTAACATATATGTATATACATGCACAATATATACATATATGTATACATACACACATATGTGTTGATTACGTGTACTCTCAGAGTAAGAGGTAAGTCAGTACACATACACACAATACACACATATTATGTGTGATATCTGTGTGCATGTATATTCATTTAAAATGTTTAAAGGAAAAACATTTTTCTTAACACAAGCAGAAGCTTTCCTCTGAGCACAATAAAAACGTATTTAGATTTTTACATGATTTTTTACTATTTTTACTTTTTAAATTAAATAATCATTCTTTGGACTGTAAGGCTTTTTAAATTTTATTCATTTATTTATTTATAATTGAACCATATGATCCAGCAATTCCACTTCTGGATATATAGCCAAAGGAAGTGAAACAGGAGTTCAGAGAAATATCTGCACTCGTGTTCATTGCAGTTTTATTCACAATAGGCAAGATGTATAAACAACCTAAGTGTCTATCAATGGATGACTAGATAAAGAAGTTGTGATGTATATACTTGTGTCACACACACAACAGAATATTATTCAGCCATAAGAAAGAAGGAAATCCTTCTTTGTTGCCACTTGTGACAACATGGCTGGAACTTGAGGGCACTATATTCTAAGTGAGATAAGTCAGACAGAGAAGACAAATGCTGCATGATTATTTTTATGAGTGGATTAATCCATGAAAATGCAAATCAATTACTATACTATACCCATATTTATACCAAAGCTATGATGACCTATTTGCAGAATAATCATAAATTTCCTAGTGATTTTAATAAATAAAATCATTGATTTTCAAATCTCCCAGATCCTAGCGAACTGGCATTAAATGTATATTATAGTTTAAATCATAATGTTATCTCACTCTATTTGCCATTACCTTGATACTTCTAAAGACTATTGCTGTACCCTTCCCCAGTGATTCTTCAATCAAAACCATACACTGCTAACCTTTTGTCCATAGAAATCAGGTAGAGAGTAAGGTGGTCATGAGTGAATTTTCCCAAATCTGTTTTCTAAAATTCAGAATAAATATTAGCTGAAATGTGGCTTTGTTTTACAGAAATTATATTCTGGAATTACCAATTATTTCAGATGGATAAACAGGAGTTGTGTGGAGGTTACTCATACAAATTATGATTATAAACCTAAGACAAAAGCAGTCTTTAAAAATATACAACAGAAATAATACATATATATTATTTAATTTTAATGATGCATCTTATTAATAGTTCCCCTTGAGTGTATATATGTGATAAAACATTAAATTAATGCCAAAAAGTATCTATTCTTATCTGATAGGAGTTGTAGATATAAGAGACTTGGTAGGACTATATGTAAGTTTTGAACAGAAAAACAAAAACTACTTAAGATAATTTAAAACATAAAATATAGTGCATTGGTTGATGTTTCTCTAATTCATTAATAATGTGTTTTTCTCTGTACACCTCTCTCCTTTTTTTAGGGGGAGGGCACTATAGTGATTAAGAACATCTTTGAGACAGTGCTTTTAATTCCCAAGTGATAAACCCTTGTTTTACCTTCAACTAACCTCCATAGTGAGAAACAAGATTAGTAAGAAATACTACCAGCTGGTATTGATGAATTGCCATTTCCTGAGGAAGGCCTCTTTCAATTTCTTGCTAAAAAGTAATCAAATTAGCAAACTTTAATTTCTGTACTCAAAATTGAACACACTTATTCTGGTCTATTACAGAAAGAACCACTGGTAGAGACGCCTTTGATTTCCTTGGAACATTTGTAATAAAACTATTGAAAATAATTTAAACTTCTTTTCCCTCATTGGAATGCAAAATGCAGGTAGGCTAGTAATTATGGTTACAATGGCAAATGAAAGTATATTATGCAACCTACTGCTGTTCATGAAAGGATTGTCACTCAAAACTCCAGGATGATTTCTCCTGGGTACCTTTAAATTGTATCCATCCTACCAATCTTTTATTTCTCTCTTCTTAGAAATGCTACTGCTTCTTAGATTTGCAGCTTTCCTAATTTCCATCCTCTGCTTTCTGCTTGATGACAGAGTCTACAGGGACTTTCTCTGCTATCTACTTCTCTTCTCCAATTGAAATAGAACATTCTGAGTTACTGACCTCTTCACTCCTAAGTGAAGTTCACTCATCTGAAATGCTGGCAGTGATAAACTCCAACTTATTATCCCACAAACTATTAAACCTAAATAATCACTGAAGTTGTTTAAGTCTGTTGAAAGCATAGTATCAGAATTTCACTCCTGTAGGACACCCAGCAGCTGGAAACTGAAACAAAGTCCATTTAAATACAACAAAATGAGGTGGAAAAACATCACAAAAGAGGAAAGGAATGCTTACAGCTTTGTATAAACCAAGTCTCCAGTGTTCTGCAATTTTTGTGTCACTGACAAAAGCTCAGTCAAGTGAGAAAAAATGTTACTGGTGACTGATTTGTTTCTGATTTATTTGTTCTTTATCACTTGTCACCAAGGCGAAGTAAAACCACACCACTTTCCCTGAAGAATAGCATGTTTCCATTGTTGTTTGACTGTGGCACCACGATGTATTCAAGACTACTCTGTGGCATTGCAAATAACTACCAAAATATATTAACAATAAAATACACTTTAAAACTCACAGAAAAATTGTTCCTGAGTATGTCTGCAAGATTTCCAAGATGAAAGTGTCACATCTGCTTGCTTAACTATTATTAAATAGAAGCTGAAGAAAGAAGGGAAATGAATAAAGATTGAATCTCTTTTGTATATAATTTTGTTGCTTAAATACTACCTAGCAAAGATGTAATATTCATCCAAAATGTTTTCAAGAACTTGTTAGGCGTCCATTTCTTTGTCAGTTAAACTGGGTAATATGTTCCATTAGGTGGCACTTACATATAAATATTGGTGATACAGTGGGTATGCCATACTGTTATCAAATTGAAGTTACTGAACCCTCCTTTCATAGTCCAGAGCAGGGGATATTAGCGAGGACTGTGGGACACAAAACTATGTTGGAGAACTGTAATAAATGTTCAAGGCCTTATTTTTTAATTAATCTCAGTTTCATTAAATGCATTTCCACATTTCATTGGAAGCTTTTTCGGTATGTGAAGAGAATTTAATTAACTACACCCATAGATTCAGGACAGATGATAATGGTAAGTGTGCAATGCTACTTCCTTGTTTTATGTTTTCATTATTTCAAATGTTACTTCCCTTCCCCTTTCTCCACTTCCATACCACTTTCTACATAGATGCTTGTTCTGGTTTGTTTAAGCAGTTTTGATCATCCATTTTCACAATAGCTCCTTTGATACATACCCAGTCTCTGTGTATTTAAAATATTAAGTAGTACTGACTTGTATATATTAATCTTTTGATATGTTTCTACTTAAAACATTGAGATTTATTCATTTTGTTATTTGTAACACCTATTCTTATATACCCACCATCCACTAATCTAGTGCTACACACAAATCTCTGGTTGTTATGGTACCACCCCACTTTTTGTAATAATTTCTGTATTGGTTAGGATAATGTAAGCTGGATTTTTAAAAATTTTGATATAACTTCAAACTTAAAGAAACTATTTAAGAATATCACAAGGAATTACCATAGACCATTTTACCCAGATTCACAAATTTCTAATATTTTGCTATATTTGTTTTACCAGTCTCTGTAATTCACTACTGTAGGAACTTGATAATTGTAAACATTATGCTCTTTTATACAAAGTAATTCAGTATGTTTTTTCTAAGAATAAGAATCTTAGCACAGTACAACTATAAAAATAACAAAATTTAATGACTCAATAGTACTAAGATCATACAAATTTCCTAACAATGTTCTTTGTACACATGTTTCTCTAGCCAGGAGCTAATCCAGGATTATACATTGCATTTAGCTGTCATGTCTCTTCACTTTCCTTTAATTTGAGTCTGTTCCTCAGCTTAGTCCTGATATTTTTAATAAGGTAGGCTACTTATTTAGTAGAATACCCCTTAATTTGTGTTCTTTGGAAGTTTCTTGCTAACTGAATTTAGGTAATACTTTTTCTTTTTTTTAGAGAAATACTGATTTTAATTCAACATAAGGTAAACTCTGGGCAGCTGTCATCTTTCAGACTGAAAATTAGCAAAACTATTGAAACAAGGCACAATTTTTCCCCATACATGTTATGTGTCTCCAGTTCAAAAAAGAATTATGAAAATGTTAAAAATAGAAGTCTGAGATTCTTTTTAAAAAGTGTATTAAAAGCTCCCACAAAACCTGTCAACGTCGTTCCTTATTCTACAAAATAGCACTAGTAAGAAGAGTAAAATAGTGTTAAAAACCATTACGACAGCATTTCTGAAATTCAGCTTGTCCGACCACCCGTTCCCGCTAAAAATGATTTATTGATTTATCGTGGAATACAAAAAGACTTTAAAATCTCTGGAAGGAGGGTCGAGCTTTTATTGCAGTTTTCCCCTTGCAGTCTCTTAGATGAGGGGAAAGTGCGAGGAGTATGCTTCTGCCCCTGGCTGTTTCTAAACTGCTTGAGTTTATAAAAGGCTGAGGAATTGGGGTGTCATACTTGTAATCTGGGGACCTGTGCCTGTGGAGTAGTCTGAAGAGGGCGGGGTGGGGGAGTGTCTTACCTAAGCCTCCCCCTCCTCTCCCCTCACATGGGGAAGGAGGGAAGATCATGAGAAGCTATACCTGTCTACACGATATATGGCAGCTTATAACCCAGCCCATCCCTTCCTGAGCTTCTAGAGTGTTCTATTACAGTCACTGGGAGGGATTTAGCTAAGGGTAGCCCTGCCCTTGTGTTTATGTGGAAAAAAAAAATAGCCCTGAATGTGATGATGATGTCATCCCTGCTGAAATCATCATCTTTATGGAAAATACTCGAAATGGGCCCCGGATTCCAGCCCTTTATACTGAGGCCAGGGGAATATGCCAGGGACAATTGAAGACAGACATGAATATCATGTCCTCTTCTGCTAGCCCTAGAAAAAACCCATCCTGGGCCCTTAAAATGTGCTTTAGCTACAAGTCTAGGTAATACGTTTTGAACTTGAATAATATTATGTCCTCCTTAGTGCATTATTTCAGAAGGCACATGATTTCCCAGTACTAGTGATGTTAACATTAATCAGTTAAAGTTTTGTCTGCCAAGTTTCTCTGTAAAGTTATTTTTCTCTTTTTTTATTAATAAGTAATTTCCTGGGAAAAACAAGAAAATATGTAAATATTCTCTTTCTTATGAAAGTTTCACTGAAAAGTTTAGCATCCACTGATGATTTTCTAACTTCAACATTCATATGACATTCATTAGTTTCCATTCTACTGTAAGGAACAGATTTCTTTTTGTACCATTTATTTATTACATCAATATGATTTCATGAATTTTATTTCATTCAATGGGTTATCGTTATTTGGTTATTTATTTTGATGCCTAAATTGTCCCAAATTTGGCCAGTGGAGACAAATTCAAAGTAAAACTCTGCTGTCCTTTTGACATATCCTTATAATTCTTTAATAACTTTCTTATTTTCCAGTGCAAAAATAAGTACCAGGTTTATCTTCTACTTTACCAGCCACAACCCTGAAATCAGCTATATCTCTTGGTTTATTTTAGTGGAGAATTTTATTTAGAAACCAAGAACAGGATGCTAGGTATGCTCATTGTCACTGGTATAGCATTGCTTTTGGTCTTTTGTGTAAACAGAGCTAGAAGGAAGTATATAAATGTATACAAACGGCATGCACGAATAACATGTATATCTATCATGAGTCTATACTGACACCACAATTGGAATGCAGTAACAGGTTTCATTCTAGCCTTTCCACTTTCCATGTCTTTACCTCCTTTCACAATGAGAACTTTTATTATCCTCACTATATTTACTCATTTGTTCAAGCCTAGTATAAAAATGGTAGTTTTAGAATTTTCTACCCATACCAATGGGGTAAGCAAACCTGGCAATTAGAGTTAAATGCTTGTTTCCATTCTCTTATGTGAGATTTGTATACACTAAAAAGAACCCATTTTGATAGTAAATTCAATGAGTTTTTCATAATGCATATACCTGGCTAAACCACACCCTTATCAATAGAAAATTTCCATCACTAGAAAGTTCTGTCATATCGCTTCTCAGTCATAATCCCAACCAGAGAGAACCACTGTTATGTTTTGTTTTTTTTACCCACAGACTAGTTCTAGGACACCATATAGTATGTACTATTTGGCTTTCATGTTCTCACAATCAGGGTAATATTGTTTGAGTCATTTATGGTATTAGTCTTATCAGTAATTTATTGCATTTTTTTTTTTTTTTTTTTTTTTGCGGTACGCGGGCCTCTCCCTGCTGTGGCCTCTCCTGTTGCGGAGCACAGGCTCCGGACGCGCAGGCTTATTGGCCATGGCTCACGGGCCTAGCTGCTCCGCGGCATGTGGGATCTTCCCCGACCGGGGCACGAACCCGTGTCCCCTGCATCGGCAGGTGGACTCTCAACCACTGCGCCACCAGGGAAGCCCAGTAATTTATTGCATTTTAATACTGTAGAAGTATTATGAAGTGATTAGATTCTAGACTTATTCTGAGGTCAGAAGAAAAAAATTATTTATGGACCAGCGATAGAGGAGCTGGATGAGGGAAGTCAAGTTGGCTGCCAAATATTTGTTATCAGTGACTGGGAGAATACAGTTAGTCTTTACTGTAATGTAGATGATAAGGTCAGTAGGCTAGAGCCCAGATTTGGGCTCTATGTGAATTTTGAAATCTATATTAGAAAAAGAAACTGAATGGTAGATTTTGTTTTTTAAGAAGCTGAGAGAGATAACAGTATGATAAAGGAAATGCTTCACTATAGAACACCAGAGTCTGTACTGATCTTTTTTATTTTGCTGGGTTTTTTTTCCCTTAAGTTCTTATCATGGCCACTTAACTCTTTATTTTCATAATTTTGTCTTTTTTATATTAATATTTATATGACCTGCTGCATTAGCTTCATTCTATGTATGTTTTTGGATCATTATCATAAGTTTTTCTAATTTTCATTATTATTTAAATAACTCATGGTTCTAATTAAAGTGTGAAGTTATTTAATTTGAAAACATGGTTTTTGTCCAATTATCTCTTGTTATTGATTCATAGTATCTCTTATTATGATCAGAGAGACTGGATTATATAAGTTCAACTCTTTATATATTGACACTTGCTTTATGTCAAAAACTATGACTAATTTTTAGAAATAACCTATATCTGACTGTAAAAATCTGTATTATTCAAAATTCAGGATTCTAAATTTACTTGTTATATCAAGTAGGCAGAGACCAGCAGTACTAGTAGAAAAAGAGTTGCTAAGCTATATTAAGTTAAAAAAAGTAAAAAGTAAAATGAGGAAAGGAAAGCACTATTAAGGACATGGCAGATACTACTATTTCTTATTCATTATTAATTTTTTTCTTCTGTGTTTAGTAACAGAATTCTTGGAGTTTTAACAGGCACGTAGCTACTCAGTTACATATTACATTCTCAAACTTCTAAGCAGTGATGTTTCACCATAATAGTAATTTTAGTCCAATGGGATATGAAAAGATGTGATATGTGAAATATCCTTAAAGATAGGCTGTTTGCCCTAGATTTTTTTCTCAGCCAATCCTTTTGTCTGAAAAGGTGTTAATTAGAGCAGGTGCCTTTGATGATAGGAAGAAGTCATATATTCAAGATAGAACAAACAAACAATTTGATTCAAAGTTCATAGTTTACATCTGGGAATTGGCTTAATTCTGGGAAATGGATAAATCATGAACTTTTCTCACTTGACTTTAGTAACAAAATCATATATCTCAAGTCCAGGGTCCCTATAATCAATTATCCACTACCAACAACCTCTGTGTGTCACAATATTTTGATTACTGCTAGCCCTGCTACCCATTATGATAACCATGCTCATCTAGTTTCTGATGGTTAAGTGATATCTGCAGCCCTGGGATCCTACATCCCACTCAAGTCTGAGAACTCAGTGTAATGATAGTATCTTCAACTCTAATCTTTGGTTTGCTGATAACAGCCAATAAATATAGAGCCTTTTCAACAAAGTTGATGCTTCCCACACAAATGTATTACTTCAAGGTATTGGTGAAGGATATGTGCTCGGATAATCTCAGTGGACATAGTTAAGGGATGGGAAAAATATCATATATGATAAATTTGTATTTAAACCCTCTTTATCTCCTTAAACTTCTAGATTTCTTTCTTTATAGTAAGGACATTCTGAAATCTGAACTTTGTTTAATTTAGGCCACTTTTCAGCCTAGATTTCATCAAGGAAATGAGTAAAGTATTAGAGTCACTTTCATATTCTCAAGATAACAGATTCAGTATTGCTAATGCCAGAATTTATTGAACAATAAATTAGAAATTATTCTCACCCATATTCATCAGGTTTGTGCCAACATAAATTGACAAAATTTTGCAATTCTTTGTTGTATCTGGCACATCCCTCCAGGTTAGACGTTGTAACCATCTTTTTGTGGTCTGCTGGGATTTGCATCTAGCTGTGAGTCCAAATGTAGGGAAAAGTAATGGATGTAGGAACTATGAACTATTCCACCTAAAAAGCCACCATCTTAGATGAGATAGTTATGGGGATGTCAGGCAAGACTCAGCTAATCCCTTGAGTGGGGAGGATCCCGCTACTTCTGCAAACAAGTGAAGCTCAGAGGGAAGTTAACGGTCTTCATATTCATCAGAAGCCACCCAAACGTCCACACCGTAGTTCTAGACGTGAGTCTCTCCTGATCAACACTGTAACTTTAAAGACATGCTGAGGCTATGAGTTAAACTTACATATGAAAATTCAGTCTATGGGACTTCCCTGGTGGCACAGTGGTTAAGAATCTGCCTGCCAATGCAGGGGACACGGGTTTGAGCCCTGGTCTGGGAAGATCCCACATGCCGCGGAGCAACTAAGCCCATGCACCACAACTACTGAGCCTGTGCTCTAAAACCCGCGAGCCGCAACTACTGAGACCATGTGCCAGAACTACCGAAGCACGTGCACCTAGAGCCTGTGCTCTGCAACAGAGAAGCCACTGCAATAAGAAGCCCATGCATCTCAACAAAGAGTAGCCCACGCTCACTGCAACTAGAGGTAGCCCGCGCACAGCAACGAAGACCCAATGCAGCCAAAAATAAATAAATAAATTTATTTTAAAAAAAAATTCAGTCTACTGTAGGATCAAACTTTTTTGGTTATCTGAAACTTCAGCCATATGGTTTCAAGAAATTAAGTATTCTCTCAGGATAATTAGAAAAGCTCCCCAGTTTTCTACTGGAGAGTTTTCCCAACTTGAAGTTGGAAATTTAAAACCTAAGTTTGTTATTTCTTCTCTCAAATTCTTCAGGGGTTTAACTGGTACCAACCCCAAATTTATAGTTCTTGTATTCTTATATTCTTTATTTGATCTAATGTTCTAATTCAAGAGATAACAGGTCTCCCATAGCTTTTCCTTCTATAGGTACTTCACTGTGGGCATTTTTATGTGCTAATTCAAGAAAGTATTTTTCCAGTGAATGGCTTGCAATACCAGGATCTCATTTTCCATTAATAATGAATTTATTACTGCCTTCAAAGCTAATCAGAATAGAGAACCAGTTACAGACTCTACAAATTGAGCTTCTGTTTCCTAGAGCCACTTTTGGTACAAAATGTTGTGTTCGTGAGTTTAGTTAGGAAAACAAATATGAAGAATTTTAGTATAGAGAATTAGAAGCTTGCGACCATTGGGTAGGTAACAATCAGAGAAAGCTGCAGTTGGTTTTTGAGAACTCTTGCTGCAGAACTCCTGCTACGACAACTCTTAAGAACTTCTGGGAAATTCTCACATATTTTCACACTGTTTGTCACCTGAAGTACAGCATGAATTTGTATGTAGATTTTCTAGAGGCGCAACTGGAAGCTTCTTAGGACATTACATCCACACATCTGTCTGCAACAGCTCCAGGGGAGTAATGACCTCTTTGTCTCTCTGAGTCTCACATGAGTGTCTCTCTTTGACAGACGCTATTGTAGAACTATACACTAAACTAGCTTTGAGAGCAGGCAATCCAGCTCATAATCCGACCATCTGAGCTCTGGATCAGCATGTGAGAAAGAGTTTCTAAGTGCCAAAATTGCCCACCTAATTTTGTAATCTTATGTAAGAGAGAAATAAACGTTTATTTTAACAGTGATACTGCATTTCTTGATTAGAGCAGCTTAGCATATACACTAATAAAAATACCATCATTTCATTTTATTTTTATAGTCTTTTTTAAAGTACTTGATATTGTATGAACTTGGTGTAAATTTTGGTGTAAATCTGTGTTTTTGGATCCAATTGCTTTCCACCTCCTCTTCTGGAATCTCCACACGTTTGGGAGATAGAGGTAGGAACATGTACCACTTCACCGTCTTATTCTTGCACTTATTATTTTAGTTTTCCTGCGTACCCTTAAGTCCTGATGGCAGGAATATAAACCAGTTCATTATTTCTGAAAATGAATTTAACAATATGCAAAGTGATTCAGTTATACATATATATATTCTTTTTCATTATGGCTTATCACAGGATATTGAATATGGTTCCCTGTGCCCTACAGTACGACCTTGTTGTTTATCCATCCTATATATAATAGTTTGCATCTGTAATCCCAAACTCCCAATCCTTCCCTCCCCACCCCCTCCTCCTTGGCACTTTGTACTTTGCTATACAGCATAAATTGAACACAACATGGTAAATCAACTATACTTCAATAAAAATTTTTAAACATAAAAGAAAATATGCAGCAAGAACCTTAGAAATGTACAATTATAAATGTTGAGACCTTTGTGAAAAGTATTCGGTAATGTATTTAACTCAGGATTATTTTAAATATAATAATTAAAATTTAAAATTCATGTCCATTAGTAGAGTAATTTTTAGTAATATTATAGAATATCCCCTTGATGTAACTGCTTGTTATGGAATAAATTGTGTTGCCCCAAAATTCTTGTGTGAAGCCCTAACCCCCAGTGTCATTTTATTTAAGAGATAGGGACTTTAAAAGGGTAGTATACATTAAATGAGGACATAAGGTTGGGCCTTAATCTGATAGGACTGCTGTCCTTATAAGAAGAGGAAGAGACACGAGATCTCTCTCTCTCTCCATGTATGCACACAGGGAAAGGTCAATTGAGGAGAGCAAGAAGGTGGCCATCTAAAAACCAAGCAGAGAGCCCTCACCAAAAGCCAGCCCTGCTGGTACCTTGTTCTTGGAATTCCAGTCTCCTGAACTGTGAGAGGATAGATAACTGTTGTTTGAACCACCCAAACTGTGGTACTTTCTTGTGACAGCTCAGATGGACTAATAACTATTAAAATCAAGGTTTTAAATAATATTTAATAACATGAAGTGAAGGCATACCTTGGTGATGTTGTGTGTTTAGTTCCAGACCACCATAACAAACCGAGTATTGCAATAAAGTGAGTCACATGAATTTTTTGGTTTCCCTGTAAATATCTAAGTTATATTTACACTATACTATAGTCTGTTAAGTGTGCAATAGTATTATATCTAAAAAATGTTCATACCGTAATTAAAAAATACTTCATTGCTAAAAAGTGCTATCATCTGAGCCTTCAGTGAGGCATAGCAGTAACATCAAAGATCACTGATCACAGATCACCATTACAAATATAATAATGAAAAAGTTTGAAATATTGTGAGAATTAACAAAATTACAAAGACACAAAGTGGGCAAATGCTGCTGGAAAAATGGCACTGATAGATTTGCTCAATGGAGGGTTGCCACAAACGTTCAATTTGTAAAAAATATGACAGCTGTGAAGCACAATAAAGCTAAGCCCAATGAAATGAGGTATGCCTGTAAAAAAGGGAGAGCAAAAAAAATATGTGTATATGTTTCACCATAATATTGAATATAGAAAAGTAAATACACATATACTTTTATATTAAAGACAGACTGAAAGAACTACCATGAAATAATTATGTGTTTTGGAAGAGTTCATGAAAACCACTCTGCTCCTGGGAAGCAAAGTCTTGTTTTCCAAAGGAGCTGCACATTGATGAGTCGTGAGAATTTAGCACCATCCTGGCTAGCAGCATCTGTTCAGAACACCCAAGTTAATTTTGTGCAATCTGTGGACACTGTGTGTAACCCTGCTCAAATGAAGCTAAGTTGGTTGAATGACCAGAGGGTGAAGGGAGGGTGGAATGGTGAGAAAGTGAAAGATGACACTTAAGTAACCACTGAGGAAGGAAAAATCGTACATGACTCTAAATTTAGATTATGAGATAATGATAAAAAGAGATAATGATAGAGTCTTTATACTTAGAATGCTTCCAGTAGTAAACCTAAGATTTGTATTAAAACCTGTTCTATTTTACAGTTATTTTAATAGTTAAATAAACATATTTATTTTATAATTATTTTAATTTAGAAATAAAGAAGAACCTCATCTGGCCTCTGGTTATTCTGTCATCTGTCCAGTTTTGTTGATGCTTATTTAGTGTATATTTAGAGTTTTATTTTGGAAGTCTTTTTTTTTTTTTTTTTTTTTTTTTGCGGTATGCGGGCCTCTTACTGTTGTGGCCTCTCCCGTTGTGGAGCACAGGCTCCGGATGCACAGGCTCAGCGGCCATGGCTCACGGGCCCAGGAGCTCCGCGGCATGTGGGATCTTCCCAGACCAGGGTACGAACCCGTGTCCCCTGCATCAGCAGGTGGACTCTCAACCACTGCGCCACCAGGGAAGCCCTGGAAGTCTTTTTATCTCATTCTTTTTAGTAATTCAGTTTTCAACTTTAAAATATGTGTAATTTATTTTTAAAGAAGAGTTTATTTTATGAAGTTAATTGGAAATACCACAGCCAATGGGGGGCATTTTGAAATACACATACCACAAACATGGTGTTGCAATGCCAACTAACACTGCACTATCCTTCTGTATATCCAAAAACAGGTAAAATGATCATTCCACACAAATGTATTGACCCTAATCTCAATCAGCTGACACTACTCTGGAGACCCATTTTCTATCCCTCTAAGAATTTACACAGCCTAAGTCTTATTCTCCTGTTTTCCAAGGCTACTTGGCTATCCTTTGAAATGTAGTCTGACCTTCATAGAAGGGTCATGACTTTAAATGGAGGAGTACACAGAAGGGTTAAAGCAAGCTCACAAGGATTTCTTTTTTGGTTATTGTACATGCTCTCAGAATTTATTGAGTTTTTTGTTGTTGTTCTAGTTTTGCTATTGTTCTTTTCTTGTTTCTTTAACACAGAAAGGAACTGCTATTTCCTCCAGGAACTAAGAGGGAAGGTCTAGAAACTAAAGAACTACTAAAGAACCTTTTTCTCCATACTAGGATCTACTTCATTTAGGAAACATGTAGATGAACATAGAGCAAGTTGACTTTAAATAATACACTTGCATAAGTGTCCCTTCTATGCTCTCATGCATACTTATATCTTTAAAAGGAGTGCCTTAATATTTTCAAGCAGCTACGTTTGCTACTACTTATTTATAGGCATTTCTGAAAGAGATTTTTTACTGTGTGTATGAAACCCTAATAGAATAACTGAAAATCAAAACTGAACGAAGAGTTCAGGTATAGTCCTGGAAGATTTGATCTTTTTGTTATGTGATATATTATTTGATATGTTTTTCAGATAGCAACCAGGCAGTATATCTTATATAAGGATTAATAAAACACTTATATTATGAAAACCAATATTTAAGAAACTTCAAGCCCAAAGAAAAAACATGAAAATATTCCTCTGACTTAAATGTACCATGTCTAATTGATGCATCTAATAGTTTAATGTTTATTATCCAATCATAGAAAGAAGCACCAAAAAATGAAAATACTAGAGAAGTGCTATCACTAAGATGGTGACATAGGTCATTTCCGACTTTTCTCCCCAACACAAGGAGAACAGCTAACAACCATTCATGAATAAGACACCACTTAGAAAACTCTGGAACAAGGGTTGAGGCTGAGACCTACTCTACCACCTCAGAGACCAAGACAGACTGCATTAGAAGGATAAGAGGAGTGGCAACAAGGTGACAAAATTGCCCCTTCCCTAGGCTGATGCAGCACCACACTAACTGGTCTCCCCTGACCCTGTGGTTACTCCAGTGAGAAAAGAGAAGCCAGGGTGGACAGGCAGCTCCCCAGCACTTTGTGTCACTTCTTGGGAGTCCCCAAATCCAAACTCACCCTACAGGGATCATGAGGGAATCTACAGAGCTGACCGCTGGGAATTGCATAGTGAAGGAGAAGTGGAGAGGGCTTGCAACAATCAGCACTTGGATTTGGGCAGACTGAGTAGTGAGTGGTAGCAGGCCCAACCAGCAGCTTTGCTCATTTGCACAGCCAAGACAATGGAGCAGTCTGACCAGGGAAATTGGCAGGAGGCAGGTTTGCCTGATCTGGGTTCTCAATGAAGAATCTAATTGGTTTGGAGCCTGTTCTGCCTTTGGTTTGTCCCCAGCCAGGCAGGGGAGCTAATTCATAGTCCCTCCCACTGCTGAGCACAGCTCCAGGCCATGCCTGACCAGAAAGCCTGGCCAGAAGTCCTGGCAGCTGCATAGCCAAGCAATACTCAAGCAGAGAGTCTGGTAGATAGATGTGATTATCCAGAGAAAGCCCAGCGACTCTGTTTGGTCAGGGAACTAAAAAGTAACAACAGTTATAGTAATTTTTTTTAGCTTGCTCTCATTCTTATTTTATGATTTTCATTTTTTATGGGTCTGTTTCTACGGTTTATTATAACTTGCTATGTAACATAGGCTTTGTATGCCTGCTTGTTTGTCCTTTTTTAAAATTTATCCTAATTTAAATTCAGTTAAAGATTACTGTTATGCTTTCAAATCATCTCTAAATATTTTGAAATGTCAACTCAATAAATATATTACCTTTTGAATAACTATTTCTAGAACTTTGGCAATACGGTTGAGAATTTTAGAATGTTATTTTTTTTCTAACATTGAATAATAGTTTATTATTATTTTATACATCTGTATTTTAACTCATTGATGAAAAATTGTTTTGGTTAATTCTTCTTAATCATTCATGTAAACAGTATTTATTTGTTTTCTATTGACAGAAATCTAACTCAAAGTAGCTTTAAGATAAGAACATCACATTGGCTCATAGAATAGCTTTTGCAGCAGAAGTACAGGAATGCTAGAAAATTTAAGAATCAGCAACCAAAACCAAAAAAAGACTGCTAAGACTATTGTCTCTCGTCCTATCTGCATTTTTGTTTGTTTTTGTTTTGCTTCCACATTGAAAGCCTTTCCTACATAGTGAAAAACAGACATTGATAATGCCTAAATTTTAAAATGTATGGCTCTGCCACTAGAGAGGACTTACTCTGATTTTATCCTGATTTCTAGAATCCCAAGGAAAGGACTAATTGGCCCAGCTTTCACCAATTCACTAGGCTCAGGGAAGATAATTTTTGATTATCATTTCCATGTCTGTCTCTTAAATAAGTGCTATGATAACAAGAAGTTCTCAAGTTATATGGAAAAATAGGTAAACAATTATAACAATCTGATAATTCTATAATAGAGCTATCACAAGGTATTTTAGACTTTTACCTCTGTGTGGGATATGCAGTAAGCATTTATTGAAATTGCTATTTTAAGTGTATTATGTGAAATTCATACATACATTCTAGATCACAAATATTAAAACAACTGAAATAGTGTTTTATGTACATTTAATAATTTAAATTTTTACTTAATTTCTTTTTCCTATATACCTATTGTCCATTTGTGGGTCTTCTTTTGAGAAATATCTATTCAGATTCTTTGCCTACTTTTTAATCCAGTTATTTATGAGTTGTATGAGTTCTTATATATTTTATATATTAACCACGTACCATATATATAGTCTGCAAAGATTTCTCCCATTCTGTATGTTCCCTTTTTATTTTGTTGATTACTTTCTTTGCTCTGCACAAGCTTTTTACTTTAATGCAACCCCACTTGTCTATATTTGCTTTCATTGTCTGTGCTCTTGGTGTCATATCCAAAAAAAATTTCCCAGATCAATGTCAAAAACTTTTTGTCTATGAGTTCTTCTAGTAGTTTTATTGTTTCAGATGTTATGTTTAAGTCTTTACTACATTTTGAATTGATTATTGTATACAGTGTGAGATAAGAGTCCAATTTCATTCTTCATGTGGATGTCCAGTTTTCTCAATACTATTTATGCAAGAGACTAGCCCTTCCCCATTGTGCGTTCTTGGCTCCACTGTCAAAAGTCAATTGACCGTAGACTTGATGCATGGATTTTTTTCTGATCTCTATTCTATTCCATTGGTCTATTGGTCAGTTTTTATGCCAATATGATACTTTAAAAAATTATTATAGCCTTGTAATATAGTTGGAAATCAGGAAGAGTTGTTATTCATGCTCAAGATTGCTTTGGCTATCTGTAGTCTTTTGTGGTTCCATGTGAGTTTTAGATTATTAATTTCTGTAAAGAATGACATTGAGCTTTTGATAGGGGTTGCATTGTATCTATAGATCACTGTGGGTAGTATGGACATTTTATCAATATTAATACTTCTAATCCATGACTATAGGTATTTCTATTCATCTATGCCTTCCTTAATTGCCCTTATCAATGTTCTATAATTTTTAGTGTTAGATGCCTCTCTTTGGTTAAGTTCATTCCTAAGTATTTTATTTCATTTCTTGCTATCTTGAGTGGGATTTTTTTCTTAACTTCCTTATCAGATCATTTGTTATTTATGTACAAAAACACAATGTTTTTATATCCTTTAAACTGATTTTTCTATCAGTTTATATTGATTTTGTATCCTGCAACTATACTGAATTTATTAGTTCTCACACTTCTGTTGAGTCTTTAGGATTTTCTATGTATATGATCATATCATCTGCAAACAGACACTTTCACTTTTTCCTTTCTGATTTGGATGTCTTTCTTTTTTCTTGCCAAATTGCTCTGACAAGGAATCCAGTACTACACTGAAAAGAAGTGGTTAGAGTGGGCAGACTTAGACTGAAAACTTTTAGGGTTTTTCCCCTTAATTATGATATAACCTGTAGGCTTTTCACATATGGACATTTTGTGTTGTGGTCAGTTCATTTTATACTTATTTTGTGAGGGTTTTATTCATGAATGGATGTTTTACTTTATCAAATACATTATCTACATCAACTGGTATGATCATGTAGTATTTTTCTTTCATTTTGTTAATGTGTTATATCACATTTATTGACTGCATATGTCTAAACATCCTTGCATCCCAGGCATAAATCCCACTTGGCCATAGTGTATGATCTTTTTAATGTGGTATTAAATTCGGTTTGCTAGATTTTTTTATGGAGAATTTTTACATCTATATTCATCAGTGATAATGACCTGTAGTTTTCTTTACTTGTAGTATTTTTGTCTGGTTTTAGTATCAGGAAGAAGCTGGCTTCATAAAACAATTTTGGAAGTGTTCCCTCTTCTATTTTATGGAAGAGTTTAAGAAGGATTCTATTCATTCTTTGAATGTTTGGTAGAATTCACCTGTAAAGCAATCTCATCCTGGGCCTTTCTTTTTGGGGAAGGTTTTGATTACTGATACAATCTCCTTATTTGTAATTGGTCTACTCAGTTTATCTATTTTTCCTTGTTGTGTGGTTCTGAGAATGTATCCATTTATTCCAGGTTATACAGTTGGCATGTAATTGTTCATAATAGAATATTATGATACTATCTAGTTCTTAGGTATCCATTGTATTTTTTTTCCATGTCTGATTTTATTGCTTTTTCTTTTACCTTGGTTAGTCTAGCTAAGTGTTTGATGATATTTCTAATCTTTTCAATAATATCTTAGGTTTGTCAATTTTTTCTATTTATTGATTTATTTCTACTCTTTTCTTCTGCTAACTTTGAATTTTATTTGTTCGTCTTTTACTAGTTCCTTGAGGTTTACATTAGGTTGTCTATTTCGGATCTTCTTTTTAAATACAGGTTTTTAGCACTGTAAATTTTCCTCTTTGTAGTACTGCCTTTGCTAAATCCCTTAACTTTCAGTATGTTGTGTTTTCATTTTTATTTCTCTCAAGATATTTTAACATTCTCTGTTAATTTCCTCATTAGAGAGTGTGCTGTTCAGTTTCCACATATCTGTGAATTTTCCCAATTTTCTTGCCATTACTAATTTCTAGTTTCATTCAGTTGTGGTTGGAAAAGATACTTGGAATTATTATTCATAAATTTGTTAAGACATGTTTTCATTTATCCTGGAGAATGTTCTATGTGTGCTTGAGACAAATGTGTATTCTTCAGTTGTTGTGTAGAAGGTTCTGTGCATGTCTGTTGGGTCCTTTTGTTCTGTTGTGTTGTTCAAATTTATTGTTTATTGATTTTCTGTCTAGATACTCTATTTAGAATTGTAAGTGGGGTATGGATGTCAATTTCTGCCTTCAGATATGTCAATATTTCCTTTATATTTTTACATGCTCCATCGGGTGTGGTCTGCATTGATGAAGACTGTGGGAGATCTTGGTGTTGAAAGTGGTGGGTTTTTACCAGTGGTATAGGCTGCTGGGGTCCTCCTGGTCCCCCCACCACATACACAGGGGGATGTCACAGAGGAGGGAATACCTCTTACGCCGAGCTATGCTGAACTAGGGCACAGAGTGACACAGATAAAATTTTTCCTACTCTTTTCTGTTTGGTTTTTGTGCACCAATGAGTGCTGCAGCTCTTACTTTGTGCTCCAGAGCTCTCCCAGAGCTATTTTCATTGGTAGGTAGTTGCTTATGCATTGTTTTTGTTGGGGTACAAGCATTGGGAACTCCTAGTATATCATCTTGATGATGTCACTCTGCTTAATCTTTCTGATTCAGAAATATAACTAATATATTTTAAAGAGCCATATAGTTTTTATTTAGCTTTGGTTATTAGCAAAGATATATTATTGTATAATAATAAGTGGATAAGGTATAGATGGATAAATGAAGAATAAGTGATGAATAAGGAATTGCATCATGAAAAGTTTATGTTTGCCAGCTTAAATATGTGTCTGGGCCTTGAGAAGGTTTGTGAGCCAAGGTGTAGTCATGAGAATAATTACCAAACCCAAAGGGTGATGCTGGAAAAATTTACCTGTAAGACTACTTACAATAGTTTCTTCATTCGTGAGTGTTAGTCCTCTGGTGCCACTGCCTCCTTGACTCTTTAAGGATTATGATTCAATTAGTACTTTGCCTGAAATATCTTTGGTCCTCAATATGAACCTCAAAATAATCATTCTTGCATCTATATTACGGTTAAGTGAGATTGTACAGGTTATTAGATTTCAACATTTACATCATCTAGTCTTTCATGGAGTTTGCCATGAATGACTGTCACAGTAATGGAGGTGGCAGACTTCCCTGGTGGTGCAGTGGTTAAGAGTCTGCCTGCCAATGCAGGGGACACGGGTTCGAGTCCTGGTCTCGGAGGGTCCCACATGCCGCGGAGCAAATAAGCCTGTGCGCCACAACGACTGAGCCTGTGCTCTAGAGTCCATGAGCCACAACTACTGATCCTGCGTGCCACAACTACCAAAGCCCTCGTGCCTAGAGCCAGTGCTCCACAAGAGAGGCCACTGCAATGAGAAGCCCGTGCACCACTACAAAGAGTAGCCCCTGCTTGCCACAACTAGAGAGAGCCTACACGCAGCAACAAAGATCCAATGCAGCCTAAATAAATAAATTTATTTTAAAAATTTAAAAATGAATAAATAAATAATGGAAGTGGCCATATGCTTAAGAAAAAAAAACCAAAACAGTAGTAAGAGGTAGATTTCAGAGTTCACAATTTTACTTATTACTGAACCTGTTTGATATTTGAGAAGATTTTTAGTAGTAATAGAAAAAGACTGTACAAATTTGGCAAATTAAATAGAAAAAAACTCAATATTTACTGATCTTTTCAAAAGTTATTACCTAACTCATTTGTCTTGATTTCAATAGACCACCTTGTAAAAAATGTTGATCCTTTAGGATTTCCCAACTATTATCTATGAGAATATATTTTACACAGCTGTAATGATAGTATAGGCACAATTTTTATACATTGAAAGTATTCAACTGGATTCCTACATAAACTTCATAACGATAATATTAAGAAAGTATATTATGACACAGATTTGACTATCCACAACTTTATATTCAGTGTCATAATATTTAATTTTAGATATTGCTATATAGGTACCAGAGGCATTATTTAAAACATGTTATTAAAAGAATATTTAATAATTATTGAAACTGATAGTATATTCCAAGTTTCTAACCATAATTATTTTTACGACATCTGAAGTTAAACAACTTTTCTTCACGCAAGCACAGTCTTAATGTTTTATTCACAGATGATTTTCAATGACTGCTTATATTGATCTTCATTATCAAGTGTCATTCTTGCTTTACTCTCATATATATATATAAATAACTTACTTATGGAGTTTCAATCATGTTGAACCAAAACATTGATTTTCTCTACACTTCTAGTCATGTGAAACATTAATGTCAATAAAATTTAAATAAGTGTGGGTGCTATTTTCAGTGATGCTTAAAAGAAAAAACTTAAAAGAAGTTTAAAACTTAAAAGAAAGCCAGTTATATTTTGTATCCTCCCAATAAATTTATAAAGGGAGCAGTGCTCATGATTTAAAAAGTCAGTTTTGGGGGCTTCCCTGGTGGCGCAGTGGTTGAGAGTCCGCCTGCCGATGCAGGGGACATGGGTTTGTGCCCCGGTCCGGGAGGATCCCACATGCCGCGGAGCGGCTGGGCCCGTGAGCCATGGCTGCTGAGCCTGCGCGTCCGGAGCCTGTGCTCCGCAACGGGAGAGGCCACAACAGTGAGAGGCCCACGTACCGCAAAAAAATAAAAAATAAAAAAAAAAAAATAAAAAGTCAGTTTTAACAAAACTAGAATTTTGACAGGAAACACAAGTATACCCATATAGCATACACAAACACATATATCCCTTGTCTCATTGCACCCTCAGGAATGGAACATATGACCTAAGCACCAGTCTTTTGACATGCAATGAGGAAGAATAGCCGTAGGTAGATATCCACTTACGGATGGTTAGCAATTCAAAATTTCACTTTTCAAATTCATATTCCCCAACTAGAGATTTCAGTTTTTAACTTTTAAAGTTCAATAGATGTTTATATGATTTTTAAAACATACAATCTCCTAATAAAAGGAGAACAAAAGCCTTAAAAAGGTTTTATTTGAATTATAAGGCAGGCAGTCTCAGATAGAACATTTAGATTTTTTTCTCTGTGTTGAGTCAGATTCTTTCTGTACACCACAGAGAATCATCTTTTATATCCCTGGGATGATATGCCAAGGTAGGTTCATGTCTTCTCGAAACCATGTACAAGCTGGTGGGCTGCTTAAATACTATATTGGTTCTTAACACTAGGATGAGAGGGATAAGCCCAAGTTGAATTATTAAAGTTCAAAATCATTTATAAAATGTCATCACCCAGAGCATTTTCTTATCTATAATACCAAAAGTCCATTCACATTCACAGCTCAAACATCAAAGGATAACCTATCTTTACTCCCACTAGAAAAGAGAGCTGTTAGAGATCCACATTCCTCCAGAGACATTTCATAGATTTGTGACTATCAGAGCATAAAAACTCTAAAAAATTAGATTAGCTAGTTATTACAATGACAACAACAGCAAGGCATTTGTTAGATCCCAAAGCTTATATTTAAACCCTTATAGTGAAGCTAGAGCAGTGTAGCAGTATTAAATTTCTGAATATATTGCTTAATCAAAATTTTCAGTTAATTTTTCTTCTGTGAATTACTATTTCTTTGAGTACAATTTGTTTTATGGAGGCATGACTGTATAGGCCTGATACCAAAGCAAGTTATAATTTTATCAGCATCCCTGCCTAAGAATGAAAATTAAGAAAAATTATAAATTTGTCTGTACACAAATGACATAAAAATAATGGTAATGTTATCTATGAGTTTAATCAACAAGCATTACCAACCAATGTATGTTTTCCTCACTAACTGCAAAAATATCCTAATAAGAAGGAAAGAAAATGAAAACTATTGCAGAATACAGTTGTATAAAGGGAACTTTAGACAGCAACCTGAAGTTGCACTAGATGTAGCATGCTGCAAAATTAATTCTAGGGTTGTTTTTTTTTTTTTTTTTTTTGCGGTACACGGGCCTCTCACTGTTGTGGCCTCTCCCGTTGTGGAGCACAGGCTCCGGACATGCAGGCTCAGCGGCCATGGCTCACGGGCCCAGCCGCTCTGCGGCATGTGGGATCTTCCTGGACCGGGTCACAAACCTGTGTCCCCTGCATCGGCAGGCGGACTCTCAACCACTGCACCACCAGGGAAGCCCAGTTCTAGGGTTATGACATACGATATAAATCTGTCTCACACAGAGGCTTTGGGGACTCAGTATTGCTGGCTGCGTGCTATTGTAAGAAGCTTTTAGGGCTATTTCGGCTTTCTGAAATGTTTTCTTACCTTCCTACCAAGTTTGAGAGAAATAGCTGGAGTGATTCTGATTGACGGCAACATGCCCCACATTTGCCAGGTTCATTCTGAAGTTTTAAAGTTTTCTGTGATAAAGTGAGATGCTTCCTGGTATTTGTCAATTCCACTTTGAAAAGCTTTTACTTCTGACATGTAGGTTGTAAATTTACTATTGATGGGCCAGAAGAGGAACGTTTTAAAACTTGGAGGTGTTCAAAGATTTAGTACGGGTTGAAAGGAGCCTTAAAACACTCATATTGGGGCTTCTCTGGTGGCGCAGTGGTTGAGAACCCGCCTGCCAACACAGGGGACACGGTTCGATCCCTGGTCCGGGAAGATCCCACATGCCGTGGAGCAACTAAGCCCGTGAGCCACAACTACTGAAGCCTGCGCACCTAGAGCCCATGCTCCGCAACAAGAGAAGCCACTGCAATTAGAGGCCTGGGCACCACCCCAGTCGCTGCAACTAGAGAAAGCCTGCGTGCAGCAACGAAGACCCAATGCAGCCAAAAATAAAGATAAATTTATTAAAAAAAAGAACTCTCATATTGTCAGCAAAAGGGGTCCAAGAAACTACAGCAGCAGGTACACAGACTGAAATGATAATTTCTTCAGTAGAGTAGATTACTGAACTCTGTTGCCACCTATTTCATGAAGCATTTCCCAGCTCCTCAGGTCAGAATGAATTGCTTCCTCTGCTCTGCTTCAGGAGCACTCTGGGCATTCTCATATCTCTCTCTCATTTGTTTTATACTTAGTTGCATACACTTCCGTTTCCTTCAACAGAATGTGGATAATGTGTTATTCATCTCTGTTACTATTGCATCTAGATCAACGCCTAATACTTAGGTACTCAGTGAACATTATCTGACTTAAAATGAATTTCAGAAGGCACTCTGAGAAGGATAAAGAAAACAGAAGCAGAAGATGTTAAAAACTAACATAAGAAAATCACACATCATGAAAAAGAGTTAAATAATATCAAATATAAAAGAATCAGTATCCCCATAGAAGTAGAGATAGAAGTTTTCTAAAATTATAAAATATGCATGCTTCCAATTTTTAAAATGATTAATGATGTAATGGAAATCACAATGGAGATGCTGTTCAAAAAGAGCCAAGAAAAAAACATTTAGAAACAAAACAGCAGAGTTAGCTGAATTAAGCACTAAATGGATAAGATAGGCATCAAGTTAAACATATAACAAAAGAGGAAAATCAGAATCTCACCTTCAGGTGGTGATGGACTAGAAAATTAATGTAAAATCTGCTACTGAGAATAACTAGAAAAAAACTACATGTATATATTTTTAAAATATTTTTGCATATTGCATAGGCAAGGTCAGGGAGATGACTGAATAGAAGAAGCTTCACCTTGTGTTTTGGGGATACTTTCTCCCTTCGGCTGTCTGATGACTCTAGCTGAGAGTCAGCTGAGAGTATAAAGAAATTAGCCAAGCTTTAACAGACCTTTGCTTTAGTGGATTAACAAGTGGAGTTAAAGTATGCCAAGAAGCAGAGAAGGAGGCAGATTCATTCTCGTAAAAAAAACATTGGGTTTTAGGTTGGCAGTTCAAGATGGAGGAAAATGTGAATTGGAAATAGATTCTTGCCATTTCAGGAACTCAAGTCCATCTTTAAGTTATTGCAAACACTGAAACTGGATGCAGAGCATCTGGAAATACCAACACTTCCAATCTTGCTCTTGCCCTGCAAAGAGCAAAAGTATATTGTTCCTGGAGAAAGTAGACATTATTTTAGTCATAAATGTGTAAAAAGATTCATAAAAAATCTCTAGAACACAATAAAAATAATCAAGACTCAAGGTTACAAGAAAGTTAGCTACAAACTGCAGATAATCAGTAACTATTGTAAATATTGATTTTCCAGATGCTCCACTGACAAGAGCAAAGACTGTCAGACTGGATTAAGTTTCAACAATATACAGCTTATAAGAACCTTATCTTAAAAATAAGGATGCAATAAACTTAAAAGGACAGGAAAAAAAGATTTACTGTGCAAACAATCAAGAAAATTTAGTGTAGCTTTATTAACGTCAATTAAAGTAAGCATTAAATGTGTACTGGGTCCCTTCAGAGAGACATGCACTGCCTATACCAATGCCTCACAGCTCTCTCAACTGCCTTTATGGGCCACAAAGGGCCTCTAAAATTCACTTTGATGACAATATCACCATGTGCCACTCACCCTTCTGGTCTAGTGCTTAGTCTGCTTTCTAAGGAGGCACTTCGACTCCCTAAAAGTCTCAGTCATCACCAAGGTTTGAATTTATGTCAAGGTACCAGTCAACTGTAGTATAAAGCATAAACTAAAAGGTCAGTAAAATGTGGTACCTTACGGGATAAAGGGCCTCAAATGGCCAAACCTAAATTTATCCTCCCTAGTCTGTTCCCATGGATAAGATCCCTTAGCCCAACAATCTGCCTTATAAAGAGTACTAGACACAAGCTCCTGCTTGTTCCAGAGTAATAGGTTTCAGAATTAAACCACAGAATTGCTCAAATAAGCCAATCAAACCCTGTCATGGAAACCAGGGGATATCTCATCCTCTTGATATTGCAAAATCATGCCACCCACAGCCCCTGATCTTTCACTCTGTTCCTCAAGCACAACCCTGTGTGGCCTTGCATGGAGCAATGTCCTTCTCCCCCTGGCTATCACTGTGTGACTAATAAACTCTGTCTCATCTGTCCAGTGTCAGGTGTCCTATGTTTGTCTATCCCCTTAACTTTAGGGTGTGAATCCCTCCCTCATCAGTGGGGAGAAGAGGACATGATTAAAACAGGAAAGTAAGGGAAGGAGGTAAGGAGGAGATAAATTAGGATAATAAGCATAGGATTTAGAATATAAAATAATTGTGGCTTTTTTGTTCCCCAATGAATTAAGAACGTGTATTACCTATATTTGGTCTTAGATCATTGATCCTAGAGCAAAATTATTTTTTGTTACTCAGAAAATAAGTATTGTTTCCTAAATACTTGTTTGAATGCTGTATTGATTTTTGAGATCTATTACTGTATCATTGCTACAATATATTTCTTTTCTTTTGAGGATGTGGGGAAACTGTACACTGATTTTTTTTAAATGGTGTTTAAAATATAGTAAGTACATTCCAGAAGAAAGTTTAGTCAGTACCACTAGCTGTAAAATAAAAGTCAAAGCTCTTTTATGAACATTAATAGCATCCTTATGGTTCCTGTCATCAGTATTTTACTGAGGATGTCAACACAGTCCTATTATTAATGTTAGAAGAAATCTAGTTTAGAAATCTTTGGTTCCTTAATGGAACACCTGAAATGCTTAGATATTAAAAGTCTACTTTCTAACCTAAGAAATTATATTTAGAATTTATATATAAATAAAAATAGAAATATATATATATATATATAAGTTCTAATAGGACTCAGATAAATCTTTTCTAAAGGGAACTAGAAGTAAATCAATCATACTTGAGGCAAAACCCTGGTCACAGGTGTTCTTTAATATATCATCCCCTGCCTTGTCAAAAATATAAAGAAACCAGATATCTCTTTTTTTCTTTGGCTCTTCTAAGCACCCTAAATTTCTTCAAGTCGACCACCTTCTGAAGTGAAATGGTAGTTATAATTCTCTATATTTCTATTGATGGCAAAGAGACATACTAAATGAATAAATGAACAAACTAATTACTGAAGGTAGAAAATAACATTTTGACTTGCTTGTTTGCTTTTTATTGTTGTTGCTCATAAAAATCATTACAACCTCTGAACTTGTAAAGTATGGGAATTTGGTTATAATAAAGACTATAATGAGGCACATATCTGCTTATTTTTGTTCTCTTATCGAAATGTTGTCTTTGAGGTTTGAGTGGAGATCTTATAATAGTAATTATAAGTTCAAAAGCATCAAATGGTAATCATGTTTCAATAAAATAACAGAAGAAAAGCCTTGAGCACTAAGAGAAAAATTCTAAATAATATGACATGTTTTAAAAATATATTGTCATCATTCTTAATCAGTAAGAATAAACAATTTTTAAGGGGAAATGATCAAATTAATCTGATATTGTTGTATAGTATAAGAGCTCTATGATAGTATAAAGTTTGTTTTACTGGATAAGAGGAAAGTATAATGATTGGGCCAATGAACATATCTAAAATTATTTAGATGCACTTATTACTTTAATTTTAGGTAGATGAAACATTTATACTTGATTTTATCCATCTAAACCAGGAGTGGGCAAACTATGGTTCATGGGCCAAATCTGGCCCATCATTTATTTTTATAAGTAAAGATATATTGAAGCACAGCCATTCCCATCCATTGGCGTACTGTCTATGACTGCCTTTGCATTATAAGGCACACTTGAGTAGTCATAACAGATTCCATATGATCTGCAGAGCCAAATATTTTACTATCTGGCCCTTTAAAGAGAAAGTTTGCTGATACCTAATCTAGATCATTAAATTAGATGAAAACATCTTATAGTAAGTAGGATTTGAATAACTACTATACTTTTATTTATATTGACATTATAGTCAAAGGATAACCTAGAGGGGTTTGGACTGGATTGGAGACACATGTCTCATTTTGCTAAACCATAATATAAACAATGGTGTTCCAGAATATACTGGTCAATGATCTTCCACAAATTTTAACAGGATGTTGTCAAATAAGGATTAATTGATCCTAATCATTGATCTCATATGGTATAGCATAGCATCTCTTTCTCTCAAGATTTCAGATCAATTCAATATAGTATGTAAGAGTAAATAAGAAGAAAAAAATGATATTGAAAAAGAGAAGTATATTAAATCAAGTTTGGAGCGGAAGTTGCAAAAACACTGAGACTTTGAACTTGCATTACTGCAGTGTGGATAAAGAGACTAGGAGGGCAAGGTCAGAGGATCTTAGTTGATCTCTTAGTGTTTTCTTGAACGAAGTCAAGTTTGAAACTATTTGTGTCCTGAAAAGACTTTGGAGGCATTTGCTGGTATATGTCTGACATGTATGTAACTGTAGCCTTCAGTTAAGCCAGGTTACAAATGGCAATAAAACATCATTTTGATTTATATCCTTTTTCTTTTATTTAAGCTTTGGTTATAAGGGAAGAAAACATTTTTAATTGTCAGATTGTGTGCAACTAATTGCATACTGTCATTCACTTTAGTTCCCTAGAGATGATAAGCATGATATCTATGATAATCAATTCCTATTATTTTATTATTATAATTAATCTTACAACCTACAAGATAATGGGATGCATTGTTCCAGGAAGAGAATATATTGTAGGAGAGAGTATTTAGTTAATAATAACTATTGAAAATGCATTTTTAAAGATAATTTTGTTAACTGTGTGGTTATATAAGTTTTGGAATTTGGGTAAAAAGAATTTAAAACATTTTTTAATTAATTGACAGCAAAACACATAGAAATTTAGGGATGAAAATAGGAAGGCACAGTTCTGACATACTTTTAAACACAGTAAACTGGGAGGAAATAAAATGGAGTCTAGCACCATTGTGCAGAGGATTAAAAATGTCTGAGAATATATAAGGATGTTTTCAAATAGTAAATACATTTTATTTAATAAGTAGGAGATCCCAAGACCCCCTTAAGCACTGCCTCTGTTATTTTTTCCTGCTATTATAGTGATGAAAAGCAGCAATAAACTACATCTTTCCTATCTATACAAATCACTGCATAGAATCAAACAACAGGACAAAACCTCAGGAGCTGGTGAACTTCATTTACTGGTGGCATCCCTAGGGTGGCATCACTTGAGTGGAGTTAGTTGCTGCACTAGTTGCTCCCCACCCTCTCACTCTTGTGCTGACAAATAGGGTTTAATGACCAGTGAATGTATAATAGAAATAGTTAATTGTTCATATACCCCATGGGTGAGTTCCCACTTTGAAAGTCTTTAGCTACTTGTAAAAGATAAAACTACACTAAATTTTTTTAAAACATGCCAAAAGCAGCTATTTTAAAGAATATTCAATAAGCTCCAGAGCCAATTCCAAAGGAATATCTCAGAAAGATAATTAAAGGAAGAGCAATAGAATGGGTAAAAATTGCATAGTTCAACTAAAGTGACTATTCTGAAGATAAACACACATTGAGCTGCATAAGGTCTGTTGTGTTTGCTACAAAATCAGTCTCATTAACAGATACACATGGATATATTTTCACACCTCATATACCTCTGAATCCAAATCATAAGACTATCTGCTTCAATTAATGAAAGGCAGATTACAAAGGGAAAGAGGAGCACCTAGAGAATTCTATTAGAACAACAAAGCTATTAGTAACACTCAGCAGAGAAGCACTGGAGTGTTTTAAGTAAGAAGCGCTGTTTATTTTTCTAGTCCCTGTTCTAAAGACAAAATGAAACCTTTAAGTACATCTTCATACATTAATACCAGAAGAAATTTTAGGAAAGATTAAAACCAATATCTATTCTAATATTTAATCATCCTCTTCCTTGGTTGTCTCTCCAATGACTTTAAAAAAAAAAAAACAGGTATTAATAGTACCAAGAGAACTATTTGTAAAGAAAATAAATACCCGTTGGCCAATGAGCTATTTACTGAAATGAGGTCATCTGACACTACCTATCTCAGATAATTATATCGTTTGACATTCCAACTCATAAAGTTCCCGCCTCCTTTTAAAAATAAAGTCATGAGTATGTTTCTATCTGCTGAAGCTTACAACTGGTTCACTTCTTTCTAGACTAGATATTAAGACAATCAACACTTTATTTTTCCCTAGACTCCTATTCACTGATATGAACAGTGCTCCAAAAAACATGCTTCATTTACCAGGAGAAAGAACCCTGCAGTGTATCTCAAACCTGAAGGCACTGACATACAGCACTTCATTTGGAGACCCAGTTAAGGGAAATGATTCTGGGGCACACTGGTTTCTTACAGGTATTTGTTGCTGAAGAAAGCAGTTTTGGACTTAATAGTAAATCCAAGAGAAAACCAAAGCCATTTCAAGTGGTAAAATAAGAACTGAGTGATCAAAAATACATTTTAAAATCATATGTATGCATGTGTGTGTGCAGGTGTATGTGTAGTTGGAAAAAAACTAAATTAGCAAAGAATATCTGATTCCTCTATTGTAAGGGAATTTAATTTTCATTCCAATAACTTTTCAAAAATAGATATTGTTCAGATGGAGTCCAGAGTTGACTCTGCCTATGCATTTAAGGAGTTATGTTATTGAACAAATGACACAAAGTATAGAAAATAATTAATACAGCTATTACAAAGAATTATCTTATTTCTAGTAAGTGACTTTCTTGGGCAAAATTGTCAAAAACATATACATGAAATGGTTATAATTTCATGATGAATCTTTTGCCTAGCATCTGATATGTTATATCCACACACGTTTTCAACTGATCCTGCAGCTATGTGTTCAGAGAATGGATGAGGAGGAAAATGGGGAAAGAAATAACACAACTGCTCTTACAAATCCAGTCTCTTCTTCTGAATGAAGCTAAAAGGGGGTACTTCCTATAGCAAATGAGCATCTTTTGGTGAACTGGAACCGCACACCCTAGGGGACCACTTCAGTACGATACTAATGCTCAGTGATTACATTTCTGCCTCTAAAAATGCAGAAAAACAAGTTTCCAACTCCACCCTGATGTACAATAATTGAATAATACCTGATCCATCCCCTAAATAATTGAATTAGCCAAGTAATCAAGGCAATTTATTTAACCTCCTTCTAAGCACAGAACGCTTAGAAATACTCAAAAATGTTTAAAATATAACATTTTCCTTTACTTAATTGCCAGCTCTTTTTCCTGTGACACTTCTATAAATCACCCCCAGTTTCAAAACTTCAAAGTATTTAACCCACTCCTATAAAAAAAAAACAAACCTGAGGATTCAAAATATTGTTTAATTTAAATTTTTTCATGCATTGAGGAATATACACGTTACATAAACATATTTAATACATTAAATATTTTAATGTTTTGGCTAATATATCACTGACTAAATGTGAAGAAAAATATGAAGTCCCAGCACCATGGGGTGATTCCTATTGCACTAAAAATTATTTGTACTAAAAATTATCTTCTACTATATATTTAACTAATGTTTTAATTTTAAAAAGCATCCAACAATGAGCATATGAAGACTGAAATTAGACTTCCCTGGTGGCATAGTGGATAAGACTTGCGCTCACAATGCAGGGGCCCAGATTCGATCCCTGGGCAGGGAAACAGATCTCACATGCATGCCTCAACTAAGAGTTTGCATGCCGCAACTAAGAGTTTGCATGCCACAACTAAAGAGCTGGTGAGCTGCAACTAAGGAGGCTGCCTTCCAAACTAAGAGCCGGTACAGCTAAATAAATAAATAAAAATTCATGTCATTTACAAACTCTAGAAAGAAAATGAAATAGTTATGTAAAAACTTTAAAAACATGCGGGGAATCGATATGCTACTGTTAAAAATGCTTATGAAAGAAATGAAAATTAAATATATCAGGAGATCTAATATGTTCATGGATTGGAAGACTCAACATAAAAGTTAATTTTCCTCAAACTGAGCTACACATTTAATGCAATTCCTATCGAAATCTTAAAGTTTTTGTAGACAATGACATGCTTATTCTAAAATTTATATGGAAAGGCATAGGCCCCAAATAGCTAAAATAATCTTGAAATAAAGGAATAACATGGGAAGAATCACTCTGTCCAACATGAATTCTTATTATACCTAAAGTATACCTAAAGTAATCAATAAAGTGTGGTATGGGCAAAAAGATAGATACATAAATCAATGGAAAATAATAACCCAAAAACAGACCCACAAAATATGTCTGACTGATTTCTTTACAAAGGTGCAAAAGCAACTTATTGGAGGAAGGATAGTGTTTTTGACAAATGATGCTAAAGCAATTGGATGTTCATTAGCAGTGGGTGGGTGGTGGGAAGAAGCTTGACCTAATTCTCACACCTTGTACAACAATTAACCCAAAATGGATCATGAGTTTAGACATTAAATGTAAAACTAAAAAAAAAAAAACACTTGAAAATAAGAAAATATTTGGATCTAAGGTGAAGTAAAGAGTTTTTGGACAAACAAAAGGAAAAATTAATCAATCAGATCTCGTCAAAATTAAAAACTTTTTGCTCTGCAAAAGACTCACTTAAGGAGATGAAAAGAAGTACAAACTAGGAAAAAATATTTGCAAACAATACATCTGACAAAGAACTGGTATCTAGAACTCTCAAAACTATACATTAAATAAATAATTCAATGAAAAAATGGGCACAAGAAATGAACAAGCATTTTATCTAAGAGGATATAAAGATGGCAAATAGACACATGAAAAAGTATTTAACATCATTAGATAATAGGGAAATGAAAATTAAAACTACATGACATATCAATATATATATAACAAAATTGCTAATGTAAAAACAGTGACATCATCTAATGTTGGTGAGGATGAAGGAAAACAAAAAATATATTACTAGTGGGAATGTAAAATGATTCAACTACTTGGAAAAAGTAGATTGGCAGTTTCTTCTAAACCATGCAATTACTATACAACCCAGAAATTGAAATCTTGACCATTTATCCTAGAGTAATGAAAATTTATGTTCACTCAAAACCTGAATATGAATGCCCATAACAGCTTTATTTATAATAATCAAAATTGGAAAAAGCCCAGATGTCCTTCTGGAGATTAATGGTTAAACAACTAATGGTATACACACGCCATGGAATACTAGTAAAACAACAAAAAAGAATAAACTCTTGGTATATACAGTAACTTAGATGAATCACAAGGGAATTATGATGAGTGAAAAATCCCAATTCCAAAAGTTGACATACTTTAAGATGCCATGTAACTACTTACTGCATAATAATATTCTTAAAATGACAAAAATTATAGAAGTGGAGAACAGACTAGCAGTTACCGTGTTTTGGGGGAGAGGTGGGTGGGGTCATAAAATAGCAACAGAAATGATCTGTGTGGTAGAAGCACTGTTCTATATCTTGACTGTAGGGGTGGAGATATATACACATATGATAAAATTGCATAAGACTAAATGCACTCAAAAATAAATACATAGATAACTGGGAAAATTAAGAAAATTAGTGGTTCATGTTAAAATCAATTTCCTGGTTGCAATATTATAATATAATTTTGAAAGATGTCATTTGTGGAAACTGGGTAAAGAGTACATGGTATCTCTTTGTATTATTTCTTACAATTGTATGTTAATCTCAATTATTTGAAAATGAAAATTTGAGTTAAAAATTATTAAATCCATTTCATCTTCTAGCAGTGGAACTGCAGTAAGGATAAACTTGTACACTGTATTCAAGTTCTATAAATTTCGAACTCTTAGTAGTCAATCTGCTTTTTCCATACCAGGTAAGAGAATACTTCTTGGGATAAAATGAAAAATCTAAATCCTTATGCTATTAATTTAAAATCTGTGAATTTCTGCTTCTGGTATGAAGGAGTGAGTTTGTGAAACACTGTTTCTCCCACAAATAAGTAATAAATTCTGGAAATATTTTTAGAAATAAAAGCTACTCAAGGTCTCTAGATATGAAAATGGAGGCAGATTTTGGAGTGGAAATGTAATTTGCAACAAGTTCACTTTTGTACTTAGCAGTGGCACAGGCAGCTTAAACATTGCTAGAACATCTTTATTTTTCTGGATAAAGGAAACAGAGAGTGAGGAGACCAGAAAAATCTGGGTGACTGGAGAATGAGGAAAGGAAAAAGGAGTAAGCCAAAGAAGGAGATCCCTTAAATATGTATATATAAAAAACACAAAACTCTGGCAAAACACTGAACCAAGCATGCAAGGGGCCAACTGATTATAAATTGTGTAAAAGACAAATATATGAGTTGAGACCTCAGCATTTACCCAGTATGCATTCGAGCCTAACCAAGTTAATTTCCTGCTAAAACCCTGCAATAATGTACCAAAATGCAAAATCTCTACAATTTATCACTCAAAATGTCCAGCTTACAATCCCAAACTATTTGCCATATTAAAAGCCAAAAAAAAAAATAAAAAAGACTGATTTTCAAGGGAAAAACAATCAATACATGTCAACCACAAGATAACACAGATATTGGAATTGTCAGACAATGACTAAAGCAGCTATTAAAATTCTGGTCAATGAAGATGTATGCTTATAATAAATAAGAAAAAGAAATAATAGCAAATTATTGGAAATATAAGAAAATAATGAGATGAAAAATTTTAAGCAAAAATACAATTTGTAACATTAAAAATACACTGAATAATTTTGATTTAATTACAGAGAGGAAAGAAAAAAGTGTCAGTGAAATAAGATGGAATAATTTGAAGTACCAACTATGTTAAAATGAAGAACAGAGTCTGAGGTACCTGTGGGACAGTTTCAAAGTGTCTTACACATGGGAATTGGAATATAAGGAAAGGAAAATGTGACAACACTTTCTGAGGTCAAAAAACTCCTCCTAAATATGGCTGAAGATAAAAGTTTAAAGATTTAAGAGACTCAGCTACCATTGAGAATTTCAGATCCTCAGAATTGAATGCAGTGAATTATATTGTATATGGTACGTATACACACATGGGTAAATAAAGACAAATTTTCTTTTAATATCTTTAAAATCCATATATCTATACAAAGCAAAAATATAGAATTGCCTTTAAATATATGTTAAAAATAAAGTCTAAAAACTAGTGGCCTCAGGGTTTCTTTAAGTAGCTAGGGGGAAAAAAAAGAGCAAGTTTAAGACATGCTAAGTAGAAAAAGGAAATAACAAAGGTAAGAGTAGATTAAGAAACTGATAAATTCCTACCTAGAATATTCCAGAAAAAGAGATATAAAACAAATCATCAATATTAGTCGTTAAATTTATAATACCAAATCCTGCAGCCTTGAAAGGCAAATAAGATTATTTTTGAGCAACTTTATGGTGATACATCTGATGACAGATGACATGGACAAACTTGCTAAAAGATAAAAGCTAACAAAGTTTACTCAAGAAGAAATAAACACCATGAATAGTCATATTTATTATAGAAATTGAATTTTTTTAAATCAATTTATTTTATTTTTGGCTGTGTTGGGTCTTTGTTGCGGGCTTCTCATTGCAGTGGCTTCTCTTGCTGTGGAACATGAGCTCTAGACATGCAGGCTTCAGTAGTTGTGGCACGTGAGCTCAGCAGTTGTGGCTCACGGGCTCTAGAGTACAGGCTCAGTAGTTGTGGCACATGGGCTTAGTTGCTCTGCAGCATGTGGGATCTTCCCAGACCAGGGTTCGAACCCGTGTCCCCAGCACTGGCAAGCAGATTCTTACCTACTGCGCCACCAGGGAAGCCCCCAGAAATTGAATTTTTAATTACACTTCTTTGCATACAACCCCCTCCCACAATTCCATATGCCTTCATTTCCAAATCCACCAAACACATAAGGAAGAAATAATATCAACTCTACAAAAACTTTTTTTAGCCTAAAATTTATCCTTTGAAACTACTTTAATTATAAAATAAATGCATATAACTGTATTGTATATTTGAAAGTTGCTAAGAATACATCTTAAAAGTTCTCATCACAAGAAGAAAAATTTGTAGCTATGTGTGGTGATAGATGTTAACTTATAGTGGTGATCATTTCATGATATATATCATCATTATGTTGTACACCTAAAGCTAATACAAAGTTATATGCCAATTATGTCTCAATTAAAACTTTTTAAAAAAATTGTGGTAAGAACACAACATGAGACCTACCTTCTTAACAATTTTTAAGTGCACAATATAGTAACATCAACTATAGGCACAATGTTGTACAGCAGATCTCTAGAATTTATCTTGCATAAGTGGAACTTTATACCTGTAGAACAGTGCTCCCTGTTTCCCCCTCCACACCCAGCCTGTCAACCACCATTCTGTTTCTATGAGTTTGACTATTTTAGTACCTCATGTAAGTCAAATCACACATATCTTGGCTATGGTGAATAATACCACAATGAACATGGGCAAATGGCCAACAGGAATATGAGAAGATGCTCAACATCACTAATCACCAGAAAAATTAAATCAAAACCAAAATAAGATATCATCTCATATCTGTTAGCATGGATATCATCAAAAAATCAAAAGATAGAAAGTACTGAAGAGGATGCAAAGAAATTGGAACCCTTATACACTGTGGATGGAAATATAAAATGCTGCAGCCACTTATGGAAAACAGTATGGTGGCTCCTCAAAAAATAACAAAAGAAGAATTACCATATGATCCAACAATACCATTTGTGGGTATATATCTCTACTAACTCTTTAAGAAAGTAGAAGATGTTGGAGCAATTCCAAATCACTTTATGAGTCCACCATTAACTTGATACCCAAATGATACAATGATATTGCAAAAATAAAATATATTCATAGACCAATATTCCTCATGAACACAGACACAAAAATCCTCAACAAAATATTAAGTTAAACCAGGAATTTAAGAAAAAAAATGTCATGAAGAACCTAGAGGTAAGACAGGAATAAAGACACAGACCTACTGGAGAACGGACTTGAGAATATGGGGAGGGGGAAGGGTGAGCTGTGACAAAGCGAGAGAGAGGCATGGACATATATACACTACCAAACGTAAGGTAGATAGCTAGTGGGAAGCAGCCGCATAGCACAAGGAGATCAGCTTGGTGCTTTGTGACCACCTGGAGGGGTGGGATAGGGAGGGTGGGAGGGAGGGAGATGCAAGAGGGAAGAGATATGGGAACATATGTATATGTATAACTGATTCACTTTGTTATAAAGCAGAAACTAACACACCATTGTAAAGCAATTATACCCCAATAAAGATGTTAAAAAAACAAAACAAAACAAAAAAACCCAGCAGCTTAAACAAAAGATAATGGATTTTAACCATTTGGGGTTTATACAAGGAATTCAAAGCTAATTGAACATTCAAAAATCCATCACTGCACTTTATCATATTAAGAGAACAAAGGAGGAAAAACTTGTATTTCTATAGACACAGGAAAAACATGTGACAAAGTAAGCAACAATTCATGTAAATATCTGTAGCGACCTAGAAATAAATATGAACTTCTTCAATCTGAAGAAAGATACCTACTAAAATCTTACAACTAACATCATATTTAATGGTTAAATATTGATCACTTTACCCAGTATTAAAATAAAAAGGCAAGAATACACACTGTGCACATTTCATTCAACATTATACTAGAGGTCCTAGACTTTACAGTAAAGTAAGTGGAAGAAAGTCATAAAAATTAGATAAAAAAGTAAAACTTTCGAGACTACCTGGGCTCTTTGGTGGGGCTAACAGCCGAGTCCGGGAGGGCTCACACCAAGGAATACTTCCCAGAACTTCTGCTGCCAGCGTCCTTGTCCCCACAGTGAGCTAGAGCCACCCCCTGCCTCTGCAGGAGACCCTCCAACACTAGCAGGTGAAATGCCACAAGAGATAATTGGACCTACTCTTATTTAATTGAAACGTTGTGGAGATACACCAGAAATACATCTACACATGGAACAACTCCTACAGAACACCTACTGAATGCTGTCAGAAGAACTCAGAGCTCCCAAAAGGCAAGAAACTCCCCACGTACTTGGGTAGGGCAAAAGAAAAAAGAATAAACAGAGACAAAAGGATAGGGACGGGACCTGCACCAGTGGGAAGGAGCTGTGAAGGAGGAAAGGTTTCCACACACTAGAAGCCCCTTCGCAGGTGGAGACTGTGGGTGGCGGAGGAGGAAAGCTTCGGAGCCACAGAGGAGAGCGCAGCAACAGGGGTGCGCAGGGCAAAGCGGGGAGATTCCCGCACAGAGGATCGGAGCCGACCAGCACTCACCAGCCCGAGAGGCTTGTCTGCTCACCCGCCAGGGTGGGCGGGTGTGGGAGCTGAGGCTCAGGCTTCGGTCGGAGCACAGGGAGCGGACTGGGGTTGGCAGGGTGAACACACCCTGCAGGGGGTTACTGCACGACAGCTAGCCGGGAGGGAGTCTGGGGAAAAGTCTGGACCTGCTGAAGAGGCAAGACTTTTTCTTCCCTCTTTGTTTCCTGGTGGGCAAGGAGAGGGGATTAAGAGCGCTGCTTAAAGGAGCTCCAGAGACGGGCGCGAGCCGTGGCTAACAGCACGGACCCCAGAGACGGGCATGAGACGCTAAGGCTGCTGTTGCTGTCACCAAGAAGCCTGTGTGCGAGCACAGGTCACTATCCACACCCCACTTCCGGGGAGCCTGTGCAGCCCGCCACTGCCAGGTCCCGGGATCCAGGGACAACTTCCCCGGGAGAACGCACGGCGCCCCTCAGGCTGGTGCAACGTCACACCAGCCTCTGCCGCCGCAGGCTTGCCCCGCACTCCGTACCCCTCCCTCCCCCTGGCCTGAGTGAGCCAGAGTCCCCGAAGCAGCGGCTCCTTTAACCCTGTCCTGTCTGAGCGAACAACAGATGCCCTCCAGCGACCTACACGCAGAGGCGGGGCCAAATCCAAAGCTGAGCCCCTGGGAGCTGTGAGAACAAAGAAGAGAAAAGGAAATCTCTCCCAGCAGCCTCAGAAGCAGTGGATTAAAGCTCCACAATCAACTTGATGTACCCTGCATCTGTGCATGAATAGACAACGAATCATCCCAAATTGTGGAGGTGGACTTTGAGAGCAAGATTTATGATTTTTTCCCCTTTTCCTCTTTTTGTGAGTGTGTATGTATATGCTTCTGTGTGAGATTTTGTCTGTATAGCTTTGCTTTCAACATATGTCCTAGGGTTCTATCTGTCCGTTTTTGTTTTTAATTTTTTTCTTAATAATTACTTTTTATTTTAATCACGTTATTTTATTTTACTTTATCTTCTTTCTTTCTTTCCTTCCTTCCTTTAGACAACGAATCATCCCAAATTGAGGCGGTGGACTTTGAGAGCAAGATTTATAATTTTTTCCCCTTTTCCTCTTTTTGTGAGTGTGTACGTATATGCTTCTGTGTGAGATTTTGTCTGTATAGTTTTGCTTCCAAATATTTGTCCTAGGGTCCTATCCGTCCGTTTTTTTAATTTTTATGTTTTTATTTTTCTTAATAATTATTTTTTATTTTAATAACTTTATTATACTTTATCTTACTTTATTTTACTTTATCTTCTTTCTTTCTTTTTTCCTTCCTTCCCTCCTTCCTTGCTTCCTCCCTCCCTCCTTTCTTTCCTTCTTTCCTTCCTCCTTTCGTTCTTTTGTTCTTTCTTTCTTTCTTTCTACTTCTACTAATTCTTTCTTTCTACTTTTTCTCCCTTTTATTCTGAGCCGTGTGAATGAAAGGCTCTTAGTGCTGCAACCAGGAGTCAGTGCTGTGCCTCTGAGGTGGAAGAGCCAACTTCAGGAAACTGGTCCACAAGAGACCTCCCAGCTCCACATGATATCAAATGGCGAAAATCTCCCAGAGATCTCCATCTCAACACCAGCATCCAGCTTCACTCAATGACCAGCAAGCTACAGTGCTGGACACCCTATGCCAAACAACTAGCAAGACAGGAACACAACCCCACCCATCAGCAGAGAGGCTGACTAAAATCATAATAAGGCCACAGACACTCCAAAACACACCACCAGACATGGACCTGCCCACCAGAAAGACAAGATCCAGCCTCATCCACCAGAACACAGGCACTAGTCCCCTCCACCAGGAAACCTACACAACCCACTGAACCAACCTTAGCCACTGGGGACAGACAGCAAAAAAAAGGGGAACTATGAACCTGCAGCCTACAAAAAGGAGACCCCAAACACAGTAATATAAGAAAAATGAGAAGACAGAAAAACACACAGCAGATGAAGGAGCAAGATGAAAACCCACCAGACCTAACAAATGAAGAGGCAATAGGCAGTCTACCTGAAAAAAAATTCAGAATAATGATAGTAAAGATGATCCAAAATCTTGGAAATAGAATAGACAAAATGCAAGAAACATTTAACAAGGACCTAGAAGAACTAAAGATGAAACAAACAATGATGAACAACACAATAAATGAAATGAAAAATACCCTAGATGGGATCAATACCAGAGTAACTGAGGCAGAAGAACGGATAAGTGACCTGGAGGATAAAATAGTGGAAATAACTACTGCAGAGCAGAATAAAGAAAAAAGAATGAAAAGAACTGAGGACAGTCTCAGAGACCTCTGGGACAACATTAAATGCACCAACATTCAAATTGTAGGGGTTCCAGAAGAAGAAGAGAAAAAGAAAGGGACTGACAAAATATTTGAAGAGATTATAGTTGAAAACTTCCCTAATATGGGAAAGGAAATAGTTAATCAAGCCCAGGAAGCACAGAGAGTCCCATACAGGATAAATCCAAGGAGAAACACGTGAAGATACATATTAATCAAACTGTCAAAAATTAAATACAAAGAAAACATATTAAAAGCAGCAAGGGAAAAACAATAAATAACACACAAGGGAATCCCCATAAGGTTAACAACTAATCTTTCAGCAGAAACTCTGCAAGCCAGAAGGGAATGGCAGGACATATTTAAAGTGATGAAGGAGAGAAACCTACAACGAAGATTACTCTACCCAGCAAGGATCTCATTCAGATTTGATGGAGAAATTAAAACCTTTACAGACAAGCAAAAGCTGAGAGAGTTCAGCACCACCAAACCAGCTTTACAACAAATGCTAAAGGAACTTCTCTAGACAAGAAACACAAGAGAAGGAAAAGACCTACAATAACGAACCCAAAACAATTTAGAAAATGGGAATAGGAACATACATTTCGATAATCACCTTAAATGTAAATTGACTAAATGCTCCCACCAAAAGACACAGATTGGCTGAATGGATACAAAAACAAGACCCATATATATGCTGTCTACAAGAGACCCACTTCAGACCTACAGACACATACAGACTGAAAGTAAGGGGATGGAAAAAGATATTCCATGCAACTGGAAACCAAAAGAAAGCTGGAGTAGCAATTCTCATATCAGACAAAATAGACTTTAAAATAAAGACTATTAGAAGAGACAAAGAAGGACACTACTTAATGATCAAGGGATCGATCCAAGAAGATATAACAATTGTAAATATTTAAGCACCCAACATATGAGCACCTCAATACATAAGGCAAATACTAACAGCCATAAAAGGGGAAATCGACAGTAACACATTCATAGTAGGGGACTTTAACACCCCACTTTCACCAATGGACAGATCATTCAAAGTGAAAATAAATAAGGAAACACAAGCTTTCAATGATACATTAAACAAGATTGACTTAATTGACATTTATAGGACACTCCATCCAAAAACAATAGAATACACATTTTTCTCAAGTGCTCATGGAACATTCTCCAGGATAGATCATATCTTGGGTCACAAATCAAGCCGTGGTAAATTTAAGAAAACTGAAATTATATCAAGTATCTTTTCCAACCACAACGCTATGAGACTCGATATCAATTACAAGAAAAGATCTGTAAAACATACAAACACATGGAGGCTAAACAATACACTACTTAATAACGAAGTGATCACTGAAGAAATCAAAGAGGAAATCAAAAATTACCTAGAAAAAAACGACAATGGAGACATGACGATCCAAAATCTATGGGATGCAGCAAAAGCAGTTCTAAGAGGGAAGTTTATAACAATACAATCCTACCTTAAGAAACAGGAAACATCTCGAATAAACAACCTAACCTTCCACCTAAAGCAATTAGAGAAATAAGAACAAAAAAACCCAAAGTTAGCAGAAGGAAAGAAATCATAAAAAACATATCAGAAATAAATGAAAAAGAAATGAAGGAAATGATAGCAAAGATCAATAAAACTAAAAGGTGGTTCTTTGAGAAAATAAACAAAATTGATAAACCATTAGCCTGACTCGTCAAGAAAAAAAGGGAGAAGACTCAAATCAATAGAATTAGAATTGAAAAGGGAGAAGTAACAACTGACACTGCAGAGATACAAATGATCATGAGAGATTACTACAAGCAACTCTATGCCAATAAAATGACAACCTGGAAGAAATGGACAAATTCTTAGAAATGCACAACCTGCCAAGACCGAACCAGGAAGAAATAGAAAATATGAACAGACCAATCACAAGCACTGAAATTGAAACTGTGATTAAAAATCTTCCAACAAAAGCCCAGGACCAGATGGCTTCAGAGGCGAATTCTATCAAATATTTAGAGAAGAGCTAACACCTATTCTTCTCAAACTCTTCCAAAATATATCAGAGGGAGGAACACTCCCAAACTCATTCTACGAGGCCACCATCACCCTGATACCAAAACCAGACAAGGATGTCACAAAGAAAGAAAACTACAGGCCAATATCCCTGATGAACATAGACGCAAAAATCTTCAACAAAATACTAACAAACAGAATCCAACAGCACATTAAAAGGATCATACACCATGATCAAGTGGGGTTTACTCCAGGAATACAAGGATTCTTCAATATACGCAAATCAATCAACGTGATATACCATATTAACAAACTGAAGGAGAAAAACCATATGATCATCTCAATAGATGCAGAGAAAGCTTTTGACAAAATTCAACACCCATTTATGATAAAAACCCTCCAGAAAGTAGGCATAGAGGGAACTTTCCTCAACATATAAAGGCCATATATGACAAACCCACAGCCAACATCATCCTCAATGGTGAAAAACTGAAAGCATTTCCACTAAGATCAGGAACAAGACAAGGTTGCCCACTCTCACCATTCTTATTCAACATAGTTTTGGAAGTTTTAACCACAGCAATCAGAGAAGAAAAGGAAATAAAAGGAATCCAAATTGTAAAGGAAGAAGTAAAGCTGTCACTGTTTGCAGATGACATAATACTATACATACAGATCCTAAAGATGCTATCAGAAAACTACTAGAGCTAATCAATAAATTTGGTAAAGTAGCAGGATACAAAATTAAGGCAAAGAAATCTCTGGCATTCCTATACACTAATGATGAAAAATCTGAAAGTGAAATCAAGAAAACACTCCCATTTACCATTGCAACAAAAAGAATAAAATATCTAGGAATAAACCTACCTAAGGAGACAAAAGACCTGTATGCAGAAAATTATAAGACACTGCTGAAAGAAATTAAAGATGATACAAATAGATGGAGAGATATACCATGTTCTTGGATTGGAAGAATCAACATTGTGAAAATGACTCTACTACCCAAAGCAATCTATAGATTCAATGCAATCCCTATCAAACTACCACTGGTATTTTTCACAGAACTAGAACAAAAAATTTCACAATTTGTATGGAAATACAAAAGACCCCAAATAGCCAAAGTAATCTTGAGAACGAAAAACGGAGCTGGAGGAATCACGCTCCCTGACTTCAGACTATACTACAAAGCTACACTAATCAAGACAGTATGGTACTGGCACAAAAACAGAAAGATAGATCAATGGAACAGGATAGAAAGCCCAGAGATAAATCCACGCACATATAGTCACCTTATCTTTGATAAAGGAGGCAGGAATGTACAGTAGAGAAAAGACAGCCTCTTCAATAAGTGGTGATGGGAAAACTGGACAGGTACATGTAAAAGTATGAGATTAGATCACTCCCTAACTCCCTACACAAAAATAAGCTCAAAATGGATTAAAGACCTAAATGTAAGTCCAGAAACTATCAAACTCTTAGAGGAAAACATAGGCAGAACACTCTATGACATAAATCCCAGCAAATCCTTTTTGACCCACCTCCTAGAGAAACTGAAATAAAAATAAACAAATGGGACCTAATGAAACTTCAAAGCTTTTGCACAGCAAAGGAAACCATAAACAAGACCAAAAGACAACTCTCAGAATGGGAGAAAATATTTGCAAATGAAACAACTGATAAAGGATTAATCTCCAAAATTTATAAGCAGCTCATGCAGCTCAATTACAAAAAAAGAAACAACCCAATCCAAAAATGTGCTGAAGACCTAAATAGACATTTCTCCAAAGAAGATATACAGACTGCCAACAAACACATGAAAGAATGCTCAACGTCATTAATCATTAGAGAAATGTAAATCAAAACTACAATGAGATACCATCTCACACCAGTCAGAACGGCCATCATCAAAAAATCTAGAAACAATAAATGCTGGAGAGGGTGTGGAAATAAGGGAACACTCTTGCATTGCTGGTGGGATTGTGAATTGGTACAGCCACTATGGAGAACAGTATGGAGGTTCCTTAAAAAACTAAAAATAGAACTACCATACAACCCAGCAATCCCACTACTTGTCATATACCCTGAGAAAACCATAATTCAAAAAGACTCATGTACCAAAATGTTCATTGCAGCTCTATGTACAATAGCCAGGGGATGGAATCAACCTAAGTGTCCATCATCAGATGAATGGATGAAGAAGATGTGGCATATATATACAATGGAATATTACTCAGCCATAAAAAGAAATGAAATTGAGCTATTTGTAATGAAGTGGATGGACCCAGAGTCTGTCATACAGTGTGAAGTAAGTCAGAAAGAGAAAGCCAAATACCGTATGCTAACACATATATATGGAATTTAAGGGAAAAAATGTTATTAAGAACCTAGGGTAAGACAGGAATAAAGACACAGACCTACTAGAGAACGGACTTGAGGATATGGGGAGGGGGAAGGGTAAGCTGTGACAAAGCGAGAGACAGGCATGGACATATATACACTACCAAAGCTAAGGTAGATAGCTAGTGGGAAGCAGCCGCATAGCACAGGGAGATCAGCTTGGTGCTTTGTGACTGCCTGGAGGGGTGGGATAGGGAGGGTGGGAGGGAGGGAGACGCAAGAGGGAAGAGATATGGGAACATATGTATATGTATAACTGATTCACTTTGTTATAAAGCAGAAACTAACACACTATTGTAAAGCAGTTATACTCCAATAAAGATGTAAAAAAAAAAAGTAAAATTTCTATTTGCAGATTACCTAATGATTTACATAGAAAACCCCAGGGATTAAAAAAAAAAAAAACTTGAATAAGAGAACTTATCAAGTTTGCAGGTACAAGGTTAATATATAGAGATCAATAATATGTCTATATACTAGCCACCAAAAACATTAGGAAATGAATTTAGAAAAATAGTTCTACTTAATATCAGAAACCATCAAATTTTAACGAAAAACTTCAGCAAAATATGTGCAATGTCCCTATGCTGAAAACTACAGAACATGAACAAAAGAAATTAAAGGAGACCTAAATAAATTACTTGGTTAGACATAATACTGCATCTTCTAATCAATGTTCATGGTATAAAACAGGGACTGTCAAGCTACAGTCCATGGGCCAAATCTGGAACCACAGCTTGTTTTTGTAAATAAATGTTATAGAGCACAGCCACTCTCATTCATTTATATACTATGTCCACTTTCATGCTACAAGGTTCAGAGTTGAGTATGTGACATAAGGACTGCTAAGCCTAAAATATATACCATATGGTCCTTCGTAGGAAAAGTTTACTGACCCTCTGTATATTAGACTGTAATTATTTTTTGCATATTAACTGTATCCTGTGACCTTGCTAAATTCACTTATTAATTCTAGTAGTTGTTTTCCAGATTCCCTGGGGAAATATTGGCTCACCTGAAGAAAGAAAGGTAGCAGACAATGAAGTAGTTGCTGGACCTACTGAACACATTTCCACAGTTACCAGGAGAGTAAAGGTGGAATTAGATCCTGGGTGTGTTGAATAAAGTGGAGTGGAACATAAAGTCTCGGAGTGGACAATGTATCGATACAGGGATACTATCCAATTATATGGGAGTTAAGTCCATGATAAAGAGTTCAAGAGACAGCCCTAGTATGCTGCTAGGCAAGATATAATGCTGTTGGCATCAGTATGTGTATCAGTTCCCTTTGCCCCCAAGACCCACAGTGATGATGCCTACAGGCCCAGAAGGAGGCTGCACATGGAATGGTTTTGCATTGCAACTGAGGGACATGAAGTTTGGGGAACCTGCTACTGTATAGCAAAGGATAAACAAGCCTATTCTTTGTCCCAGAAGAAAAATCATCTCTTAGGTTTGCTTGCTGCAAACGGAACACTGACAAAGGTCTAGAGAAGAGTGGTCAGGGCTGTGCACTGTTGTCAAGAACATGCAGAGGCACTCAAGGCCATGACAAAATGCCATAGACTGAGTGGCTTAAACAACAGAAGTTCGTCTTCTCACAATTCTGGAGGCTGAAACTCTGAGATCAGGGCATAAGAATGGTTGGGTTTGGGGCTTCCCTGGTGGTGCAGTGGTTGAGACTTTAATCTCAACACGTGGGCTCCACTTTCATGACTCTTCTGAATCTGATTACCTCCCAAAGGCTTCATATCCAAATACCATCATGTTGGGATTAGGGCATAAACATATTAATCTGGAGGGGACTGCAAATGAGTCCATAGCAAGGCCTACGACAGACTGTCACTCTCAACATTCAGAGATCAAATAACAGTAGCAAAAATATATTCCCTGGATTTAGGAACTCTGCGGTTAGTATTAAACTTGGAATTTAGGTTTCAGTGGTGCTTTGTAGGCAGAAAGCAGTTTAGAAGGGAGTAAGATGTGACGGAATGTGAGTTTAGAAAACTACTCCAAGCCCAATGAGCTCATAGTGTAATTATGCAATTAATTCTATGTTTCTAAGATTATTTCAAAGTTACAGTGAATCTGAGTCATTGTCACAATTCTAAAAGCTTTGATGTGAATATTATCTCCGTTAAATAAAGCATTCCACATGTTGCAGCAAGCTCAAGAGTCAAAGGAAAATCTTTTGCCCTTTGTTGTTCTTCTGTTTGTTGTGTTTGATAAACATAGAATCCTCTTGTAATGACTCTTTGATAATTAAGCCTACTTAATTAAGTAAGAAAATGATCACTTATTTAATGACTCCTATATGCTAGGCTCAACATTTTTCTCTCTTTTAATCCTCACAGCAGTCCTGTGACATGGATTTTTTTTAATTACCATTTTATATACTCCATTAATATGTGGCAGAGTCTAACTTTGAAGCCCATCATTCTCATTCCTAGCTTAACGTCCTTCCCACTACTACATACTGTTTTGGAGGAATACGCCATGGCTTCTACCCTGTGCATTAAGAAAACCAACCAACCGAGGATTCAAGGAAGTAGAGGTGGAGAAAGAGGGAGCTCAAAGATTCCTGTAACGGCATTGTGAGATGCCTGTGACAGTGATCATTGAGAAAAAGAGAAAAACTCATAGGCTATGTCATTTTGATTTTTCATAAAAATAAAATGCATAACTTTAGAACTAGCAAGAAACTATCTAGAACTGAAATATGGGATTCCAGCCAAAATGCCTCACAAACGCTGCTCCTGGAAACTCACCATCTCTATTCTTAAGAATGAAAATATTGTTAACTGACTAGCATATAAAGATTGTATGTGACACATTAATCATTATGAAAAGTCCTGAATTTGAAATACTTGAGCCTCAATTTTAATTAAAGAAATCTTTGCTAGAGCTTTGAAGGAATAATTAGCAAAGCTGATTAGCCAATACTTTAACAGGAAGAAAGGCTTTTTTGTTTTTAAGATGTGGAAAATAGCATAGCTTGTAACACTACTGAGACTTATAGTGCAGTATTTAAAAATGGAATTGTTGAACAATTCTGCCAATATCACTTCTAGGGTCTCCATCCGGAGATATACTTGAAAGGACTAATTTTACTCTTATGTATTGTTCTCTCTCTCAGTCATTCTCTCATATATTGAGAGATAACGTAACTTCTCATACATTGAGATAGTGAAAATTTGTTGTATCGGGAAATTGAAGATTCCATGATGTAGAACAATTACTTTGGATTCAAACCCAGCGTGTTCAAATTGCAGATATTCAACGTAAATGGTATGTGACATTTGAAAAACTACTTAACCCCTCTCTAAATGTTAGTTTCCTCATCTATGCAATGTGTATAATAAACACTAACGTATTTCATTAGGATGATAAAATTATCATTAGCATGTTTTAAGCACAATACTTTATCTTTTATCATTAAGAGTGAGTCAAGTATTTTATCTTAACATAGATCAGGAAGCTCAGGGACTCACCTGAAATCCCTCTCTTAAACCAGCCTTGCCTTCTCCTGAGTGGCAGATTGAAAAAACAAACTCCCCAAAATAAAGAAAATATTAAATATGAAACAGCAAGACACCTGTCAATAGGATATACTATCACCTTTCAAATATTTTTTGGCATGGTAACAAAAAGGAATCAGGATGTGCTTAAGAGAAACAGAATTCTTTTAGAAGCCTCTATTTAAAAAAAAACACAGGTCAACCTAAGTGAATTTTTTATGACTTGAATAATGATTTTTCTTATACCTGCACTGAGTTGTGTCTGAAGGAAATTAGGACTTGACTACATCATTTCTTGTTAAATTAGACATATGAAGGAAACAAAATGTGGGCCTCTGTTAGAATAATTTTATCTCCTTTTCTTTCCTAAACTTGTTATTTTACCAAGAGAGCTTAAAAGTGAAAAATATTTTATAATTGACTATGATTTTAAAAATACCTCATGTATCTTCAAAAACAGGCCAGCATTTGTGAAATAGTGTCTCTCCTGAACTATTCCCAGACTGGATGCATTATTCTGCCTTAGTATAAAACTCCTTAGATCTACAAGTCCATTACTTCAGAGGACTGATACACAGCTATATATGCCACTAGTAAAATCCTATAGCCAGCTAATACATGAAAAAGAATACACTGCCAGGTACTTTCTTAATTCAATGATTTAGTTAGTGTCCTTTATCCCCCCTCAGGTTGTATTAGCTTACAAAGAACTTATACTTTGTACTTGTGTATAGAATTTTCTCCCTTAGACTACCTTGAAGGCTTAAAATGTAACCAGTTAACCATTAAACAAGTACTGGGCTTCCAGGTCAAACTTCAGGCAGAGTCTATGGATTGATCTCCTCTACACCTTAAAGATCCATAAAGGATGATAAAAAACAAAACAAAACAAAAACAAACACACACACACATACACACACATCAAGGAGAATAGGAGAAAAGTGAGTAGCAAAATAGAGAGGATGGTGAGTTTCCAGTAACAACAACAAACAGAAGCCACAGTCTCAGCAGGGACTTGAAGCAGAGATGGGAGTTGTTCTTCCTGAAGAGAAATGAAATGGCTACAAACTAGGAATCGGTGAGGACAGAGGGTAGGTTAAGAATGTGGGACAGGAACCTGTCGCAATTTGTCTCTAAGGAATGTCTGTGGATTAGCTCTGCTGCTTGACATCTGTCTACCCATGCATGGAACTTACTTCCAGGCAAAATCAGTTGCTCTGTTTGGCCTTGATGACTGCAGAAGATGCCTGGAGAGATCAGGGACATTTTGGGGGATAATGATACTACATAGAGTTCCTCTCCATGTTCTTGCACAGGGGACGAGGATGACTGATTACTGGCCATTCATTTATTCAGTCTTTCTATAAATATCTGTTCAGATAATCTTCTAGGTAATGGGGATACAGAAGTGAATCAACCAGACAAAAATTCCAGGAATCCGTGTACATGCTAGATTAGGATGGGAGGGAAAGCCAATAAGTGCACAAAGAGACAGAGTATATTGTGTGTATAAGTGGTATGGGGGACACAAACCACGGAAGAAGGAATAGGAAGTGTGTTTGTGTGTGTGTGTGTGTGCGCCTGTGTGTGGTGGGGTGGGCAGGTGGGGGGAGAACAGTAGAAACACCTCAGCTACAAGTGGACCTCAGACTTTCCATTCAGGAGTAAGGCCTATTTTAAGTACTCATACCAGCTACCTATCTTATATAAAAGAAGCAAAAATCAGTAGATATTTAAAACACATACACAACATAAAAATGGACTACCAAAAGAAACAATTAGTGTTGCTGAAACTAAAACAAAAAGTGATAATTTAGGAAAAAGTGTAGAATGTTTTAAATTCTTATTAATAATCTTAAAACAATACAGAAGTATATAGATGCTCAGAAACCTTGAGCACAATTATTGAAAGAATTAAACAAATATGTACATGACTGTGATCCCTGTATGTTGTATGAGAGACAAATGCACTTCACCCTCAAAAGGATACATATCAAATTTCTCTCTAATGAAACAGAATGCTAGAAGAAAATTGAACACTGCCTTTAAAGTTATGTGGAAAAATAATTCTGAACATGGAACTTTATATATAGCCAAACTCAATTGAGAAAATTTTCAGACAAGCTAGCATTCAAAAGTTTCCTTAACATATGCAGTTTCTGATAGATAAAATATTTTTGAAAAGAGGATTTATTTCAGCCAAACAAAAATGATACAATGAAAAAAAGAAAAAATCGTGAATTTTAAGAAACCTTGACAGTAATGCAAGAGGGCAGGGTACAGAGGCCTCATTTACAATAATATCTGTGCCCAGGCTGGAGCAGAAAATCAGAGGGTTTGAATCTACACCTGGGCAGCCTCATCATCTGATGACTTTCCCACCTGATTGCTCAGCCCCCTTTGCCTACTGTCACTCTGAGAATTATCAGCTCCCTAGGTGTGCAAACAGGCACAAGCTATAAACCAAAGGAATGTGTCTCATGAGTAGGAAACTGATGTTAAGTGGCCCAGTTGCTAGAACTGAAGATATTTTCAGAAATTTTTATGGAGTCATGGAAGCACTAAAGCTGCAAGGAGGATAGGGCTGTTTAGTTGAACATGCTTTATTTTAACTCATGTGCCTATTTTTTTTCCTGGAGGAGATGTCACTTTAGAAACAAGGTTTATGGGCTAATAGAACATTAGCAAATTTTTAAAACCTATGTAAAAACAGATGTATTTTCAAAATTGCAATAATCTCCATTGCCATCTTATTAACTGGTTGTTCTATATCAGGCTATTGTGTGTGAGGTTAGATTACTAAGTCACATGAAGACCTAGTAATAATTTATGTACATTTTCCTCAACATGTGGGAAATGAAATATGTTACTATCAGTACGCCTTAAATAACACTTAAATCATTTTAAAGGAAATGTATTTTTAAAAATCAAATGCAATGCAATCTTATCTCTTTAAAATCTTTTTCTCTTGGAAATTTAAATGAACTTTTTAATATAATAAGAGCAATCTACTTAAATACAAAATTAAGTTCAATATGCTTAAATTGAATAAAATACATTCAATTTATTATGGCAAAATTAATTTTCCATGCTATGAAATAAAAAAAGAATCAAGCATAAAACTAGGGCTATAAAACTCCAGCATTCTGATCACTTATTTTCTATAATTGTTTGAATTCCTCCAATATCTTTACGTCTCAAATTATTATTTTAGATGCCATTTATAGAAAACAAAGAAACAAAAAAAAAAAAACAATACTTGAAATACAACCAGGAAAGAAAAAAAATTGTTCACTAAAGTTACATTCATTTCATAGATGGATCATTATGAAGAATATTTTGAAGTTCTCTGAGAATATTAACTTTTTAAAGTGATTAAATATGTATATTATTTAAATAAAAAAGAAACTGATAGAAGCCTTGGCTTTAAACACAAATTTAAACAGAAAAATACTCATATATCTAATTCTAAAAATGTACTTTAGTTATGACATATGTAAACAAAATTTGGTGGGAATAAATCATAAAAGAATACACAATATTCAAAGTTCTGTGTTGGATAAAAGAAAAATGATGCCAATCCTTGAACTTCTATGTACTACAATATTCCAGGATTTTTTTGTCAGTTTGGTTTGACTTATTAAAATATAAATCCCTTTTCCCTCAACCTAATGCCTAAGTTCTCCTGAAAACTGGAGCAAATTGCTCCCTTCCTGTAAGTCTTACCTCAATACCTTAGGATGAATCTAAGCGTATAATTAGTGTGAAATCCACATTCGGTGACTCAGCATCCTATCATATCAAAACCTGTGCACCCTTTTGAGAAAAGGGTTTTGCATGTTCTGAGGACCAGATGCTTTATACAGCCTTTACACCATTATTTGGTCAACAGCCTTAAATAGCCTGTTAAACTGTCTAGTCTCCCCATTCCTAGGACTTAGCCTTGTCCTTATCAGTTTCTCTTAAGTGGATTAGGACCCTCTTCTTAAGTATTTCTCTTGGGTTTAATGCTTTTTACACTGATAAGCCTCTTTAACACAGACTGTTTGCCTCATGATTTCCAAATATTGCATCTTGTAGAGTCCTGGTCTGTTGATAATTTAGCTATTGGAACACACTATAAAATCATCTTAGACCATGTGTCATCTACTTACTTGTACTACAGTCTGTTTTTGTCATTTTTCATAGATATAATTCTTGTTTGACTAACTGGATTCTAAGGCAGGAAGCTGCTTTTTTTTTCCTGAAAGCAAAGATCATTCATAATGCCTGAACTCTAAATGACACCAGCTTGGGTTTTATCCTGCAGAAAGTAATTGAACAAAGTCTATTTAAGACTTTGATATGCCAGTCCCTGACTATGCATATGCATGCATTCAGACATTCACGAAACATAAAAACAACCGCTTCTCTTAAAATGGCTTTTTCAGATGTCACAGAGAACATTTTTTATACAGGATTATGAATTTTAGAGTATATACTGTGAGTTTATCATACAAGTAAAAAACACTCATATGGGTATGTTCTTTGAAGTATTACTCTTTCTAATGAAATTTTGCTTGTGGTACAAAAATAAATTTGATGTTTTTAAAGGTAATGAACCCGGACCAAATTAGCAATGAAATAAAAACAAACAAACAAAAAACTAAAACTAGGGACAATTCTTTCTTCTTACAACTCACTATTTTGCTGGCTTTTCATTGTATTCTCCTATCAGGTAATAGGGAAGCATTCAGGGAAACAGAAACCATGATAGGTATTTCAAAGGGAATTTAATAGACAGAAGTGATTACACAGATGTTGGAAGCAGGAAGAACCAACAGAGTAAGTGGAGGAATCTCAGGTTTAACAACAAGAAACAGCTAAAATCACCAGAGCTGGAGAAGTAAGAAAAGGTGAGAGGTTCTTACACTTTTGCATGAGGCATGTGGACTAGTATTTGGACACCAACTGGAACCACTGTGAGGCTAGTGCACAGACCCCTGGAGAGCCAGGCACTGCATGGATGCTTCTGAGACCACTGAGATGACCACCGAAGGCCTGGCTAGCTGGATTGGTGCTGGGACAGCAGAAAGAAGCTGGAGCCTGAGAATGGTAAAACAGCCTCCTCCTCCCCTTCCCACTGCCTCCGTGGTCAGATTCTAAGAGGAAGCCCACTTAAAAGGGAGTCTGGAGAAGTGGTTTTCAGACTCTTAGGTACCATATTAGCAGATCCAGATGGGTGAGGAAAGGGCTGAGAGATGATGTATAAATAACTGATACACAACCAATGTGTACAGACAATATGTAGATAATGGATATATACACCTTAAAAATATAATCTGGCTCTCTAGAATATGAGATTGTGAGGCATGCAAGTTCAAATCCCATAGTTTGGTGTATAGGAATTTTCATCATATGGTTCTTATTTCTTCATAATGTACTTTCACTATTATAATATCTTGTCAAGATCAAATTTTCTTTATGCTCAGGTGTAGTTCACTGATAGCATATTAAATATCATTACAAAAGAGACTCAAAAATAGATCAATTGAAAATAACAAATTTAGAAACAAAAAATTATTTGCGATTACCTCAGAATGCCATTTTTTTCTATTTTTTAATTCAGAAAGTAAAATATGTATTTTTTTATTTGTTCTTCAGTTATTGGGCCTCATTTCACATACAAATATGTTTGCATACTTTCAAATGAACTTGTCTTTAAAAGAATCTACATTATAGTAATTTTTTAAAGCGTTTCTCTAAGAAAATTAAAAAACAACTTTAAAATGGTATACACCCATTTCCACTAATTTAAAGGATCAAATAAATTGTTTATTTTTGCCGAGGAGTTGTTCAAATTATAAAGTGTCTCTCATCCCACTGCCTTCAAAAATCAGTGTGCTGTTGCATTATTCATACCAAACAGCATCTCAACAGATTAGCAGTTTAAGTAAGAATAAAATTTTATAAATATTCCAAAAAATTTGATTACACTGTTGGAAAAGACTTGTAAACATTATGGGTTATGAGATTTTACTGCCATCTTCTGATGAAAGCACTTTATGAAAAAAGAAAAATGTTTAGAAACTATTCAGAGGAAATGTTCTCAAATTTACGTGTGTTTGGGGATGGGATGCTGGAGGAACATATGGAAATGAGTTATGTTAGTAACACACATATCATTTCCTTACTGCTCCATTTTCTCAAACATGTTACTACCGTAGTGCCAATTTCCTTTTTGGCCATTTTTAAACAAGAGATTCAATATTCCCTGTGATGAGTTGGAATATAAGCAATTGGAAATATTTAGTGATGCTCCCTTTTAAATTGGTAAATTTAAATATTACAGCTAATGATTTAGCTAATTGCAAAAGTTATCAGTAGGGTTTAAATCTGGATGATCATTAAATATTACATTTAATATAAATACAAAGACCTTCACACTTACTGCCCTCTTTCTGAAGTACTGTTTAAATTCTGTTCTTTCTACTTTTTTTCTTTAAACTCTGAAGGAAAAATTAATGAGCTATTATCATCCCATTTTACAGATGATTTAATTGGAATACAGTACTTTGTTCTACCATGAGCTTGCAGTATAATTTTATGCTAGTCACACTTGAGTCCTTAGTTCAAGGTGAAGTCAATGTTTCCTAATGACCAGCTCCAGAACATCACACCCGTACACTATTTTATAAACTTCTGAGGTGACAAAATGCTGGATTCCCTTCTTATTTCCCAACTTTTCCCCTTAGTTTTGCAGTTATAGGTTGAGGTGTAAGAAAGCTCATTTGCCTATAGTATAATTTGGGTTAGAAAACATTGGATAAAATGATCATAAACTTCAAGCTCTGATATACAAGACCTGTGAGTGTTTTAGTGGATGGACAATGCCCGAAGTATGGAATAGAGCTTGATGGAATGCTCATCAAAAATGCTGAAAATTCCTTCTTTAGGCACCGTTTCTTCTTTTTCAGCTTTACCATTAGCCTTTTCCCCTGTGTCCTATAATCTCCCCAATTCTCCCATATTTACTGAATATTGCTTTAGAAGAATACCCGATATGTTAATTTAAATTTAACTGTGAAACATGGACAAAACTCACATACTTTTCCCAGGTATATTTTCATTTTAATAATTGTGTTATTTTAAATAGTTAACTCGAATAGTAGGAATTAGCTGCCTGTCCCACTTGAATATATATAGCACAGCCTTTTCTTAGCCTTGAGAAAGCAAAACTAGACCAATGATGGTGACAAGCATATACTGCATCTTTGTATAAATGACAGTAAGTGCTCCCTATAGACATATGGCAAAAAACTCATTTCTTTGGCTGACAGACCCCCTAACCAGGGACCTGAGCTTGAGCTGGAGGTCATTGTGCAATGCTTAAACAGTACAATCATATGCAGTGACTCTGATTAATGTAGGATCCTCAGAGTTCTCTTGGGTTTCTCAATTTAACTGCTGCCTAAGGTAGATCTTTATGGTATCTTTGCCTACCACTTCCCTGCCTATCAGCAAATGAGTGGATGTGAGAAATTGTCAGGGATATGTCCTAGACCCCTTCTGTGTTCACTCTACATTCTTCCTCTTGGCAATCTCATAATCTCTTTTACACCCATGTTTTCTATGCGCCCAGATACACCCACTGTTATATTCCTTCCTGGTTTGTGCAGTACTCCAGACTGAAATGTTTCCTTACCTTCTTGAAATCCGCACTTGCATGTTTCACATTCATCTCAAACCCTAAGTACTCAAAACTCAACTTATGATCTTCTTTCCAAGTCTATTTCTTCTACAATAGTTCTAATTTCAATAAATTTTCACTTTACCCACCTAGAAAATTCAAAGTAATCTTTGCTTCCTTATCTTCTTTCTCCCAAAACTGCACATTTATCTCCATCTCTACTGCTACCCTCTTCATACATTATCCTCGTTTCTCACCAGAACTATGACTTAAGTTGTCTGAATCTCTCCATGAACTTTTGCCCAACTCCATTCTCCCCTCCTCATTTCTGTCAGAGGGTCTTTTAAACACAGGGGTCTGGTCATGTCATTTCCCTGCCTAGAATCCTTCCAAGCTTTCCTTTGCTTGGGGCATGTATGATTGCCCGCTGCCCATCACTCCTACTCTGGGCACATCTCTCTCTCTTGCCCTTTATGCTGGATTTCCTGCATTTCCCTGAACACAGCACACTCTCTCACTGGAGGACATACAATTACACATAGTTTTCTCTGCCCATAACAGCCTACCCTTGCATCTAATTACTGCTAACTTTTCTTCAGCTCTCAGCTGCAAAGTTACTCTTCTGAGCCTGAGATTAAGTAGTTGTTACCCCAACTACTTACCCCCTCAGTAATATAAAATCCTCTAGTACCTTGATATTGTTTGTTTGTTTTTACCTTTACCGTTTGAAATTATTTGATTACTATGTCTATCTGGACAGATTGTAAACCTCATGAGGATAGGGACCTTGTCTGGCACATTAATGACAACATCGTAGCCATCTGACATTGTGTCTGACAAAACCGAGACATTGAATGTGGTTGATTAACTATGACACTCATTCACTTGCTCATCCTACAGGTGTTTATTTTAAAACTACTGTAAACAAGGCAATGTGCTGTTACTTTTATAAACAAATTTTACTGAATATAATACTTTGTATTATACTTTGTATTATATACTTTGTATTATAAACTTTCATAAACTATGAAAGCAAACAAGTAGGACCACATTCTATCTTTTACACTGACTTTATTAAAAATCATTGTCATGTGATTATTTACAGCCCTACTTTGAACTTCCCATATTTTGTGATACATTCAGTTGACAAAATGTACCATAACCCATGGAAATTCTGTATTATTTCTATGGTGAGCATAGTTAAAGTACTCTCTCAGAAAGTTACCTTCTGGTTTACATTCATCTGGTTTATTAAGTTTCAAGATTTAACTATGTCATTTACTAACTGACATATAGTTTCACAGGTTTGTGTTGAACTTTGAACTTCCTCCATTTCCTCATCTAAAGTGTCTGCCATGTTTTAAATACTTTCCAAAGATTGTGAACTTCCAATTATATTTAATGCAGGCAATTTCTTTATAATTTTTAGTTAAAACTTTTAAAAAGATGCTGGCACTGTCTTATCACCTGTGATACTGATAAAATGAATCATGTTCTCCACAAAGTTATATTTCTAAATACCTTCTGAGTAATACTTCTCATCTTTTATCCTATGCTGGAAATAGTTTCATCACTTAGTTGATATATTCACAGTTTTCATTTTCTTTCTACAGATATTTCCCAAATTATTTGTGGAGTGCAAAAAATTAGCTATATCTGCTGTTATTAATAAAAATTATAATAATAAAATAAGTAGTTTGTATGGTTTTATGAGAATGACTAAAGGCTTTTTTACTAATTAAAATGTTAGGCTGATTAAATCAGTTTATAACCAGATATCATTATACACACAGGATGCAAGATATCTCCTAATTTAAGTAAATTCTTGAGAGTGCAAATCAGTGAACCATCCACTTTTCAGTAATGAGCTTCACAAAATTAGACTAAAATTCAGATGACAGAAATGGCAGTATATCCATAATATCCTGTGATTATAGCGGAAATGTGTTTATTTGGGAAAATCTATTACCAGCAGATTAATTTTTTTAATGTTTACTTATTATAATATGAGCTTGTTCAAACATTTGAAAATGAGGTTGAGTCCTCAACAGATGATAAACTTATGCAAATCAATCATATCTTATAAGGTAGCCGATTGCACTGTTTAGTAAGAACTAAAAGCCTTAAACATACTAATGTTCAGAGTGGCACCATGCCACAGTGAAGATAGTTACCAACAAGAGTTTTAAGTACATAAACATCACACACAGATGGCCACAGTTATATGTATATATTTCCTATCTGTATCTGATGAGCTTATTATGATGCTATTCTGAAGTACCCAAGGCAAAGTTGCTAAGGTTTTAGCCTTGCTACTGTTAGAATCACAGAGACCAGCCTTGAGTCCCTGAGCAGACAAAAACAGTTTAGTTATGCAAACAGAGCTTAAATTTAGCTTATTTTGTAAGGCTAACTTGACTTGGGTCATTTCTTGCATATGCCTCTGAAAATCATAAACAAAACTTAAAACTATTTCGCAAGGTTGATATGGGGTAACCACTGACCAATTCCCTAAGAAACCCAGGGCAGCTATTCACCTGTCTGCCCACTTTCCCTTTGAGAGCATATTCTTGCTTAAATAAATCCTCAGTTTACTTTCTTGATCTCCATGTCTTGTTTCTGAATTCTTTCTGCGATGGGACAAGAACCTTGCCTCCCCGAGAACACAATCACTATCCTATCCTTCTACTCCAATGGTGACCACTACACTGATCTCAAAAACCACAGATTAGTTCTGCCTGTATTTAAACTTTATACAAATAAAATCAAATACCATGTATTCTATTGTATCATGTTCCTTTAATGCAACAAATTTAGAGATCCATGTTGTTGCCTGTAGCAGCAGTTCATGCATGTATATTATTCTAAAGGTATTTTATCTTACAGATAGGCCATTTTTCTGTTGATGTTTTGGTTATTTCAATTTACAGCTATTATAATGTTGCTATGAATATTCTTATACATGTACTTTGGTACAAATGTTCATCCATTTCTTTTGGGTATCACCTAGGAGTACAATTTCTGTCTCACGGGGAGTGCATATGTTCATTTGTGTTCCAAAGTGGTGGTACATTACATCAGCAGTATGTGAGAGTTTCAGTTGCCCTATAGCTTCTCCACTACTTGGTGTTGCCTGGGAGTTCCTTAATGAATGGATAGTGTCCCTTTGTTGGTTATATTTGTATATTACAAATACCATATGACTAACTAATCTTGTCTTTTGATTCTCTAAATAGTGTCTATTGATGAACAAAAGTTCTTATTTTAATGGAGTCCTAAATATTGGTTCTTTTCTTCTTGATTAGTTTTCTTGGGGGATATCCTATTTAAGAATTTCCTAACTAGGTATCAGAAAGATATTGTTCTTTTATCTTTCAAAAGCTTTGTGATTTATTCTTTTATATTTAGATTCACAATTCATCCAGATTTTATTTTTGTATAAGGTAGAGAGATATTTTAAATTCATAATACATTTAAAAATATGTATTAATATACCTAGGTGACTCAATTTCATTTTTTAAAAGTCTATTTTTAAAAGTCATTTAAAAAAAATCTATTATGCCATTTTGGTCACCATTCAAATGTCTATACATGAATGCTTATGAACTCTAGTCCATTCTATTGATATATCAGACAATCTTTGCACCAATACCACACATTCCTTTAATTACTGTAGCTTTATAACACATCTTGTTTCCTGACAAGTTAAATCTTCTTAACTCTCTCTTCAAGAGTGTCTTGGCTCTCTTGAGTTTCAAATTATACTCACATGTTAGAAGTTTCTAAAAAAAAAAAAGTTTCTACCTCATCCTCTGTGACTCTTAAAGCCCTTTGCTTTATTTCTCATTTACTGTAATATTTATCTCTTTATTTCTCATTTTCCATGCTGGTATTTTTTTCCTGTCCTGTTTTTTAGCTTAATAATTCTAAGTTTTGTCTAATTTGCTATTAAATCCATACATTTGATTCTTAATATCCATTATTATATTTTCAATCCCAGAATTTGCTTTGTTTCTTTTTATTGTTTCCAGTTTTGTGCTGAAATTACCAATTTTATTTTCTAGTCCCTGGTAACCATCCAACCTAATTATTTAGAAGAATGGTTTGGAGTGACATCAGCAACATGAGGGCATAAGACATTTCTCCTTTTTATCCCCCTTTTTAATCGACAAATTAGACATTCATACACAAACAAGAGAGCTTCTGTGGGGGGTTTTGGACTTTGCACCTTGCTCCAAGGGACTCAGAAGAAATCTCACCTACTGGTGAGCAGGCAGGAGATAGACAAATTTCCATATGGGCTGTAAAGCCAGTGGAGCCAGCAAGACTGCCTGGACTGTCCTCACTGCTGTCAGGCAAGAATCAGATTAGTACTGAATCAGGCAGCACTCACCCTTGAAAGAGAACTTGCAGAAGCCCAGTCCTTCTCAAGGGAGGCTCATACACAGCACTGAAGAAAAAAAAGAAAAAGGGAAAGGAAGAGAGGAAGGAAGGAAGAAACAGAGAAAAATACAAGCTTGGTTGAAGCATAGGAGATAAGAGAAAATTTCCCATGCTTCCCCACCCCCAAGGAGGGGATGACTGGCCTGGTTTATCTGGCAAAGATGATTTCTCCCACCAGGAAATAAGATGGCATTGAGGAAGGGCTTGACAACCCTAACTGGGCAGGATGTGGCTGGAGAAACCCATTTCTCTCCACCAGTACCTGGAGTACTAAGGTAGGAACTCTAAGGCTTGTGGGAGGAAAGACATAGGGAAAGAGGCAGATGAGAATTTCAAACAGCCTTGAAGACACTGTGCTCAGTAGAAAGTCCACCCATGAGCTTCTGGAAGTGCCACCCATAGGGATATCCTGACTGGGTTTTCATGTATCCCCACCACACTGAGTGCTAGATCCATATCTCTCCCACTGGGCTGCTGGCCCCTTGTGCACAGACAGCATGCTCAGAAAGGCAGTGATCTGTGGGCAAGGGAGAAACCACAAACAAGCTATAGCACCACCTTCCAGAAAACCAGTGAGAGCTTTCTAATAGCCAGGCTGGTGAACTGTAAGAACCAGAGAAAGCATAAAATCTAAGTTAAGGAGGTGCCTGCTATTTCAAATGAAAAAGCAGAAATGTATAACTAAAAGCAATATGAAAAATCAAAGAAATAATGTATCACAAAAAGCAAATGATAATTCTCTAGCAGCTGAGCTCAAAGACCTGGAATATTGTGATCTGACTAATAAAGAATTCAAAGTAGCTGTTATGAAGAAACTCAATCAACTACAAGAAAACTCAGAAAAATAATTCAGTGAATTCAGGAATAAAATTTATGAATAGAGGGATATATTTACCAAAGAGATTGAAATTATTTAAAAACAAAAACAGAAATTCTAGAAGTGAAGAATTCAAGGAGTGAGATGAATTATGCAAAAGAAAGCATATGAAGCATGGCAGACCTGATGGAGGAAAGCACAAATGACTTGGAGGATAGGAATATAGAAATAACAGAAAAGAGAGAGAACTAAGATTTAAAAAGAATGAAAAAATCCCATAAGAAATATTGGATACTATCAAAAAGGCAAGTATCAGAACAAATGGGATTCCAAAAGGAGAAAGTAGGGAGAGGTAACAGAGAGGTTATTTATAGAAATAAAAGTGAGAACTTCCCAAGCCTGGGTAAAAATCTGGACATAGAAGTCCACTGGCTAATACAATTCCCTACTATCTCAATGGAACAATATCTTCTCCAAGACACATTACAGTGAAACCGTAAAAATTAATGATAAAGAATCTGAAAGGCAGGCAGGGGAAAAAATAATGTACCCTATTCTATAGGCCAGAGAGAATGGAATGACATTCAAAATGTTGAAAGATAAAAATTGTCAGCAAAGAATACTTTATCTGGCAAGTTATCCTTTGGATATGAAGAGGAATATAGGCTTTCCCAGAAAAACACAAACTGAGGGAATTCACCACACTAGACCTGCCTTGCAAGAAATGCTGAAATGAGTTCTTCAGGGTGAAATTAAAGACACTATTCAGCTTCATGAAAATATATTAAAGTAACAACACACTGGTAAAGGTGGAAAATATATAGTCAGTCTTAGAAAACTGTACCTCTGTATTAGGATAGTGTGTTAACCACTCAATTATAATATAGAAGTTAAAGGAAAATAATAGTAAAAATAATTATAGTGACTATAAATTGTCAATGAATATACAACATAAAAAGAGGTAAATTGTGACATCAATAACAGATGTTTTATGTGAATCACAAGGTAATCACAAAGCAAAAACTTAGAGTAGATCCATTAAAGATAAGGAAAGGAGAAACAGAATATACCACCATGGAAAATAACCAATTAATGAAAGTATGCAGAGACAGAAAAAGAAACAATGAAAATACAAAACAACCAGAAAGCATAAGATGTTATTAGTATGTCCTTATATACCAATAAGTACTCTAAATGTAAACGGACTTTGAAATCATGAATCAAAAAGTACAGAGTGGATGGATGGATAAAAAAAATAAAATCCTACTATATCCTGCCTAGTCTGGATATAGAGACAAATTTCAGATTTAAGGACATGCACTGACTCAAAATAAAGGGATGGATAAAGATACTCCACACAAGTGGAAACCAAAAGAAACCAGGGATTGCTATACTTATATCAGACAAAATAGATTTTAGCCAAAAACAGTAACAAGAGACAAGGAAGTTAATTATATAATGGTAAAGGGATCAATCAAGAAGATATAACAATCATAAATATATAAGCACTCAACATTGGAACACCTAAATATATTAAGCAAATACTAACATACATAAAGGGAGAGATAGACAACAATACAATACTGGAAGGGGACTTCAGTACCCCTCTTTTAACAATTAATAGATCATTTGGACAGAAAATCAAGGAAAAAAATCAACTTGAACCAGACCTTAGACCAAACGGACCTAATAGACATCTCTAGGACATTTTATCCAACAGCAGCAGAATACTTTCTTAGCTGCACACAGAGCATTCTCAAGGATAGATCATATGATATGTCAAAAAAACAAATCTTAGCAAATTTAAGAAGACTGAAATCATACCAAGTATCTTTTCTGTCCACAATGGTATGAAACTAGAAAACAACATGAGGAAAGCTGGAAAATCTACAAGTATGTGAAAACTAAACAGCAGACTCTGGAACAATCAAGGAATCAAAGAAGAAATTAAAGAGTATTTTGAAACAATGAAAATGAAAAACATACCAAAACCTATGGGACACTGCAAAAGTGGTTTTGAGAGGAAAATTTATAGCAATAAATGCATATATTAAGAAAGTAAATCACAAACAACTTAATTTTATATCTCAAGGAACTAGAAAAAGAACAAATTAAGCCCAAAGTTAGCAGAAGGGAGGCCATAATAAAGATCAAAGTGGAAATAAATGCAATAGACAGCAGAGAAACAATAGAAAAGATCAAGGAAACCAAAAGCTGTTTTTTTTTTTGAAAAGATAAACAAAATTGACAAACCTTTAGTGAGGCTAAGGAAAAAAAAAAAAACAAAGATAAGGTCAGAAGTGAAATAGGAGAAATAGTAACTGACACTACAGAAATACGTAGTATCATAAGAGACTACTATGAATAATTATATGTCAACAAATTAGATAACCTAGAAGAAATGGATAATTTCCCAGAATCACACAACCTACTGAGACTGAACCAGGAAGAAATAGCAAGTCTAAAGAGATCAATAATGAGGGAGGAAATTGAATCAATAATCAAAAACCTTCCAACAGAGAAAAAACCCAGGATCAGATGGCTTCGTGGGCAAATACTACCAGACATTTAAAGAAGAATTAATGCCAATTTCTCCCAAACTCTTCCAAAAACCTGAAGAGGCAAGAATTCCAAACTCATTCTAAAGGCCAACATTTCCCTGATACCAAATTCAGATAAGGACACTACAAGAAAACTATAGACCAATATCCCTGATAAATATAAATGAAAAAATTCTTAACAAAATATTAGCAAACTGATATATTACACTATGATCAAGTGGGATTTTTCTCTGGGATAAAAGGATGGTTGATTATGCAAATCAATAAATGTGATACACCACATTACTAGAATGAAAGATAAAAATTTTGATCATCTCAATATACAAAGGAAAGGAATTTGACAAAAATACAACACCCCTTAATGATAAGAACTCTCAATAGATTAAGTGTATGAAAAGCATACCTCAACATAATAAGGGGCATATACAACAAACCCACAGCTAACCTTATACTCAGAGATAAACAAAGCTTTTCCTTTAACATCAGGAACAATACAAGGGTGCCTACTCTCACTACTCTTATTCAACATAGTACAGGAAGTCCTAGCTAGAACAATTAGGCAAGACAAAAGAATAAAAGGACTCCAAACTGGAAAAGAAGAAGTAAAATTGTTGCTGTTTGATGGTAATAGATCTTATATATTAAGAATCCCAAAGACAAAACTAAAAAACTATTGGATTTAATCAATGCATTCAGTAAAGTTGCAGGCTATAAAATCAATACACAGAATTCAGTTGCATTTCTATACACTAACACTAAGGGGTTTATAAAATATATAATAAAAATATTTACTCTATAAATATTTATAAAAAGCTCATGCAACTCAGTAACAAAAACTACAACCAATACAATTAAAAAATGGGTAGAGGAAATAAATACATATTTTTCCAGAGAAGACATCCAAATGACCAAAAGGTACAGGAGAAGATGTTCAACATCACTAATACTCAGGGAAATGAAAATCAAAACCACAATGAGATATCTCCTACCTGTAAGAATGCCTATCATCAAGAAAACAAGAGCTAACCAGTGTTGACAAAGATATGGGGAAAATGGAACCCTTGTGTACTATTGGTGGGAATGTAAACTAGTTCAGTTACTATAGACAACAGTATTGGTTACATTTGTAACCAGGTATCCATTTATTCTCTGTTTACGAATTTTGCATATCAGGAACAATATAAAATTTGTGTCTTTTCTTATGATCATTCCCACTGCTATCACTGCCAACACTTAATTTTGGTTGGTTATATTAATATTAGTTCTTGTTGCCTTTAAATCTTAGGTACTCTTAAATATATTACAGATTGATCATATTTTACAACTATATTTTTGGTCTTCTGTTTTGAAATATAGGGAAATCAATATTACACAATCTCCCATATTCTCTTATTCCTGACTCTTGCAGTTATTAGCATAACACTGTCTTCATAGTTTATAGCATAAAAATTCTGTTTAGAAGCCATATTTTCCACAAGTTTAGTTCTTCAATTAAATTGATGCATTGCCAGTTATTTTATCACTATACTTCTACTGCTTTGTAAGTTGGTGCCAAATTTATCATTTGTAGTATTTTTGAAAAAACTTCATAGGAATTATATACCCTAAATTCTTACATTTGAAAATATCTTCTGTGGCCTTTATGTTTGAAGAAAAGTTTGAAAAGTATAAGATTCCTAGAGCATACTTTTGCTGAGAATGTTATAGACAAAGTTATAGTATTATATAGCATTAAATGTTGCTATAGTGTACTATGAACCTAAACAGTATCTAATCATGTCACCTGTTTTTATTCCAGTTGTGATTATTCCTTGGGTTTCTATGGAATTCTCTCTTTAGTTTACAATCAATTTCATTACAATATTTCTTTATATTAGTGAATCTGCGTCTACTTTTCTTAGACATAGAATAGCTTATCAATACAAATATTCATATTTATTTCAGGATAGTTTTCTAGTATATCCCTTTGAATATTTTATGTATTCTATCTTATTCATGGAAAAAATGCACCTATACTGTTTCATTTTTGTCTGTCTTATACATGATTTGTAATATAACTTACTACAGATGAAGATATAGATTCATCTCTTTCTCTCTGAATAATGTGTTTCTAATATATTACCAATTAAATTAAATCAAGTTGATAGATCAGGCACACATATTTTTATTGCTTATGCTGTATTTTCAGAAGGGCTGCCTGTATTACACAAATCTCACTCCATCCTCATGCTTTCAATTAGAATCCAAGAATGAAGGTAAACTAATTGTAATAAGAATAAAACCTAATCAACTAAATAAGATTTTACACATATAAATACTTACAAAATCTAATTAGCATAACTAATAAGAATAAAATTTTAAATTGCTCTATTCTATATTTATGTGTGTAATTATTTTTTTTAAAAATAGTACATGGCTCTTGTGAATTTTGCTGTGTGGATCTGTCCCACCTGGATAAATAACCAATGTACATGAGCACTGAGACCTGGCCACCAATTAGTTCCTTAGTTTTTCATGAGATTTTATTCAATTACTTAATGTAAAATAAAGCCCAGCCATCATACGATGTCAAAAAAGTCTATATAAAAGAGATTATTTTCATTTTAAAATCACCAAAAACATTCTTGATAACAATGCTTCATTCTCAATCAAAGAAAAATATAACTCATTAAAATAGTTTATAAAGGTCCACAACACACTAATTAAGTGTTGAATGACCATGAGAAACCAATTCAGTCTATACAAACCTAAAAGAAATGTTTGTAATCTTGTTTCTGTAGTAAACTTAATTACTCTATAAAGAAAAGTGAGGTATGAATTATGATTCCTACTTAAATAGAGAACAATAAAATATTTTTACCATCCTTCTTCACCCAAATATTTGAAAGAGAAGCCTAAATTAGGGAACAGAAGTACAGGCAGTCTTCATTTTGCTCTGTGAGCTTTAAATTTTTTTTAAACACTAAAAACTTTCTTATATTTGGTTATAAATGCATAAGGAAATTAAAAAAATAGTAACTCTAAACCTATTTAGCACACTGTAATTTAAAACACTAGAAAAATTGAGAATTAGTTTTATTTCTTTGTAAAATGTTTATTAAGAATATTTTGAACAGTGCTTGCCTTCCTCTTATTATCATATAATTCACAATACCAGAGAAGTATCTCCTCAAAGCCTTAAAGAATTTTCATACTCCTTTCCAAAAGTTTGGATCAGTTCCCACCATTTTATTCTTTGAGCTTTCAAATGTCATGAAATATCTCCCTGAGTTTCTTTAACATGAAATTAATTGCTGATGTCACTTCCCCTAGGATATCTTTATCCTTTTTATCACAATTACTTTCCTCATTTATGTCAATTAGTTCACCTTCATTAATTTCTTCTGGCTGCAAATCCAGAGTCTTTCCATTGGCGGCAGTGCCAACGTGTCCAAGGTCAGCTATTTCTTGTACAACTTCATCTACATTCTATTTGTATTTCACTTTCAGCATCACCACTTTTCTTCTTCGCCCCTTGCTCCTCCCCCTTCCCCTTACTCCTCCTCCTCTTCCTCTTCTCCTCACCCTTCTTCTGGCTGCATTTTTACCTTTGCTGGCCAATTCTCTTTTGATCATCCAATTTTGTAAAATGTCAGGTAAGCTTATCACTGGGAGCAAGAAAGCAACACAAATGCATGCTTTGTTCTCTATATGTGAAAACTGAGTAATAGATGCACAGTGATTAATCACTAATTACCAACAGACTCTGAAAGAAATGAAATGATTGGTCACTGATCAGACGTACACCTGTTATTTATATAGAGATTTGTGGGCTGAAGTGCTAACAAAGAAATTTGAACTTTATGCAACAACTCGCAGTTAATATACACCATGGTAAATGAAATTTAGACCATATTTTTGGAGGACTGGTGTTATTTTACTAAACTGTGAAAACTATAATTTGTACAACTCTGAACCACACAACGTGAGAACTGACTTCATTTCATAGTGCTTACACAGTTCAATAGTTAAATAAGGGGAACTATTGATATGTTAATGTAACTCATCACAAAAATAATATAAGGAAGATTACCTCAATCAGTGCAGTAATAACATTTGCTAAAGTTCAATATTTACAAGTGGTTTAAAAAAAACTCAACAAATGCAGAAAAAAAAAAACTATCTTAACATGGTAAATAAAACATATATAAATGGTAATGGATCTATAGTTTATATGGAAAGACAAAAGGCCCACAATAGACCATTTAATATTAAAGGAGAAGAACAAAGTCACAGGACTGACATGACCCATTTTCAAGATTTACTATAAGGCTACAGTAATCAAGACAGTATGGTATTGGCAAAAGATTAGACTAACAGATCAATGGAACAGAGCTCAGAAATACACCCACATAAATATAGGCAAGTGATCATTGACAAAGGAGTAAAGGAAATACAATGGAGCAAAAATAGCCCTTTCAACATATGGTGCTGGAACGAGTAGACATCCACATTAAAAAAAAAAAAAAAGAATTTAGACAAAGTTTATACCATTCACTAAAATTAACTCAAAATGATCATAGACTTAAATGTAAAACTATAAGATTTGTAAAAGATAACATAGGTGAATACCTAGATGATTTTGAGTATGGTGACAACTTTTTAGATAGGCATGATCCATTTAAGACAAGCTGTACTTCATTAAAATTTAAACTTATGCTCTACAAAAGACAATGTCAAGAGAATAAGATGAAAAGTCATACAGACTTGGGGAAAACATTTGCAAGAGACCTATCAGATAAAGGACTATTGTCCAAAATATACAAAGAATTCTTAAAACTCATCAATAAGAGAAACTGCCCAATTAAAAGGTGGGCAAAAGATATCTCACCAAAGAAGATATACAGATGACAAATAAGTGTATGAAAAGATGTTCAACATCTTATGTCATAAGAAACTTCAAACTAAAACAAGTAGATATCACTACACACCACTTAGATTGGCCAAAATCCAGAACACTGACAACAACACATCACCACACACTGGCAAGGATGTGGAGCAACAGGAACTCTCATTCACTGCTAATAGGAATGGAAAACAGAATAGCCACTTAGAAGACAGTTTGACAATTTTTTTTTCAAAATTAAACATTCTCCTACTATAATATCCAGCACTTGTGTTCCTTAATATGGCTCAACTTATTATTTTTGTACTTTACAATGGTGCAAAAGTGATAGACATTCCGTAGAAACCATACTTTCAATTTTGACTTTTGATCTTTTCCTGGGCTCGCGATATTCAGTATAATACTCTCTCACAATGCTGGGCAGCAGTAATGAGCTGCAGCTCCCATCAGCCACATGATCAGGAGGGCAAACAACCAAGACACTGACAATCATTTTGTTTTTCACTTTCAGTACAGTATTCAATAAATTACATGAGCTATTCAATACTTTATTTAAAAATAGGCTTTCTGTTAGATTATTTTGCCCAACTGTAGGCCAATGTAAATGTTATATGCATGTTTAAGGTAGGTTAGCTAAGCTATGATGTCCATAGGTTAGGTGTATTAAATGCATTTCAACTTACCATATTGTCAATTTATGATGGGTTTATTAGAATGTAACCCCATTGTAAGTCAAGGAAGATCTGCATTTAGCAAAGGAGCTGAAAATTTATGTCCATGCAAAAAAAGGCACCTAGATATCTATGGAAGCTTTATTCATAATTGCCAAAACTGGGAAGTAACTAAGGTGTCATTCAGTAGGTGAATGGATAAACAAACTATGGTACATTCAGACAAGAGAATATTATCAATGCTAAAAAAAAAAAAAGTCAATCTCAAAAGGTTACATATTTTATGACTCCAACAATATGACATTCTGGAAAGGTGATACTAGGTAGACAGTAAAAATATCAGTGATTGCCAGAGGTTGGGGTAAGGGAGGGATGAATTGGCAGAGCACAGGGGAATTCTGGGCTGTGAAGGTATTCTGTATGATACTATAATGCCAGACACATGTCATTATGCATTTCTCAAAGTCCATAGAATATGCGATGCCAAGAGTAAACCCTAAGGAAAACTACGGACTGTGGGTGGTTCATGGTTTATACCATTGTACACTCTGATGTGGGATGTTGCTGGCGGAGGATGTTGTATGTAGTGGAGATGGGGTACCTAGGAAATCTCTGTTCTTTCTACTCAGTTTGCTGTGATCCTAAAACCACTACAAAAATGTTTTGTTAATTTAACAAAAATTTTAAATGGTATTAGAGAAACTTCATGTGTTTTTGCTTTGAGTTAAAAAAAGAAACAAGTGAAAAATAAAACAAAACACAGAGCAACAATAAATATAACAAAAGAAAGCCCACTCTTTCATTACTGTCTAGCACTACACCAGAATTACTGACGAGGTATACTTACCTTGAGAAGAATTAAAACTGTCACTATTTGCAGACAGTATGATCATTTACCTAGAGAACTATTACAACTAACAAGAGAGTTCAATGAGTTCATCAGGTACAGAATCAGCTTACAAATTCAACAGTATTTCTCTATATAGTTATGAATTATGGTATACAATGAAAAGATGCTGCTAACAACAGCAAAAACTACAGGCCACCTAAGAGTTAATATAACAATGAATGTATAAAATATGTACGGAAAAAGCCTTAAAACTAGTAAAACTCATGGAAAATTCTCTGAATGAATGGGACAATCCAAACACTTAGGGTTTATTAATATATAGAGGTTAATCCTACTTAAAACAATCAAAATTCCATTTTGATTTTTTAAGGGTATCTACACAACACATTCTAAAATGCAATATAAAAATAAATGTCCATATACAAATTAGTTAACCTTGAATAAAAAAATAAGCAAAGGACCAGAGGGAGGGCATATATGTATACATATAGCTGATTCACTTCACTGTACAGCAGAAACTAACACAACATTGTAAAGCAATTATACTCCAATAAAATTGTTTTTAAATAACCAAAAACAAACAAACAAAAATAAGCAAAGGAATAAGAGGGAGGGAGAGGAATTTCTTTACTGCAACAACAAAAACAGATACATATACCAATAGAATAAGCAGCCAGCTAAGCAATAGACCCATACATACAAAAATGTACAATATGTGATAAAGGTGAAATTATTGGCAAAAGTACAGATAATTTAATAAGTTGTATTGGAAATACTGGAAAGAATTAAAACCTCTAATCTAATAGCACATGCAAGGTGAGTTGAATCATAAAGTAACAACCTAAATGCAATCTAAATATAAATGTAATTATATTATATTTAAAAGAGAGGATATTTTGTTAAAGGCAAAGAAGGACATTCAGTTTTAAACACAAACTCAGAAAAAAATAATTGATAATAGTTATATAAAACTGAACATATCCTTCAATAAGTTACATTATGTACAAAGTTTACAGACTTAGCACACATTGTGGGAAAATATTTGCAATTTCTAAAACTAACCAGCAATTATTTGTAGAAAATGCAAGAGACTTCTGTAATCCAATAAGCATAAAATACTACTTTCCACTAGAACTCTATGGACAAATATACACAAAATTCTAGTCATGGAAGAGGGAATCCAAAAGGCTAATGGGAATATGAAGAGATTCTCCAAATCACTGGTAATTAGAGTAAAGCAAATTAAAACAATGAGATAATTTACGTCTATTAAGTTGGCTAAATATTGAAAGTTGGATATTCTAAGTGCTAGTAGGGATTTGGGTGGAAATCCTTGTTTATTGCTGATGAGAATATAATTCACACAGCCATTCTGAAGAGTACCTGTTAGTATTTGGTCAAATTAAGTATTCTTATATATTACAAGCTAATAATGCTAATGGAAGTTTATATCCCCAAGCAATTCTCACACAGATAAATAAAGGAATATACATTGAAAAGGATGTTTCTCACAGCATTCTTTGCGTGGTGATGAGGAATAGGCGACAGCCTGGGTTTCTGTAACTGGGTTGATGGAAAGGCAAAATATGATACATGCGCGTCACAGATTATCATGCAGTAGTTAGAAGAATAATTATATACATGTAGCAACCCAAATGGAACTTTAAATTATAGTGTTGAGTTAAAAAAAAAGGAATAATATTATAGATTCATACATATATATAATATATATTTCATATATATAATATGAAATTTTATATATATGTAAATATATATATAAATTCTACACCAATTTATATAAATTAAAAATACATGATGGAAAATAATATACATTTTAAAAGAACACATGCAAGTAAATATACACATCTGAATAATTGTCTATAAATAAAACAAGCAATAAAACAAGGAGCCTCGTATAGAAAAATATAACTTCAGAAAAATAATTAATTCAACATTCTGCACCCAAACAACCCTATCTTACTAATCTATACAAGTGTTATACATATTTAACACCTAAACCAAAACAAAACTTGTGTTTATAACACTGAAAATCAAACAGTTATTTTAAATAAAGTTATTATCTGTCACAGACTTTAAAAAATATTATTGGAGTCTGAGTAGGAACATAGCATTTCTCATTTCATCTTTTCTCAAAAACTACCTTGGTTACAATAGTTTCTCATTCAGTTAGATCTAAATTATTTTGGAAGACACAACCAAATTTTCTACTGAGACTCTCAGGGCTGAACGCAGCAGCATTTTTAAGTTAGGACTAAAACCAAGAGTCAATAGCTTAATAAAGAAAAGAGTAAATCCTAACTTGTATTATTGTAATACTCCTATACATCTGGTTGAAAAACCCAACAAGTGATGATATATTGTTTTAGAATCTCCAATCTATAATGGTCATTTCTAGCTCTCCACTAGTAGCAGAATCAAATACTGTTTTATCTTTCGTACCACCTAATGTTACATATTTTACAGTTCCACTTTCTTTAAGTGACCCTTTATATAAAGATAGTCAAAAAAAAACACAGTTGTTTACTGTGGGATCCTCCTAAATTTTCAAAGTCCTAAATAATGACACTAAGGACTTCAAAGTTCCCTGTGATTATATTTAAATCTAATATAGGGATGAACTTTGATAAGTCTTAAAAATGAGGTGATCTTTAACACACATATATATTAATACACGTATGCATATATACACACACATATATAAATACATAAATATATATAAATAAATATAGTCAAGTCCAGCTCATCATTATGGACATCATTGGAGACCAGTAGCTTACCACAGCCTTCCCCTTGATCTAGGGACAAAAAACTTATCCATCTTTCAAGAGCAGGAGCAACTAAAAAGACTTCTCAGCAGATAAGCTTTTCTCCTATTTGTTTTCTTTCTCACAATTTTTATTTATAATTGCAATACTTTAAATTCAGTTACAGATTTTTCATTACCTTAAGACAATAAAACTTACATCTACATAGTCTTGGTCTGAGAAATCCTTAAGTCTCAAATATATTTATTAGAAAGATTTATAGAAAATCTAGATTTAATCTTGGTTGTTGATGAGTCATAAAATAATTATAATGGGAAACTATCAGACAGCATGTACTATGACGTATCTCAATTTGACCTAAAGGTATGTTCCCTTACCAGAGGCAAAATATTTCCTGATGGTAGAATTTGTCAAACTCAGCTGCACATGTTGATTGGCTGGGGCCAAGGAAAGTAGTCCATGATCTTTTATAACACTTTTTACAAAAATTGGGGTTCTTAAACTTAGTAAGTACTTTATTAGAAATCATCAAATATTAGAGGAAATTTTGTGTTGAAATTCTTCCTAAGGAGATTGTAGGTGCTTCCAGCTTTCACTTAGGATGAAGAAACCTGAAAAGAAGGCTGCTCCCACTCATACACATGCCCCCATAATAACTCAAGAGACCAAGTTTTTGGAAACTTTCAAAAATGCAATTAGAGATTTCCAGTGATTAGAAAGAGATTCTGGGAAGAATCTGTTTTCAAATTATGCAAGTGTAATTGTTGGCACTTTCAAGATGGCCACTTAATAGAGGTAAAGAAGTTTATAAGAAAACTTGCAACAATCTTATAGATTATGTGATACTAGGAGAAAAAAATTGTCTATTCTGCTCAATCAACACTGTGCATGAAACTTCACTAAAATTGCTGATGATGTTTTTGGTCCTACTAATTTTGGTAAAATTATAAATTTGAGACATGGACAAGATCCCAAACCTCATGTTTCCTTTGGACATCCCCTCATGGTTACATGTAACTACACCTCTATTTGCTGGCTAATGGTGCATAACCACAGGATGTACTGAAGTTTTTCCTCGCTGGAGAGTTTTGGCTCTGACAGTATTGGGTAATCCCAATTTACCTCTGCAGTGACAGAGACATCCATTTTCATGTAGCTGTCATTAAATAGCTTTATAAATACTTGCCACTTTTTGAAAAGATCCACAGTCTGTTCCACCCACAATATTCAATATAGGTAGAATAAATGAATGCAATTCTAAAACTAAAATTAGCAAAGCCCTCAGAGATCCTCAAACTAATATGGCTTAAGATATTTTCCGACTTTAATAACAATGACTTCAACTCATTTAGGAGGATATCAGCTCTCTGATGCCATCTCATGGATCTGTAAATATCAACTCTATTTCTAGATCGTACCCTATTTTAATGAGAGAAAGCCAAATACTACAAGAGACTCATATAACACATCTAATTTTATTATCAGCATGAATTGGCAGCCTTTCCTTAAGATCCTTCTAAGAACCTTTGCATGAACTAAAGCCTGAATACAGGTTTCCCCCACTCTCTGAAAGTAAAGTCTTTCTATGAAAACTTTCAAAGGCAAAATGGCATACAGCAGGGAAGCAATGATCTTAGGACACACCTTGCTAAGGATGCACAAAATAAATCAAGATAAAGCACAGATGTTCAGACACAGTTCAACGTTATTACAGCTTGATGCTGAGATACTAAGTGTAGTTCCCAGGAAAGGGGCTTGGTGGCGCTAGTCTGGCTGATCCTCTGAGTGGCTGCTGCCTCTATAAAGGCTCACCGCACAACAAACGCTGAATGCTATGTTCGCTCTTTGCTTTTTTTCCCTAAAAGAGAATATTCTCTTCACATTTCTTCCAGTTAGTGAAAATGGGCACTAATGTAGGTCTCTCATAAAAGAAAAGTCTCATAAAGAGAATTTTCAAAAAGTGGGGAATCCTGTACTCGGTCTTTTGGAAGAGATATCAGAGACATTCAGCCCTTGAACTCTAAATAGGAAAGACCTTACTGAAATGATAAGAATCAGTAATTAAATGTAAATGCTTCCCAAAGTGAGCGAATAATAGGTGCCCCCTGAAATTTCAAGTCTGTTATGAATAGCAGTAGATGTGTTACTCAGTTATGCCTGAACTCTTTCTCCCATATTCTTCATACAAAGTAGTCTGCACCCACATCTGCTTATTTTTAGTAACTTTAAAAAAATGAGGTAACATTCTCTTTCATATTTAGGGTGCTTTTATTGATCTTCTGATTTTTAAAATATTTCCTAATAATATGCTTGCCAACTTTTAGAGATTTTCTGATAGATGAAAGTTTTTATGTTGTCATAGATAGTCCCTTTGTAAAAGAGTAATCAGACAGTAGTTGGTAGGAAAATCTATTAAATTAATTTGAGAGTCTTTCTATAGAAGGTAAAAAATTAAGTACAGAGATTTTGCCTAGATCCTCTGGACTTGAAACATATGTGGCTATTTTCTACTTGAAAAGTGACTCCTTGAGTTATTAATTATCTTTGAATGCTAGAGGTCATGGAACCAGTTATTGTTTTCAAAAATGTGTGAAATTGACCTTAGGTTAAAAATGTATGCAGAAATAAAAGGCTACTAATGAGTGATCTTACTGGCTGTTTTCCCTTAAGAGTACCAATAGTATCCTCTCATCGTGTATTTGAATCCAATGTAAGCTATTTAAATACTGTGCCATTAGTTCCCTTCTTACCATCCCACCACCCAAATACCAACAGAGTATTGAAATCAAAGCTTGCCTGGTGAATACATCCAATAAATACTTAAGAAATTCTGGGACTGTTACCAATGATAACTTACAGTAGTCAAGCAGGCACATGTCTCCGAAACAGTTGAGAGGAGGCAAAGACATAAAAATAGGCTTAAACATGAGGAAATTAGTATCTTGAACAAGATAACAGAATTATCACTTAAGTTTTACCTGAACAGGTAAGGTGCCCTTGTGACAATGTAAGGTTAGAAAACTTTCCCCGACAGAGTGCCACTCTGTTCCCACCTCCAGTGAAACTTCTGTGTTAAACAAACATGCTTCCTTGACTCTTCTCCTACCATGCCTGTCAGCCAAGTTGCTGTCACTGTTGTGACAGTGGTATATGCAAATATGGAAACCAAGGTAACACTGAATTATTAAACAGAAAAATATCTCATTATGTAATACTTCCTTTTAATACTTTTTTAATGCAATATTTACTCAGTGGTATTCTGTCTATATGTATCTTTTGGATTTAAATAATATTATAGTTTTAGCTGCCACATACTGTTATGAACAGTTAAAACTTACTATATTCTTATTTACCTACTATTAATAAAGAATTGCCAGAACACTTTTCATTTTGCAAATGTAGACTTCTCAGTTTCTTTCAAGATAGAATTCTATCCTTTGTATTTCTGCACTGTCAGTTGTTACTTCTCCTTTTTCATTTCTAATTCTACTGATTTGAGTCTTCTCCTTTTTTTTCTTGATGAATCTGGCTAATGGTTTATCAATTTTGTTTATCTTCTCAAAGCACCAGCTTTTAGTTTTATCCATCTTTGCTATTGTTTCCTTCATTTCTTTATCATTTATTTCTGATCTGATCTTTACGGTTTCTTTCCTTTTGCTAACTTTGGGTTTTTTTTTTGTTCTTCTTTAATTGCTTTAGGTGTAAGGTTTGGTTTTATTTGAGATGTTTCTCATTTCTTGAGGTAAGAATATATTGCTATAAACTTCCCTCTTAGAACTGCTTTTGCTGCATCACATAGGTTTTGGGTCATCGTGTTTTCATTGTCATTTGTTTCTAGGTATTTTTTGATTTCCTATTTGATTTCTTCAGTTATCTCTTGGTAATTTAGTAGTGTGTTTTTTAGCCTCCATGTGTTTGTATTTTGTACACATTATTTCCTGTAATTGATATCTAGTCTCATAGCTTTGTGGTTGGAAAAGATACTTGATATGATTTCAATTTTCTTAAATCTACCAAGGCTTGCATTGTGACCCAAGATATGATCTATACTGGAGAATGTTCCATCAGCACTTGAGGAGAAAATGTATTCTGTTGTTTTTGGATAGAATGTCCTATAAATATCAATTAAGTCCATCTGGTTTAATGTATCATTTAAAGCTTGTGTTTCCTTATTTATTTTAATTTTGGATGATTTGTCCATTGGTGAAAGTGGCATGTTAAAGTCCCCTACTATGATTGTGTTACTGTTGATTTCCCATTTTATGGCTGTTAGCATTTGCCTTATGTATTGAGGTGCACCTATGCTGGGTGCATAAATACAATTGTTATATCTTCTTTTTGGGTTAATCCCTTGATCATTATGTAGTGGCCTTCTTTGTTTCTTGTAATAGCATTTATTTTAAAGTCTATTTTGTCTGATATGAGAATTGCTACTCCAGCTTTCTTTTGATTTCCATTTGCATGGAATATCTTTTTCCATCCCCTCCCTTTCAGTGTGTATGTGTCCCTAGGTCTGAAGTGGGTCTCTTGTAGACAGCATATATATGGGTCTTGTTTTTGTATCCATTCAGCCAGTCTGTGTCTTTTGGTGGGAGCATTTAATCCATTTACATTTAAGGTAATTATCGATATGTGTGTCCCTATTACCATTTTCTTAATTGTTTTAGGTTTGTTATTGTAGGTCTTTTCCTTCTCTTGTGTTTCTTACCTACAGAAGTTCCTTTAGCATTTGTTGTAAAGCTGGTTTGGTGGTGCTGAATTCTTAGCTTTTGCTTGTCTGTAAAGGTTTTAATTTCTTCATCAAATCTGAATGAGATCCTTGTGGGTAGAGTAATCTTGGTTATAGGTTTCTCCCTTTCATCCCTTTAAATATGTCCTGCCACTCCCTTCTGGCTCTCAGAGTTTCTGCTGAAAGATCACCTGTTAACCTTATGGGGATTTTTTTTTTACAAATTAGAGATCTATCCTAAATTTCACAGTCACTTACCATCTATAACAACTTTTTAGCCACCTGTTTTCCCCCCATGGAAGTACAATGAGTTCTAATTGTATGTGTGCTCAAAGTCCAGCATTGACTTTGAGTTTCATAGCTCTTCAGATTTATTATCAACACTAATTGCCATAAACAGATAAATTTTCAAATCAAAAATGTGCTCAAAATTTAGTGATTTTGCCAGAAAAACACTTCATCACTGATTTCCCTCCTTGGATGTATACATACAGCATAGGCCAGCTTAAGTACCCCTGTGTGTGTGTGTTTTTTTTTTTTTTTTAAGGAAAATGCTAAAGAATATTTCCTAATCAGGATCACAGATGATGCACATTTTTGTTAGGTTAGAGGTATGATAAAGATGGTCACAATTCTTCCTCTCAGACCATTAACTTTAAGTGGCTCAGAAGTAACGGAAGAGGAAGTGGCAAATGCAGTTTCATATAGTACTTGAAACCTTGGTAAAACCTCAAGATCTTTCTAAAACAAAGTCAGAGGTTTTTCTGGGCAAGAATCCTGCGTAGTGTTAAAATAAAAGTGAAGCAGGTTAATTCTACACCCCACAAAGGCCTGAAGGGCAAAAGAAAAGCCAGTTCTGCCCAGGAGCAAAACACACCAAAAGCGCAATCACCTAACGGCAAAGCAAACTACCCAATCTCAACTCCTTCTTTGCCCTGAAACCATGATTACTTAAATGACCCAGCCTGTCCCCCTCTATTAAATTCTAAATAATACATGTCAATTTCTCAGAGATGACAATGTCTGGAAAAGAAATAGGTGGTTTTGAAGGAAATACAGATTTGAGAACCCAAAATAATGGCCGCTGACTTCTCTTTGAGGGAGGCAGAGAAGGTGCGTGGTTGCAGGTAACACCTAACAGGGCTTTAGAGGAGGAAGAGAAGTTGGAAAAGCAGAATGAGAAAGGAATATTTTGAAGTAACATGGGCAAAGATGAGAGAGTACATGATACACTAGGGAAAGTGTTTAGATTCCACTCTGACTAAAGCAAAGAGTTTATGTAGAAAGGAGTGGTAGGGATGTGGTAACAGGTGAGGTTGTGTAAATAAGTACCAACATCTTATTTGGTACTTTTTATCCTTATGGGATTTTGTGTAGAAGACTAAGGATCTAAGAAGGATTCCCACAGTGGAATAAATCAATGCCTAAATCAGATTTATATTTTGAATAATCTCTTAGAAGCTGATGAGAAATATTAATGGATTAGGGAAGAATAGATGAGAAGGAGAGGAAACTGAAGGAAGAAAACTGATTAAGAAGAGATAATGAGAAATAGAGCTATGGTAAAAATAAAGAACCAGAAGGTATTGGTCTAAGTGTTAGTATATTTGAGATCAGTGATTAAAATTTGTAACATTTTTATGCTTTTTAGCACCTTGTCCTCCTGCCTACTCTTTCCACTTTCCTTTAATACAGTTGATCCTTGAACAATGAGGGTTTGAACTGCACAGGTTCATATACGTGGATATTTTTCAACAGTAAGTGCTACAGTACTTCACGATCTGTGGTTGAATCTGTGGATTCAGAAGAACTGTGGATACAGAGGGCGAACTATACATTATATGCAGATTAACCCCTGTGTTGTTCAAGGGTCAATTGTACTTCAAAACCATCATATATGCTGGTCTTTCATAGGTATTTGAGGAAAAGAAATGCAGATATTGTGCATCACAAACGAATAGGACTTTTGTTTGTTCAAAGTTTATTATATTCCCCTGATCACCAGGAAATTTCTAATACCAGCTAGCTTAAATCTTGCGTACCACATCTTGTCCCGTAATGAACAAGAATCACCCTTAGCCAAAGAAAAGGAAGGAATGTAAGAGACATTTGAGTACTTATGCCCATGGGCAGGGAGGGGAAAAGAGTAAGGGAATTTGTATAAGACAATAGAGGACAGCCTCTCTTAAACTTTTAAATTTTTCTCTAGTGGATGTGAGTATTAGAGATGCCCAGATGGTACAGACAGGCAAAAGAGTCCCATTAAGTTATGAGTCTAGTTCTAAAAGAGATAAAGATCACCTACATCTTTTTTGTTTTGTTTTATTTTCAGTGATAGGTTATTGTTGATAAATAAAATGAAGATTCCTTCAGGAGAAATTTGTTTTCCTAGATAAATGAAAAACAGAAAACATGAGTACAATATGGATACACTGAGTTTGAAGCATCTAATAATAGCACTGTCCAATAGAAATATGAGTGACAAATGTGAGTGACATATATAATTTTTAAATTTCTAGTAGCCACATTTAAAAAAGTTGAGATACAGGCCAAACTAGTTTAAACAATGTATTTTATTTAACCTGATTACATACATACAAATCCATATGTATATATATACCTAATATTTATACAAAAACCACACAAACATTACTTTCTCTTAAAAGCACAATTACACATATAGTATGCATATTAATCTATAATTTATGAGGTAAATGTTTCATTTAAAAGTGAATCAGAAGGTAATTTAGCAAGATAGCAGCATGGGAAACTCCAAACTATCCTTTCCCCATAGAGACATCGATCCAACAACAACATGCAGATCGATTCCCTTTGTAAGAAATCCAAAGGCCAGTTAAGAAACTCCTGTACCTCAGGCAAGCACAAAATCAGCCACATTGAAGCTGGTAGGAAATTGACAACATTCACCAGAGTCCCTCTGTGTCATCAATGACAAAGTGGGAAGAGGACAGAAATGTAAGAGTATGGTTTTTATATGACATTGAATTTGCTCAGTTTAAAAATAGATTGCTATAAATTCAGGATGTTTTATGTAATTGTAATAATAACTACAAATGTAATTATAGAGTATACACAAAAGGGAATGAGAATCAAAGCATGTCACTGCAAACAATCAGCAAAATACAAAAGAGGCAACAAGAGAGTAAAGAAGGGGAAAAAATGCTGCAAGACATACAGAAAACAACAAAATAACAATAGTATGTCTTTTCCAGTCAGTAACTACTCTAAACCTACATGGATTAAAAGTACTGGCTAGGGGTTTCCCTGGTGGCGCAGTGGTTGAGAGTCCGCCTGCTGATGCAGGGGATGCGGGTTTGTGCCCCGGTCCGGGAAGATCCCACATGCCGCGGAGTGGCTGGGCCTGTGAGCCATGGCCACTGGGCCTGCGCGTCCGGAGCCTGTGCTCCACAACGGGAGAGGCCACAACAGTGAGAGGCCGCGTACTACAAAAAAAAAAAAAAACCAAAAAAAAAAAAAGTACTGGCTAGAACACATAGATTAGCTGAATGGATAAATAAGCAGGATCTTACTATATATTGTTTAAGAGATTCACTTTAGATCTATGGACATACATAGGCTAAAGTAAAAGAATGGCAAAAAGATATTCCATAAAGATGTTAACTAAAACAGAGCAGTGGGTGGCCATAAGAGACAAAAAAAGGACATTAAATGATGATAAAAGTTTCAATTCACAGGAATGTTAAACATATATATATATATATACACCCAACATTAGAGATCCCCAAATAGATGAAGAAAACATTGACAAAACTAAATCAAGAAACAGAGCAGGAACAGTGGCAGATTTCAAAAGCCCACTGTCAATAACGGATACATGAGTGAGACAGAAGATCAACAAAGAAACAGAGGACTTGAGCAATAGTTTAGACCAAATGGATCTAACAGACACATCAAAACATTTCATCCTAGAAGAGAATTCACATTCTTCTCAAATACACACAGAACATTCTCCAGAATCAAACATATGTTAGGTCACAAAACAAGTCTTGACAAATTTAAGAGGACTGAAATCATACCAAGTATCTCTTACAACCACAGTGAAATGAAACTAGTAATCAATAGCAGAGGGGAAACTCAAAAATTTACAAATATGTGGAAATCAAACAGCACACTTTGAACAACCTTTGAGTCAAAGACAAAACCAAAAAAGAAATTAGAAAGTATTTTGAGAAACAAAAACATAACCCACCAAATATTATGGGATGCAGCAAAAGAAGTATTAAGAAGAAAGATTATTGCAATAAACACCAACATTTAAAAAAGAGGAAAGATCTCAAATAATTTAATTTTACACCTCAAGGAATAAAGAACTAAGCCCAAACTTAGCAGAAGGAAGGAAATAATAAAGATTAGAAATAAATGAAGTAGAAAAATTTTTAAAAATTTAAAATCCATGAAACTGAGTTGATTTTTCAAAGTATCAAGAAAATTAACTAAACCTTAGCCAGACTAATGAAAAATAAAATATTAAAAAAATAAAATCAGAAATAAAATATGAGACATTGCAAGTAATGCCATAGAGATAAAAAGGATCATAAGTGACAACTATGAACAATTATGTGCCAGCAAATTGAAAAACCCAGAAGTAATAAATTCCTAGAAACATACAATTTTCTAAAGATGAATCATAAATAAATAGAACATCTGAACAGACCTATAACTAGTAAGAAAATTGAATCAGTATTTAAAACCTTTCAACAAAAAACAGCCCAGGACCAGATGTCTTCATTGGAGAATTCTATCAAACATTTAAAGAATTAATGCCAATCCTTTTCAAACTCTTAAAAAAAAATTGAAGTCAAGGGAATACTTCCAAACTCATGTTATGTGATCACTATTACCCTGATACCAAAGCCAAATAAGAAACTATAAGAAAAAAACAACAATGACAACAACTATAGACCAATATTTCTGATAAATATTGATGCAACAAACCTCAGCAAATACTAACAAACTGAATTCAACCACTCATTAAAAGGACAATACACCATGACCATATTGAGATGCAAGGGGAGTTCAACATACAAAAAGAAAAAAAAAAGAAAAAATTAATGAATGTGATACACCACAACAAAAGAATGAAGGACAAAAAACATACAACCGTATATTTTTTTCTTTTTAAACTCTGCTAGGCTTTTTAATCAGAAAAAAGAATTGTTCTAATTACTCATGATTGCTGCACACTTCCAGGATATTAAGACAGGTTTACTACCAGTGATAGCAGTACAAGAAAAACAAATCTAAAAAAAGATACCCTAACCTTCCATGGATTTTCCTTCACAAATATTCTTTTTCTTTGCTCAGTATTTAGTTTCTTTTGTGGGGGGAGGTGAAGAATCTAAAAAAGATTGGATATATATGTATAACTGATTCACTTTGCTGTACAGCAGAAACTAACACAACATTGTAAATAAACTATACTCCAATAAAACTTAAAGAAAATGAAAAAAAACAAAAACCACACAACTATCTTAATGCAGAAAAGCATTTGACAACATTCAGTGTCCTTTTATGATCAAAATATTCAACAAAGTAGGAATATAAGGAAATAACCTCATAAAGATCACATACGAAATGCCCACAGCTAACATCATACTTAATAGTGAAAAACTAAAAGCTTTTCCACTAAAATAGGAAGAAAACAAGGATGCCTATTCCTATACTTATATTTAGCATAGTACTGGTATTTGTAACTAGAGCAATTAGGCAAGAAAAAGAAATAAAAGGTATTCAAATCTGAAAAAAGGTAGTACAATTATCTCTGTTCTCAAATAACATGATCTTACACTTTAAAAACCCTAAAGATTCCACAATAAAATTCTCAGTGCTAACAAAATCAACATACAAAAATCAGTTACATTTCTATACACTAACAATGAACAATCCAAAAAGGAAATTATGAAAACAATCCTATTTACAATAGCATTAAAAAAAGAAACAAACAAAAGTAACCTTAGGAATTAACTTAATCAAGGGGGTGAGAGAATTGTACAATAAAAACTACAAAATACTGATGAAAGAAATGTAAAAATACACAAATGGAAAGACACCTGTATTCATGGATTGCAAGGCTAAATATTTTTAAAATGTCCGAACTTCACAAAGTGCTCAATAGATTCAAGACAATCCCTATCAAGAGTTCAATGTTATTTTTTGCAGAAATAGATAAAACTTCCATAAAATTCATATGGAACCACAAAGGACCTGAAATAGACAAAACAATCTTGAAAACAGAACAAAACTTGAGGCTTCACCCTTCCTGACTTCAAAACTTATTACAAAGCTGGAATAAAAACAGATATATAGAAAAATAAACTGAACAGAATGCCCAGAAGTAGACACACACAAGTATATGGTCAAATGATCTTCCAGAAGGGTGCCAAGACTATACAATGGAGCAAGGTTCGTCTCTTCAGGGAATGGTGCTGAGAAAACTAGATTGTCATGTGTGAAGAATGAGACTGAACCCTTATGTTATACTTTACACAAAAAGCAACTTAAAATGGATTAAAGATTTAAATTAGGACCTGAGGCTTTAAGTCCTAGAAAAAAACAAGGGGAAAAGCTTCACAACATGGTATGATTATTAATTTTATGTATCAACTTAGAGTAGCCATGGATATTCATATTTTTTTCTTGGGCCTATGATGATGTTTCCTGATGAGATTAACAGTTGAATTTGGTGAAATCAGTAAAGTAGATTGCCCTACCTTGTGTGGGTTAAGCATTATGCAATCTCTTGAAGGTCTGATAGAACAAAAGGCAGAGGGAGGAAGAATTTTTTCCTGCCTTACTGAATAAGCTAGAGAATCACATCATTTTCAACTGTCCTTGGACTGAGATTTACATCATCAGCTCCCCATGTCTCAGGCCCTTGGACTCAGTTTGTATTATACCCTGAGTTTTCCCAGCTCTTCATCTTACAGAAAGCAAATTGTGGGAATTCTCAGCCTTCATAATTGCATGAGCTAATATCTCATAAATCTATATCCACCTAACCATCCATCTATCTCTCCATCCATCCACCCATTCATCATATTGGTTCTGTTTCTCTAGAGAATTCCAACTAATACATATTGGTCTTAACAATGATTTACTGGATATGACATCAAACATAGGCAATAAAAGTAAAAATAGTCATGCAGGAATACATGAAACTAAAAAGCTTTTGCACAGCAAAGGAAATAATCAACAGAGTGAAAAGGCAATGGGAGAAAATATTTGCAAATCATAATTATAATAAGGGATTAATTTCCAAAATATATAATGAACTCCTATAACTCAATGACAAAAAACCAAATAACTCATTAAAAAATAAGAAAGAATGCTTGAATAGACATTTCCCCAGAGAAGGCATACAAATAGCCAACAGGTACATGAAAAACTGCTCAACATCACTAACCATCAGGTAAATACAAAACCAAAACAACACCTCACACCCTTTAGGATTGCATTATCAAAATGACCAAAAAACCCTCCAAAACAGAAAATAATAAGTGTTTGCAAGGATATGGAACAATTGGAACTCTTGTGCACTTTTGGTGGCAATGTCAAATGGTACAGCTGCTATGGAAAATATTACAGAGGTTCTGCAACTAATAGTCTGCATGCCACAACTAAAAAGTCCGCATGCTGCAACGAAGATCCCGCATGCTGCAAATAAGATGCAGCACAGCCAAAATAAATAAACAATAAAATTTAAAAAAAACTAAAACAAACATTATGTGATTCAGAAATCCAACTTCTGGGTTTTTTTTTAAAAAATACAGGGTTTTGAAGAGATATTTACACCTCCATTTTCATTACAGCATAATTTACAATATCCAAGAGGTGAAAATAACCTAAATATCCATCTACAGATGAACAAATAAGGAAAATGTGGTAGATACATGAAATGGAATATTATTCTGCTTTAAAGAAGGAGGAAATCCTGTCATATACTACAACAGGATGAACCATTATGTTATGTGAAATAAGCCAATCACAGAAGGATAAATACTGAATGACTCCACTTACACAAGGTATCTTACAGTAGTCAAACTTATAGAAGCAGAGAATAGAATGGTGGTTGCCAGGGGCTGGGAGGAGAGGAAAATGGAGAGTTGCTATGCATTGGGTATACAGTGTCAGTCATGTAAGATGAAAAAGTTCTAGAGATCTGTTGTACAACAATACACATACAGTTAACTAATACTGTACACTTAAAAATGTGTTAACTGGGTGGATTTCATGTTCTGTGTTTTTTTTCACCACGATAAAAAAAATGTAACACTAACCCTAACTTATATTTTCAAATACCTGCATATGGTTTATGTTATAAATATTCATGTACACCTGCCATGACTTTTCTGTGTTTGCTGCCATAGGGGAGACAGCTGTGAGACAGACAAAAATCTATGCCTTCATGGAATTTACTTTCTGGTGTTTCACAGATAATGTTTCAATAAACATTTTTAGACATGCTTGCTTGGCCATATGTAAGAGTTTTTCTCTATGGAGTATAACAAGGAGAGGAATTGCTAAGTCATATATTGGGGGCTTCAGGATTAATTTACTTTCTCAATCAACTGTGCCTATTTAAATTGATTTATAAAATCTCCGGTTGTGTATACAAGTTACTTTGGCATTTTAACATATATTTATATTACCTTTGATAGTATTTAAATATCAAAGCTATTTTTAGATGATAACAGTATACCTTTCCCATCGTCACAGTAGATTGATGAGATAAAGGATACAATTTTACTAGGGTTCTTGATATTTATCTGTAAACTTCTTTCCAAAATGATCATTTAGTATCACAGGAGTATGTCCTCCTCATTTCATCCTTTGTTTTAAAAGAATTTCCTCCTAAAATATGAATGAATGAAAACAAAACATCTTTTTGAGGGTTCTAAGGAGCTGAGTTCTTTTAAAAGAAACTGATACAGATTCTTATGCTGTAAGAGATTTTCATACAATATATTCATATTAAACTACCTTGGGCATGAGTCTAATTATTGTAATATTCTCTTGGTCTTAGTTCACAACAATTGTAATAACATGTATTTTGAAGGGCCAAAGGTAAAGTAACACTGATAACATCTTAGGTTGGTAGAGATTTTTTACTCTTCTACAGGGTTTTATGAATCTTAATTATTTTGTGGTGCTCCTGTGAGCATCCCCTGACAGCTTGGTATATATTTTACAGTAAATAAAACAAGTAATGGTGTACAGTAATGCATACCAATGCAGAGAGCACCATGGAGAATACATTATTCAAGATTAGCTACTAATGTCACTTGGCTCAGAGTGCAACTTTGCTCAAAGCTTGTTAGGGAAAAAAATAACTTTGGTGTTAGCAATTAAACCTTGTTTTAAGTATGTGGCTAAAAGTGGATATAATGGTTTTCCAACATGGAGGATTTAGCTAAATTGTTACTATGTTTTAATTACTGTATTAGTCTCTATTCTCCAGAGAAACTAACATATTCACAAAAAACAAAAACCACACAGAGAAAATACTCATGACAATTATAGTCCATGTTTCTATAATTGACCACATGATCCTAACTGGTATTTATAATGGTCTTCTACTACCTATTCTTTACTCCATTTGCCCAGCAAGCATCTCATCTTGTTGTGGTTCTTTACCTGAGAGACCAAAATGTTCACTGCTGAAGGGCTTGGACCATTCATAGTCCTGCCTGTTTGGGTTGTAGTTTTCTAGTGACCATAATCACAAGGCACGGTGATAATAGGAGACACCCTAAGGACTCTCTTGTTCTTCAGACATATTCTTTATTACCTCCATTGTGGAGCAGCAGTTCAATTTCCCCTTTGTAGCCAGGATCAATCACCCCAGCCAGTACAGTAACTCCCTTCTTTGCTATTGATTCAGAGGCACAAGGAACCTAGAATGGCTGGGCAGAAATATTAGCTTCTGGTTCAATGAGATCATTTCTGTCTCCTTTTAGAAGCCATTCTCCTTTTGAAGCTAAGACCTCTAGGGTAGCAGAGCATAAGGTTGTGGGAATGGGAAGCAAAATTTTTGCTAGTGGGTCATTAGGGGTAATAGTGAGTCGTGCCACTTCCATTTCCATCCCTTGCTTCTTAGATCCATGAATCCTGTCTATAGGACACTGGTTCAGACCATATCTAGATTTCTGAAGAACCTTGCCCCAGCCCTATGAGGTGTTGCTACCTGGATCACACTGTAACGGAGTCTTCAAAAGGCTCAGTTATTTGTAGTGAGGTGGATGGACCTAGAGTCTGTCATACAGAGTAAAGTAAGTCAGAAAGAGAAAAACAAATACCGTATGCTAACACATATATATGGAATCTAAGAAAAAAAAAAGGTCATGAAAAACCTAGGGGTACGATGGGAATAAAGACACAGACCTACTAGAGAATGGACTTGAGGATATGGGAAGGGGGAAGTGTAAGCTGTGACAAAGTGAGAGAGTGGCATGGAAATATATACACTACCAAACGTAAAATAGATAGCTAGTGGGAAGCAGCCACATAGCACAAGGAGATTAGCTCAGTGGTTTGTGACCACCTAGAGGGGTGGGATAGGAAGGGTGGGAGGGAGGGAGACACAAGAGGGAAGAGATATGGGAACATATGTATATGTATAACTGAATCACTTTGTTATAAAGCAGAAACTAACACACCATTGTAAAGCAATTATACTCCAATAAAGATGTTAAAAAAAAAATTTCCAAAACTGATATTTCCCTTCCCATTCCCGATGTTACCTCCTCTTTCTCAAGGTTTTGTTATCTTTTTCCCAATACTACTTTAGAGCCTGGACTCCTTGAAGCTAATCTCTATATTCCAGTTCATCATCTCTAACACGACTTTCTGTAAAAAGAATTATTTTCTGCAAACAAAATATGCATAGATCATGTTATAGTCCAGACAACTGCAGAGTGCCTACTGGATAAAAGATCTCTTTAGCTTTACCTCTAAATGTCTTCAGAATACACCCACCTCTCTAACTGTGCTTCCACTCCTCCCCCTTACAGACCTGAATTTTCAGTCAAACAACTTCAAGCATCTGCTCGAAGGGAATATTCCACACCCTTTTGAAACTCTGTTTCTTTATACATGCTCTTTGATCTTTTAATAAAGATTCCCACTTTTCTGATTGTCATGCTTCAGCTGATAGTTCAAGACCACAGAAGAATACTATTTTCAATTAAAATTTTTCTCAAAATTTCCTAGAGAATTGATTTGATTTTCCTCCTGTTTCTCACATCACTTTATTCATATTCTATATTTCAGTTATCTGCTGGAGTCATGTTAAAATTTGTTGAGATTAATATATCATTGTACTAAGTCTTTCAGCAAACAATAAGTAGGAAATTCAATATCTGCATCAAGATTTGGCAAATTCCTGGAGCATCAAGGCTACACAATCCCCTCTTGCTTAGTGAACAATCCCAACTGAATTGTTAAACTCTTTGATATCTTTCCTCTCACAGCATTTTCTTCTATTTTATGGAAAAATCAACTTGGAATACATTCACTTTGACTTCCAACTCACTGAAACATCACTAAAATAAGCTATTTGAACATGTAATAAAGTGGATCAAACTTCTTTGTTGATTTAGCTCCTATGTGATTTTTGTTCTTCTGTCCTTGAAATTACCAGTTTTTTTAATATGGAGAAGTTTAGCAAGTAATCTCATCATAAATTATTCCCTTGATGAAGGATAATATTTGTCTTTTGCTCTAAAATTCAATTCAGCTTATTGTGTTATGTATTTTAAATCAAAAACACTTACATTAAAAATATAAAGTGCCCAGAGACCAACTTACTTGGAAACTGTATTCTAATAAATCTTAGGTTTCTTTTTAGAAATTTTCCAAACATTTTCTCCACTTAAAAAACCCCTGTTATAAAAGTGGAACTTTCACAATGTTGAAATATTAAATATTTGGATATAGTAACTTCTTTTCTCTTCAAATTAATGCCAAGATTTTCTTGTACAATGATTAATAAATGGAACTTATCCAGAGAAACCATACACACACACACAAAACCAACCAACCAAACAAACGAACACTTATGATGGAGAAAGATTATGATACTTTACTGGGGGTGGAGTTTTTAGATGTCAACTGTGGTTTTGAAGAATAAGTTTTTTCTACAGATATTCTTCTAGGAGAGGCTTTTATTTGTGGTCATGCAACTGATATTTAATTGGAGCACCTCAGGTATTTAGACCATACTGTATTATTTGAAAACCTAGGAAGAAGCAAAATGTCTTGCATATATTAGGCATAAAAAAGATATAGTTATTGAGTCAATTAATGAATAGAAAGAACTAAATCAATTATATCATTTGAATTTGTATTTCCTTTCTAGATAATCATTTGGTAGTGTTAACTAAATATTCTTGAAAAAATATAAAAACCAATAATGGTTTTCTTTCTATCTAAACTGTGAAAAAGAAATGTTGGTGAACAGTAAACTTCAATTATTTCAAAATTAATTTTTTTTCTTGAGACCTATAACATGCAGAATTTTGTAAGGACCTCACTAAGAATAACAGTTTAGTATGAAGATGGATCTACATTCCTGGTGCCAAAATGGTGGTATCTGAATATCAAAATTCTCATTCATTTTCTGTGTAATAAATGATTTATAATGATTTATTAAAGCTTGATGAAATAGGTATTTTATTAAATAGTCAAATTGTATCACACTCAATTACTTTAACAGTCAATATAGGACTTATACTTCTACTGATATAGTAAGTTAGATAATCTGAACTACTCCACTGATGGATATCTCATAAATTTAAACAAACATAATTTATAATGCTTTCCAAAGCTTGCTACCAAGTAAGACATGGTGAGATAACTAGCCTCCCTCCTCTACTCCCAATCAGATAACAATCAGTTAACCAAATTATATATTATTTTGAGAAAAGTTGCAAGATTATTCTCAAGGGAATATTATCAGTCTAATGGAAAATACCAAAGTATACTTAAATCAGCAATTCTACTACAAAAAGCACCAGTCTAGTGATGACAGCAGATGATAAAATTCATTCAAACAGAACTTCCAATCAGCTTTTTAGTTCTCACTCTTAAACATGAGCAAATGGACAAGGATCAGACATTTAAATAAAGCAATGAAAAGGAACTGAACAAAGCAAGTTAAGAAAAAATAATAATTCGATGGAAAAATGTAAAAAGAGGAGAATATTAAAAGTAATTATTATGATGATCAGACATAATCGAAGTTATGGCATCCATGAATCAAGGAACACTCCATAAAAAAGACTCAGTAAAAGGGTTGGGATATAAGACTAAGGAAATATCCAAGAAAATAGAGTAAAAAATGTAAAGGGATTTAAAATAGGAGAGAAAACATAAGAAATTAGGAGAAGTTGGAAATAGGAAATTAGAAATTAGGGAAAATAATTAAAGTGATATTTCAAAAACTTTCCCCAAATGGAAAGACATGAATTTTCTGATGCAAAGGACTCATCAAGTGCCTGTATAATGGAAGGAAAAAAAGATCTATAACAGGCATATGAAATTTCAAAAAGACAGAAAAATTCTACAACTTTTGAGGAAGGAAATCAAAATCAAAAAACAAACAAAAAGTATTTCATAGAAAAGATCAGGGATAAAATTCCAGAGTACTTCTCAACAGGATTATTCAGAGACTATAAGATAATAGAAGAATGTCTTCAAATTCTGATTTCATAATTTCTAGCCCAATATTCTATACCCATTCAAATTCTCAAGAAGTGAGAAAACAAAATAAACATATTTTCAGATAAACAGGATTCTGAAAGTAATTATTTCCCATGCATCTTCTCTTAAAAAGCTTCAGGAGTATGTGTTCCATCTAAAAAGAAGATTAACACAGAAAAAGGAGGACATTGCACTCTGGAAAGAAGTGACCTTATACAAGAGCACAGTGACACGAAGTCTCAAAGTTGAAGGGTCATTGTAAGGGTATAGCTAAGCATCAGGTCTGAAAAGTAATGAGTCAAAATTAGACCAAATCAAAAGTCCCATAAAGAGATTTTTTTCCAAGAATTTAAAAAATACCTACAGTGTTTGAACTTACTGAGTGGAGATTAACATTACTGGAAGAGAGTCGGAAGTTAAACTAGTGAAACATACATAAAAAGCTAAATAAATGTAAAAAAATCTACACAAATATTGAGGAAAAACAAAATTTTTAATGAAAGAAATATTACTAAAATACACTACATGGCTTATGTCTGATATTTAAATAATTATAATATATAAACAATAAGCATTGATTTCACTTTCATTAGTTTTATATCATAAAAATATGATAGAATAAGGCAAAATACCCAATTTGGCCACTTTTAGCCTTCGAGGTGGGAGAATTATGGTCCCCTCCAGCTATTCTGTCCTACCTAAGTTTGGGGGAAGCTCTTGTGAATTTACAGTCCAGAAGCACAGGCTCAACAAAAGACTGATTCCTAACCAAAGGGCTATAAACAGCTTCTGCTCCCTCTACACCTTACCACTCCATTGCTAAAGGCCTATTTACAGTGGATCCTTTTATTGAGTACATCATACGTGGCTATCAAGAAAAAATATAAAGGTCAGTGAAAAGGGTGAAGATGGTCAAAAGGTACAAACTTCCAGTTATAAGATAAGTAAGTCATGGGGATGCAATGTACAGCATGGTGACTATAGTTGTATTTGAAAGTTGCTAAGAGTAGATCTTAAAAATTCTACTATTGAATTTTTAAGAAAAAATTGTTTGACTATATGTGGTTATGGATGTTAACTAAACTTATTGTGGTGATCATTTTGCAACATAAAAATAAAATAAATTAAGAAAAATACAAGGCATAATGAAAGGTAAAACACAGTTTGAAGAGACAGAGCAAGCATCAGACTCAGACCCAGACCCAGACCCAGATATGGCAGAGGTATGATTAATATATTAAGGGCTCCACTGGATAAAGTACACAGAATGCAAGAACAGATGGGTAATATAAGCAGAGAGATGAACATTCTAAAAAGGAACCAAAAAGAAATGCTAGAGATCAAAAACATTGTAAAAGAAATGAAGAATGTCTTTGGTGGGCTTATTAGTACATTGGACATGGCTGAGGAAAGAATCTCTGAGCTGGAGAATATTTCAATAGAAACCTCCGAAACCAAAAGCCAAAGAGAAAAAGAGACTCAGAAAAACAGAACAGAATATCAAAGAGGTGTGGGACAACTACAGAGTTTTAACATATGCAGAATGAGAATACCAGAGAGGAACAGAGGGCAAGAAACAGAAGAAATATTTGAAATATAATGACTAAGAATTTTCCCAAATTAGTGCCAGACACCATTCAGGAAACTCAGGACAAATAAGGAGGATAAAGGGTAAATAAAAAGCAAACCAAAAAAACAAATCAACAACAACAAACATAAACAAAACTACAGGTAGGTATATAATTTTCAAACTAAGGAAGATCAAAGAAAAATAAATAATCCTGAAATAAGTCAAAGAGAAAAAATATACCTTACCTATAGAGGAGCAAAGATAAGAATTACATTGAACTTCTCAGAAACCATGCAAGCAAGCCAAGAGTGGAGCGAAATATTTAAAGTGTTGAGAGAGAAAAAACTCACCAACCTAGAATTCTGTACCCCCAGAAATTATCCTACAAAAGTGAAGGAGAAAAAAAGATGTTCTCATATAAACAGAAATTGAGGTTACTTGTTGATAGTAGACCTGCCTTTCAAAAAATGTTAAAACAAGTTCTTTTGAGAAAAGAAAATTATAAAAGCAGATACTTGAATTTACATAAAGAAATGAAGAGCACTGGAGAATGAATGGGAATAGAATAAAAACTGAGTTCCATAAGATCCATACCTATTCTTAACTGATATAGCAGATAACAGTTTTTCCAAAATAATAATAACAACAATATATTCAGTTTTGTATGCTTATGCATATATGTTTATGTATGCTTATGTACAACGTAATCAATAACAAAATGACACAAGTGATGAAAGAGAGGAATTCAGATTACTTTGTTATTCCCAGATACTCTAACGATGCATGTAATGGTATAGTGTTCTTGGGAAGTGGATTAGGTGTAAATGCATCTTGCAAATTCTAGGGCAAACATCAAAAAAAATTAAAATAATAAATATAACTGATGTGCTAAGAAAGGAGAGAAAATAAAATCATATAAAATGTGCAATCAAAACCACAAAAGGTAGGAAAAGAGTGAAAGACAAAAATAGGAACAAAGAACAAGGGCACCAAGTAGAAAACAGTAACAAATATGGTAAATATCGATCCAACTGCAATCACTTTGAACATCAATGGTTAAATGCACTAATTAAAACACAGAGATTGTCAGAGTTGATCAAGAACAATTCCTACTTGTATGTTGTCTACAAGAAACCCACTTTAAATATAAAGACACAGAGGGGGAAGATCTAAAAGAATAGGGAAGAACTATTCTAACACTAATCAAAATAAAGCAGATGTTCTATATTAATTTCAGACAAAGCAGACTTCAAGGCAAGGATGGTTATCAGGGATAAAGAAAGACTTTACATATTGATAAAGGAGTCAGTTATTTAAAAGACATAATCCTTAAAGTGTATGCACCTAATGACAGAGCATCAAATAATGTGAGGCAAAAACTCATGTAAATGTAAGACGTAGATGAATTTGATCTAATAGCTGGGGACTTAAAACCTCCTCTATTAGAAACAGACCCAAGAGGCAGAAAAATCAGTAAGGACATAGTTGAACTCAATTCCACCACCAATCAACTCGATATAATTGGCATCTGTGAATTACTTCATTCCATAACAGCAAATACATATTATATTTAGGCTCACATGGAATATTCACTAAGATAGAATACCTTCTGAGCCATAAAACACACATTAACAAATTTGAAAGGATAGACATCATACAATGTGTTCTCAGGCCACTTGGAAATACACTAGAAGTCAGTGACAGGAAGATAGAAAATACCAACATATTATATAGACATTAAATAACACACTTCTAAGAGATGGTCAAGGAAGAAATTAGAAAAACAATATTTTAAACTAAATGAAAACAACATCAAAATGTGTGAGATACAGTGAAAAGCAGCACTTAGAGGGAAATTTACAGCATCGAATGAATGTATTAGAACAAAAATATAAAATCAGTTATCTAAGCTTTAACCTTAAAAACTATAAAATGTAAATTAAATTCAAAGTAAGGAGAAGAAATAAAAATTAGACTGCAAATAAATAAAATTGAAAACAGGAAATCACTAGAGAAAGCCAACTAAAGCAAAAGCTGGTTGTTTGAAAAAGATAAATAAAACTGAAAAGCCTCTCACCAGGCTAAGTAAGAAAAAATAAAAATGAAGACACATATTACAAATAGCAGAAATGAAAAAGGGGGCATTACTACAGATCTCATGGACACTAAAGGGATGATGAAGGAATATTATGAACAACAATATGCTCACAGATTTCATAGCCTAGATGAAATGGACCACTTCCTTGAAAGACACAAGCTTTCAAAACTCATACAAGAAGAAACAGATGATCTGAATAATATATATATTATATACATATTATATATATATACATATTTGAGAAATTGAATTAATAACCTTCCAAAACAGAAAACATCAGGCCCAGATGGATTCACAAGCGAACTCTTTCAAATATTTAAAGAAGAAATCCCATTAAGTTTTTACACTCTCTCTCAGAAGACAGACGCAGAGCGAACACTTCCTAACTCATTTAATGAGGCAGTCATTACCCTTATACCAAAACCAAAGACATTACAAGATAAGTATTCTACTCAGGACCTTCACCTAGTGTCTGCCTATGGTAATAAAGGCTGTGGACCAAGCCACACTGATTGTCTGTTTCCAATGAGCCCCCAAACTGGTGCCCCTTCAATGTCAGTGCTTAGATTCAGGCAAGTCAAAAACTAGTCCTTAGGGAAGCCCCTGGCTAAAAGTCAAAATTTTGGACTTGAATTCCAGTCTTTTCTTTCCAACCCCAGAAGTAAATTAGGAGCTGGGAGGTTTCTATCATGCCGCACTATGCTGGGGAGAAGGGCTCTTGTGAGTAGGTACCACAGATTTTCTTACTGGGCTTCCAGGCAGTTGTCTTTGCAATTGTCTGGGGTGCAGCAACAGTTTAACTGGTTTCCGGATGCCTTACAAAGGTAACTGGTCCATGTGTTTTTATTAAGTTGGTGCATCTGTGGGGGAAAGAGTATCTGTGGCTTCCTATTCCACCACTTTGATGACATCACTCTGTGTGTTTTTAAACCAGTTTAACATGCATTAAACTGATACTACTTTGCTAGTATACTCATTTCTTAGAATTTCAACTTGCATATATTAGTCTAAATTTTAAATTGGTATTTTAAACGGGGTAAATTATGCAATTTTTGAAATGGTCATTATGTAAGCATTTATCTTTTTTACATGCATTATTTCCTGTGATGAGAATCTATAAAATTATGTTGTACCTGAGAAATTTGCAACTGACAACAATATTCAAGCTTAATGGTTCTTATTTTGGTCTCAGAATTCCTTTTCATTTTGAAATGCTAAAATAAATATTTAAAAAAAGTTAAAAGTAGGGGCTTCCCTGGTGGTGCAGTGGTTGAGGGTCCGCCTGCCGATGCAGGGGACACGGGTTCGTGCCCTGGTCCGGGAAGATCCCACATGCCGCGGAGCGGCTGGGCCCGTGAGCCATGGCCGCTAAGCCTGCACGTCCGGAGCCTGTGTTCCGCAACGGGAGAGGCCACAACAGTGAGAGGCCCGCATACCGCCAAAAAAAAAAAAATTAAAAGTATTTTTCAAAGAAAAAGATTGAAAGAGTGGCATTGTTTTATATTTTTATAAAACTATTAGCTGGCTTAATAAACATGTCTAATTTTTTAATCTGTTTATGTTTTCAAACTGTTGCAACTTGTTTTTCATTTAATTATATAAAGAATAGCCTGTCTTATATAGATATGTCGTTGGAAAAACAAAGGGTAATTTAGGGACTTTTCAGTTAACTGAAGATATTCTTTGACTATATCAAAACTGAAAAGTGATTTCTTTCAAAATTAGTTTTAATGTGGAATCTGAAATTATATCAATAAACTTTTTTTTTTTTTTTGTGGTACGTGGGCCTCTCACTATTGTGGCCTCTCCCGTTGCGCAGCACAGGCTCCGGACGCGCAGGCTCAGCGGCCATGGCTCACAGGCCCAGCCAATCTGCGGCATGTGGGATCTTCCCGGACCGGGGCATGAACCCGTGTCGCCTGCATCGGCAGGCGGACCCTCAACCACTGCACCACCAGGGAAGCCCCAATAAACTCTTTGAATATTGTCCAATTAAAACTCATGGGTCTGTCTTGCATTTTGAATGGACTTTTACCACTGAGGCTGGCCTTTCAGTGAACCTTAATGAACTCTCAAGGGTCTCCGGAACATATTTTGAGAACCACTGCCCTTGCTTTGCCTGAGAGATGTTCTCTCTCCCTCTCTATTTAAACTGGGATAGCAAAGACTATGTACAGTTGACCGTTGAACAACGTGGGGGTTAGGGATACCAATGGCCCCTCCTCACACAGTTGAAAACCTTTGTGCAACTTTACAGCTGGCTCTCAGTATCCCCGGTTCTGCGTTTGTAGATTCAAGCAAGCACACATCTGTAGTAGTAGTAGTACCTACTTAATGGGAAAAAAAATCTGTGCAATTTAAACCCATGTTGTTCAAGGGTCAACTCTCTATACAGTTTGAAAGTATGTTTTATTCACTAAACATCATATCATAAACAGCTTCTTTTATTTTGAGGTAATCCCTATATATTCTGGACATACAAAATATATAGAGGGATTATTTAACCATTTCCCTATTATTAGAAATATAGTTTCCACTGTTTAAATATCACATATAAAAGGCAAATTTTATCCACATTCCAGTTACTTCATGAATGAGGAAAATAAACATGATGGGAACTGGGAGCAAGTAAAGTAATAAGTTGGGCTTCCCTGGTGGCGCAGTGGTTGAGAGTCCGCCTGCCAATGCAGGGGAAGCGGGTTCGTGCCCCGGTCCGGGAAGATCCCACATGCCGCGGAACGGCTGGGCCCGTGAGCCATGGCCGCTGAGCCTGCGCGTCCGGAGCCTGTGCTCTGCAACGTGAGAGGCCCCAACAGTGAGAGGCCCGCGTGCCGCAAAAAAAAAAAAAAAAAAGTAATAAGTTTTAAAACAAAATTAAAGTATCTACCTCAGTTCTGTATATTTCACTAGGTTAATATTTGCTAGGCACTACAAATTCAGATAGGGACTCTGTACAAACTACTTTTTAGTTGTGACCTGAAGGTGCGACGATGGTATCACAGGAGTGGACAATGAGGAGGGCTAGGAATGCTTCACACAACTGATTTGTGCCTAAATGCAGAGGCTGGATATACTCCTTCCCATCAAAGGTTGAGGAAACAGACATAAACAAAAACACAGTAAGGATTATATGCACAAAAGAAGAAGACTTAGAAGACCTACTTTTCTCATTATTTATTCTACAAATTTACTTCTAATTTTTAAAAGACAAATATAGCTGTTATGCTATGTTCAACTGATTTAAAATATTTCAGCATAGATAATATGATGTTACAATTAAATATTAAGCACACTACAAGGGTCTGAGCTATCAACCAGAGGCTTTGCTAAATAGAACGATGAATATCAGAAATGAGTTTTCATTAGTAAAATCAGTGGTAATCAAAGTCAGAACTGTATGTTCATTGTTGAAATTAAAGGCATTCAAGATTTGTTAGTTGGGTAAGAAAAATGTAGAAAAATGCTCCATGCCTGCACTAATGGGGTATAAGAACCCAGCCAACACTGTAACCTCTACTTTAGGAATCATCCAACTCCTCGCATAGGTCCCTGGCTGCGTGATGCCAATTGCAAACCTAACCAAGTCCTACCTCTGGAGCATGTCCTGTCCTCCCCAAGTGAGCTGTGAAGCCCAAGCGACAGGGAGCATGGACTCACATCAAGCCTATACAGCAGGGTTTCCAAGCTGTGTCCTTGCCCTCTACTGGCTAACAAATACCTAATAAACACCTGTATGTGAGGACAAATTTCTCCTGGTGAGATTACCCATGCTCAAACTTTTTGGTGCTTGATTTTATCTACTGATAAGAGCCTAAGGGTTGTGCATGATTAAACTGGCTTAGGTCATTTCACAGCAATAGCTGTAGGGATTTTGTAAACCTTTAGTAAAACTAGTAAAATTGAAAACAATTTACCTAACGATAAAAACACCTAAGGCTAAATTATAGAAAGCATAATTCATATAGCAAAATCTAAATTAAAAATCCAGAAACCACACACAAAAAGCAAAATGTATAAAATTTAGACAAAGTAAGGAAGATATAATGCTAAGTATAAACAATTGGGTATTTTGTATAAGTGTTATTTAATCTGTATTGTATACTTGAAATCTGCTAAAAAGATAGATTTTAAATTAAATTTTCTCAACACACACACACAATGGTAACTATGTGGAGGTGATGGATAAGTTATTTAGCTTTACTGTGGTGATCTTTTCACAATGTATGTATATATCAAAATATCAAGTTGTAAGTACACCTTATATATTTACTATTTTTATATGTCAAAGATATCAATAAAGTTGTTAAGATGATATTTATTCTGGAAATTTCAAGTACATTTTCCTATTAAGTCTTTATTAATCTGAAAGTATCATACAAAGTTATATAAATAAAATAAGCGTTGCAAAACTTACTAGGGAAAATTAAAAGTTTACATAGAAGTTAAACCTATGTATGAGTGAAAGAAAAGCTAAAGAAGCAATCAAAACATAGAATTTTAGTGAAAATGAAATAAAGTGTAACCTCCAAATACAGTTTTACATTAAAAGTTGCAGTCAATAGGTAAAATATAATGTTATGAACTTGTCAGGCCAATACTACATTAGAACAATGTCTCAGAAAATGTAGAATCAGGCAATTGGTGCCATTACCATTGTGTTAAGTTCATAAACTGGGCCACTTTTCTCTTTTAAACTTTATAGGTGGGCTAGAGAATATTTTTTGTTATCAACTTCTATTAGCCTCATTCCTACAGTTAATTCAGTTACCACCTTCAGAAACAGTGACAAATTAGTACATACAAAGAAAAAAAGTAAAGGAAGAAAGAAGAAAATCATATTCATCTAGTAATAATGATTTTACTTCCTACTAATATATTACATATATAACTTTTTTTCCTGTAAAGTGTTTAAATTAAATTGTGTAAATCGTAATCTAATTTATACAAGAAGTCTAGTATGAGACATATCTTCAATCTTGTTGAATATCAAATTGGCTATTAAATATTAAAATATGAATGGGAAGCGTAATGAGAATATATTTTACAACATTTCTATTCACATATACTCATCCCTAAGTTTCAAAATGCCTAATATGTGTGAAGAACTGTATGGTCATTTGGGTACTAGAGAAAAGTAAAGGATTTCTTATAACTAGCCATATAAAAGAGAGAAATACATAAATATATATGATGTAGTATATTTATTCATTATACAGAGCATTTATTGAAAATAAAAAAAGTTTCACAAAAGAGGTACGGAGAGTGATATGAGAGTTTGTATCTATCTGCATTTTTTAAAAGCTTTACTTCACAGGGGAAAATACTTAAGAATAGTCAAATAAACTTTAAATTATTTTACCATATTTAAATGTATTTCAGAAACCTAATTTCTTTGAATTATGATCTTATATAAGTTAATGTTTATATTCTTAACTTTATTTTCTTGAAAAGATCATTGAATAATCAGAGTAGAAATGATACAAAGTATAACGCAAACTGCAAAACAGAAAAGAGTAATACTGACTTGTTTGTTCTAAAGAACTACTTTATTCAAGAGATCACCCACTTTCTAAAGAGCTGGAAAGGGAATTGCAGTATTTGCAATAAAGCTTTCACTCGGAGAGAGGTAACATGAGAGTGTGTGATTAAGTAATCCACTTTTCCTATTGAAGGTTTTACAAATTTTATTTATATGGAGAGAAAAAATCATAAAATGATACATATTAACAATAATTTCATAATATTGTTTGGAATGAGGCATATCGTCTGGTTAAAATTTTAAAAGACTAATGTAGAGGCTATTACGTAACAGCTGAGAGTCAAGATTATATCCTGAGTAAAAATGGAAAATCTAAAATTGTAGCTTGTTTTTATGTAATCTATCTCCTTTAAATATTTTCTTATTACTAAAAGATATTTTGATATATCTACCACTGTAAACAAACTAAATTTTCTTCGATAGTTGTAATTCTGTTAAGAGTGTAAATACTGCAGATTACATCTAAAATCTTCTGTGTCAAGTTTTTGAATTTATTATCCATGTAATGTTTATGATGAGATTTAAGAAAACTCTTTAATCCATTAGGATGCTGGACAACAGAACTGAGAAGAAATGACATGGTTCTCAGGGACCTGGGTTTCATTCCATCCTCTTTCACATTCTGGCTCTGTTACCTTGGGCAATAATTTGGACCTCTGAGACTCATTTTGGAGTTAATAATAAAATACAGTAATCTAGGTCAAGTCAATTGTTTTGCACATATAGTGAAAAAGAAAACTTTGAGTAGGTACAATGACAGTTATCTGTAAACTGGCTTTTTAAAAATTTTTATTGGAAATATATTTGGCTCCAAGACATAGTGAATTTCTTTTTTTATAAAACTTTGTCAAACTAATGTGAAGCCAACAAAGGTTTTGCATTATTTTTAACAAAATACAGTAATCTCTGATCATCAGTTGAGCTTTTTTCCCCAGAAGCACAAGGACAAAATGATGCTTTATAGTGCAGATTGATCGATTTTGTTTTCTTAAAAAAGAGAAGAGCTCAAAACCACAGAAAATCACTCCTCTTAGAAAAAACAATCAAGACTTATTATGCCAAGAAGTTTGCAAACCCGACAGCAAATTTAATGACAAATTTTGTGCTCGGAGAGAAAGAAGAATGAGTTATTGGCAAAATACCTATACCCGATGACATTTTTGGTGCTTTGTAAAATCACAGAGATAGAAAAGCAATTACTATTACTCTTCTTGGAGCGATATCACAGCCTGCAAAAGGGTGCATTGCACTCGGTGCCAACAGAGAAACAGTCACATGTGGAGCAATTAAGGCCGAGCTCTCCATAATATTTTAAAATATGTGAGGGGCCATCTCCTCAGTTGTAACCCACACACACCAAAATTGTGAACGTCATATAGTCACAGACTTATCTAGCGAAGGGCTTAATGTAATGTCTAGTCCATAATTTTTAGGTTGACTTTGATCTGAACATCTAGAATGATCTGATACAGATACCAACATTTTTTCATTCCTGATGGCATAAAATTGAATGTTGGGATTGTCTGGCCTATACTTCAAGTTATTGTTCAGTTAAATATGAATAACTTGGTGAAAGACAGCAAACAAGAGCAAAAAACTTTGATAATTATGTTTTATGTTTATTATGTTAGAGAACACAAATGCTAAATGTTTCATAATTGCTCATCTCCAATTAAGCTATGTGGAAGAACACTTAGAAAATATTTTGGTAACCTCTGCAGGTGAAAGTAATTATTATCAAGCTATATACAGTGCTTTCCTGGAAGATAGGAAATCATGATAATACCCCCCAAGACTGATTTTAAAAATCACATAAACCCCAATATTTTCAGTACAATGGAAGAATTGATAACTAATTGTACTAAGTACTCAACTTCCTCTCTATAGTATTTTTAATAGTAGCCTCACCAAAGCTAGTGATTATGGTGTCATGGTCTAGGGTAGTGGCAGTGAATAAATGTTCATATTTGAAATATATCAATATTTAGGAACTGGATTATTGAATATGAGAAGATGAAAGAGAAGTGTTACAGAAGAAGCACCAGGTATCTGCTTAGATAACAGGGTGAATGATGGAGGAACAAACTCACAAAGAGAAGCAAGCTTAAGCTGCAGACTGAGGACCATAGTTTTTATTACATTATAAATGGCTAAAGGTTATTAAAGATGAAGAAGTCAAAGAATTAAGATTCTAAAGCTTTTGGTGGGTCTTAGACATTTCTCAGGAACTTCAAAACCTGCTGAGTAATGCAGCTCATGTCTTCAGTGAATTAGAAAAGGAACTGAGAAGCTGGTAGTATATCCAGGTGCCCCAAATAAATAGGTTTTGGACTCTGAATGATTTAATAGCATGATTAGGGATGCCATCTGCCATGCCTGACATTTGTGGAATTTAGGACAATAAGCACCTCTCCTTAAGAAGGTTACATTTAATGCTAGGAATGGGAGGAAACGTTTTTTGAAGGGGTTGAGATTGTAGCTGTTTTTGTTTTGCTTTTTAGCACAGTTCCAGAGGAAAAAATAGAGATTTCTAGGAAGGATAAAAGCAACAGGAGCTCGCATAAGGCAAAATAACGCACAAAGCAATATATAGAGAATATGGAGAGGAAGGGTTCAGAGAAGCTTACATTTGAATCACAACAGAAGTAAACTTGGGATGTGTGGAAGAGTGAATTGAGTTGTACTCAAGACTTTTTTTTTTTTTTTTAAAAAGGTATTAGTCCCCCAACTCCTTTTATCTTTTAGGTATCACGTACACTTCCTTCATCAAACTAACCACAAAGTGCACGTGTGTGTGAAATGAATGTCCGTCTTAACTTTTAGCCTGTAAACTACATGCACGAATAGTCACGTTCATCAGTGTTTCTCTGAGCACAGGTTCTGGTACATAGTAAACGTACTATAAGCTATAAGATCTAGATTTGTTTTCTTATCTGGACTTAAATGAAAATGGACTTTAATATGTGTAGTATTCATCCATGGGATGTCTACATTGGACTGTGTACAAAGACAGGAAAAAAGATGAATCAGACACTGAAAAGTTTATTCCACCTATTTTCTTCTTGATTTTATTTTTATTCAAGCATTTTTCTTTAATGAATATGTATAGATCGATAATTCCAATAAAGGTGAGGATATCTGTTTTGCTCACTAATAGATCCCCTGCATCTAGACGGGTACCTGGTAAAGAGTAGACACTTTCTATATTTGTCAAATTAATGATGAAACTTACCAACATTACTGAAAAACAACAACAACAACAACGTCCTCATCATGTGTTCTTCATTGACTAACAATATTTTGGGGGGATAATGATAGTTGATAACATTCCCAACAGATCTACTACTTCAGCACATTAAAGGGAACCAAGATATGTGTCTGTTATAATAGCAACTCATCATATTTGCCATATATTTTTCTAAGAGTAACATAAAGGTATACTGGAAGCCTCACACTCAAAGAGGTTAAAGTAATATTCCGAGAAACATAGTGAGGGATTTGTAATGAGGTCACAGCTGCTGAGTAATGTACACAATAATAGTATAAACTATTTGTGTACTCATTTCTAAATGCATTTCTAACATCAACCTCCACTACCTTCAGGGAATAATTTATTTTCTATTTAATTTCAGGTGCTGTAACTGCCTTAAGTTTGTTATCAATTATGCATAGCCCTATATAGAAATGAAAGTTTCACTTTCTATTCTTTACCAAGTACAAATTTTGTTTTACATTAAACATGCTGTAGATTTACGGTTCAATTCACGATCTTGTTATGGTTACACAATACTAATCAAATGAGAGTTTCAATGGACAACTTTGACAAATGTCAGATTTTTCAGTAGATTATCAAGAATTCTATTAGTGCATTTAAGATTCACAGAATAAACAAATATATAAAATATAATTAAAAGGCTACTTCTCGACCTGAAATTAGGTTCCTTTTCTTAGAGCTGAGCCTTCAGTAGTAATGAGTTTGTCTTTTAATTACCAACTGCAACCCTGAATTATTTTTTTCTCTCTCACATTGTAACAGAGCTTAAAAATCTCATGTCATTTCTATTTCTCCTTTCTCCTGCATAGCTAGGGAACAAGGGAATAAGCTGTGATTTTTCCTTCCCTATGTTTTTTAATGAAATTATTTGACAGAGAAATTATACTGTTATAATAATTTGTTAATTTTTTTTCTTTTAATCTCTGAAATTTGGTTAACTTTATTAGCCTCAACGGGGTTATCATGTAACTGCATTACTGTATATAAGGGGAGCTTTTTAGACTAATTTCTGATCAAGCAATGATTCTTTTTCTCCAGATTTTCTAAGCAAGAAACTTTGTTATTGTATCTATTGAGATATTTTATAATTAAGCAAAAATTGAATGAATGAGAAATCTTCCCTTTCATGAAATGGAGTGAAATAGGCTTTTCAAAAAAAAATAACATGGACAAATTGTATTTATTAAACACAAGCTTTCATCTTTAATCTTGAACATGTGCAGCATTTGACACAGTTAACCACTCCATCTATCAGAAAACATCCTTCTCTCTTGAATTTTCTGGCACAATACTTTGCTGCTTCTCTTTCTGCCTCTCTGGCCACTACTTTCCAGTACTAATCACATCATTCTCTCTATTCTGTGCACCCCTTGAGCTCAGTTCTGAGCTCTCAAACCAACTCACTTCTGACCACCTTGGAGTAACCTCAAAACTATAGCATCACTGGAACTTTTCCTCTGCTCCCCTTCCTTAATTATCTAGCCTTTCCATACTGTGTAAAGTGCTGAATACTGCACAGATCATTTCCCAAAATTTTGGAAATCAAAATTTAAGGGATTTCTTTATTCTTCTCTTTTCCTAAGAATCTCTTCCCCACTTAGTAAATGTTTTTCCTATTCCTCCAACTTTTCCCCAAACATATTTGTCAAATCTGTTCTCTCTAGCTCCACTACCATCACCACCATATCTCATCTAAACAATTGAAATAGCTTCCTAACATGTTTCCCTGGCCCACTCATGAGCCAAAGAGTTAATTCTCCACACAGCAACCATGGTAGCATTTTAATAATATAAACCAACTACTTTCACTTCTTTGTTTAAAAATTTCAGTGGCTCCTTATTGCTCTACAATGAATCACAGGTGCCTTGACCAGGTCTACACCACCCAGCATGATGGTCTCTGACCTTCTTTCCAATTTCATTTCATAACATAGCTCTTATCTCCCCCTCCATCATGTTATACCTTCACTAAATTTCTCTTAACTCTTCATAAAAACGACAAGCCCTTGCTCACCTCAGGGACTCTTACCTTACTGCCTCAATACCTGCATAAGTTGCTTTAACCTCATATAGACCTCAGCTCAAATGTCATATTTCACAAGGGCATTTAATGATCATCTTGCACAAAATAATCTTTCTTATTAACTTCTTCACAGTAGTTAGTAATCAGGAATTATTTTATTTTATAGGTACATGTGGTCACTTTTCCCTCTTGAATGCAAATTGAAAAGGTCATAGATAATATAGGTGAAATATAGAAATATATATATTTCTAGCCACTAGCATAGTACTGGACTATTGTAGGCACTATGTAAAAACTTGCTGAACAAATGAACAAATAAATGTGTGGATGAATAAAATAATATGCAAATCATATTTCCACATACCATTGGATGAAGTGACCTCTATTTCAGTTTTTATCCATATAGAGAAGTTATGTATTAGTGCAAGGGGGAAAAATACCACAAACAGAACTACTCAATTCTCATGTACTGATCTTATTTAAAATCTCATAAATGACCTTCTTTCAAATCTGCTCATAATCTGTGGAAGACCTTTTTCTCCCAATATTCATAGTATTAGGTTGGTTGGAGCAATAATAACCTTACAGAAAGTCATAGCTATACCTTAACAACATGGACACAAACCATCTTCCTGAGCACTGATGGAGTAAATTTTTTGAGGTGACTTGTATCATCTGAGAAACACACCTTCTGAGCAAAGTCCTTTGCTTGGCCTATGCAAGCATATGTTACTATAACATCTGATCTCAGGAACCAAGAAGAATTCAAAATTGTTTGACATCCTCAAGTTCAATGATACAGAAAAGGCATGTGTTGCCAGTGAAGGAATAGGACAGCATTTGCCAACTCCTCCAGATGCTTCTCCTTTTAGCCTGATGAAGCCTCACAGCAAGTTTTATTTTGTCCAGATGCTACATTTTTAAGGTCTTGGGAAAACAAGTGTAAACTAGGTCTATGATCCAGATAAAGGTAGTGTTTTCCCTCTCTGCCTTTAATGTCCATATCAGGTTATCAAAAATGAATTCCAAATTCAGAATTATTTATTTTGTTTACCCAATTCACCTAATATTATATGAATTAAGGTTCTTTTCTGATTGGCTATAACACAGTAGCCATTGTACAGATCAAATGTATATATCAAATTAAACAGTTTATACTGAATTGCTACACATGCACATATTAGTTACTTATTGTTGCTAAAAGATTTAGATTTAACATTTGGATTTGTTTCAGACATTTTTTAAGTTAAAATTTGCTCAATTATTTTAGCTGTCTTTTTACCTCATTATAAATCTTCAGTTTATGTCTGGAATCTCCCTATACTCATTTCATAAAATGTTCTCTTTTCTCTCAGGGTGGGAAAGCATAGCCATTCAAGTCAGGTAGATGTGTGTTCAAAGCTGGGTTTTGCAACTGACCTTATACACCTGGACTAAGTATGTAGATTCGACTCCCAGTCTTAATTGGGGTCTTACTGGAGCTAATAATCAACCCATTACAAGAATGTTAAATGATTAAATGACATAATATATAAAAATGTTTTATAAAGTGCCTCATAGAAATACTTAAAAATAATACATTTCATATATTATGACATTAACTACAGAACATCTCAAATATTTTTAAAGAAAAATATATTGGGCTAAATGAGGCAATGCTTCTGTGCATGCATACCTCACATTTGAAATGACCGTTTAAAGAGTTTTTTCTGTATGAATATAAAATACCATATTCAAATGCAAAAGGAGGTAATAAAAACTGAATTTTGACTGAATAGGATTCCAAAGTTATTGAAACAAAATAAAGTTATTGAACAGAAATCGGAGCCTGGGTCACATAAAAAAGTTCAGAACTGTTGAAGGAGGGACAAAGGTAGTATAAAACATGCACTTTAATCATTAAATAGTTGGATCTCCCACCCTTTTTTTTCTGCTTGCTTGTATTTCTGCATCTCACAATTCATATGGAAAAAAATTAAAGGTATAATTCGTGCCCAGGTAGGGTGTCTAAAAATGTATATGTATTTGTGAAAATTTATACTGAGGTGTTGATGCCAATAAAGAAAATGAGACTATACATAAAATATGCAGGTAGTTTTTCATAAACCCTTTTGAGACATATAGTCAAATTAAGTCATTTTACATTTATTCTCTTAATGTATTTATATTTATTCGTTCGGTATTATAATTTTTGACATCATTTTAAAATTCAAAAAAATACATAAACCTAATTTATGCTTATAGACCTATGATATTTCCAAGTTAGATTGTTTCATCTCTGCCCAGTGCCTTCCACACAACAAATACAACCCCTTTTTGCTTCATAGCCAGGAAAAAATGGATCTGCTCCAGCTTATCAGAGAGCCAAGATGCTTCTGGGGCAGAGAGACAATATTTTTAAGATAAAATCATCTTCATTATGCTAAGCAATTCAGGGCAGGTTTGTAGCAGGACTGCAAACTCTGGATTTGTTAGCAAAAGAAGGCTGAGGGGCAAATTTATGTAACATTTGGCTAAATCAATTCTCATCGTTTTCAATTTTTCTGGGCTCAATTAGTTTATTTGCCATGAATGCAACCTTGGAACGTATGTTTTTAAATCACAGGACAAACTGCTCAAAATGCTCCAACTAACCAGAACAGTTACTTTAACTTCAACAACTAAATTCAAGCTCTGGGAAAAAAAAAGATAAATGCAAACTTATAAGACAGAGCACTGATTTCACCTGAATATGAAAAAGGTGGTATAGTAACACTGAATTGTTCTACAAAACTTCAAGACTTCCCAAAGAGTGCTAAAGTCAGGCTAAAAACAGTGGGTTCTGATGTAAGAGTTATTGTTCTACCTGTAAAACTTACTGTGGTTTATATTCTCCAAAAGAAAGTTGTGGTCTCTGTAAAATATTTAGTGAAAAGCAAAAAAATTGGTTCTGCAAAATATTCATGGACACTATTGTATTTTAAGTTGAACTGTATGAAATTGTCATTATAAAGGTAAAAAAAGTCAAACAGTAGTTTGTTTCAAATGTGATAGTTTCATCTTCATCAATTTACATAATCTGTATCACTTTTCTGTTTAGCTTGCATCATTTTGCCAGTGATTTCCAAACTTTGCTGCACACTGGAATCACCTGGGAAGCTTTATCACCTACTAATGCCTGCTTTTCACCCCTAAACATTCAATTTAATTAATATGCAGTATGACCTGGGCATCAAAATTTTAAAAATATTCCCCTGTAATATTCAGCAATAGCAATGTGTGGGTATCAGTTTGCTACCCTGTTGGTTTTCAATCTTTATTTGATTAAAATTAATGTAGGAAGCTAGTTAAAACTCAAGATTCACGAGCTCCATTCTATGGAATTCTGATTCAGAAATTCTAGGATTGTCTTCTTGGACTGAACTCTAGAAAAGCAGATAGTCCAACTACCATTTTTGTAGAAATATCTAGGTCAGTGGTTTGCATAGTGGATGTACTCTAGAGCTCATCCAATTAAAGCAATGAATTGATAGAATTAATGCAGAACTCCTGAGAGTGAGACCGGAGCCCCAATTTAAAATTTCCACACATAGTTCTAACACGCTGCCAGAGATGACAAACCATTGGTCTGCAATTTCAGTTAAATATAGTGATAAAAGCCACAAATGGAAACAGAAACCATAGTCTGAGCTCTGCAATTCACTTAGTAATCATATAACTTGGGATAAATTACTGAAATTTACTTAACTATTATATGGATTGAAAAACAGCAGAAACCTCATGGTTGTAACTTTTATGACAATTGAATGAGGAAAAAATTAAAATTATTAAGCATGGTATGAAAGTGTTTACCATTCTTTAAAAAAAGCAAAAACAACCAAAATGTAGTCAAGCCATTTTTGTTTTTCCTGTAGCCAAATTCCCAGCTACCCTGGTTTTACTCTGATATACCCTGATAGGGCTCTAGAGTCAGACTCAATCAATATTCACAAACAACAGTGAAACTATTAATCTTGTACAAACACTTTTTACCTTTGTCTGTGGGACATCAACGTCTTGGTTTTCCTCTTACCTTACTGGATGTATTTTCTTGTTGTGAAGTGCTCCAGAGCTCGGTTTTCAGAACACTCCTCGTTATCTTCATTCACTCTCCATGGAAGTGCTCTCATCCATTTCTACAACTTTAAATATTATTTGTGTGTCAGCATTTCTGAACATCATTTCTAACAGCAGACACACAGTCAGTACTCAATCATATGTAATCTAGAGCTGGTCCTCACTTACCTAATCCTCCTTTAGAACTATCCAGCACACACCCAACTCCCTTTACTGAGTCCCTCAAGGTTCCCTGGAGGTGTGCCCTCCCTTTCTGCAGCAAAATAAATAAAGTCTTGATTTAATTCAGCTGTGTTCCTAGAGCTAGCTTGCTATAGGTAGACATTGATGGTTTAACTAATTAAAAACAGGTGGACTATTTGAACACGAAGAGCAGTAAGAGCACTGCCATTCACAGGTTTGGCTGTTAAAGATAACAAGATCACTTACAACAGCAGGTGTTTAAAATGTCTATGCGAGTGGAAAGAGATGTGTTGGGCATAGAACGCTATTTTTAACCTGTTCAGGATTTTTTCTCAATTAAGGAAATTAGGTTCTTTTTAAATGTGATCTAAAGGTGGTATCTCTTCTGAAATTCAACTGATTAAAAAATTCTAATTCTTTAACATATAGACTCATAGATGGACATGGCGACATTCCGATAATATATAAACTCTTTACTTTTATAGTTCTGTGCTTAATCTGGGTCTTCAAAATACAACACAATAAGCAGATATCTTTCTTATACTTTGGCTTAAAATTGGAATATACTCGGTAAGGTGGGCGTAAAGCCTGAGCTGGCTTTTTAAGGCCATTTTACTGAGTCAAGGAAATGGCTTGAGAGTATATGTAATTGTGTAAAATTAGTTGTTTATATTTTTAATATTACTTACTAGTAATTTATATTTTTAATTAAAAGATACAGACTGGCACTATGTACACTATTTTCACTTATCATGTGTGGTTCTTAGCAGTTGATAAAATAGTTCCCTTGTGAAAGTTACAGTATCATGTCAGATTGTGAAAGTTAAATGAATTGCTTTCTGTGTTTGAGTGACCTTGCTTAAGCCTTTTATGTGTGGCAAGATTCTTTTTACCATTACTTTTGTTAAGTAAAGAAATATCCACAACTTGGAAATAAAGCAGGGGTATGACTACATGTCCTTTCAATGTCATTGTTTAACAGGCTCACTCTAGAATTATATAATTATCTAGGAGAATGCACCTGTTTTATTTTGTTATTTATTATTTTATTAGATCCCCGAAACTGTGAAATTAAGTGTTAACTTACAGATTTCTGTCAGGTAGAAAAGATAAGCCTAAAGGATTCAAGGTTTCACTTTTAGGGTTTATAGGACATTTAAATTTTATTTCTATTATCAAATTCTATTCAAGAATCCTTTGATGACATAAACCTCTGTTCCTTGAATTATCCTTTGAACTAGTTTTACCATTTTATTGGTTCCCTTTTTGATGAATGAGATTATTAAAATTGTTGAAACATGTTTATTCTATATTCATATTGTAGTCTTGCTTTTAACTTTAGAAAATTACACTTTAACAGTTTTGCAAGTTCTGCAGAGTAGACCCACCTGCCAGAGATGATTACACTGAGTCACCTGAGAACAGTACCTGACCTCACATCTTGTCTTGACTCCCAGAGTAATTCTCAAAAGGTATTAGAGCTCTAAGTTGTTGATTCTCTTATTTTTCCTAATTTTGTGGGGGGTTTTTTTGTTTCTGTTTTTGTTTTTTTTTTTGCTTGCGGTACGCGGGCCTCTCACTGTTGTGGCCTCTCCCGTTGCGGAGCACAGGCTCCGGACGCGCAGGCCCAGCAGCCATGGTTCACGGGCCCAGCCGCTCCGCGGCATGTGGGATCCTCCCAGACCGGGGCACGAACCCGTGTCCCCTGCATCGGCAGGCAGACTCTCAACCACTGTGTCACCAGGGAAGCCCTAATTTTGTGTTTTTTGACTTTGTTTCCAGTTCTAGTCCAAGTTTGGTGTGGTTGTCATTTGTTTAGGACTGAGAAATTATTCCCAGCTGGTGGCAGCACAAATTAGGAATCTGGTTTTATGATCTGATTACTTAGTGGTCTGTGTTGAGTAAATGATGGAGATATGTTCTCAGTTGGGTGAGAGCTGATAGGAAATCCTGCTTGATGGTCTTTTTAAATTTGCTTTTCTATTTGGGAGAACAAACCAACTGGGAAAATATCTCATGCCTTCTGGAAGGGAAAACAGGTCTTTGAAATCTGGACCAGGGGGGTTATGTTTCTGTATTTATTTTGATCTGTTATGGAGGTTATAGAACTTAAATTCTAAGTTCTGTATCTCTATGTCTGAATTGACAAGAGTCTTTATCTTTCATTTTGTGAGTTGAAATATTTTCCTAGTCTAAGAAGGTATTAATAAATTAGATTAAAAAGACTCAAAGTCAAGGAGTATTAATTGCTCTATAAAGAATAGAGGTGATTATATGTCTAATATTTAAAAATATAATAGAAAATAAACTGACCTGGTAATATTTTAATATACTACCATTTAAGAGATACAGAAATTATTTATATTTTTTATTGAACTTTTAAGTTCAATTAGGCCCCATTTGTTTATTTTTGTTTTTATTTCCTTTGCTTTAGGAGACAAATTCAAAAAAATATTTCTGCGATTTCTGTCAAAGTATGTTCTGCCTATGTGTTCCTATATGATTGTTTATGGTTTCTGGTCTTACATTTAGGTCTTTAATCCATTTTGAGTTTATTTTTGTATGTAGTGTTAGAGAATGTTCTAGTTTCATTCTTTCACATGTAACTGTCCAGTTTTCTGAGCACCACTTATTGAAATACAAATAATCTTTTGATAATATCTAAGTAAGCTAAAATACTAATGCTTTGGTTACTAAGCATAATTTTAATACATATATTTATATTTATAGAATATAGTTATATATTTACATTATATATTATATAGTTACATATATTTGTACAATATACATATATATATTATATGATACATGTTAATTTATAAGTAAAATATATATTTTTATAAAATAACATATACACATATAATATATTAAATAGTGTTTAAGTTATTGACTCTTATTTTTATATGCTATAGAATAGCGAAATTCTTGGACCATGTTCAGGACTGTGTTCATTCATTCCACTTTAAGAAGGTACAAAAGTGACATACTTGGCTGTAAAACATTGTGCCATATGCTAATCTGTAAAATAATTATGTAGGATATATATTTCTTGCTTATCTATACATTTTCTTTGTAAAATGCAAGGAAGCTACTTTGGTTAAAAGTTATCATTAATATGGGTAATTGGAACTATAGTACGATCAATATTAATAGAGAAATGCAACTGTGTATGTAAGGTTAAGGAATGAGTTTTTGATTTCCAAGGAAAAAGAAAATAGTTTTGTCCTAAAGTTCCCGTTTGTTCCAGAACATGGAAGACCATAGTGAAAGACACAACTTGAGAGCGCTTGACAAGTTGTGGAGGATTAAGGGAAATGAATTTTACTTGTCTTCCTTTCTAATACTTTAGTATGAAAATAGAATATAAAATGTGTCCAAATTTTGGAAATGTTTATCAACATTGCCAGTTCTGAGTTTCTTCATAAGAAAACAATTTTTTTAGAAAGTAATACACCTTTACTTTCAAATATTAATGCAAAACTAGAGTTTGGCTTTTCTTTATTAGAACGACAATTGATCTTGACAAATTTAGTCTTCTCTTATCCAGGAGTATTACAAGGTTATTCTTTTAATATCCTGCCCAGTGAAATCTGCCCAGGTAACAGAGATTCTATATTTAACCAGAATACTTCTCTGTTCTTGTGTTGACTCTTCATGTTTTTGATTATTTTTTGAAACAAACACAGGTTCCTCAATTCTGAACAAGGTAAGTTTTCATAAAATTATATAAACTTCTATTTATGCTACAATATTTTAGTTTATTACAATTTGATAGGCAGCCAAGTATTGTTTCTTAGGTACACATGATCCTATCTTAATCAAGTGACCAAATCTCCTTTGACACCTGTTATTTGTTTAGAATTTTGTTGGCATTACTTTAAATACCAATACCTGTCTATTTTCTAATTGGTACATAAAAAATTCCTTTCTCTTTTTTCTTATGCTACCTAACCTCCAGTGATCTTAGAGACACTTTTAGGGAGTCTGCTAAGCCAACGCCATTTTCATAATAATACTAAGATGTTATTTATATTTTTCACTTTTATTCTCTCTCGAGTATACAGAGGAGTTTTCCAAAAGCTCTATAACCTATGATATTGCAACAGATCCAATGCAGTAGATAGGATAATCCAATTGTTTTCTATTAAGGTATACCTTAAAGAAATTTGCAAAAAAGCTGTATATGCCACTCTTCTTACTAATTATTTTTGTTTGGGGTAAATTGTTTTTTTCATAAAAATTTATTTATGTTTTCATGTACTGGGCTTATTATTGTTACTTTAATATTTATATAGCAAGTGTTGATAGATATAGCCTATATAAACAAAAGCTCTTTGGAATTTAAAAATACTATTTAAGATTGTAAAGTTGTATTAACACGAAAAAGGTGGAGAACACCGTGGTATACTATACTATGTAAACTGATGGGAATATTTTTTGAATGGTGCCTGATTTTTATCGAAGCAAAGAATATTTAAATCATATAAACAAATATTTTACTGAGCTTCTTTACATGAATATACAGTTGTATGTATAGGTTCATTAAGCGTCTGTCCTGTTTTTGTCTTTTATAATTAAACAAATCAATTTTGCAGCCAAAGCCATATCTAGATTGTCATTTAAGCATAAGCCTCATTTAATCAGATATGATATCATCAAAGAACAAGGATTACATCTGTAACAAGTTCTAGAAGAAATACTAAAAGGAGCAAGGGGTAAGGCAGGACACAGTACTTTCAAATGAACAAAAATAAGACCCAACATTACAAAAGAAAGTTTAGAAACAAAAGTTCTCTAAAATACTGCAAAAAAAAAAAAAAAATCAGCACCAGCCTAAAATCCTAAGTCCATAAATAAAGGAAAATGTAAGAAAGGAAAATATAAAAATTTAGAAAAATAAAATTGGGAAATGGTACTTGGAGAACTTCAATAAACAAAATAGTAAGAAGAATTTTGTAGGGAGTTCTTTAGTCATAAGGAAAATGGTAGCAGATGGAAAAGCATACATTCAGAAGTAAAGGAAGTAAAGAAAGAGCACTGGGAAAATAGTTTTACGTGTGTATATATATATATATATATATAAACAATATTCTCATGGGATTTAAAGTATATGTTGTATTAAAATATACAATAAATGTACAATAAAATTGTACAAAAGGAGGGGACTAATAAAGATACAGTATTCTAGGTTCTTGCATTTTCTGGGACATGGTGAAAGTGATTATTGACATTAGATGTAATAATTTAAGAATGTATGTATTTTTTAATTTTTAAACTGTTTACTAACATAATGATAAAAAACAAATGATATGACTTACACGGGCTTAAATTCCAAAATATACAAACAGCTCTTACAACTCAATAACAAAAATACAACCTAATCAAAAAATGGGCAGAAGACCTAAATAGACATATCTCCAGAGAAGACATACAGATGGCCAATAGACACATGAAAAGATGCTCATCATCACTAATTATTAGAGAAATGGAAATCAAAACTACAATGAGTTACCACTTCACACAAGTCAGAATGACCACAATTAAAATGTCTACAAATAACAAGTGCTGCAGAGAGTGTGGAGAAAAGGGAGCTGTCCTACATGTTGGTAAGAATGTAAATTGGTGCAACGGCTATGGAAAACAGTATGGAGTTGCCTCAAAAAACTAAAAGTAGAGTTACCATATGATCCAGAAATCCTACTCATGGGCATATATCCAGAGAAAACTATAATCTGAAAAGATACATGCACCCCTATATTCATAGTAGCACTATTTATTGATACAATAGCCAAGACATGGAAGCAACCTAAATGTCCATCAACAGATGAATAAAGAAAATGTGGTATTTATATACAATGGAATATTACTCAGCCATAAAAAAGAATGAAATAATGCCATTTGCAGCAACATGGATGGACCTAGAGATTATCATACTAAGTGAAGTAAATCAAAAAGAGAAAGACAAATACCATATGATATCACTTATATGTGGAATCTAAAATGACACAAATGAACTTATCTAAGAAACAGAAACAGACTCACAGACATAGAGAACAGACGTGTGGCTGCCAAGGGGGTGGAAAGATGGGGGAAGGATGGATTAAGAGTTTGGGATTAGCAAACGCAAACTATTATATATAGAATGGATAAACAATAAGGTCCTATGGTATAGTACAGGGAACTATATTCAATATCCTGTAATAAACCATAATGGAAACTAATATGAAAAAGAATATATATATATATGTAATAACTGAGTCACTTTGCTGTACAGCAGAAACTAACACAACATTGTAAATCAACTATACTTCAATAAAATACATTTAAAAAATAATGGTAAAAGAATGTATGAGAATACAGACAAAATAATTAGAAAAAAAAATTTAAAGAAGCAAAAATTGAACATAGGACAGATGGGACAAATATAAATCCAAGACTAAACTTTTATATTTGAATTAAATTATAGACAACAGTAAGACAAACATTATAAGACTAGATTTTTAAAAATGTTGCTTACTCTTTAGTAAGCATCTTAACTGTAAGGATACAGAAAGGTTGAAAATCAAGTGATGGGAAAATATATACCATGTTAACAATAACAAAATAAAGTCGTTGCAGTTAAATTTATATCAGAATATGTAGATTTTTGAGATACAGAGAATTATTTCATAATAATAAAATATAAAATTCAATATGTTATAAATCCTAATTTTTATGTATTTAATATCATAGAGTATAATATTAAAAAACTTGGCAGATGTAAAGGAGAAATAAACAAATCTACCTTCATATAAGAAATCTGAATAAAGCTTTCCTGAAAACTGATTAAAGAAATCTAAAATTCAGCAAGAATATAGTTTTGACAAAGCAAATGAAAAATTGGACTTGACACTCCACTGCCAAGTAGATATTCTTTGGAAAGTACATAGAATATTTATGTTCTCAGAAAGTTAATTTCAGGCCCAGATAATTTTACTGGCAAATATTTTAAAATATTTGCTTTTGCAGAGATTAGTAAAAGGAGAAAATACTTTTCCAATTTTTTTAATGAGGCTGTTACATTTTATACCACAATCTGTCAAGGCTATTATGAGGCAAGAACATTGTAGGCTAATACCTTCAAATATGTAAGAATTCATAAAAGATAATACCTACTGGCCTTTCTTGGAAAAAAAAAAACAGTTAATATTGAGTATCCAGGCAATTAAGAGGAGAATGAATATAAAGGTCTCAGGAACAGAGAAATCATGTGAGTCTTGAGTTTACTTAAATATAGAATCAGTGCTAAACAAAGCTAGGGATTAAAGTTAGCAAACCTAATTGAATATAATACATTTGCATAGTATAAAAACTATAACCTGGTTAACAAAGATCAGTGATGAAGAGCATACTTGGAAAGAAGGCTAAAAGTGCTCATGTTCTCATCTTTCAAAGGAGGACATCAATAGTCTTTATAATAAAGCAGGGGACTGCAAATATCATTATCACTCAGACGTCCTAATACTTTTCATAAGCATTTTTAAACCTTAGAGTTATTTTTCAAAAAATAATATCCTTTCTGTTAAGAAATAATTTTTGAAACTCACTAACCAGTTTTACTTAGTATCTTTTTTCTACATACAAGACAAAAATAAGAAAAAAACACAAAAGGATATGAAAATGTAAATGTAATATTTTAATTATAGTACAATCAATGGTATATTATCATTTTTATAAAAGTGTTATTATTTTACATTATAGTCAACTTATCCATTCATATTTATCTCTGATTATATTCATAGAAAAATTCCTGCAATGGCCCCCCTAATATAAATGAAGAAAATCAGTCGATAGTTAAATTTTAGGTTATTTTTATTAATTTCATATTTGTTTAATTTTCTGCACTTAAAAAATTCCTTTCAATGCATATAGCATTAAAAAATAACAGAATGACTGTCTTTTGTAAAAATAAAACTAGGAAAAACAAAAATACATAAGTAGGCAAAACCATTGAAAATTCCAAATGGTGACAACATAGATGTTTGATATTTTCTTTTTGACCATGTTCAGTTGTTTGAAATTTTCCAATAATTTAAAAAGTTAAAATAAATTAATTTGAGGGAATTTGACATTTTGAATACCAAATAATTCTATTTAGGAAGTGTGTATATCCTATAGTACATAGGTTTGAAGGTTTTCATTAAAAAATTGATAAATGTTTGCAGTGTTCTCATTCAGATCCCACACTGCTTTGCAAAACTTGTTCCTAAATATTTTATACCATATATTGCTCTCATATTTCAACAAAAATAGAAAACATTCTCATCTATCCTATTGTGTAAAGTTATATTGAGTTGAATTTTATGGCAGTTAACCTAGAAACATTCTGTCTACCTGAAACCAAGAATTTATTGGAAAGATATGGGACAGTTCAATTCCGAAAGGAAATTTTGAATTGCATGGTTAAGGATTGATGAGATGCAGTAGGTACAAGGAACCAAAGAATAGTCTCCTCAGGTGCCTCCACTGCTGTTTATCAGCTTAAATTACAATGGATATTTTGGATATTTTAATATTTAAAATTCCTAATTAAAGCATCTGAGTGATATCACATGGTTACATGTCCATGTCCACTCCTGGCAAGTGGAGGCAGGACAACTTGATTGGATTTACTAAAAATAAAGATTTATTGGTAGTTTCTCCAACTGGGAGATGTTGCCCCAAAAAAGAATAGGAAGGAAATTAGGCAAAAACACAGGTGTTTTCTGTTTTGTTTTGTTTTTTTTCTTCTCTAAATAGATTTTGGAAATGAAAGTTTAGGGTATTGATTTGAGGTACTTATTATTTTCTAATGTAGGGATTTATAACTATATATTTCACTTTCAGAAGTGATTTGTGTGCCTCTCATATGTTGCATTCCCTCCAAAATGTGAAACCAAGTTACCTGTCCTTATTTTTCAGTCTTTCATAGTTTGACCACACACTCTTACTTCTTGAAAACACCTTCTTCTTTTAGCTCCTGTAACATTGTGCTACTCGATAGCTTTACTTCTTTGATTTACTCTTGCACATATGCCTTTCTCCTATGCCTAAAGACTGTTTTTGGTGTTCTTACCTTCTCTTTCCACATGTTCTTCCTTTTATCTACCCATATGACATTTATTAAATTTCACATTTATCACAAGTAAATTTATTTTCCCGAGCTCTAATCTAGCATTTCAAATATTCTGCTGTACACTTTTACCTGGAAAACTCAAAGTAATTCTAAAATAAAGTATTTCACTTCCTGCTAACAAATACGGAGTCTCTTCTCTATTTGTCCTTTCCTTCCTCCCTCCCTCCCTCCCTCCCTCCCTCTCTCCCTTCCTTCCTTCCTTCCTGTCTTCTTTCCTTCCTTTCTTTCTTTTCTTTCTTTCTCTCTTTCTTTCTTTCTCTTTCTTTCATACTAAATAACCTAAGAAACATATTTTACAGATATTTAAATAATTATCTTTCCATTTAAATTTAGTTTCAACCTGAATTATATCATTTCTATTTAAATCATACTTTTTTAATACTTGTGAATGTTATCTGAGTTTTTAATATAATAAGAATAATAAATGTCCTTTGAAATCACTATTATTTTCACTGTAATGATGCAGAAAGTATTGATAACTAGAAAAATGCAAAGATATTTGCTGGCTGATTTCCTACACTGGTTTACTTATAAAGGTTGGTAATTGTACTTAAAAGTTAAAATTAGCACTAAGAAATGTTTCATAATTGTTCTTTAATTAGAGACTAGATTGCAGATGATTAACTCTGTATAATTTATACATAAAATGTCTCATAATTTCAGTGAATGTTCATCTCTCAAAAGTGAACTTAATATTTATTTTAGTAATAGTGCAATTAGAAAAAATAAATCTCAAAATCACAGTTAACAAAATACTAAGAATTTTGTATGGAATAATTATAATACTCTTAAGAAATATGTTTTCTATTTTAGGGGCACAATAAAATTTTTCTATGTATATTTTGCCAATGTGATATATGATTATAAATATCTAGGAGTTGTTCTACTCAAAAAATACATTCCAAGATATTACATTTCAATCTGATTTAATATTCTACAACTATATTTTTTCTGATCCTCTAAGAAAAAAATATTTGAACAAATATATCTTTATAGGGCATTAATTAAAATATAGTGGGTAGTAGGCTTAAGTAATAATATTTGCATTCATTTTGCACTTATCCAAATGCTGATTTTATTTTAAAATGACTAATATGATTGCATCAAAACATGCATATAATATTAATTTTATTTATTAAGCCAAAATAGGCAACACAAAAACTTAAATTTTTATTTTCCTAAAACATTTTATATTATTAAATAATGGTATCAGTTTTTGAGTATAAAATAATTTTTCACTGTTCCCCGTTTTACTCTGTATAAGTATAAATTTAAAATTCTATAACAAAGTTCATACTGCAGTCATTTAAGTTATATTACTTTCAGGTCCCTGAGAACATAAAACATCTGAAAAGTCTTTTTTTTCCTTTGTATCTATTAGGAAAATTAGTGATAACATTTTCTGTAGCTAATATTAAAATATCAAAGATAGATGACAGTATCCCTCAAACAGAAATACTTAATGGAATACATCTTCATTTGACTCACAGAAAACTTGGAAATGGAAGTCAATGAGGAAAGCTGGTTTTGTTTTGAAAAGATGTGATTTCTTTCTCTTTCTTAGAAGCTAAGTTTTATTGCCACTTTATTTATAATAAAAAGTAGAAATGCATCTTATTATAACACAGGGGTTACGTCTACCACTGCCTGTCTTAAGGGATAATTCCTAACTGAGAAGTTCTACCTCAGTCAGAAAGTAAGGTTTTCTGTTATGCCGTCATTCTCTCTAAAGTTAAAAATCACCCAAATCTTGTCCTGAGAAGACTGAGTATGTCCAGGCAGACAGTATTTAGGAGAGTTTGATGCTGTATCCTTCTACTCTGCTCCCTGTCTTCAAGATGCAAGGTCCCTTTCCCTCTCTTTCTTCACTCCTTCCTTTACAATCCAGGTCACCCCTCTGCCTCTTCCTCTCCTTTCTTCCAGTCCTAATTTCATCTATTTCAGGCAAGCACACTTTCAAATATTTCTATTGTCTACTCAGGCCAGAAAATGTTAGTGTATACATTTCTGTTTTGGTGTGAACAGGCAGAGGACAAAAGTTGCCCTTGGGTTCTCAAGGAGAGAATGATGAGGAAGGGAAATATTTAATAAACTCACAGATTAATTCCTGAAAAGATAATGTTGCCATCTCATCTTGAGTACTTTCAGACTTAGAATGCTAGGCTACAGAATCTGATGATCCCAGAATTTAAAGTAGAAGAGTAACACAGATGCAGGATAAAAATCTGTAAAGATCTGGAAACTGTCATGGTAGAGCTGGAGAAAGGACTTAAATGAGCAATGGTAAGTGGAGCACCAATGAGTAGCTGAGTTTAAGAGGAGATAAAGAACTGGGCAAAAGACCTCGATACTGAATATGCAGTTCACAGAAGTAAGTCAAAATTATTACAAATAAATCCAGACAACCAATAAGAAAAGCAAGCTAAGAACATGAAAAACTGTGTAGGCAGACACCTAACAGGAGCCTGTCTGTGCAATCCAGGCTGCATGGAATAGACACACATAGGACTAAAGAAGATGAAAAAGGTCCATAATTCCAGGCAAGGGGTTTGGGGAACAGGAAGAGTGACCAGCTAAATATAAACTGTTACACAAAAGCTAATTTCTCCCCCATAAAAACAAATCTTTATATGTTTTTTCTTTAGGATAGAAACTAATCAAAGACACAGGTAGCATAACATTCAATTGCAATTAGATATACTGGCACATTTAGTTTTAAGAAAAAACAAACCTTAGTTAATAAAAGATATAATTTAGAATAATATATGTTAACCTCTTAATTATAGATATCTATCAGTTAGATGGATATCTAAATGGAAAGAGAGAAAAAATATGCTTCAGATTATGATGCAGTTAACTAGTCACCCAATAAGATGTCAATTGCTCACAACTCTATTGGCATCAAACATTGGCCAAGAATCATCCTTAAGAACTTTAATTTCCTTAAATTTTTGCCAATTAATCATTAAGATGTGTTAATGTTAACACCTGCTCCATTAGGACAAATAACATTTGTTTGACAAGCCCTCTATGATGTCCATAGGTAAGTGTCAGATGGATTGAAAAACTTGCATTCAATCCCTCACATATTTTGTATCATGGAATCTCTCCATTAATTGGAAAATTCTGGAAATTGCCAGAAAAAACGTAACTATCAAGATATTTGGATATATACCAATAGTGATTGATACTATGAAGTATTAGTTACTAACCATAGTCATGTCTAGTTTTATTCTGGTCTATTAGCACAACTACTAGTATAAACATCAATGGTTTTCAAAATTTTTATATTGAATTTTTAAGGGATTGTTTATATTAAGTAGTTATTTTTTCTGAAACAAATTTGATTAATATTTTGTATTTTTCATGCTGTCTGATACAAAAAAAGTAAAGTCTCAGCAGTTTTTGCTGAGGCAGAAAATGTTGTCTAGGTCACATGTATCTCATGACCAACCCCTGGGATAAGAATAAAGTCACTCTATGATTTTTACAGCCAACTACTAACCTTACTAAGTAACCATTAGGACAAAGGGAAAGATATAAAGGCAAATATATCTTTTTTCAATTATCAATGTGGAATATCCACCATTCTTAGAATTTTTGAGAAATCTCAATCTTCAGTTGATAAGCTATTCAGTTATTCAGATTTATCCAAAAGTTCAACAGAAATAACCAAAAAGCCCATGAAGCATACTTTTTATCAGGTAAAATATAAGAAGGTTCCCATTTTCACACAATGATTCCTACCATCATGCTGGATAAGTTTTTCACTGTAAGTAAATTTTTAAAGAAGAAGATAATTCCTGGAAAGCAGGAGAAAGTCATGATTATTTTCAATTAGAACAAGTTTGTTAATAGTGCTACTCAGGTCAACTATATCCTTAATAATTTTCCGTATCCTTGATCATCAATTACTGAGAGAAGCATGGTGAAGTCCCCAACCATAATAGTGGACTTTCTCTTTTTTTTAACAGTTCTATCAGTTTTTGCGTCATGTATGTTAACAGCATGCTGTTCAGTGTATAGACATTAGGAACTGTTATGTCTTCTTGAGACATTAACCCATTTATCATTACGTGATGCTCCTCTCTATCCCTGAGAATTTTCCTTGTTCTGAAGTTGGCTTTGCCTCAATTTTATAGCTTGTCTAGCTTTCGATTTGTGTTAGCATGGTGAATCATCCCTTATTTTTAACCTGAGTCTTTAAAGTGTGTTTCTTGTAGACAGCATATAATTAGGTCTTTTATGTACTCTGATGGTCCCTGTCTTTTAATTGGTTCAATTGGACTTTTCACATTTAGAGTAATTAGTAATATAGTTGGGTTAATAATATCTACCATGTTTGTATCCACTTCTAATTTGTTGTAGTTTTTGTTTCTTTTCCCCCCTCTTTTCCTGGTTTCCCTGGTTTTAATTAATATTATTTGAGTCTACTTCACCTTCTCTTAGCATACTAATTATACCTCTTTTAAAAAAATTGTTAGTGAGCAAGTCAGAGTTTGAAATACGCATTTTTAAACTAATCTAAGCTCACCTCAAAAAACACTATATTATTTTGTGTGTAGTGCAGCTACCCTTTAACAGAGTATTCTCATGTTCTATCTCCTATCTCTCATGACTTTGCTGTCATTGATTTCACTTATCCATGTGCTATTATCACCCAATACATTGATGTCACTATTATCGCAAAGTTATCTTCTAGATTACATAAGAAAAAAATTTTTTTTAATTTACCTGCATTTGTTTCTTCTCCAACACTTTTCCTTTTTTTGTTTAAACGTAGATCCAAGTTTCTGACCTCTATCATTTCCTTCTCCCTGAAGGAGTTTGAGCATTTCTTGTAAGGTAGATCTGCTGTTGATAAATTCCCGCAGTTTTTGTTTGCCTAAGAAAGTCATTATTTCTCCCTCATTTTAGAAGGATAATTTTTCTAGAAATAGAATGCTATGTGGGTGTTTTTTCTTCTTTTTTCGATACTTTACACGTTTTGCTCCACTGTCCTCTTGCTTGCATGGTTTAAGGCTATAAGTCTTATGTAATTTGTATCCTTATTTTTCTATAGATGGAGTGTTTTGATTCTCTAGTTCCTTTCTCTTTGTCTTTAGTTTTCTTTAGTTTGAATATGATATGCCTAGGTATAGATAGTTTTGATATTATTTTGCTTGATGTTCTCTGATTTTCTTGCAATTGTTATTTGGTATCTATCACTAATTTTGAAGCGATCTCAGCCATTATTACTTCAAACATTACTTCTGTTCTTTCTTCTTTTTCTGGTATACCAATTACACATATGTTACCCTTTGTAATTAACCCATAGTTCTGGATGTTCTGTCTTTTCTTTTTGCATTTCCATTTTGCAAAATTCTATTAAAATATCTTCAAGTTTCCTGATTTTTCCCTTGTCTGTGTCCAGTCAGGTACACTTTATTTCTGTTTTGACTTACAAAATTTTATTCTGATTCTTTCTTAGAGCTTTCATCTCTCTGGTTATATTACCCATCTGTTGTTTCATATTGTCTATTATTTCCATTAGAGCCCTAAACATATTATTTATACTTATTTGAAATTCCATCTCTAATATTTCCAACATCTGTGTCATATTGGCGAAAGGTTCTGATCATTTGTTTGCTTCTCTTGCCTATTTAGCATGCCTGTAATTTTTGTTGAAAACCAATCAAATTCTATCAGAGGGAATTGAGATAAAGAGGCCATTAGTGTGAGGTTTTATGTTAATCTGCCTAGAACTTGGGCTCTATTTAATGTTTGCCGTATCAGCGGGTGCCAGAAGCTTCAAAATCCTCTATTGTCCCTTCCTCAGCCTTTTAACTATAATCCATTGAGATTATACTGAAACCCTATTGGTGTGGTGGTGGGTGTGGCAGAAGGGAAATATTCTCTAATTTTATGGTGAAATCTAAGGTTTTTCCTGGGTCTGTGTGCCTAGGCTGTACTTTTCACAAGTGTTTCTTAGCACTCTCCTCCTATGTAACACAGGAAGGCTAGAGAGTGTTGGAGTCAGGGAATTGCCTTTCCCTTGGTGAGATATGTCTCTGATAAAGCTCTTCTTCCTGGAAAACAGGGCTTTGTATTGGGGGATATTCTAGGTGTGTTTTTCAATGGTTGCTTTTCTCTTCCCCCTGCCAGAATCAGGGAAGGATCTTTCTTGGCTCTTCACCATGAGAATCATAAATTTCCTGGAGGTCAAATGCCCGAAAGAGTGCCTCTCTCCCCGCAGACTAGCCTGCAGCTGTTTCTCACACTAACACTAGTTCACTTAGCCTCCAGCAATTTGTCAAAATTACCACTTAAGTGTCCCTACCAATTTATGGCTTCAGTTGCTTTTGTTCTTGGTAAGCAGATCTCAGCTGTGTCTCTAGATGTACCTATACTCCCAGATTGCAGAGTAGCATATTGCCCAGAAAACTTAGCTCTCTTGGATTCAAGAATAGTTTTCAGTTTTTTCACCTTTTTTTTTAATTGAAGGAATGAATTAATGGTTTTCAGGCTCCTTACATGTTGGAGCCTGATTATTTTCATGATTATTTTCACGTGATATGATTAAAATCCAAAGAAAATCAAATATGTTTTAACTGAAAAGAACATTCATGTGATATCAGGTTACAAAACAACTATAAATATAATAGTTTATTAGTTAAAATGATTTTAGCCTCAATAATAGAAAAATCTTTGTCTCAAACTAGTATAAAGATATGATATTATTTCATATGAGAAGAAATTCATAGGTAGAATAGGCTTCAGATTTTAGTGCATTCCATGTTCTGGTACTTTTCTATGATTCTCTTGATCTTCCCTCTCTAGATTAAATGTTTCATCCTTGGGCTAAGATAGTGGCAGAAGTTCCCAGGAAGTATACCATGTAAAGCAACAATCTTAAAAAGAAGCAGAAAGTTGTCTGTTCTGGATACATGGTCTTATGACTGATGATATGATCCTCTGAAGTCCAACAAAAGGTATTGCCTCCAGTATCATTGGCCAGAATTGGCTATATTCCCATTCCCACTTCAGTCATTAAAAAGAGCAATAAGAGTATCATGACTAACTTTGTATAATCAGAAAAAAACTGTTGGAGCTGGAGTTGGAGTTACAAAGTAACGTGGGAGGAGTTTGAATACCTGACCCTAGAGACTTCAGTCAGCAGGAAAGAATGGGGAATGGAAGAATGGTAATGTGAATGAAAAATGTTGCCTGCCATATCAGTAAACAAAGAATGTTGCAGCCATCAAGCCAACACATTACAGCCAGCCTACGGTGTACTCTGAGGAAACTCAGGATAAGGAGCACAGGATACTGGCCCCAGATAGCTGAGGTACATACCAAAGGAATGATTTCAATGAGGCCAGACTTTGCATCTTCCCATACATAGAAAAGCACTACATTCTTTAACTTGTGATGTCTGATTTTCCTTAATTGACAGTAATCTTTTGATGCTCTATCTGGTCTTTGTTGCAAAAACCCCTGTATATCCTGGTTCCTCCCTTGTCTCTTTTGTTTACAGATATAATAGTAATTTAGTAAGCAGTATGCGATAATTTAATATATATTTTATATTTCTTACTGCATTCATCCATTTAAAAAAATAACCTGCTTTCATACTACTTTGCTTTCCTTCCTATTTTTTGTTGCTTGAAATTTTGATCCTGATCATACTTTATATGTTCAAATCCAACTCTTCAACAAGTATGTACCTGTTAAAGAATTATATACAAGCCCAATCTTTCAGATGCAACATAGCTTAATAAATAGCATATACTGTCAATTAAGGAAGTAAGCTAAAAAAGCATTCAATTCATACCAAGAGCATTACAAGAAAAATTTTAAGACAAATATCTTTAAATTTTTGAGAATATATTTTCTGTTAAATGCAAAGGAATTAATGTCCAGAGTGTGATAAAAGAAATAAATCTATTTTTATGCATAACATCAGTCACTAGGTTTTTAAGATTAATAATTTTTACTTCTGATATACTGCAAATCAAACTCAGTAGGGACAACCACCCTGGCATAATAACACTAATCCATTGATTCAAATGCTTATAAATAAGCTTGGAAGGGTGTGGATAAAACCCATGAGTTACTCATAGATCTGAAAGCTCCATCCCATTCCACCCATTATAAATTAGTTACCATCATGCTATACCATAGGTCCACTTTGATCAATTTCAAATTAAACACATTTCACAATTCATGTCACTAGCTTATCCTTGAAGCACAGTATACTGCTAAGTTCTGAGGCTAAGATATAAAAACATGAATGTCTGAGAAATGAGGAACTAAGCTCCATCTTAAAGAGAATCTTCTTATGTTTAAAGAAGCCACTGTCAGACTTAAAGAAAACTGTAATTTGAGCAGACATTAAATATAGCCTTTGATGACATTATTTATGAGCAGTGCTTAAATAAAAAAAGAAAAGTACAGGTAAGTTTATCTGTTGGTGCTCTTTACTATCACTTTGTGTATGTCAGTATAAAAATATTAAAGTAAAAAGTTTACTTCAGATGAATTCTTAATCTCAATAATTCCTGATACCTCATGCTGGGAGTGTCTACCCTCTAGTCTGTCCTCTGGTATGTAAATGGATGACATACTTATGTGTCCTTTCTAACCCTGAGAAACCTCCTGGTGATAGCCTGTGACTTTGACCAAATATATAGGTTAAACTATTAGAGAGTCATTCATTATGGCCATTAACCATTATGAGAAGTAGGCTAGAAATAGCAATTTTGTAAGAGGCTTAAGATATCATTGAAGTAGATTTTGGCTCTCATTCCTATTTTCATTCATAAAAAATACATATTTATAATGAATGTTTAAAATGTGCTGAACACTCATCATTTATTAACCTGCAATAATATATTTAGATTGTGACTCCAAATTTCTGGATCATAAATCTTTTCATTATTTATTTATTTATTTATTTTTGGCTGCGTTGGGTCTTCATTGCTGCGCGGGCTTTCTCTAGTTGCGGCAAACGAGGGCTACTCCTCGTGGTGCGCGGGCTTCTCATTGCTTTGGCTTTTCTTTGTTGCAGAGCAGGGGTTCTAGGCACATGCGTTTCAATAGTGGCATGTGGGCATGCAGACTCTAGAGCACAGGCTCAATTGTGGTGCATGGACTTAGTTGCTCCGCGGCATGTGGGATCTTCCACACTGCGGTGGCTTCTCTTGCTGCGGAACACAGATTCTAGGCATGCAGTCTTCAGTAGTTGTGGCATGCGGGCTCTAGAGTGCAGGCTCAATAGTTGTGGTGCATGGGCTTAGCTGTTCCGCGGTGTGTGGGATCTTCCCGGACCAGGGCTTGAACCCGTGTTGCCTGCATTGTCAGGTGGATGCTTAACCAATGCGCCACCGGGGAAGTCCCTTAAATCTTTTCAAAACTAAAAACAATATGCTGACCCCAAAGGAATGTCATATAAAAAAAGTAAACTAGTACTAAAGTTTTAATGAAGAGAGGTTATTAGTTAATTATCCACCATATATATGGCTACTACCTACTGACATATATAATTTAAACCATTTAATCTTTGCTTCAATTCTACATAGTAAATATTAGAGTAATTATTATCCTTTGTCTTTTTTAGCTAAAAATTTGAGTATAACAATTAAGTTGCTACACAACTTAAAATATGGATTCAAATCAAATGCTATTTGATTCCAAAGTTAGTGTTCATTCCAGATACTCTGTGAATTGAACAAGGTTAGATTTCTATTGAACAGTGTTTGCGTAGTTCGAGGTTTTGCATACTGAGAAAAACATATAAATCTGACAGAATTCCAGAGAGAGTACTGAAGTAAGAAATAGGAAAATATGTAAAATCAAAATTAGGTTTCCATATTTTTGCCAGTCCTTTAAAAACATTTTTGCAGACCAGTGAGAATTTTCCTACTGTTTCTAACCACAGAAAATGTTCTGGTATGTTATGTTAGAGAAACTTGTTACCTACTCATGGAAGGTTACTAGAAAGCTGTAATCTTGAAATTTTTAGATAAATGATTATTTCTCCAGAAACACTACACAAACCATCAATCAATAAAGGAAAACTTGTGGAAAGTAAAATGCAGAAAAATTTATGTTTTCAATGTTTAGCCAAAAATTTTGTTCCATTGCTCATAATAAAAGTTGAGAGAAAAAAAATAGAAATATTGGGAAACATTTTTTTTTACAGAAGAGTAAAATATCATTCACGAATACTGGGATCTTCATGAAGCCAGCATGAAAACTTGGGTTCCTGTCTCAGAAACATGGTGGCCAAGTCATGGTGCCTCTCTGACCCTAATTTTCATCAACTATAAAGTGCAGGTAGACTTTCCCTCTTTCCCAGTATTTCCTGGAAGCAAATATCATAGTTTCTTATAAGCCCTTTATAAACTCCACCATGTTTGTTTTCAGTACAAAATTGTAGTGTTCTTAGGAAGGTTGTCAAGTCCTACAAACACTGTGCAGTGTTACCTTTCAGAACACTTGAAATTATCATACTCTTTGTTAAAACATGTTTTAAAGAAGATTCCTGATATGGTAGATGTTATGGGCTGAATATTTGTGTTCCCTCCAAATTCATATGTTGAAACTCTATCCTCCAATGTGATGGTATTTGGAGATAGGACAGTTGGGAGACAATTAAGGTTAGATAAAGTCTTGAGGGTCATGGGACCCTTGTGACTGGATTAGTGCCCTTGTAAGAAGAGACACCAGAGAGCTTGCTTGTCCATATAGGACACAGAGAAAAGGTGGCCATCTGTGAGCCAGGAAGATAGCCATCATCAGAAACTGACTCTGCTGGCACCCTGATCTCAGATATCCAGACTTCAGAACTGTGAGAAAATAAATTTTTTAAGTCACCAATCTATGGTATTTTCTTATGGCAGCCCTAGCAGACTAAGACAGTAGAATATGTTATAATGACGATTTATTTCAATTTTGTAGTTTAAAAACAAAAATAATACTAGGACTGGATTGGGTTATTTATTTATTTATTTTGCGGTACATGGGCCTCTCACTGTTGTGGCCTCTCCCGTTGCGGAACACAGGCTCCGGACGTGCAGGCTCAGCGGCCGTGGCTCACGGGCCCAGCCACTCCGCGGCATGTGGGATTTTCCCGGACCGGGGCATGAACCCGTGTCCCCTGCATCGGCAGGCAGACTCTCAACCACTGCGCCACCAGCGGAGCCCTGGATTGGGTTATTATGTCTAGATACTACAGACTTTTAGCGTTCTTACAAATGAAAAATTTATATTGTTAATTTTAAACCCAGAACTGTAAGTCAGAACTAACTAATAGTTAAAAGGAAGATAAATGACTCCATGGATTATTTATTTACTGTTGAAAGTGCAACAGTAAAGTTCTGAAGAGTGGAAAAATGTTCCATCTTCAGCCAAATTCATTCAAGCAGAGCTCGATCAAAGATAATATGCAGAATTCTGCCTTCAGTGACACCACAGGACCTGAAGGCTTCCAATGGACACAAGCCAGGTCTGAGCACTGCAGCTGATGGGAATTACCTCAGCAGTTCAATTGCTGTTCTTTCCAACTCTTCTTCCATATTAATGTCTACATAAGTTCCCAAAGTTGCCCAAATATCATTAATGTGGAGAAATGCTGTTCCTTTGTGAAGCAGAATAGACTAAAAATCCCACAAAGAAACTATGAGAAACTGTAAGTGACTCAAGGTGAATTTTCTATTTTAACCAGGATAATCAGAGTGGACTGAAAAAGAGAAAATATGAATTCCAGGCAATGCTTTCCTGATGATGTATACTGGGGAGCAGAAATGAGTAGACAGATCACAGCTAATAGTTTGAAAGGAGATTATATAGATGACCTAATCTACTTCAATAGCTCTTTCTTCCATGATATACTTAAGTTATTCTTACAGTACATCATGGAAGCCCTGCTACTTTCAGGTATGGGCTGAAAAATCATTAATTCACATGGTTTACAACCTTTATTTTATATGAATAGACCATACTGACTTCAAATAAAACTTTATAAAAAAGCAAAATTACATTATCTATGTTTGCATATTAATAAGATTTTAGTTTGTCAAAGTTTATTTAGAAAATAAATGAGTATCTTGAGTCTATGTAACTTTATATCATTCTTTTTTAAATTTCTATTTTATTCTTTAATAATTTTAAAGTGTATCTCTGCTATGTTTCATAAATTGTTTATCAGATCATTTTAAGAGATATTTCATTGTTTCTATTAATTTATAAACTGAATAACAAATATTTTATTAGTGCTAAAGCATATGAAAATAACATTTTGAAAAATACATTATTGCCCTGGATTTCTGATGAGGATATTGAGACATTTTAAGTTTACCATCTAGAATTAAGATGTTTCGTGAACTCAAAAGAAAACATTTATTTATTACATAATCAGAATGGACTTTCTATTCAAAGAGGAAACCTGAACAAGTGATTCATAATCGCGTTTTAAATTTTCCCTAGAAAATATTTCACATGTGGTTTCAGAAATAAAAGTCTCATTTCTTTCTACCATGCTTCTCACATAAAATTCTATATGATTTTAACCATAAATTCCAGGTAAATGAATAAAAACAAGTTTTCATTTCTACAGAAGAAGAATGGATTTTTTAAATTAATTTTTATTAGAATATAGTTGCTTTACAATGTGGTGTTAGTTTCTGCTGTACAGCAAAGTGAATCAGCTATATGTACACATACATCCCCTCTTTTTTTGGATTTCCTTCCCATTTAGGTCACCGCAGAGCACTGAGTAGAGTTCCCTGTGCTATACAGTAGGTTCTCATTGCTATCTCTTTTGTACATAGTACTGTATATATGTCATTTCCAATCTCCCAATTTATTTCACTCTCCCTTCCCCACCCCTCTCTGTATTCATATGTTCATTCTCTACATCTGTGTTTCTATTTCTGCTTTGCAAATAAGTTCATTTGTATCATTTTTCTAGATTCCACACATAAACGATATTATACAATATTTGTTTTTCTCTTTCTGACTTACTTCACTTTGTATGACAGTCTCTAGGTCCATCCACATCTCTGTAAATTGCAGAATTTCATTCCTTTTTACTCCTGAGTAATATTCCATTGTATATATGTACCACATCTTTATAAGAAGAATGGATTTTTAAATTCCTATTGATCCTTTACTTCCTATGTTAAATTCTATGATCAAATTTAGTTCCTGTAATAATTTGTACATTTTAACTCATATTTAGTACCATCTTGCTTTCAAAACCACAGCATAATTTCCCTCTAAATGCTCTTTTTACTTAAAAAAAATTTAGTACAACATTATCCCATTTTAGAACACATTTATTTTGAAGTAATCACAGATTCACTGTAAGTTGCAAAGAAATATGCATGGAAATCCTGTACACTCTTCACATAGCCTGTCCCAATGACAACAGCTTGCATGATTAAAGTACAACATCAAAACCAGGAAGATCTACTCTTCTTGCTGAGCTAAATGAATTAGTAAATTTTCTCTAAACCTTTTAAATTTTACATAAATACATCTTTACCTATGTAGGTGTATAAATGTGTGTGTGTCTGCATGTGTGCATGTGTGAATGTGTGTATAAATAACTGTATGTTAAATATGTGAAAATTAGCTGTCTCTTCCCTTTTTCTTTCACATATTTTAAATATATACTTATTAGTGTTTAAAAGACCATTCTTATCTACATATCTTTATCATACTATATTTATAATCATTCTTTGCTTCCTTGTCTTATTTCTTCTAAAGGTACGTTTCTCAATAATAATTAAGTGGATAATATGCATTCTTCACCCAGAGTTAATATAATGTAACGAATTTAATACTGTCTCAGGTGTCTTAAAATGCCCTCAGAAATACTGCACTGGGAGGACAAGTTAGAGATTTGTTTGCTCTTGAAGAATCTGAAGCAAGTGCCTCATATAAAGTTTTCAGGAAACCAATAGTATTTAATAAATATTATATAGCTTTCTCTTGGAATTTGACTTAGAGCTTAATGCTTCATTGTCATTTCCAGTATTAGTTACCAATATCCTTACATGACAGTATGTACAAGGTAATTTTGTACATCATTAATTTCACAATTCTCATGACAACAGTATGGCTAAATTTAACAATCCAGCTTTTGTGAAATAAATTATCTATCATATTGATGGAAAATTAATGACAAAACAAAGATTCTGTTTGTTTTCCCCCTTCTATTTATCTGCTTAAGTAATCTTAGATTTGAAATCCAATTTGCTGTACTTTATATTTGCATCCCCTTATTTAGACATGAGTAGGGAGGCGCAGATTTCATTTTAGGCTTTGACTTCCTTCAAAACTGGCTGTTTATAGAGCATCATTAGTCTGACAGCAAGTGGGAAGAGTCTAGGCATCTTTAGTTTTGTGTCTGGAAGGAATCTTAGAGAAAAACAATCACATTGGACTGTGGGCAATATTTTCTGTTTTCAAGATGTGAACCAAGACAAGAGGCAGCAAAATATGGGGCAAAACTTTGTATCCATTCAAGCTTTATATATCTCTAACTTGCTGAGGTCTTTAGGAATGATTAGAAGACATTTACAGGCAATCTGAAACTGGATAAATATTGAAAATTATACCATTGGTCTGTCTCTTTGATAGGACCCAAGGCAATATTACCAGATTGGTGATGGTACATAAAAAAGGAAGAATAGCAGAATGATAGGATTAGGAGATTTTCATGCACATTTAATGTTTCCAATATCCCTTGGAAACATTATTACCCTTACTTTAAAAATACAAAAAAGTAAAGTTCAGGAAAGTTAAGTAACTTACCTAAATTTGCAAAGGAAGCAGTGAGCAAAGTCAGAATATGAATTCAGTTGTGACTTCTCCAAAAGCCTCTAAATTGCTCCTCTCCCTTGAACAACTGGAGTCTTCTTTAAGTGTTTGTTTTCAATAAATCCTGAAAAGATATATAAAAAGACATAATTATTATTTTTCAGTTAATGTCAAAACAATCGTATGAAGAGAATAATGAGTCTGTTTTCTAGGAATATGACAATTAATAGAAAGGAAAATGTTCAAACAAGTTCAAGTAACTGAATTATATGTATGGTTGCAATTTCCAGAACTCTAGGTGTGCTAGGTATTCAGCATCAGCAGATATTTAACCAATCACATATACCTCCTTACATACCTGTCTAACCTCTCACATACCTGTCTCACATACCTGTGTGCATTGCCCAGCTAGAACTTTTCTTTCCAGCTCATTACTGTCTATTCTATGAGTACTTCAAGAACCTCAACTGAAGTTTTGGAAAATTGAGACGAGGCTGATATATGTTCTGGACTGCTGACATGGGTTAGATTTGATGGGTGCCGAGCAAAATTTCAGAGGACATGCGATTATTCTCCTGCTAGTTACTTACCAGGCCACATAGGCAGCATGTTCCCAGTGAGGGGACCAAAATCCTCACCAACAACTACAAAAATGGCCTCTGTATTACATAAGGAGGATGTCACATGTTCACTTGAACGACAAAGGATGGGCCACAGGTAGAACCCTGGGTCTGACCAAAATGTGCTCAGCAGTCTCATCATCCTTATATCTATCTGCTCCTTCTACCTCTCCTAAGTGGTCAGGTCTTACCACCATATGTCTCCCCTCACAGCCCTGGGAACCTTCATCCTGACAGTAGAGGCCAGAGTAAAGTTGCTTCCACCTCCCTCTGTTTGCTTCTCAATCTTGTTATGGCATAATCTGAAAATTCCTCTCCCCTCAGTATCCTCCCTTTTAGTCTGCAAAAGTCTTGCTTGCAAATTCAAAAACACAAATTAAACAAAAACAAACTGAACATAGTTTCCTCATTGTATTTGGCTGTAATGCTCCCAATTTGCCTCTAGACAATGTGAATTTTTCTGTCTACCAGAGGAAGATTTGGGATAGAAAGAAAAACAGGAAAGTACATATTCTAAGATCTTATGTAGCTACATGCATGTATATGTATCCAGGTCAGTGATACAAGTGTGCACACACACATACATAGGCATACATTAAAATAAAAATATGCACTAGAATATGAGCTCCAAAGAGAGCAGGGACTGTGCCTGCTTTCTCACCTTTCTGTTCTCAATGCCTATAAGGGTACATATCATGGGAAAAAAAAGTCTTAAACAATTGTATATCCTGGTTGTATATCCTAGACATTTGGTGTGTATGTCCTGGATATTTTCTGGGCACCATGAGATCCACTTGCCACTGTTCACCACTATTCTCTGTGCCATACGGAGCTAATTCCAGGGACTTCAACAAATGGCTCTCTTGCCCTTTGGCTTCCAATTTAGTTCAATCACTGGGTGTCATTTGCTAGAGACTGGAAGACGGAAAAAAAATTATTCCCACATCCTCCCTCCCTGAAGGTTCATCAGAGTTTGGCTATGTCTCTCTACCAAAGGCCACAACTTCTGTCAGGGGAGGCAATGCATCTCTCAGAGCTATAACTTTTCTTTATCAGTCTCAGTGACCGTTCCCTTAAGTTTTATCTGAAGCCTAAGGGTGGCCAAAGCTCTAGATAATTAAGGTCAACCCTTGATATTTCCCATTAATCCTAGCCACATCTTTTTTTTGTTTGTTTTTGTTTTTGCGGTATGCGGGCCTCTCACTGCTGTGGCCTCTCCTGTTGCGGAGCACAGGCTCCGGACGTGCAGGCTCAGGGGCCATGGCTCACGGGCCCAGCCGCTCCGCAGCATGTGGGATCTTCCCGGACCGGGGCACAAACCCGTGTCCCCTGCATCGGCAGGCGGACTCTCAACCACTGCGCCACCAGGGAATCCCTCTTTCATTTTTCCATAGCTTCTGAAGTCAGACTTCTATTTTATTCTCCACTCTCATCTGAATAAATCATGATAATATTATAAGAACCCTAGTTCGTCCAAAAGCAAGAATTCTTGCTGAGATTCTCCATTTGTCAACATTTTTACCCTTCCAGCTCTAAGGAGCCCCCTTTCAAAGCGAAGATTGTGTCAGATGAAGGGCCACAGAAGACTGTAGATAAAGGAAGAGATTGTAAAACATGACACACACAAATATCAATACTTTTTCAGAGAGGAATCATACCACCTTACAGAACCAAAGTAGGTGAACAGCAAGTAACACAAAATTTCCCTGAAAATACTGTGCTGGGGAGCCATATAAACGTGCATTCATTCCTTTTACTTTTGCAGTTTCCTTATCACTTGCTTTTTCTACTAGCAATAAAAAACAAATCAGTGAAATGAATCAGAAGTCTCATTTTAAAACTCTTTTCTTCCTAAATCCTAAAAGACAGACTTCTCTTTTCCTGATAAAGAATTTCTCCAAAGAGTTTTCAAAAATCACCTTCACTCTCAACAGATCTCTTTTTACTCCAATTGCTGTTATGTTGTCCTCCTCTGATTCTTCAAATTGGTGTGTTTTCAGATTCTTATAATGGCATATTATTCCACAATCTTCTTCCTCTACTCCTTTGAACTGGTAAGAGTCCCCACAGTACTCCACAGATTTCAACTATGTGCCTAATAGTCATGCTGTTCAACTTTGCAAACCTCACTGGAGGAGTGAAGTAATTGGAAGTGTGACGCAAGGCATTGTACACACAGTAAAATTATCTTCCCCAACCCTCAGAGGGGATGGAGCACAGCTCTGAAGTAAGTGACTGAAAGGAGGTTATTTCCTTCTTGGAAGGCAGAGATCTCACGAATTAAGTTATGGCTGAGGGATTACTTCATAAAGAAGTCAGAGGCATCTATTATTAGCCATTACCTCTATTCTAACACAGTCATAGCTCCAAAATTATTTCTAGTGTAAATTCCATGGAAAGTATAACCTCTTAGGAACAAAAGTATATTGAAAACATAAATAGAAGAATAAAAGGGAAAATATATCCAACTCAGTTTTGGTAATTCAGTTACTAATTAAGGTCAAGTGCAAACTTGCAATGTGCTTTATCCTAGTGCTCAACTACTTCTTTCATTTTTATAACTTTGGAGTAGTTTAGCTTTGTTTCATCAGAAGACATTAAGAAATTTGTTAATGGCCAAATCGAATTTTAAAATTTATAGAAATAGCTTTCAAAGTAAATTGTCTTTTAACTATTGTAGCAGAAAAATATGAGGATCAATTTTAAAAGAGATTAATAAATATATATTTATCATTATATATCAGGTATTGTTCTAAATGCTTAAATATTATTTTAATAAATTCTCAAAATTACTCTAGGATGTAAGTCATCATTATCTCCATTTTACAGATAGAGGGAATAAGTCTTAGAAGGTTAAATAATGCCTATATGGCAGATTGAGCATTCATAAAAGAGATCCATTCCTGCCCAAGACCATGTTTCTATCCAGTATGCTAAATTTTAAATGTGAAGAAAACTATTTTTGTTACATAATTTGTAGGAGTTCTTTCCAAAGTCCCAAGAAAATCACTGCTCTATTTTTTAAAAAATTCAGTTATCTCAGCAAACAGTATCCTCTTCTCTATTACATTAGCACAAGTTCACCAATTGATGCACGTGAGGACAAGAGTTTTAAGATAAAAATGTATTTTTTAGCGTAGGTAACTCAGTTATTCAATGACCAAGTGCACAGTGTTTTAAATCCTTAAAGAACCATTTAAACATCACTACAGCTCTTATTTACAAGTGCTATTTTTTAAATACAAGCTTTAATTACTTTGAGTGTTTGAACTCTTAAACTTGAGGGTGTTCAATGTATTTACATTTCTAAGATCAATAAGCATAAATTAGAAGACAAAGTCAGAGTCACAGGTCTTGTCTCTTGGCCACTACAAATGAGAGCAGATGTATACAAACACCTGTTCAAATTCTCTTGAAATTCATTTTGGCCTCAGTCCCATTTTCTCTAAAAATTCTCGCCAGGGCCTGCATTTATTTGAGGCCAATAACTGGTCATATTATTTTCCTGTATTCTAGGATAGTCATTCTATTTGATTTTCTTCTAGAATTTTAATTTTAATAAACATAAAGTTAATCCTGCTTAAGATTTCTTTCTGTAAGTATTGTAGTTTACAAGGAAATAAAAACTATTGACGAATATTAGTAAATATTAAAACCTTTAACAATGATTCAGTAAACTAAATTAGAAGAAAAGTGGCAGATTGGGGGTATTTGCAATACTTACCCAAAATGATGGCAAAATACAAAATTTATGAAGAACATCTAGAAATCAATATAGAAATACTAGAGAGCTTAAGAAAAATATGCAAAAGATAAAAACTAACCAACTCATGGTAGAAGAAATATAAATGACCAATAAATGTATGAAAGCATTATTTCATTAAAAAATCAAGAATACAATATTAAAATGACAATGAAATATTTTTAACCTTAATGTTTCAAAAATGAATACATTGGGGCTTCCCTGGTGGCGCAGTGGTTGAGAGTCTGCCTGCTGATGCAGGGGATATGGGTTCGTGCCCCGGTCCGGGAAGATCCCACATGCAGCGGAGCAGCTGGGCCTGTGAGCCATTGCCGCTGAGCCTGCGCATCCAGAGCCTGTGCTCCGCAACAGGAGAGGCCACAACAGTGAGAGGCCCGCGTACCGCAAAAAAAAAAAAAAAAAAAAAAAAAAAAAGAATACATCGATAATATCTAATATATGTGAGGTTTGGGGGAAATATCCTTTCTGACTTTCAAACTGTCAAAATAAGGAGACTGATAATGTCCAATAACGGTCAATTTTGCAGAAATCATTAGTCTCATATCTTGTGATATTGTGATGGAAATGTGACATCTTTGGAGAGCATTTAGTAAGTATAAACTAAATGCAAAAAAATTAGTTTTTCTTAAAATTTAAAAATAGGCAAAAATTGTAATTGATATCTAATTCACATACCATAGAGAAATCCGAGCACTTATGCACAATGAAACACATAAGAAAATTTATTATAACATCATTATTTTATAAGCAAATTGTATCAATAATCAAAATGTTAAACAAATACTAGGAAGTGGTTATAACAAATGAAATCAATCTAAATAGACAGATATAGAATGATCTCCAAGACATATTTTAAGCATTAAAGCAAATAATCAGAACTATATGTAAAATATAGGGACTTCCCTGGTGGTCCAGTGGTTAAGACTTCGCCTTCCAATGCAGGGATTGTGGGTTTGATCCCTGGTCAGGGAGCTAAGATCCCATATGCCTCGGGGCCAAAAAAACAAAATATAAGACAGAAGCAATACTGTAACAAATTCAATAAAGATTTTAAAAATGGTCCTCATCAAAAAAAAAAGAACTATATGTAAAATATAATACTATATATAGATATAAGTGTAACTGTATATATATCTATATTTATGTTTGTAAATATGTGAAATAAAATTCATATTTTATGGTAAGACAAGATAAATTTAAACAAAAATGTCTCCTCTGTCATTTGGCCTCTGCTCTCCCCCCGCTGTGTGTGGTGTGTCTGCATTATGCATTGGCAGGAATACCTGCTCAACCACAAAGAGCAACATTCTTCTAGCATCAACAAGGCAATTCCTTAAAATTCCTTGATCTTGTAAGGGGTCACATGAACCACCATGATAATACTTAGATCCGGATTATGTAAACTGTCAATAATATGTCATTTGATGTACAGCCATCTGTCTCAAAATAATTATGTAACTGTGCTTTGACTTCTAACACGTGGAATCATCTGGGAAATTTCTTTATAATGCAGCTATCTGGAAATCCTGACTCAGAAAGCCTGTGGTGGTTTCAGCAATCAATCAATCAGTCAGCCAGCCAGCCTGCGTGTGTGCGTGCATGTGTGTGTGTGTGTGTGTGTACACACACACACACACTTAAGAGGTCCCCAGGGTAATATTGATTGATGTGTCAGATTTTAAAATCATTCACGTTTTCTAGAAACATTGAATATAATGTGCAGACCCATCTTGTGCTATTTTTCTTTAGGGTTTAAATATATAACTGCTTGAGAGGACAGTGAATGTCTGTGTTTTTGAAATTACATATTGAGACCTGTATTTTAGTGGTTATTTTTGGTTGAATTGTATGCCCAAAAAACGATATGTTGAAATCCTGACACATTCCTTCCCCCTAGCTAGGTACTTATGAATATGACCTTATTTGGAAATAGGATCTTTGCAGATATAATCAAGTTACAATGAGTTAACTAGAGTGGGCCCAGAGAAACACAGACACACAGAGAGAAGACAACCATGTGAAGACAGAAGGTGAGATTAGAGTTAATGCTACTACAAACCAAGGAATGCCTGGGGCCATCAAAAGCTGGAAGAGACAAGGAAGGATCCTCCCCTAGAGGCTTTGAAGGTATGGACCCAGAGCTACCAAATAGATCCTCATTTTCTACTGAGTTCAGTGGAAAAGATGCTATGGGTGTTAACTTCTATCTTTTCCACCTCTTTCTTCTTATCCTTAAACTCTTTAAATTCTTTATCATGTCTGAATTGAAGGGAGTTTACAATCAATTTTAAGTGAACTTGAGGTTTTTCCATTTTGTGAAATTTGGACCATTTAACAAGTATGAAATTTCTCTAACCTTCAATTTTCTTATATATTCTCATATGTGTATTTCAGAGTGTTTTGGACAATTAGGAACAATGTATAAAAGTGCTTGGCATTGTATCTGGAAAATAGAAAGCCCATAATGTAAAGTAACTATTTCTAACACTCTCCAGTCTAGAACTTGTTCTTTTCTGATACTTTCTATTTTCTGTTATTTTCATATGCCCAAACAATTATTCCATTTGAATAACCCTCACATTAGTATCATTCAAGTATTTTGACCATGACTCACACTTAGAATATATTTTACAGTGTAACTGAGTTGAAAATCGGCTTCAACCTTCACATTTGGCCAAAAACTATTTCTTGGCTTTGGCTTCAGCTTTCAGAAGGCCAAATCAAGATGAATACTTCATTCAGTGTAATTTTTGGCAAATGTTAGTTTTAGCTTGTGTGTGATTATCATTATGCAAGTTCATGCACACACTATCTATGCATACACAAATGTATATGTAAATGTATAAATTATCATATAAATAGTTACATATTATGTAATTATATTTATACTTACATAAATATATGTAATTACATGTAAAATAATTACATATGTAATATAAATGTATCAATGTAATTATGTAATTGAATAATTGCATACATATTATAACAATACAACAATTATAAAAGTAATACACAAAGACAGGTCATGTGGGCTCCCTTATCTTCACTCAGCTAACTCACAATCCACCTATATAAAGCTTTATCTAGTCTCTTTACATTTCCTTAGAGAAAACTGTGTTCTTTACTCTGTCTTGTGAGTTCATCTTTTCCCTATAGAAAAGATATAGAAAATTCTTTCTTCTTTATGTTATCATACTATCTCTCTCCTCTGTTAACAATTACATAATTATCTATGGTTGCATAACAAACCACCTCCAGCTTAGTGGCCTAAAATGACAATGCAGAATTTCTCATCTTTCTGTAGTTTAGCTGGGTGGTTCCTCTGCTTTAACCCAGCCCCAGCCATGTGATTCTACTCAGCAGGAGTCTTAGTTTGGCTAGAAGGTTCAAGACGGCCTCACTCACATGTCTGCCAGTTTGTACTGGCTGACTGCCAGGAAGTCTCAGTTCTCCTCCATGTGTCTTCTCATCCTCCAGTAAGCTAGCCTGGTTTCCTAACATCATGTCTTCACAGTGGCATCCAAGAGGGTAAAAATGGAAACTGCAAAGCCTCATTAGGCATGAGCTCTAGAACTAATAGTGCCACTTCTGCCACCTTGTGTTGTTTAGAGCAAATCACAAGACTATCCTAGATTCAAGGCAGGAGGAGAAATAATGCCATGATTTGATGATGTGAGGAGAGAACAAAATACAGCTGAACTAACACAGATCATTACCTTTAACTGCCAGGGTGTCTTTGCTATAGACCAAGAAAGGCTGCTTTTCAAGGCAAATTCTAGGAAGGTGTTAGAGTTCAACATCAAAAGGCTAAATGAAATTGAATTAATAATTCTCTAAATACCTACTGTGCCTACAAATACCAAGCAAAATGCTGAGAGCCTGGGAATACACAGATAATTAAGTATTTCCTAGTTGTAACTGCAATTACAGCAAATTCAATGTAAATAAATGTGCTAAATACAATGAAGTAATATATAAGAGGTTGAAATAAGGGAAAGTGTTTTAAATTTTTTGATGTAAGGAAGCATTTAATTTTAATAAATTTAGCACACTGAAACAAAATTTTTTTTAGAAACTTTTGTGCATTAAAATAATGCCCCTCTATAAGGCAAAATATATTGCATTAGAAAGCAATAACATTCCCTCAAGTGTCAAGTATAAACCTTTAAAATGCATCATATGCACTTTGCTATTATGAAAAGAAAAAATTGTTAATGAATGAACTGATTTTTAAAAATATAATGTAAAAAATACCTATTTATCATATATGATAGTTTTGTCATATTAAACACTTTGATATCTCAAAATTTAAAGAGAAAAATCTATTTAATTATCACAAAATTACTCTATGATTTTTTTTACTAGAGTCTCTCTTCAAACTATAATCAATATCTGAATACCAGGAACCTAAATGAGCAAACATTTAGATTTCAATACAAGTAGTATAAGCCAATACATCGAGAGACGTTAATAAATATTCATGCAATTGTAAATCTTTTGCTGTTTATCTGCTAGCCTGAATCAAATATACATGTATTCATCAAGCTTTAGTTCAATATTTATTGAGTGACAATTAATTCATATTATTAAAGTAATCTAAAAATTCTGACATGCAAAACATAATTTCAAAAAATTATAAATTATATAATGTTTGTAAATCAGTTTATAAAAATTAAATCTTCTATATCCATAAATTTATTTATTTAATGGCTAGAAAAGCCACTTCTGTAGTGGGTTGTTATTTTTTCCACATATCTTTAGACTCAGCTTTGGTTTTTAGATAGTTTCTAGCCTGATGTTTAGTTTACTATTTCATTTGAAAATAAAATCCACTATAAGTTGTTTCTCTACTTTTTCTGATAGCTAAAAAAAATTATATACTTAAATAAAAAACAAATTAAAAAAACCTACTAATTTTCTGACCATACTTAAGTGGAAATACTATTTTACTAGAATTTTTCTTGCATAATGAAATACTTTTCAAGTTATGCGAAGTAATATCTTATCTGCATAATGAGGAAAAATATAGAGCACAAGAAGTTATTACAAATTTTACACTGTTTTTGTTTCCAAATAATATTTTTAACACCTTCTTTCATACTTCAGTGAGGATTTCACATATCTAGTTAGTGTAGTGTCAATGAGAGTCAAATCAAATAAATTATTATTCAAAGGTGTAATTCAAGTGAGAAATTAGGAACTCTAGGAATCCAGAAAACCTGATGGAATATAATCCTTGGCATCTCCTAAGTAGTATTCAAATTAGACATGTGCTGTGGGAAGTAGATGTTAAGCCAGAGTTAGAAGTTCAGAAGGTTTATTGGGAAGAAGCCTTATAGAAGGTAAGGGAGGAAGCAGTATTGGGCAAGAGGGGCCGTCCCACTGAGATGTTGCCCTGAGAACACTGCTGACTGCCCAGGAAGGTATTACAGAGCAAAGACTGCACGTTAGAGGGACTCCCTGTAGGGCACAAAAGCCAAGGCCCTTGAACTACCTCCTTGCATATTACTAAATGGGGGCCACCCCATGAGTAAGGAACCTCAGGTCAAAAGTTGGGGCACACTGTGACAAAACACACTGGGGGCCGACCACTAACCTTGCTCATTGCAGCTAGGCAGCCAGTCAGTGTCTGATACGTAGACATGTCTTCTTTTCTAGTCCTTCTTTCCCTTGACACTCATTAATCAAGACTCTTCCATTTAAGCTTTCCTTTCTGGTGGCTCCTCTGCAGCCCAACTGTAAATTTGGTGTCTCTCTACTTTAGTTCTGGTCCTCATTCACTCTAGGTCTAGGTGAAATATTTTATTCATTTGTCCAGGTATTATTATTATTATTTTATTTATTTATTTATTTATTTTGCAGTACACGGGCCTCTCACTGTTGTGGCCTCTCCCATTGCGGAGCACAGGCTCATCGGCCATGGCTCTCGGGCCCAGCCGCTCCGCGGCATGTGGGATCTTCCCGGACCCGGGCACGAACCCGTGTCCCTTGTATCGGCAGGCGGACTCTCAACCACTGCGCTACCAGGGAAGCCCCAGGTATTATTTATATGCTAAGGATTTCTCTCCTAGCACCACTGCTTGAATTTAAGACTCCTCTATGTAGCTCACAATGTGACCAATGGTTCAGGCTTAAAAACGACTAAGGGAACTCCCGGACCCACTCTCCAAGTCTGTTCTTCCCCTGGTCTTGTAAACCACTGTTCCAGTCAGAAACATGAGGCTTAAGAACTGCCTCTTCCTCACCAAACCCCCGCAAACATTTAGTTCATTAAAAGGCCTTTGGTTCTGTCTAAAATCATCCATTCATTTCTCTTCTCCTCCACTGACAGGACTTTGGTTTAAGAAAACATGATGTCTCCCCTAAATTGCAAATAGACTATACTGTTTGGTTTCCTGGTATCAAGCTTATCTTCTCATCTATTGTCCACAAAGTGTACAGAATGATCTTTCTTAAACTGCAAGTTAAATCATTCCATTCTCTTGTTTAATACCCTTTAACTGTTTTCACTTGTACTTAGAGAAAACAAATCAGTTAGCATTACCTGAGAGTCCCCGCTTGATTTGGAACAGCCTGTCTCTAATCTCATCTCTTGCTTTTCTCCTACCTCAGTGTGGACCAGTTACATTGGCCTTCTTTCAGTTTTCTGGATCAGTCACCTCAGGATTTCTACCCAGAATAGAGAATCAGCAGACCTTCGTACACCCACCACTGACATGTTAGCTATGTGAAAGTGAGCAGATCTCCTACTCTTACTTTGAACCTTGCTTTTCTCATCTGTAAAACACTGTCTTCACGGAAGAGTTGTATGATCTTAGAGAAATACTATAGAAAAATATATTCCATAAATTTTAATCTCTTTAATAAGAATTCATATTAAATTTGACTGTGCTCTGCACCCTTGGAAGCTTCGGTGAAGAGATAATTTTTAGTATTTTAGTGGACTTGGAAACAAAAACAACTTTGGATAGAAATGGATAAATTTGTCAATTATGTTAATGATTAAAAATGAAGAATTCTAGTTCATAGAAGATTTAAAAGATACCAGGAGAAAAGCCTCTGTAAATGTTCAGACCTAGCAAGGAATAATTTACATAGAGGATTCAACACAGGGACAAGATGGAATATGTCAGGAAACATATAATATGGAGCAGGTAGTTATCCACTCACAAAATCTTCAAAGTAACCAGAAGAATAGCCTGTTAGCTTGTCTGTGAGACAGTGTGTGATCCCTCTGGTATAAAGGAAATGTCCCTTCAACCTGACGAAAGTCCTTTATCATTTCTTATAGAACAAACATGTTAGCATTGAATTCTCTTATTTTCCTTCATCCACGAGGTCTTTATCTTGCTGTCATTACTCAAGGATATTTTTGGTGTATATGGAATTCTGGACTGGTGCTTCTTTTCTTTCAGAACTTGAAAGAGGTTGTTTCACCATAGGTATTTTTAAAGAGAATTTGCAGTCATTCAAACTGTTGTTTCCATATATATATATATATTTACTATTTGCAAGATTTTTTCCCCTTATCTTTGATTTACAGTATGTATATGATATGTCTGAGAGTGGGTTTTCTTTGATTTTATCCTGTTTGATATTTACTAATTTTCTTGAATCTGTACATTTGCCTTTTTGGTGGAGCTGTTAGCTGTTACCTAAAAAAAATTTTTTTTCTGCATCAATATCCTTCTTCCCTGCTTCTGAAACTTCAATGACAAAAGTATTATATATTTGTATATTATCTCAGTGGACACTGAGGCTCTGTTTACTTTTTGCCTGTTTTTTTCTTTATTCCTCAGCTTGGATGATTTCTAGTGACATATCATGAAGTTTGCTGACTCTTTTCTCTATTATTGCCATTCTGCTATTGAGCCCTCTTAATACATATTTTACTTCAGATATCGTGCTTTCCAGTTCTAAAACTGCCATTCATTTGGTTCTCTTTTACAGTTTCTATTTTTCTCCTGAAATATATCTTTCTGTTCCTTTCAAGAGTTTTTACTCATATTACAGGGCATGGTTAAAGCTGCTTTAAAGCTTATGTCTGATGATTCCAATATTTGGTTCATCTTGAGTTGGCATTTGTTCATTTGGGAGAGGCCCAAAATGGGCATTTTTAATAAGCACCTCAGTTACTCTGATGCAAGCTATTTTTAACATCTGAAGAAAATAGATAATAATACAGAATACAGTAGGTGACCCTATTTAACTTTTAATGACATTCTTCAGTCTTAGCGAAAAAGAGCTTGATAAAGACATATCCTGTCTCAAAAAAAGAACATGATTATCCTACCTCATAATGTTCATCACCACTTGGAAAAACACTTGCTATGACCCTTTTGATGTAATTATATATTTGAGATTCTGATGTCTTACTTCACTGGATACGCTCTCCCTATTCACCCCAGTAATTTGAGATATACGATGTTTTTTTATATTAAAGAATATCCCTGATTAAAATAATCAAACTGAAGAGAATGCCAAACGAAAGAATGGGAGAATTCTACATAATTAGAAGCATGAAGTCCACTTAAGAGGACATATTTAGATTGCTGAGTGCATAAAGGCCCAATTGTAATCTGATTGATAATTTCTGTGGAAAGAACATTAATAGAATTAATAATGAAGAAAGAAATGCTCACAGAGCCACTAAAATTTTTTTTTAAAGATATACATTTTGTTCCTTGGATACAAAAATTCCAGTTAGAGCTGCTCATATCAGTAATTATAATGCTCTCATCAAAAGCCTTAGAATAACAGGAAAAATGCACAGAAAAATTACACTGTAGTTTTCCCCCTACAATATTATAGAATATAGAAACAAAGTGTCTCATCAATTATCTTTATGTGGAAAAGTTCAAGTGAATTCTCTATTGTTCATCTAGAAACAGCAACTTTTAATCACCTTTGCTTTTTTCAGCTTCAGTTTTTTGAGGTGTAGATATGCATCAGTTTAACAGGAATCTCTGATACATCTCCTCTGCCTGAATAGCTTTTCTCACCAGAAACTTAGTCAGACAACAAATATTTATTTAGTATCTACTTTATGTGAACACTGTGTTAAACTCTGAGATGGCAGTCATGAAGAAACAAGTCAGAAACTTGGCCTTTTTAAAAAAATACCTTAATTCCTTCCACACTCAGTGAGTACACACCACATAGGCACAAGGAACTGTACAATGTATGTGTATACATGTTTCACACATATATATATATACACACACACATATGCAGAATTTCAATTTATGTTTTATCTGAAAGAATAGACAGAGCTCAGCCTTTATTCATGCTTAATATACAGATATTATATATGTATATATTTTATAAATATACATACATGCATTTAGTTATACACTCAAAAATTTGAATAAATGATGTGCTGTTGGATCATAGCAGTAGCATATTGAACTTTAGTGAGTTTGTTCCTTTGAAGAAAAAATAAATAAATCAAGCATTTTTATTCACTAATGTGCCTAGCACAGTATTTAGCAGAGAGTTATAAAAGCTTGAATTAACTAATTAATTTTTAAAATGATAAATACACAAATATGGAATGTATGTGCCATCTAAGGTAGTAAATTCCACTTCGAGGAAGTTGCTCAAACAGAAATTTTGAGAAAATATCAAAATGGTAATAGAAAGTAACATATTGGGTCAGGTAAACTATGCAATATTTAAATTAATTTCTATAATAATCCTCTATGAATGTATGTGAATTTATGATTATTACTTTATTTAGCTTCTTATAAACACTGTATGAATAGAAATGAATAGCTATGCCCCCTATGTGAAAACATACGTTTTAACAATATATTATTGTGGTTAATCTATTATCTAGTCATTTGAATATACATATTTTTATTTTAAGCAACGTGGTTACTGAAATGTATATTAGTATTTGTGAACAAAAGTTGCCATTATACACCTTGTCATTTTATGTAAGACTGGAAAACACCTGCTGTGAGCTAGCCAATCCACAGAAGCAGATGATAAGTACCTATGTATTTTCAGATATGACCCACACGTTCCAAATACATGTAAGGGCTGCCAAACGAAGCTGAAAATGGGCAGAAGGAAATAAGGGAAGAAGCAAGAAACATGCAAGGGGCCTGACAGACCAGACTTTAAAAAGCAATTGTCTGTATGAATAACCTTGAAGAAGGGGAGGGTCTCTCTGTGAAGTATAAAGGCTAAATCTCTTGTTTAACAGAAGAACATGGAACTGGGAACATGGGCACAATGGCTTTTGGCACAAGTTGGCTTTTGGCACAAGTTCTAGTCCTGGTGTCAGAGATGAAGGGAGGTAAAGCCACACACAAAAATTATACACACTAGAAATTTTTATGGGAGAAGGAGAAGGAGCTTCCCAGTTAAACAACCTAGAAGGCTAATGTGGCCCCATCCTATCCTACACCAGAAGCTCTTGCAAATAGCCACACCAGAAAACCTAACTCTTTTGTTTAGTAGAAATAAAAACAAGCTAGGACAAAGTGAGGGAGTAGCACTGACATATATACACTACTAAATGTAAAATAGATAGCTAGTGGGAAGCTGCTGCATAGCACAGGGAGATCAGCTCGGTGCTTTGTGACCACCTAGAGGGGTGGGATAGGGAGGGTGGGAGGGAGACGCAAGAGGGAGGGGATATGGAGATATATGTATATGTATAGCCGATACACTTTGTTATAAAGCAGAAACTAACACACCATTGTAAAGCAATTATACGCCAATAAAGATGTTAAAAAAAAAAACTGACAGAGATTTTTTTAAATGCAGTAAGAAAACATGTAGAAAAAAATGCAGTAAACTTACTCAAAGAGATATTTTCCATATTTTCATACAACAAAATTATGATCAACCTTTTGCTATGAAAAAAGAAAACAAAATTGTAAAGACATAATCACCTTTATTAAAGAAGATCACAAAGCAGAAAATTAAGAATATAGAGCCAACAAAACAAAAGGATTTGAAAAATGAGCTGGAAAACATAACAAAAGGAATTAAGACTTAAAATTTGGGAATTAATGTGTGTCACAGTCTAAGTCCACAAAACAGAACAGATACTGAAAAAACTGTGCAAATATATTACTTGAGAGTAAAATTTCAGGACGGCAAGAAGCTAAAGGAAAAGGGAATGAGGCAGAGAAGAAAAGAGAAGCAAAGTTACAGAGGGCTTCACTGAACTGGCTAAGGTATAGCGGTGAGCATCTCTTACAGCTTTTCTTGAAGTACACTTTCCTAGAGGCCTTATTGGATCTACGCATGCACTATCTGTCCTGAAGACAGGAAAGGAGAAGAATTTATCTGCAGGTTTCTGTATCCTATTTAGTGAAAGTTTACCTGATAGGACTTCAACTCTCCCAAGATTCTGAATTGTACCAGTTTCCCCAAACCACTGCTGCAGAAGCCAGGGTCCAATAGAGCAAATGTCAGCCTCTGGGTCCTTGCACAGGTCAGTGAAGTCCTCACCTGTCCCCTGTCGCCTGCAGGTTTATGGGCCTGCACTGGGATCCCTGGGTGACAAGCACATCCTGCCGTTTCTCATGCCTCAGCAGTATCAGGGAAGCCCCAGAGTTAAAGGTGGGAGGCATGTGAAGCAGGCATCAGATTACATACCACTGGTTTTTTTTTCTTTATGTGACTGGGAGGACCAGGAAGCAATCACCAAAGCAAAGCCCATGGTCTTTAGAGCCTGCAGCAACAACAACCACCTAATTCACGCCTAATAGAAGAGCAGGCTCTTGCTCGGGGTACTGTGGCCAAAAAGCAACCAAGTTCACAGATGCAGTGTGGTGCATAAACTGAGTCCAGTGTGGTGTGACTGATGAGGATGCAGTTAGTAAGCAGTGAAAATGTAGCCATAATGCATCTAGAAATAAATCTGGATGCAAGGGAGAAAGAATGTGGTTATTGGGATAAGTTTGCTGATAGCTTCACTAATGGTCGAAGACAAGGAAAGTCTCTTCCAGCTATCCAATCAAGTCATGAGAATAGAAGCATATTTAATGGTATAAATTGAAACACTAAGAAAGATTATATCATTTCCTAATTTTTTTTTTTTTTGCGGTACGTGGGCCTCTCACTGTTGTGGCCTCTCCCGTTGCGGAGCACAGGCCCCGGACACGCAGGCCCAGCGGCCATGGCTCACGGGCTCAGCCGCTCCACGGCATGTGGGATCCTCCCGGACCGGGGCACGAACCCACGTCCCCTGCATCGGCAGGTGGACTCCCAACCACTGCGCCACCAGGGAAGCCCCATTTCCTAAATTTGAATGGTAGAGGAGAGAGATGGAAGAAAGGGAATAATTATTCATGTCAAAGAAAATGAATGAAATTACCTTGCCTAAAATAAATTTAGTGATATGGCCAAGGTCACAAAATTATTAAGTAGCAGGATCAGAAAGGGAATTCAGGTCTTCTGATCCTTGGAAGGTGCTGAAATGACGTCCAGGTAGCACTATTCCATAATGCTTAAGAAGCAGATGGTAGTCCTCAGAAAACTCTGAGCTGTAAACAACAGGATGCATGAACTTACGCACGCCCAACCACAGGGAGGAGTGTGTGAACACACACACACTCACACACATACACCTTAAGATAAGCCTACGCTCATTATGAGTACTGCACATCTAGTTTTGTTATTTTTAATAAATGTTAAATTCAGAGAGGGTAAAAATCTTGTCTCCCATTTTTGTTTTGGATTTTGACAAAACACTGTGTCATGCATTTTAAATTTTAAGGAGGGATTCCTCTATCACAGATATGGTCATATCGTACATAGATGAGAGTATATTGTATTACTTAAGATACCAGAGGAATTTACAAAGTTGCTATTGACCACGTACCTAATGTCCCTCTTCTTTGGACAAACTCAATCAAAAATAGTTATATCTAAATTTCAGAATGCATTTTGGAGCATATCTCTGGAATGTGAAATAGACCTGCTAAAAAAATGCAATTTGATTTTTTAATCTTGCTTTCAAACTTTGAGCAATTTCTTATTTTTAGTTCACATTAGAGTTAAAATTAAAAATTTTAGAGTAATTTTTTTTTCTTTTTTCTGCTATTAAAGTATATCAAGTCATTTTATTGTTTAACTTGAAATATTCTTCAAATTATTTCATACTGAAGTATTGAAAAAGGAAACAGTGAACCTGACCAGAGTAATTAGTCCTACAAATATACAGAAGAGTTAGAGGTTAAATGCCCAGAGAATCAAGTGACAGTATTTACTCAGGTCCCACAAAAAGAAGCCTGACAGACATTCTGCATCAGAAAAGCGTCAGCAGGTCCTCAAGCTAAATCGTGACTTGAAGTTCTGTGGCTATTTGCAATACAGGCCTGTTCCAAGGGTCACAGAAGCTAAGCTTAGCTTTCATTTGATGCCAAGCCATATCAATAAATATAAGAAGAGTGTACTTCACCCGGAAACCTTTGTCAGCGGTGGTGCAATAGAAACTAGTTGCCTAAACCAGAAGAATGGCTGCTTGGACAGATACCATTTGGTATGCGGCATGGCTAGACCTCAAGGGTGAGAAACAGCCAATCTATTAGGGCTGATTTTGTTTTTTTCCTCCTAAAAGAAGCCTAGTACATGTTTGCCTTCTGGCTATGGCTCAGCGATTGTCAACCAGGAAAATAAGGTTTGACAGGCTGATGGGTATACTGAAAAAATAACAACAAAGTGTGATAAAGCAGAAACTAAAATAGTGGGCTGTGGTTCAGATGATGCCATTGCAACGATGGCCTGAAACCAGTATGTTTTTCCAAGACTCAGAGCAGTGAATCCACAACTGACTGCCGTTGCCACTTGGCTGATGTCTAGACCAACTTAGGGCAGGGAATGGCCAGAGAGGGTTTCAGATAGGCACTGCCAATAAGAGTTGAGGGAAGGGCATCTCCTATTTGTTGTCATATAGCTGCCAGTTTCCAAAGATCTCAGGTATTAAAGGGCTTTGCAGTAGAGACTATTGATTCTGAATGTCTTGTTAGGAGATGGTATAGAGAAACAGAGGAGACACCTAATCGTGCACAGAGACATAGCTCTCAAATGGCTGTGCTTCCATAATGTCTCAGGCAGGGCAGGACAGGCGGCCAGATTTGTTCATTTACTGTTTAATTCTGTAAGCAGCAGATTGACAAAGCAGAACCCATTCATCAATGCGTCCAGAACCAGGAGTTCAAGCTTTCCATGGAGTCTTTGTGGCAATTTAACTTAATATAGTTTCTGCATTTTTGGTGGGTTAGATGACTATGCAGGCTGGGGTGTGTTTAAAGACAAACACTTATGGGCACAGAATACATTTACGCTGGTTGAAGATTATGCGGCAGGCCAGACTGGCTTTATAGGATGATTATTTTCTGCCTTTGAGAGGCAAGGTTACATAGAATTTCCATCAGTGACACAGCCCCCATCTTTGGTGACATGTGTTACTACAGCCCTGCACCAAGGGTGCTGATACTTGATGATGCTGTTTCATCTATACTGTCTGCATACCGTAAACACATGTGCCCAACACCAGATGAAACTCAGGAATAATCAGCTGACGTTATAAACAATGGTTGCAGTTTAAAGAATGAGAGCTCCACAGAATTACCATGAATCAGAGTTGACCCTCACAAAGCTGGAATGTGCCCAGATAGTAGGAATGAAGGTAAAATCTCACCATGTATGGCCTGCCACCCCAGTAGAGTGTAGTGGTTCAAATATAGACTTTGATATCCAACAAATCACTCTTAATAATCTCTCCACTACTTCCTATGTTACTTTAGGCAATGCTAATTCTTTAAATATCAAGGAATCCGTGTATTAAAAAAAGGAAAAAAATGGTAATGAGACACCTAACTCACGGAACTTTTGTGAGGATTACAGAAGGTAATGTTAAAGTGCTTAGCATAGTGCCTAATATCACACAAGCCTAAGAAACATTAGTTATAATGATTACGATGATCACATTGCTATTTTGAGTGACATGTTTTTCTAGGAATTTCTTTCTAATTTGAAGCTCTGTGATGGGATGGCCACCCAATCACTATTTGTTACAATAGCTTTTTTTTTCTTCTTTTTTTTGTGGTACGCGGGCCTCTTACTGTTGTGGCCTCTCCCGTTGCGGAGCACAGGCTCCAGACGCGCAGGCTCAGCGGCCGTGGCTCACGGGCCCAGCCGCTCCGCAGCATGTGGGATCTTCCCGGACCGGGGCACGAATCCGTGTCCCCTGCATCGGCAGGCTCTCAACCACTGCGCCACCAGGGCAGCCCTACAATAGCTTTTTACACTGTTTTGTTACACTAAGAATGTAGAATGGGTTTGGGACAGAATAACAGATCTAATCACAAGGCAGTCTGAATAGAGCATACTACCAGCTCAGTGGAAGCAACGGGGTCCAGGGCACGTGCATAGTATAACATGACTTATGAAGAAAGCACTGAAAAATGAAAGCGATGGATGAGGAGGACAAGAGAAATTCATCTGCTAGGTTTTTCATTGGTTGTTCATAGTTGAGCCCTCCCACCATGAGTTGAAGGCACTAAATAAATCCAATGCAAAGAAGACAACCACCTCATTGAGATAATCTAGAGCCTCCTGTCCTGTTATCTGTTCATTAATACATTCTACAATAGCAAGAGTCTCTCAAAAAGTGAAACCCTCAGTTGTTATTGCCTCTACATCAAAGGGCATCTTGGATACCACTTTCAAATCCTCTCACCAATCCTGGGATTTCTCTCCCTCTCAGCCCACAGCCCTGTGACCCCCAGTTTCTCCCTTGTTTAAACTGAAAAGGCAATTCACAGTCTGTAGAGACTCAGATGGGATAAGATAGATGACAATGCTGTGTGAATTGTACAGCATTGCTGAAGGTTCAGTTCTAGGAAATCAAATGGCTATCAAATGTGAGTTCAAATCTAAGCTTTAGCACTTAATGATTATGTGACCTTGGACAAGTTAAGGTATCTTTAAATCATAGTTGAATAATATTTTTAAACGAGAGAGAGAGGGAGATTGATTTAGTGTTTAAATCATTCAACTAGAGGCTTTTTTCCCTAGCAAAACGTAGCTCTACAAGAGAAGCTTAATGTGTGTGTATGTGTACGTATGTGTGTGTGTATGAATTCTGGTGGCAGGGATGACAGGAATCTAAATAGTTACTAAGTGATCAGAAGAGTTAAGAGCTCAGGGAGATCAGCTTGGTGCTTTGTGACCACCTAGAGGGGTGGGATAGGGAGGGTGGGGGGGAGGGAGACGCAAGAGGGAAGAGACATGGGGACATATGTATATGTAAAACTGATTCACTTTGTTATAAAGCAGAAACTAACACACCATTGTAAAGCAATTATACTCCAATAAAGATGTTAAAAAAGAAAGGACAAGACAAAGGGAAACAACACTAGATTTTAGCAAAATACACTTGGCATCTTTGAATAATCTAATACTATGAGTTTTCATTAAATGTCCATCCTTATATGTTATTTCAAAATACAGTTGACCCTTGAACAATAGGTGTCAGTGCCCCTAACCCATGCATGCTGGAAATTAACTTTACAGTCAGCCCTCTGTAATTACAGTCTCGCATGCACAGATTCAACCAACCACCGATCCTACAGTACTGTGTTACATATTTATTGAAAAAATCCACATATAAGTGACCCCACACAGTTCAAACCTGTGTTGTTCAAGGGTCAACTGTACACCATTTATTTTGCACACTGTTCATGTTATGCCCTTGTTTTCAGTAAGCTTTAGGCTGGCTAAATGCAAAGGCATGCTTTTGACCCATTATGAAATCCAACACAGATAGTAAAAAGATGTTAATAATTTAGTCCCTTTTATGATGAAACTTTACTAAAAACTTTTTCTAATTTAAGAAAAACTTCAGATTTGCATAGAAGTTCCAAATAAACAATAAACCACATATGTCCTCTCCACTGATATTGAACAGATGATAAAAATTTGCTGTCTTTCACTGAGGTATCCTTTTTCAGTAAAGGATACAGCTAAAGTTCAACTCATTATCCCTTTAAACTAGCCTAAATTACCAGGAGACGCTCTTCAGAAGTTGGTGTGTATCATTCTCATGCACCTCCACTGCCCCTTTAGGCCTTCCCATATTACAACTTTGGACAGTCCAAATACATCTAGACATCAATTAGAGGTGGTATAGGTGATCTGTCCATGCTGTCCTCACCTTCTAATTCCCTCCATCTTAAGGATGTGTTTTTGTAGCCTTGGGCTTTTAGTATAACTGCTTATCATGTCCCTCTAACTCTTCCATTATCATTAAAGTAAGAATAATAAAAAAAAAGAGTTAGGAGCATTTTTGAGCTTTTCTCAGCAGGTAGCACACGTTTGCAAAACTATGGATTGGATTGAAAAGATTTGACTGAAAACAGAGAAAACGTAGTTATGGTTACATGGAAAGGCATTTTAATAATTGGCACAAGAAGAAACAAATTTTCTAATTAAAAAAATCTAGGGAGATTCTCTAAGAAGAATAAGGAGAACCTCTCCTTTTTACTGAGAACAGACTTGATGGCTCCCCCAGAGGTGAGAGTCAGGAAAACCTGCAGGTGGTGATAACAAAGTATAGAAAATGTGAACTATAAACGCAGCCTGGGTGGGATCGTTATGGGTCAAGACATCTGGAGATAACTCCCCACCTGTACACTCATATCACACACACACACACACACACACACACACACACACAAAAATGTCCTTTAAGCCCTGAATCGGTTTTGACCTTGTGGCCACGTAGCTATCAATTCCAAATCACGTCAATATTCCTGGAATACTTTTGGCCTTTCTTGAAATGGCCAAAATAACAGGAAAACTACCAAGGAATAAAAACATAACACCAGAGAGATAATCAAGAACATTTTACAGTACATAATATTTTACCCAAATATGTTGAACAGTAAAACTGCAAAAGCAATAGTAAAAATGTTTTATGTAGTTAGGAGGAAAAAGCCATGTGTTATAACAAACCAACTCTAAGTAAAATGCATACATACCTTAGAGTTAATGATGTGCATTAACATGATATTTAAGAATGTGGACAATACAGGTTTTGGATAGGAAAGACACAATGAGAAAAATAAATTATAACATGCATCATAGCCCACACTATATTAAAATTTGGCCTTTGAGATTATATAGCATTAAACATACACTATGAGGACGAACTTCATCCACCTAGTTATACAGGAACTGCTAATTACAACCTGATTTCACTTGGAGCAAAATACCAGAGCTGAGGCAAAGCCACCCCTGCTAACTAAAGAAGAAACGGAAAGGAAACAAGCAGTCCAGTCCCCCAGGATTACACTTCTTGGTTGTGTATTGCATCGATTTATATTTTTCATGAGCTTTATCATCACATTTACTAGATTAATTTCTAAGCTATACCAGCCAGACTGCCTTTTAGTATTATTCATTGAACATATTTCTATAGGCTACAAAATAAATAGTACATCCAACAGGCTATTCTTTTAGAACCTGAAAAGCACAAATGGTTTTCAAATTCTTGAGAATAAGCCTAAACAGTTAAATACACTTTGTTAAGAAAATAAATTAGCCTTTTTTTTTTCATGGATTTACAAGAATATTGATAGTCTCTGGTAGCTGTTCCTATCTCTAGCTCTTGTCTGGGGTAAAGAACAGGAAGGGATGACCATGATATTGTGAAATTATGCAGATAGGTAGAAGTAAAAAGAGGGCTACAAGAGCTGTGGGCCCAGACCTCTGCCTGGTTGGGCACCATATCTGAAAAATAGAGATGGCAGTATTGTGGGCAGATACTTATCACTGTAAATCATTAGGTGTCTCAGGCTTAAAAATAAAAATGTATCAGCGGGCTTCCCTGGTGGTGCAGTGGTTGAGAGTCCGCCTGCCGTTGCAGGGGACACGGGTTCGTGCCCCGGTCCGGGAAGATCCCACATGCCGTGGAGCAGCTGGGCCCGTGAGCCATGGCCGCTGAGCCTGCGCGTCCGGAGTCTGTGCTCCGCCACGGGAGAGGCCACAACAATGAGAGGCCCACATACCGCAAAAAAAAAAAAAAAAAAAAGTATCAGCTACATCTCATGTTTTCCCAAACTCAGTATTATTGGACAAAATAATGGCACTAGGGAGGCAACGGGCACAGAAAAAGTGCCTCTGTTTGTATTTTCAATTTATTATTCTCCAAACATTTCATTATAACTTGGCCCAGCTCTTAAGTTCAAATGGTGCACATTCTGAACAAAATGAATATATGATGAGGGAACCACCATATGGCCAGGACATTCATCTAAGCTTTAATTTTAAGGAAAAATAATAAATTAATGATTTTGACATTCTGTGTTCCAGTGGGAAGAGAAAATTAGTGCGAGAAACAGATGAAGAGTATTAATTCCATATGATGAAAACGTTTTGAAGGAAACTGAAATGGGCAAACTTTGATTTGACATTTTCTTATAACTTGTCCTGTGCTTGCTTTGACTTTATCTATCACTTAGAATATGCTCTTAAAAAACCAAAGTTCAATAATTGAGTTAAAAATATAGGTGAATTAATTACAGTTGTGATAAATGGTAAATATTAAAATGAAAAAAGATTCAAATATTTGTCTTCATATATTTATTTGCAATTACTATTAGACTAAGAATTACACATCCATTATTTTAAATGGGAAGGAAAACTAGATAATTCATGAGTCAAAGTTTAATTTGTGATTGTATCATGACATAATCATTTAATGATTTCAGTAAGTTCATATAAATAGGAAAACATTTTTTGTCAGAAGGAGAATGTATTAATATCAGATTCTAAGAATTAAAAATGTGCATACATTTTTCTATATCTCATTGGTAAATGTGGATTTCTTCAAATAAGAACATCTGACTTAAAGTAAATACTTTGTCTTGACAAAAGCGCTGAAGTTGCTAATTAATAGCTTCTCTGCTGTGTACTGAATAGGGCAATAGATTATAAGTAGAGAAACCTGGATATTAATTTGGGTTCTGCCATCAGCTATCTGAGGGATCTTAGCAATATGCTAGAGGTTTTAATTTCTTTAGGAAACAATGAGAATTATCTAGGTTGAGCAGATCCAGAGGAACCATAATCTGGAATTTCTTTCTCTTACCAAGTAAGAGTCGTGTCATGCTCAAATCAGAGATTGATTTCAGTTGATCTTAGTTTCACATTTGCTGTGGAAACACCACTTAGTACTAATGTTGATCAAACAAAAACATCAGAATCCATGTAATACTTATCACACGTTAGAAATTTGTTGATCAAGATTTGCATATTAGTGATCTATTAGACTGCTTATTTTTTGACAACAGTTATTTGAAAAGTGGAATCACTTAGCCCTTCCATGATATAAGTTCCAGAGAGATTCAGAATGACCCAGACCTTCAAAATATCAAAATTTGCTTGAATTCTTAAAAGGAACTTGGTATCAAAAAATAAAAGAAATCTTGAGGAAGTACAGGTTTCTTTTCCTGTGCCAAAAATGGTGAATTCCCTCAATGTGCAGCACTGCTGTTTGCTTATTGGAAAGGAATGAACAATTGGGAAATAAATCATCTTTTTGGCATTGCCCTTTTATCTTTATCCTGTTCAAATATTTATTCCAGGGAACACTTACAGAACGACAAGTGCCACTTGGCATTTTGCTATAAAATATCAGGTTTGTTTTCAGTTCTCAGTATGGAAAGTGAGCTTATAGTCTCAGGAAACATAATTAATTATCACTATGTTTGCAGTAATTTAAAATAGCCATATCAAGGAAGAGCGCTTATGACATTCAACTGATCTCATTTATTATTGTGCAGACTTCTAGCATCTCTATAGTTAATGGCCCCTCAGTATCTTGTTAGCAACACCATTTTTAATAACTTTAACACAACTAGATTGAAAATAAATCTCTTTGGGGATTCAGGCTAAAACATAGTAAAACAGTTTTTAGGTTAACCACATTTTTCTGTTTTTCATCATTCATTTAAAATCAGTTGAAATTTTAAGACTTAAATACGCCCCCATAGTATAAGTACTGTCATGTATAATCTCAAAGACCAAATTTTAATATATTGTGGGCTATAAAGCAATTTAAAATGAATAGCTATCTTTAATAAGTAATAATGATCATGTGTCAGATGTTGCACTAATCTCTTTTCATATGTTTTTCATTGATTTAACATATAAATTTTGAGGTCCTACTATGTGGAATGCCTACGTAAGGAAATAAGACAATGGTGAGAATAGACATAAGATCTCTACCTTAATGCACTCCCGGTTTATAGGGAAATATACTAATCATGAATAAATACAAAATTACAATTTTTATCAAAAAAATAAGTGCATGCTAGTCTCAGAAAATATAACTTCATGGTGGCCTTCCAATTATATAAGTAAGAAGTGTTATTACATCATTCTGGGAACTTTACTTAATCTCTATAAACCTAAATTCTCAAAAATAACTAAACCCAAGATTCAAACTGAAGGTATATATCTGCAGTTCTCAGGTGGGACTATACTTTGTTATATAAATAAGTTATCTTTAATTATCCTTTCTCAAACTTTTAAAAAATAAATTGAATGAGAATATTGAACCATTCTAGAATGTCATCAATAGTAAATACTAATTTTTTATTATTTTATTGAAAGTATGTGTATCAAATTGTCAGACTATGTTCAAACCTTCAGTATAATGTCATCACAATGACATCTACAGCTACCTAAAAATACTTTTTTTCTATTTTCTATTACCACATCACAAAAATAAGATTGTATGCTTTTTTCCCCAGCCGTTTGTAGGGAATGCATGGTTTAAGATTTAAGTAAGCCATGTGACATATATAAAATTCACTACTGGGGAAAGGTATGATTTTCAAATCAATTCAATGAACAATCCCAAAAGGTAGCTGCTCAGAATTGCTAGGGCTGTTTTGCAGTCTAGCTGTTTCTCACACATGCAGCTCAATGTAGCATATTCCAGGGCAAGTAACAGCAGAAATTTAATTATTTAACAAAGGTCGACAATTCTCCCGAGCAACACCATCTAGGCCTGTTTGACTTGCATATATGAGCATATTGTTTGACTTACACATATGAGCGTATTGACAGGGACACAGTACAATAGTATAAAAGCAACCATGTTGTCTTGTCTCATACTAAACTATCATGAACTCCACTTTTCACCTATAAAGTGAAAAAAATACCTTCTCCCAAAGTGAAGTTATAAAAGAAAATACATGGAGAGCATTAGTACTGTATGTAACACACTTTCTTTTCTCTTTTTCCTCTTATTCAAACATTTTCTTCCTTTCAGCATCTATCTCATATGTTGAAAGTGTGCCCTACTGCTGCTATAAGTAGAGATTCTTTCCATGGAAAAGCCATGAATGATGGAACTCACGGGACTGAAGCTCACTTTACTAACTCCTAACCAAGTAAGTCAAATAATCTTTAATGTGCTTAAACATCTAATAATGGTCAAAAATTTGTGCAAAAGTGCCTAAGACCTAAAAACTTGTAACCGTAGAACCACTGCAACAAAAACTGAGATGGATTCACCGCAATAATAAAAATAATAATAGATTGGTATAACAGAAGAATATTCCACAAAGAAATGTCAGTGTAAAAGAGGCAATTAGTAACCAAATATCTTGGCATTTCAATGGATTAGGAAAATAATGGTATGTTGAGCAAATAGTGCCAGTCCCAGAGATCATGCATCAGATAGAAACAGTGGATGAACCCCTTCCTGATATCACATATAATTATTATAAGACTACATAAATTAAAATTTTAAACATAATACAAATGATATTTTAGGAAAGAATTTAGGACTACATCCAATCAAGAAATCCAGATACTACTAAAAAAGCAAGGTAAATTTAACTGTGAATTTTAAAAAGCTAAAAGATTAACAGTGGCCTGGGGAAACATGTGCAATATACCTAGGAAATATAGAGTTAACATTAATATGCAGAAAGTTTCTAGTAACTGATTTTAAAAATGGAAACAATTCAATATAAAAATCTGCAAAGAATCAATAAACATTTGAAAACAAGCTGAATTGTGCAGCAGCCAGGGAAATATAAAGTATTATACAGTGATATATCAAGTTTTTACCCATGAGATTTAAAAGATTTAGAAATACCATACATTGATGATCCATTAATCATACATTTGTGAATGCCTACTGCTGTTTAGAATTTAACCTTGCAATATCTTTTAGAATTATAAATGTGCATGCCCTTTGATCTAACAATTTTGCTTTTAAGAAAATATCCTGGAGAAATAAAATATTTATAAAGATTCAGTGACTAAATAAAATACTTCAAAACCATTTAATTAAAAAATTAAATCAATTGAACTTGATGGATGGTCCGAAGGAAGTCCATGATGCATTAATGAATAAGAAAGCCAGCTTGCAAAAAAAAAAAAAAACAAACAACAAACTGTGATGCATAATCCTTTTTTAATAAAAATAATTCATGAGAAAACATGGCATGAATATGTGTTTGTATGTATTTAAGACTTAAATACGCCATATTTTGTATGTATTTATACTTCATATTTATATGAAGTATATTTATACTTCATATTTTGTATGTGAGTGTGAAGAAAGATAGTAGAAGTTATCAATCACGGCATCGACATTGTTATACTATGAAGATAGAAAATGGAGAGGAGAGAGAGAAGACTATTATTATTAAAGAAATACATAGCTCTTAAAATAATTTCAGTGGTTGCACTGAGTCCCTGATAATTTTGTTCACACTTTTAAATTCTTTATCAAACACTCATTCTGGACCAGCCTATATACTACATATCTTTGGAGGTTTTCCATCATACACAAAGATTATAAAATATTATCTTTTCTTCCTAAAGAATTCATATTTAGAAAATTGCTTAAGTATCATACCAGGGATTTCAGAGGACAGAAAATTTATTTCAGCTAAAATCAGGAAATTTTCATGGATGAAAAACTTTTAAAAATATAAAAAGAAAAATGTTTTTTAGGGAGCTGGAATATAACGGAAGCTTCATTTGAAATTCTAGGTAGAGATGGTAAAAAAACACACACACAGGCGTGCGCGCCGACACACACACACACACAGCTGAATCACAGATAATCCCTCCTTCAGTGTTGAGGAAACATAAAGAAGATCATAAAAAGAGAGGAATATCCAGAGGAAACTGCGGAAGGAACCCCCATACCATAAAAATGGGAAAAACTAGTAAGAAGAAAAACAAAAGGAAAAAAAGAAATAAAAGATTCAGCCATGATTCAGTGTCTACCGGCTCTATTCTTCTCCCTCCATTCCAGATGGAAAAAGAGACTGCACCAATAAATTCCTAACATCTCTCACTTAGTATCATCTAATTTCCAGAAAAACAAACTGTGACAACCATTACATATGGTCAGAATTTCAGCAAAAGAGGAAAAATTGCAAGGAATTTCTATTTTTAAAGGTTCACTATTATGAGACCTCTATCTAAAACTGAGATATATTCTCCATAATGACAGAATAAAATCCAACTAGGTGAAGTGGATTTTGACTAACATATGTAAATAATACATATGATACCTTTTAGATGGCAACAGGGCCCATCAAAGTTGTACTGCACTACAATACTCTATTTTCAAACACAAAGTAAATACAACAGTACTCATTGCTAGTTGAGTACTAGTTAAGAGAAGAAGAAAAACAATTCTCAGATGAGGGGGGATGGGTGTTAACAATAATTTACTCATGCTAACTATGAAGAAATTAAATGTTGCATAGTGCTACCAACTGAAGCATAATCAACTTGAAAAATAGATGCCAAGGGAAATTTTGCAGACTAGGAAAATAAGTAAATGAGAAACATAGTAGGCAGAAAAGAGAAAAACACTCTAGTCTGGAATAAAATATAGATTTAGGAATAGGAATATATTTTCCCAAAATGCTTTGTGCCCTAGGATAATTTAATATGAAGATGAATTGAATACATGGAAAACTCAGACACCATATGAAAATACAGAGGGTGGAAAGGAGGGATGGGAGGTCTAAGAAAATCAGACTTACACTATTAAAGGAATAATTATTGATGTTCTTCATTCAAAGACCACCAGAGGCACAACTGTAGTTGAACAAAGTTGAACTTATTGATGCATTTCAATGATGGAGATCTCACACCTTGAGCAACCATGGGATATCTCAGGAAGAGGATGTTAGAAAGAATTTATTATAGGATTTGAGCTTGTGTTAGGTGTTTTGGGGAAAGGCTTCAAAAAAGCAAGACTTTACTCTGGATTGGATGCTGTCAGAAAGCAGGGTAATTCTATTGATTACCTTCACAATTCTTATCAGAGAGACAGAAAGAGTGAAGTGAGACTAAACATGTAATTGAAAGGAAACACCAGTCACTTATATTAAGCAAGATAAGAAAACATTGAGCCATTTTTACAGTTTGGATAAAGTGGATGTTTTATCTGCATTCAGACATGATTACAGGGTAGTCTTGATTTTGTGTTGATCCACTAGGGTCACATAGTGACCTTGTCTGATGTCGGTGTTCTGTGAAATTATTTGGGTTCAATAGGAGAACACCAAGGCCAAGTGATAAAGTCCAGCTCCTAGAAATATCAAGGACTAAACAGCAATGCGAGGCCAGTTCTATGCTGTCAGAAACTGCTTTTCCTTTTTTCCTTTTCTTCTTATTTTTAGTTAATAAACTTTACTCTTTAGAGCAGTTTTAGACTCACAGCAAAATTGAGTGGAAAGTACAGTGCTCCCATATGTGCCCTGTCTCCACACACACACTCACCCACTATTGACGTCCCATGGGACAGTGGAAAATTTGTTAAAATTGATGAACCAACACTGACATGTCACATCACTCAAAGTCCACAGTCTACATTAAGGTTCACTCTTGGTGTTGTTTACTCTATGGGTTTTGACAAATGTATAGTGACACAGATCTACAATTATAGCATCAAACAGAATAGTTTTCACTGACATAAAAATCCTCTGTGTCCTACTATTCATTCCTCCCTCCCTCCCAATCCTGGGCAAACACTGATCTTTTTATTGTCTCCATAGTTTTGCCATTTCTGGGGGTTTATCATATATTTGAAATCATACAGTATATAGCTTTTCATATTGGCTTTCACTTAGTAATATTTAAGTTTCCTCCATGTCTTTTCAGGGTTAGATAGCTCATTTCTTTTTTGTGCTGAAAAATATTTCATTGTAGATGTACCACGGTTTGTTTATTCACTCATCCACTGAAGGGCATCTTAATTGCCTTCAATTTGGCAATTGTGAATAAAGCTGGCATAATATCCATGTATAGTTTCTGATGTGGACATAAATTATTAATTCACTTGGGTAAATACCAAGGAGGATGATTGCTGGATCATATGGTTAGAGTAAGTTTAGTTTTATGAGAGACTGCCAAACTGTCCTCTAAAGTGGCATTTTTCATTCCTATCAGCAATGATTGAGAGTTCCTGTCCATCCTCAACAGCATTTGGTGCTATCAGTGTTTTAGATTTTGATAATTTTAATAGGTCTGTAGTATTATCTCATGGTTGTTTCAATTTTCAACTTCCTAATGACATATGACATTGAACATCTTTTAATATGCTTATTTTTTAGTTTTATAACTTTGTGGTGAGGTGTCTTTTCAGTTCTTTTGCCCACTGTTTAGTTAGGCTCTTTATTTCTTATTGTTGAGTTTTATGAATTCTTTGTGTACTTTGGCAAGCTGTTGCTTATCAGATATATCTCTTGAAAATATTCTGTCCCAGTCTGCAGCTTATCTTCTCATTCTCTTGACATTGCCTTTCATAGGGAATAAGTTTTAAATTTTAATGAAGTCTAAATTATCAATCTCTTATCTCATGGATCATGGCTTTGATGTTGTATTGAAAAAGTCATGCTTTACCCAAGATCATCTAGATTTTCTCCTTTGTTATCCTAGGAATTTTATGGTTTTGTATTTTACATTTAGGTATATGATCAGTTTAGAGTTAACATTTGTGAAGGATATAAGTTCTGTGTCTAGAGGCTTTTTTTTTTTTTTTGGCATGTGGGTGCACAGTTGTTTTAGTACCATTTGTTTAAAAGCTTATCTTTGCCCCATTGTATTGCCTTTGTTCCTTTATCAAAGATCAGTGGACTATATCTATGTGGGTCTATTCCTGGGCTCTTAAATCTGTCCCATTGATCTGTTGTTCTTTTACCAATACCATGCTATCTTGTTTATTGTAGCTTTATAGAAAATTTTGTAGTCAAATATTGTCAATCCTCTGATTTTGTTCTTTTCCTTCTGTATTTAGTTGGGTCTTTTGTTTTTCCATTTAAACTTCAGAATTAGTTTGTTGACAAAAAATGAAATTAAAAATACTCTAGATGGGATCAATAGTAGAATAACTGAGGCAGAAGAAATGATAAGTGACCTGGAAGATAAAATAGTGGGAATAACTACTGCAGAGCAGAATAAAGAAAAAAGAACAAAAAGAACTGAGGACAGTCTCAGAGACCTCTGGGACAACTTAAACGCACCAACATTTGAATTATAGGGGTCAAGAAGAAGAAGAGAAAAAGAAAGGGACTGAGAAAATATTTGAAGAGATTATAGTTGAAAACATCCCTAATATGGGAAAGGAAATAGTTAATCATGTCCAGGAAGCACAGACAGTCCCATACAGGATAAATCCAAGGAGAAACACACCAAGACACATATTAATCAAACTGTCAAAAATTAAATACAAGAAAATATATTAAAAGAAGCAAGGGAAAAACAACAAATAACACACAAAGGAAACACCATAAGGTTAACAGCTGATCTTTCAGCAGAAACTCTGCAAGCCAGAAGGGACTGGCAGGACATATTTAAAGTGATGAAGGAGAAAAACCTTCAACCAAGATTACTCTACCCAGCAAGGATCTCATTCAGATTTGATGGAGAAATTAAAACCTTTACAGACAAGCAAAAGCTGAGAGAGTTCAGCACCACCAAACCAGCTTTACAACAAATGCTAAAGGAACTTCTCTAGGCAACAAACACAAGAGAAGGAAAAGACCTACAATAACAAACCCAAAACAATTAAGAAAATGGGAACAGAAACATACATATTGATAATTACCTTAAAGGTAAATGGATTAAATGCTCCCACCAAAAGACACAGACTGGCTGAATGGATAGAAAAACAAGACCCATATATATGCTGTCTACAAGAGACCCACTACAGACCTACAGACACATACAGACTGACAATAAGGGGATGGAAAAAGATATTCCATGCAACTGGAAACCAAAAGAAAGCTGGAGTAGCAATTCTCATATCAGACAAAACAGACTTTAAAATAAAGACTATTAGAAGAGACAAAGAAGGGCACTACATAATGATCAAGGGATTGATCCAAGAAGAAGATATAACAATTGTAAATATTTATGCACCCAACATAGGAGCACCTCAATACATAAGGCAAATACTAACAGCCATAAAAGGAGAAATCGACAGTAACACATTCATAGTAGGGGACTTTAACACCCCACTTTCACCAATGGACAGATCATCCAAAATGAAAATAAATAAAGAAACACAAGCTTTAATGATACATTAAACAAGAGGGACTTAATTGATATTTATAGGACATTCCATCCAAAAACAACACAATACACATTTTTCTCAAGTGCTCATGGAACATTCTCCAGGATAGATCATAACTTGGGTCACAAATCAAGCCTTGGTAAATTTAAGAAAATTGAAATTGTATCAAGTATCTTTTCTGACCACAACGCTATGAGACTCAATATCAATTACAGGAAAAGATCTGTAAAAAATACAAACACATGGAGGATAAACAATACACTACTTAATAATGAAGTGATCACTGAAGAAACCAAAGAGGAAATCAAAATTACCTAGAAACAAATGACAATGGATACATGATGACCCAAAACCTATGGGATGCAGCAAAAGCAGTTCTAAGAGGGAAGTTTATAGCAATACAATCCTACCTTAAGAAACAGGAAACATCTTGAATAAACAACCTAACCTTGCACCTAAAGCAATTAGAGAAAGAAGAACAAAAAAATCCCAAAGTTAGCAGAAGGAAAGAAATCATAAAGATCAGATCAGAAATAAACGAAAAAGAAATGAAGGAAATGATAGCAAAGATCAATAAAACTAAAAGCTGGTTCCTTGAGAAGATAAACAAAATTGATAAACCATTAGCCAGACTCATCAAGAAAAGAAGGGAGAAGACACAAATCAACAGAATTAGAAATGAAAAAGGAGAAGTAACAACTGACAGTGCAGAGATACAAAAGATCATGAGAGATTACTACAAGCAACTCTATGCCAATAAAATGGACAACCTGGAAGAAATGGACAAATTCTTAGAAATGCACAACCTGCCAAGACTGAATCAGGAAGAAATAGAAAATATGAACAGACCAATCACAAGCACTGAAATTGAAACTGTGATTAAAAATATTCCGACAAATAAAAACCCAGGACAAGATGGATTCACAGGCAAATTCTATCAAACATTTAGAGAAGAGCTAACACCTATCCTTCTCAAACTCTTCCAAAATATACCAGAGGGAGGAACACTCCCAAACTCATTCTACGTGGCCACCATCACCCTGATACCAAAACCAGACAAAGAGATGTCACAAAGAAAGAAAACTACAGGCCAATATCACTGGTGAACATAGATGCCAAAATCCTCAAGAAAATACTAGCAAACAGAATCCAACAGCACATTAAAAGGATCATACACCATGATCAAGTGGGGTTTATTCCAGGAACGCAAGGATTCTTCAATATACACAAATTAATCAATGTGATACACCATATTAACAAATTGAGGGAGAAACACCACATGATCATCTCAATAGATGCAGAGAAAGCTTTCAACAAAATTCAACACCCATTTATGATAAAATCCCTGCAGAAAGTAGGCATAGAGGGAACTTTTCTCAACATAATAAAGGCCATATATGACAAACCCACAGGCAACATCATCCTCAATGGTGAAAAACTGAAAGCATTTCCACTATGATCAGGAACAAGACAAGGTTGCCCACTCTCACCACTCTTATTCAACATAGTTTTAGAAGTTTTAGCCACAGCAATCAGAGAAGAAAAGGAAATAAAAGGAATCCAAATCGGAAAAGAAGAAGTAAAGCTGTCACTGTTTGCAGATGACATGATAGTATACATAGAGAATCCTAAAGATGCTACCAGAAAACTACTAGAGCTAATCAATGAATTTGGTAAAGTAGCAGGATACAAAATTAATGCAAAGAAATCTCTGGCATTCCTATACACTAATGATGAAAAATCTGAAAGTGAAATCAAGAAAACACTCCAATTTACCATTGCAGCAAAAAGAATAAAATATCTAGGAATAAACCTACCTAAGGAGACAAAAGACCTGTATGCAGAGAATTATAAGACACTGATGAAAGAAATTAAAGATGATACAAATAGATGGAGAGATATACCATGTTCTTGGATTGGAAGAATCAACATTGTGAAAATGACTCTACTACCCAAAGCAATCTACAGATTCAATGCAATCCCTATCAAACTACCACTGGCATTTTTCACAGAACTAGAACAAAAAGTTTCACAATTTGTATGGAAACACAAAAGACCCCGAATAGGCAAAGCAATCTTGAGAACGAAATACGGAGCTGGAGGAATCAGGCTCCCTGACTTCAGACTATATTACAAAGCTACAGTAATCAAGACAGTATGATACTGGCACTAAAACAGAAATATAGATCAATGGAACAGAATAGAAAGCCCAGAGATAAACCCACGCACATATGGTCACCTTATCTTTGATAAAGGAGGCAGGAATGTACAGTGGAGAAAGGACAGCATCTTCAATAAGTGGTGCTGGGAAAACTGGACAGGTACAAGTAGAAGTATGAGATTAGAACACTCCCTAACACCATACACAAAAATAAACTCAAAATGGATTAAAGACCTAAATGTAAGACCAGACACTATCAAACTCTTAGAGGAAAACATAGGCAGAACACTCTATGACATAAATCACAGCAAGATCCTTTTTGACCCACCTCCTAGAGAAATGGAAATAAAAACAAAAATAAATAAATGGGACCTAATGAAACTTCAAAGCTTTTGCACAGCAAAGGAAACCATAAACAAGACCAAAAGACAACCCTCAGAATGGGAGAAAATATTTGCAAATGAAGCAACTGACAAAAGATTAATCTTCAAAATTTATAAGCAGCTCACGCAGCTCAATAACAGAAAAACAAACAACCAAATCCAAAAATGGGCAGAAGTCCTAAATTGACATTTTTCCAAAGAAGATATACAGATTGCCAACAAACACATGAAAGAATGCTCAACATCATAAGTCATTAGAGAAATGCAAATCAAAACTACAATGAGATATCATCTGACACCAGTCAGAATGGCCATCATGAAAAAAATCTAGAAACAATAAATGCTGGAGAGGGTGTGGAGAAAAGGGAACACTCTTGCACTGCTGGTGGGAATGTGAATTGGTACAGCCACTATGGAGAACAGTATGGAGGTTCCTTAAAAAGCTACAGATAGAACTCCCATATGACCCAGGAATCCCACTAATGGTCATATACCCTGAGAAAACCATAATTCAAAGAGTCATGTAGCAAAATGTTCATTGCAGCTCTATTTACAATAGCCCGGAGATGGAAACAACCTAAGTGTCCATCATCAGATGAATGGATAAAGAAGATGTGGCACATATATACAATGGAATATTACTCAGCCATAAAAAGAAACGGAATTGAGTTATTTGTAGTGAGGTGGATGGACCTAGAGTCTGTCATACAGAGTGAAGTAAGTCAGAAAGAGAAAGACAAATACTGTATGCTAACACATATATATGGAATTTAAGGGAAAAAAATGTCATGAAGATCCTAGGGGTAAGATGGGAATAAAGATACAGACCTACTAGAGAATGGACTTGAGGACATGCGGAGGGGGAAGGGTAATCTTTGACAAAGCGAGAGAGTGGCATGGACATATATACACTACTAAACGTAAAATAGATAGCTAGTGGGAAGCAGCCGTATAGCACAGGGACATCAGGTTGGTGCTTTGTGACCACCTGGATGGGTGGGATAGGGAGGGTGGGAGGGAGGGAGACGCAAGAGGGAGGAGATATGGGAACATATGTATATGTATAACTGATTCACTTTGTTATACAGCAGAAACTAACACACAATTGTAAAGCAATTATACTCCAATAAAGATGTAAAAAACATTAAATTAAAATTTTAAAAATTAAAAAAAATTATTTTGTTGATATCCTCAAAACAAATATGTTATAGTTCCTGAAGTTAAAAGTCACAGAAATGTGAGGGTTCCCCTATGACTGCAATGTCTTAGAGTTTTTAATTCTCAGAGTTGTCCACATTGAGCCTCCAGCAATCTGTCAACTACAGTTTCGGTTTCCCTACCCTGGCACTGTTCCCATGGAAGTTTCTGTTCATAGGTTTCTGCTCCAGTAAATTGTAATGCTCTCTATCCATTCTCCAATTCTGTGTGTCTCAAACTTTAGGAACAGCAGTTAGCTCTGTGACCTCTTTTCTCTGACAGATCTAATAAAATGAGTTGCTGATTTTTTAGTTTGTTTAGCCTTTTATTTTTTGTTAGGACAGAGTGTAACTTCCAAGTTCCTGACATGCCAGACCAGAAACTGAAAGTCTGTGTTTCACAATAAAATAAATTGGAAACTACAAGTAGGAGAATAGCTATGGCTGAAAAGTCAACTATTAACTTAGAAAAAAATCTTGAAATAATAACAATAAAACACAGAGTGAAAAAATTAGAAAAGATGATAATTGGTAAAACTAATTGGACTCCATGAAGTAGAGAACAGAAAATAGAACTAAACATTTTCAAAAACAAATAGCAGGAAAAAATCCCTGAATTGAAAGAAAATCTGAATATTCAGATTGATAGAGAATATCAGGTTATTTAAAGAACTAAATAGGCGTCTACAAGTAGTGGTTGGGGAGATTGGGGGAGGAATGCAGGAGAGTTTGGGGCCTTATCCATCATTAGAAAAGTAAAAGTCTGTAGATATTTGTAGAATTTCCTAAAAGTTCTGAAGTAATGAAAAGTTGGCCTCAGAATATGATACCCATCCACATTGCTATTAACCAGTAAAAGCAAAAGATAAATATTCTCACCATTAAAGAACTCAGTAATATAAATCTGCTGAGCTCTTCTGACATAACACAGAACAAAATAAAACAAAAGAAGCAACAACATGGACCAAAAAAACAACTTGATGAAATCCAGCCAAGCTGTAAGTAAATAAAGCTCTGAAATTTCAGTAAAACTAAATGTATTATGCTTGTGCAAATAGTTTTTCTAGCTTTCGAACCATTGAGAAACTATAATTTCACAGATTTCTCCAAGCCATTGTTTACCTTCTCTTATTTTGAGAAGTATGGCTGTATTACATGTAAGTATGTGACCATGTATTAGAATTTAACAGAAAAAATTTTTTTCAGGAATTTATGAACTTCAGATTAATGTTTCCTTAGTAGAAGAAATAATAGTTCTTAACATTTCCGGTTAAGGCAAATAAAACAATTATTACATTTTACAATTGATTTCATGGTAGGTGTTCTTTTAATTCAGGTGCCAGGAAGACTTTCTTGAGATCTTTCATGTGTAAGAATGCTTATGTATCTTCATTAAGCCTGAATAACCATGTAACTATATATAATTTTCATAGACCAAAGTTACTTAAAAAATGGTGTAGACATTGTTTCATTAACTATAGCATCCAGTAAAATGGAAAATTTCTGGAGAGCTGTGACTATATTTCCCACTGAACAGGTGACTTGCTTTTTCTGCTTGCCCATATGGCCAGCTAACACTCTCTAAATATGCTTAGAAAAATGTTTGAGGCAATGTTCGGCTAATGTTAACAATGTCATTTGATGGTATGATTTTGAATGTATTTGCAATTTACTCTTGTACTTTATAATCTGAATGTTTATTGATGTATATATTTTTAAATAAAATGAATTTTTTAAAGGGGGAAGCATGGAACATGGAAACAGATTCAGTGGAAAGCACAGAATGTATTTGAGGAGAATGCATGAAATGATGAAGGTATGGCTGTTACATAAACTGAAGAAAGGATTCCATGCCAAGCTGAAGAGCTTAAACATGGTCAATTAAACAAAGAGGAATTATTGGAAGGTTGTGCATAGAGTAAGGTGTGTTCTTCAAGAGAATTCATATGCCAGGCATAGTCAGATAAAGAGACATTTGAAACAGAAGAAAACCTGCAGTTTCTTTCTTTGGTTGATATGAAATAGATAATGAGACCTGAAGAAAAGGAATGATAAGGTTTTGGATTTGGGGCTTTATTTTCCTTTTCCTTCTAGCAACTTCCTAACATGAATACTGTATGAAGAATACTGATGCATATGGAAGTGCTAAGGTCATACTCAAAATTAACTTAAAACATTTGAGAGCTGAGATTTGCCTCTGTCCTTAATTCCAAATCAAGCGGCCTAAAAATGCATTGCAATTATTCTAACAAATCATGAAACCTAGGAAAAAGAAATGAAAGAATATAGCCCTTCAGAAGTTGTCTTTTTAGATTCTATAGCCAGAAAAAAACCAGCGTCAGTGTCTTACGACACTGGTGGCTTAGCCCCTGGCTGGGAAAAAGAAATAAGCACCATTCTTTATTATATAAGTTCCATTTGGTGTTTGGAGGGTTTTCTTTTTTTTCCAGTGTATCTGCGAAGTACTAAAATTTAAAAAGAAAATCACTTGATTATTTGACCTAATACAACTGTAATGTCTGGAAGTTGCCCAGATGCCAAAAATATTACATAGCTCTTTCATTCTCAAGAACCTTAATCTTGCTCTAGCCTAGGGCTTTAGGATTGCTTCCTACATCAGAGCAACTTATAAACTAAAAATTTTTTAACAGAACTATAAAATGCATCTACTGAATGACTGCTTTATGAGAGAGGGGTTATAGGAGATAATGGGATCATATGCAATTTTCCATGGAAATATGAAAATCTTTCATCATTTTGTACTTTCCACTGAGTTTAATATTCTAATTCCAAACATTCTATTTTCTTTACCTTGTATAAAAATATATGATAAAACAGTGAAGTAGGCTAGAACTTTAAAGATTACATTTTTAGTCTCATTTTTTTTCTAGTGGGATTCAAATCTAAATTTATAAGACAAAATTCATGAACTACAATGCAGTTCTAAAAATATGGCATATGATTCTTTAATAGTATACCAAAATGCTATATAAGTATTCACGGAAACAAATAATTATTGTTCATAATACCCTTGATTAAACCAATGATTTGACTACCTTAGAAAAGTATAACTGAAACCTTACATCTTACATTTTATAACCACATGACCTTCTAAAAGCAGACAGAATTGAGCTGAAACGTTACAAATTCTGGATATAGTCCAACAATACAATCCAACTTCTGAAAATGAAATCACATCTTAAAAATTATTCCCTTCACTTTACAATCCATATATTTAGAATCAGTTTGTGTTCAAACCTAGAATTACAGTAGTTTATACCACTAATTTAGGAGAAATATGCTTGCCTTTTCCTCTAAGTCTTTATTCCAATTTTAATGCTTACTTGATAATTATTTTTTATATATATATATATATATATTTGTAAACATCAACAATTTATTCATCTCAGGATGCACTGCTTGAATGTCTAGAAAGTAAATGTGCAGTAAAGGATAGAAAAAATATTAGGGTAACATCATTAGGACCTTATCAAGGAAATATAAACAAACAAACAAAAAATGCTTTAACATCTCCAATTGCAATCTCAATGGCAATCTTCCAACAAAAAATAACAGACTAAAAGTTGTTGGCTTTGTTTATAAGTGGTTTAAGATTTGTACTGACAAATCACTAATGAAGGGGTTAAGAGCGGTAACGACCAGGAGAAAAAACAGGTTCAGTTGAATTTTTAAGCTTTTAAAACTGGCAGTCATATAATTTCAGTAAAAACATTTTTCATAGCTATATTTCTCTGTTTTTTCCTCCTCCCCTGTTCAGTCTGTCACAGTTATACATATTCTCTAAAGACCAGCTCAAATGCCAACACCAACACGGAAACTTCCCAATCACACCTTACTTCAAATGAGAGCTAATCTCTATTTAAGTAGCTAAGTGGCCAATTATTGAGTAGCTCCTATCTGCTAATGAACACTTGCTGTTTTATTTTTAATTTTCACGACAACTTTTCACAATGCACGTTAGAACCCTTAAGTAGTTTGCCAAAGGCGATACAAGTTCAGCTAGGATTTGAACTTAGGAATACTAGTCGCCAAATCTCATGTTCTCTGTACAAATATATGTTTTTTATTCTGGATAAAACAAAAGAAAATAGACTATCTCAAAATAGTCCTTATACTCATTCTGGTTATAATTTACTACTGTTCTTAAAAATTATCTGATTGATATCAATAGGATACCTTCACGTTTCACTGGAATGTAGTAAAAACATTTATAGCCCCCTGCAGATTCAAAAGAATATAAATGTCAATACTGTCTGTGGGTAGGCTTGCTTGGCAGTAAAACTTAACTATATTTATGTGTAACTCAGAAATTCTACTAGGTGAAACAGAAATAGAATATATAAGCAGTGGAAGGCTTATCCTGAAACAGAATATATAAGCAGTGGAAGGCTTATCCTGAAACAATTGTGAGAAAGCAAATGTGAGAAGGAGCAAATTGTACCATCTTCTTCTTACCAAAAACACTTTCAATAGAAATTACTGTGTGCTTCTTATTGTTGTTTGTGGACCAAATGACTAAATTAAAATATTGGACTTTTCCTCTTAGTAACCTGACCTAGAGTTAGCATGAGCTGACAACAGGGGAAGGATGGTACATCAATGGCCTCAGTATGGGAAGGTCCAGGATCACCACTAACATGCTTAACTATATTATATTGAAGGAACCACTGGGATATTCTACTTGGTTTGCTTTTTCTTTAAAAATAACTTATTTTTAAGTGGCTCAGTCCCAACTCTAAATCATATTTTAAGGAACTGAAAACTTCTTAGTACTTTATTCAATAATTCCTAATTCAATGCTATTCTCTCCTCTTACTTTTAGCTTTTAATTATTTCAATGAGTCAATAGTCAGATATTTCTCCTGCATGATATTAATGAAACCCTGGGACTCCTGAATGAAAGTTTCTTATAACTTTCTTCACAATAACATATTTTAACTTTTCTTATAGGTACTCATAAATTAATTCACATATTTATTTATCTTATATTTAACAATTTCCCTACCTGTGCCAAATGCATAAAGAGATGAATACAACCTAGATCTTCCTCTAAGAAGTTAGTTGACTCTGTCTGCACTGTACAATATGGTAGCCATTAGGGCCTGTGGCTATTGTGCACTTGAAATACAGCTACTTAGAAATGAGGGTGCTGTAAGTGTAAGATACCCACCAGAATTTAAATACTTGAAAATTTTAAAAGTACATAAAATATCTCATTAATATTTTTATACTGACCACATGTTGAAATGATTATATGTTGAATATGCAGGGTTAAATATCATGTATTATTAGATTAATTTCATTTCTTTCTTTTTAATGTTTTAATAGTTGAACTAGAAAACTTTAAATAACATTTGTGGCTTGCACTATATTCCTATTAGGCTGAACTGGTCTATAAAATCATAGAGGTAGTTTATAGACTTAAGGAAATATATGTTCTAAATATGCACTAGAATATTAGATATATAAAAACATGTCAATTGGGACTTTATTAGAGTTTCATCAAAGCTTCAAAGCTGAAGTAAATGAGGTACAAATGCACACAATTCCAAATTGCAAACGTAGAAACATAAATGTGGGACTAACTAAGAATGAGGCAGTCAGGTTTAGTAACTAATACTAGTCTCCACTGTACATCAAGCATGGTAAGGATTTATTAACTGGGGTGTGGGGAGCTGTTATAAAGAAATTGCTAGGAGTATAGAATACTGAGTATAAAATATTCTTCATCCCCATGGTGGAGAGGATGGGGATGCCCCCTAGCCCATCCCACCTCAAGGCAAGTGAAGGCGGCACTGAGAGAACACTTCCAGAGGTTGTGGATGCTTGCTTGGAGGGAAACTCATAGCTTGCTACCTGAAAACATGCTGACTGAGATGCTTAAACTCTTCAGCCTGTGCAGGGTGGGTAACAAGACAAAAGTCAAAAGCATTCCTGGGAGAACCGTTATATAGAGGTTGGAGGTAGGGCACAGCTACCTGAAATGATTTTCATCTGAAATAGTCTGAAGACAAGAGGCTTCATTTAACAGCATGCAAAAAAAAAAAAAAAAAAAAGACAATAATGGGAACAAGCTGCACTCCTGTGGTTGGTGGGTGAGTATACTTCAGTTCCCTAAGGCCAGGTAGATACCACAAAGGTAGCAGGAACTGACATGTTTTGAAAGGCTACTGCCCAAGAGAAACACCTACTAGGGTAAAAGGGGTTCCAGAAGAAAGAATCTGTATGGGGTTCCACTACAGTTTAATAGCTGTGAGTTGATTAATATAAAGTCAGCCAGAGAATGTATCACCACAACAGGGGACGGTGAAATTCAGAAGGCTTTTCACAGTTTTGAAAAGATGCACCAATAATTCCACACAAAAGAGCAAGCACTAGAACACCTATTTCTCACCAGCTAATATTGAACCACAGGTGTCAGCTAAGGAAGGAAATATTTGCCCATATTCTTCTCATTCTGCTTTACCAGTCCATCTCTACATGAGCCGGAAGCTGAGAGTGAGGGGCTAACAAGTGGAGTTAAACAGAACATGGAAGGTCCAGAAGAGATCACAGCATTCTTCCCTACTGCCCTGGAAAAGCAGATCAGGCTTGAGCTGAAGGTTCAAGGAGAAGATTGATTGTGACAGCAAAGCTTTGATGTAGACTTGTGCCAAATTTGAATCCCTGAAAACAAATATTTTGATTTATTTATGTTTGTTTGTATTCTTAATTATTTCTAATGTCTGGAAGTAAACAGACTGATATGGGATCTACCCAAGATCCCATAGGGTGGAAAATTAGCATGCGATAAAGCATGTTTGAAACAAGTGGCCAGAAAAAATAAAGTGATCCGCTTATCATAGCTATCTATTTCTGCCTATTAAGTACCTATTAAATGAGAAATGTGGTGAATTGTGAAAGATAACTTATCAGAGCAAGTCGCCAATGATTTTGAAACTTGCTTCTTATACAGATTAACTTTTTATACTGTCAAAGGAAAGGAACTCCTATTCTTATTTGATACTGCCTCAAAATGCTTTATATAAAACTTATTAAACTTTAAATGTTACGTCACACAAATTATAAATTTTTACTTCTTTTAAATAATAATACAGGAAGCAGTTATATTTGCCAAATAATTTTAATTCCTAACTTAACTAGACAATATTTCAGAAAAATACAGAGCGAGACAAGTGGGGCTCTTCTTATAGAGGTTTAAGATGTAAAATGTATCTGAATCTGTGTGGAGACAAGTGAGTAGGAACGTCCTAGAAGTGGCTTAGATAGGAGTAGAATAAACTCATCAGGGAATAAACTCATCATTATGTTTTTCTTCCCAAAGTCTCCTTCTGGGGGAACATTTGCATCTCAACTCATTCAATCTTTTTTTTTTTTCGGTACGCGGGCCTCTCACTCTTGTGGCCTCTCCCATTGCGGAGCACAGGCTCCGGATGCGCAGGCTCCGCGGCCATGGCTCACGGGCCCAGCCGCTCCGCAGCATGTGGGATCTTCCCGGACCGGAGCACGAACTCGTGTCCCCTGCATCAGCAGGCAGACTCTCAACCACTGCGCCACCAGGGAAGCCCTCAAATCATTCAATCTTGAGGGGGCATAGAAAACCGATGCCCGGTTCAGACCTCAGTGCCCATGTTTCCACAAAGGACCAGCAGAAATTGTCAAGACTGGAGGGGCTTTATGTCAGTGGTGGTAGCGAGGCACATCAGAGTGATGTGCAAGTTTTGTTAGAAGCAAGATCCAGCTCCAGATGAAAAAAGAAAATGGTATGGGAATGGGGAGAGCTCCAGGTAACATACATGACTTTCTGGAACAAAACACTGCTCAAGTGATAGAATGGAAGCAGAATCCCATGACAGACAACAAGTTGAGCAGGAAAATAAGAGGTGGGGTTAGGAGCAGAAAAGTCAGTCTGCTTATACGTACCTCACACTTGAAAGGTATTTACTTTTAACATTTTATTGAATTGTAACATAAAATGAAAGTGCAAACATCCTAAGTGTCATCTTGATAACTCTTCACAAATTAAACACACCTATGTAATCAGGACTCAAAATAAGAAACAGAATATTATCAGGGTTTTGATGCCTCTTTAATGATTCCTTTCAGTCATTACCATCTCCCCAAAGTTCCCATTATCCCGAACATAAAAGCATAAATTAGTTTTGCCTAATTGTTTTCTTTTTTTACTTTTATAAGTTAAAACTATACAGTATGTATGCTTTGTGTCAGACTCAAGAGTATTTTGTAAGATTCATCCATATTTTTCTGTATAGTTGTAGGTCATTGATTCTCATTGCTGAACAGTAGTCCACTGTGTCACTATATTACAATTTATCTACTACTCTCTAACTGGGCATCTGGATAATTTCTAGTTTGAGGCAATTACGAATAGAGCTGCTATAAACATTCTACCTCATGTCTTTTGTTAAGCCTGTATACATATTTCTTCTGGGTATATACCTAGGTATAGAATTGCTGCCTTGTGAAATATGCAATTCAGATTTAGTAAATGCTGATAAACAATTTCCTCAAGTTATTGTAATAATTTTTGCACCCACAGGATTGTAGGAAAATTTTGTTGACTCTACATCTTCATTACACTTGACCTTTCTATTTCATTTTAACCATTCTCATGGTATTACATTGGATGTTTTGATTTGCATTTCTTAATGACTAATGAAGTTGGATGGCTTTTTATATCTTTATTAGCTATTTGGATATTTTCATTACTGTGTCTTCAGTGTTTCTCCCCATTTTTCCTATTGGATTACTAATCTTTTTTCATATTTATTAGGACTTCCTCATATATTCTGGATATTTTTCATATATACATATTTACAAATATTTTCTCCTTTCCTATGTGTTATTGTTACTCACTATTAATGGTACCTTTAATTACAGAAGTTGTTAATTTTGATATAGGCCAACTTAACTTTTTTCATTTATGGTTAATTCTTTTTGTGTCCAGTTTAATAAATCTTGCCTACTTTAATGTCATGAAGATGTTCTCCTTTTAAGTTTTCCTTTAAGACTTTTATTGTTGTGCCCCAGCCATATTTAAATACCATATAAATTACTCCAGGGCACTGAGGCAAAGTTTCTGTCTAAACCCATTGGCTGGCATGGAAGAAACTTCTAATATCTCATCAGACTAGGCAAGGCTCTTGGTTCAGTATCAAGATAGGGCTATGCCTCCTCAAAGCAGGACTTTTCAAACATTCATCTGAACTTGGGAGCTCTAAGATTTTAAAGAAAAGAAGCAAGCTTCTTTCAATACACTTACTGTCTAATTATGGTCCCAGAAGATGTCAGAGAGTAATATGGTGAGAGTGAAATTTGCAAGAAATGTAAAAATAACTCTAGTTATAATAGCACTGATTTCCATTAAGATGACATCAAGCTGTTTCAAGCTCATCCACAGCCTGAGGCACAAGCTATTAGTGCAGAAGTGTATAATAGCCTCCTCTCCTGTTTTGTCACATGAGAGCTATTTCAGTGCTCCATGTAGAGGAATTCAGGGAGGTACAGACAAATATGAAAATACTTCTTGTATATATCAGTGAGTTAGACACTACAACAGTCAATGGCTGCTTGTTACAAATTGATATACTGATAGCATTAAATGTAATCTGTGTTTGGACATCTATCTCAATCAACTCTGATTATTTTGTTTTCTTACAAAATCTTCAAGGTCTAGTTTTAATCCTTCTCTCGCCATTTGTCATCCCAAACATATTTCCAGGAAATATGACCGCAGGGGATATTCTGACATTTACAGGTGTTGATTAGGGGCAGCTCATTCTAGCTAACATACTTCCATCATGTGAAAGTTCACAAAATATATAACCAAATGATGCTGGAAGGCATTGATGCACCTTAGGGAAGCCAGGTTGTTACACAACCCAGACTGCAATGCTCTATGTATTTAGGAGTTTTTATTAAAAAAAAAGAATTTGAAATATTTATCTGTGCTCACCTAAGATCAGTGCATCTCCCCAGGGATTAGATACAAGGAAAAAAGTAAAAGAAAATTCTCAGCCATTGGTTCAAATTCATTAGTTCCTCATTAGGCTCAAGAAATCTGCATTTTCCAAAGTCTAAAAGAATAATACATGGAAGACAATGTGTTTTATACATAACTAAGATACGTAGTCTATCACTGTCAGTTATTACCTTTGTAATTCATCTTTATTTAAAATGGCATGTAACATCTCAGTAGTATTTATAATAGAGAACATCTGTATTATTTCATAAAATGCACATTGCATACAGCTGTTCATGGTACTGCCTGCAGCTATGGGATAGTTTGCTTAGTAATGCCTGGGCTTCCTATTTTATCTGTGAAAAGAAAAGCATGAAACCCAGATGGTCCGTATCAATCATGCTGTAAAAAGTGTTGCCTGGTCTTCTCCTTCTCAGCAGGACTCCTATTGATCTGAGTTCTGTCAGGATCTGATACAATTGTGGACAAGTCACTTTTTTTCCAAAGTCTCATGTTCCTTATTAGTAAAATGAATATGTCTGTTTTTTTAACTGAAGTATAATTGACTCACAATATTGTGTTAGTTTCAGATGTACAGCATAGTGATTCAGTATTTTTACAGATTATACACCATGTCTGTTTTAATTTTGTATTTTGCAAAGACCTGAGTTTTCATGGGCATGAGGACAAGCAAACAGAGCTCCAGAAAATTCTGCCCTCTATCATATATTGTAGCTCTAGAAACATATTTATTTAAATAAAATACTTAAACCTTTAAGCATGATTAACAATAATGCCCCTTTACTTTCTAATGATCTTTGAATCCCTACAAAGGAAAGGTAGTTATTGTAAGGTGTTTAAAAACTCTTAATTTAATTTCAGAATTGAAATTTCATCATGGCTTGGCTATTCAACCAGTGTTAAGGGAGAAAACAAAATCTCCCTCTTTGATCCCTTCATCTATAAAAAGGGGGATTATAGTAATTAATGCCTCATGAGGTTGCTGTGATTAGCAAATTAAGTAATGCAAGTAGAGTACTTAGTATAGATCTTAGCAAATAGTAGGCACACAAAAAATATCATCAGTGCTCTTTCACCTTTTGTCATATATAACATGCACTCTCTTGATCAAGTACAATAATTATATAAAATTTAAATTGATTTTGCTATTAATTATAGCATTTTTATAATAAGTCAAAAGCTACCCTCAAAAACACAAGGACTCTGTATTAGTTTCCTAGGGCTGCTGTAACAAACTACCACAAACGGGGTGGCTTTAAACAATAGACGTTTATTCTTTCACAGTTCTGGAAGCTAGAACTCTGAAATCCAAGTGTTAGCAGGGTCATGCTCCCTCTGAAGGCTCTAGGAAAGAATCCTGTCTTGCCTCTTCCTAGCCTCTGGCAGATGCCAACAATCCTTGGCACTTCCTGGCTTGTTGTTTTTTGCCTCCTTCTTCAAAGGGTCATCTTCCCTCTGTATGTGTCTATTTCTATCTCCCTCTCTTTTCTCTATTATAAAGACACCTGTCATTGGATCACTGGATTTAGGGTTCATCCATATCCAGTATGACCTTAACATGATTACATCTTCAAAGACTCGGTTTCCAAATAAGGTCACATTCACAGGTACTGAGCATTATGACTTCAATATACCCTTATTTGGGAGACATAATTTAACCCACAATAGGCTCCGTAAAGATATAGACAGATATTGAGCTTAAAACGCTAAATAATTTAATGGAAGTATGCATATTCTAAAAATAATTAGGCATTAATAAAAAGAAGTTGAAGAAGTCTTGACATAATATAAACAAACCTAACTATATTGAAAGTATGCCTTTTTAAGGTATAGATAACTCAATTGTTTATAATATCCTACAAACTTCTCCCCATATTAATTTTTTTTTTTCGGTACGCGGGCCTCTCACTCTTGTGGCCTCTCCCGTTGCAGAGCACCGGCTCCGGACGCGCAGGCTCAGCGGCCATGGCTCACGGGCCTAGCCGCTCCGCGGCATGTGGAATCTTCCCGGACCGGGGCACGAACCCGTGTCCCCTGCATCGGCAGGCGGACTCTCAGCCACTGCACCACCAGGGAAGCCCTCCCCATATTAATTATTAATTCAATGTAATTCCAATCAAAGTAAGAAAAGATTTCTGACTATGGACGTGGACTTCAAACAAAATAAATCTAAGATTTATAGAACTCAACCAAGTGTTAATAACAGCCAAGTCTAATTAGAGGGAAAGGAATATGTTTATAGATCTTGAACTACTATATAATGAGAAATTATTAAGCTATCATAATTATCACATTGCAACACTGGCACACACACAAACAAATAGATGAATGGACCTAATTAACTAATGCAGAAACAGACCTAAATATACATGAAACCTTGGATTATGAAAGATATGCTATTATAGATCAGTGATGAACATTTAAATGCTGCTTTAACAATTGCTTATTTATAAAGGAGAAAAAAATTGAATCCCCCTGTTATGTAAACAACTCCAGACAGATTAGAAAACTAAATATGAAAAGTAAACTTTAAAGTGTCTAAAATACATGTAGGAAATTATTTGTATGATCTCTGGATAGGCAGAATGTCTAGAGAAATTATAAATTCTAAAATGACATATTAAAGAAGACTGATAAAATTGATCACATTAAGAGTCAAGTCTTCTGAGTGATAAATGAAAACATAAAAAGGTGAAAAGATAAGTCAAAGCTTTTGGAAAAACAAATGTTAGAAAGTATCTATGCACATAAACAAGAAAATAGACAAATACTTTGTAGTATATAGAAAAAATGTAATTCTATATATCAATAAAAATAAGCTATCAACATCAGAGTAAGTTAAAAAAATCAATTTGCAGAAAAATTTAAATAACATCATCCCATTTATATAAAATTAAAAGGATAAAACAATGCTTGGGAATAAGAAAAAAGCCAAGATAGTGGTTATTTCTAGAGAGGGTCCAAATAAGAATAATATGATTGTGTCAGGATATACATTTCTTCAGATGAGAAGTGTTCATAAATATTAACTCATTATTCTTTATACCTTTCAATGTATGACTCTTAACAATATTTTGAAAATTACATACAATAGTAAAATTCAGCCTCTTATTCCTTTGTTATCTTAAATCACAAAAAATGCACTTTAGATATCTGAATACGTGTTATATGTTAAATCTGGTGAGGAGGGGATAAGAAGATAGCAGCAGCATTTTTTTTCAATCACCTGTAGCTCTCCATTTAAAAACAGATAGAGGATCAAGGATAGCAAAACAAAAATCCATACACAGCATCAAACAGAAAGCTAGATGACCAGGTTCCCCTTAGCTTAAAAATACAGTCTGATGATGGCAACCACTGACAACAGCAGCAATTGTGTTGTGCTCACAATTGTTCAAAAGGATGCAATGGAACATCTGACTGAACAGAGTTCCAGAAGAGCCAAGAGGTGCTCATTGTAAAGCCTAGATCACCAATGTGAGAATGGCAGCTGACATGGGAAGAAGATTCACACATTCCAATAGAATTGGACAGTAAGGTTTGAAGGACCCAGAGAAGTCTGATCCTAATTCTACAATGTCACCAGTAAATGTCATAACAAAACCCCACAGTGAAAATCTGCTGGGAATTGAATCAAAACTGTGCAGGAACAATACAATAGATATTCAGAACTAAGAAAGTATGGAAAAAAGGGGTTAGGGGAGGAAATGGGTAGGAGAACTCAAAAAGTAAACTACATTTTTAAAAACTGCATAGAAGCAACATAAGAAAGAGTGCTGTAAAGTTAGAAAAACTATTCAGTATCATGCCTCCTCTAAAAGTCCAGGTAATTAATTTCTTGTAAAACTGGACAGCTAAAATGATTAGGTCTAATCTATTATAAGTTCTTGTTAGAGAGAATAAGGAGCAAAATATACCCCTAAAGATAATAAGAGCTAGCCACAAACATGCCAAAAATTTGTAAAATATATAAACTATCTATTTAAAAGTAAGCTAAAAGGCATTAAGAAAATAAGATATTAAAGAAAAGAAAAAACAGAATTAGAAAACTCAAAAGTGTGATGACAGGACTCAAGAAATAAAAGAAAAAATATTTCAGAAATAGAAGTTAAATTAAAAATAAACATAGAAAGATAAACACAATACATGTTTCCTTAAGCAATAAGGAAGATAACAGGAGAAAAAAATTAAAATAAAAAATAAATGAATAAAATAAAATGATTTATGAGGGAATGACAAATTTAGAAGATAAGTAACAAGGATCAAACATTCATAAACTGGAGTGTCTGAAGACTAAATACTGAAAGATATATTTAAGAAATATTTGCTTAAAAAAATATTTGAATCTCCTTAAAATTCAATGGTAATTTTTGAATTATGATATTTAGATTCTTATGGAAACAAACTGAAAAGAAAAAAAAAACTTCCCAAAAAACAATAACAAAAAATTCATAGAAAATCAGAGGAAATGTGATGAATAGCTGGATATTTGATAATACTGAGGAATTACTGTCAATATTGTAAGTGTGCCATGATTATTGGGACTATGTTCAAAAAACAGTTTCTGTCTTTCAGAAATTCATATGAAATATTTATAGGTGAGATGAGGTTTGTGATTTGCCTCAAAATAATCCATTGATCAAGTGAGAAAAAGTGGTTGGTGGTCTAAACAAAACAGAATGGCTCATGATAATTGTTGAAGTTGGCGAATGCTACCAGCAGGGGGGAGTGGTTCATTATAACATTTGCTCTCATTCTACATATGTTTAAAACTTTTCACAAAGTATAAAAAAATATAAAAATGTTATTAGAAGATAAACTTGATAATCTCTACTGTAGTATAGGGAAAAAGAATAAATGTATGAAAATTAAAAGAAGATGATTCACACTAAGGGTAGACAATGGCACTATCTTCCTCTCCAGAAATAAATTATCCTTATTTATAAAGAAACCTTGACAAAGACAAACCTTAAAGACTTAATTGAGGAAAACTTTCATGGATTAAAAACAAAAATAGGTCTTTGCCTCCTTAGGTAGGTTTATTCCTAAGTATTTTATTCTTTTTTGATGTGATGGTATGTGGGGTTGTTTCTTTAATTTCTCTTTCTTATCTTTCATTGTTAGTGTATAGGAATGCAAGAGATTTCTGTGTATTACTTTTGTATCCTGCAACTTTACCAAATTCATTGATGAGCTCTAACAGTTTTCTGGTAGCATCTTTAGGATTTTCTATGTTTACTGTCATGTCATCTGCAAATAATGACAGGATTCCTTTTATTTCCTTTTCTTCTCTAACTGCTGTGGCTAGGATTTCTAAAATTATGTTGAATAAAAGTGGCAAGAGTGGACATCCTTGTCCTGTTCCTGATCTTAGAGGAAATGCTTTCAGTTATTCCCTATTGAGTATGATGCTAGCTGTAGGTTTGTCATATATGGCTTTATTATGTTGAGGTAGGTTCCCTCAATGCCCACTTTTGAAGATGACACAAACAGATGGGAAGATATACCATATTCTGGGAATCAATATTGTCACAATGACTATATTACCCAAGGTAATCTACAGATGCAACTCAATCCCTATCAAATTACCAATGGCATTTTTCACGTAACTAGAATAAAAAATTTTTAAATTTGTACAGAGATGCAAAAGACCCAAAATAGCCAAAGTAATCTTGAGAAAGAAAAGTGGAGCTGAAGGAATCAGCTTCCTGACTTCAGACTATACTACAAAACTACAGCCATCAAAACAGTATGGTTCTGGCACAGGAACAGAACTATAGATCAATGGAGCAGGATAGAAAGCCCAGAAATAAACCCATGCACCTATGGTCAATTAATCTATAACAAAGGAGGCAAGAATATACAATAGAGAAAAAGCAGTCTCTTCAATAAGTGGTGCTGGGAAAACTGGACAGCTACATGTAAAAAAATGAAATTAGAACATTCTTTAATACCATACACAAAAATAAACTCAAAATGGATTAAAGTCCTAAATTAAGACCAGATACTATAAAACTCTTAGAGGAAAACATAGGCAGAACACTCTATGACATAAGTCACAGCGATATTTTTTTTAGTTCTGTCCCTTAGAGTAATGGAAATAAAAACAAAAATAAACAAATGGGACCTAATGAAACTCAAAAGCTTTTGCACAACAAAGTAAACCATAAACAAAATGAAAAGACAACCCACAGAGTGGAAGAAAACATTTGCAAACAGTGTGACTGACAAGGGATTTATCTCCAGAATTTACAAAGAGCTCATGCAACTCAATATCAAAGAAAGAAACAACCCAATCCAAAAATGAGCAGAAGACCTAAACAGACATTTCTCCAAAAAAAGATATACAGATGGCCAAGAAGCACATGAAAAGATGCTCAGCATCACTGATTATTAGAGATGCAAATCAAACCTACAATGAGATATTACCTCACACCAGTCAGAACAGTCATTATCAAAAGGTCTACAAACAATAAATGCTGGAGAGGGTGTGGAGAAAAGGAAACCCTCTTGCACTGTTGGTGAGAATGTAAATTGATACAGCTACAATGGAGAACAGTATGGAGGTTCCTCAAAAAACTGAAAATAGAAATACCATATGACTCAGCGATCCCACTCCTGGGTTATCCAGAGAAAACCATGGTTCGAAAGGATGCATGCACCCCAATGTTCATTGCAGTGCTGTATATAATAGGCAAGACATGGAAGCAACATAAATGTCCATCAACAGATGAATGGATAAAGAAGATGTTGTACATATATAAAATGGAATGTTACTCAGCCATTAAAAAGAGTGAAATAACGCCATTTGCAGCAACATGGATAGACCTGGAGATGATCATACTAAGTGAAGTAAGTCAGAGAAAGACAAATATCATATGATATTGCTTATAAGTGGAATCTAAAAAAAAAAAAGATACAAATGAATTTATTTACAAAACAGAAACAGACTCACAGACTGAGTGAACAAACTTATGGTTCTCAGGGGGGAAGGTTGGGGGGAAGGGATAGATTGGGAGTTTGGGACTGGCATATACACACTGCTTTATTTAAAATAGATAACCAACAAGGACCTACTGTATAGCACAGGGAACTCTGCTCAATATTTTGTATAACCTAAATGGGAAAAGAACTTGAAAAAGAGTAGATATATGTATATGTATAACTGAATCACTTTGCTGTACACCTGAAACTAACACAACATTGTGAATCAATTATGCTCTGATATAAAATAAAATTTTTAAAAAATCCATCAATACACAGTTTTATTCAATTAATACTTTCAGCAAATGTATTGAGTACAGCCTGCATGATAGATACTCTTCTAGATACAGCAGTAAATATATGAGAAAAAATTGAAGAGACTTAAAAAATATTAGAAAAATATTAGAATTAATAATTTTCTAATAACATTTTAAAAGCAAGGATAATTAAAATAATCCAAAATGCAACCAGGTAGTAAAAAGCATTTTCACCATAAAAACAAAAGTCAGTTTGGCCCAATATGTTTTCTGTGGCATGGAATATGAGGAAAATATTAGTAAAAATAAAATTTTCATCAGAGCCTTTTAACATGTAGAAAATGGAATTAGGGTGAGAAAGAGGGAAAGGGCAATGTGGGAAGAAGAAATAGAAATAGTGAATGAAAACCAGTATAGAAACTGAGAATTGTTTGGTAAATGCTGACTCGAGTTATTTCGTTAAAAGATATAATGTACTTTATTTTGAATGTTACATCCACTCAAATTTTGCTAGGATAACTAGGATAAACCAGACTTTCTTTCTTTTTTTGGTTTGTTTCCTTTTAAAAAAACCAGTTAGTTAATAAACAAATTATATTGGGCCACTCAAAAACTTTCTAAATTAAAAATGTAAGACCACAGTTGTCATTCCCCACAACTCATGGGGAAATATTCCGTGATCACCAAAGAAAGGGAGGAGGACCTTGAATGGAATGATCCCTTTTCATAAATGTGCCCATGTTAAAATATCACTTTGCTTGTTGTTTAAGTATGTCTATGTAAGATGTCACTGTGGTTGTTAGTATTGTTTAAGAAGCTACAGAGCTAGTGTCCTGTTAGAAAACAAAATCCCATTTACTTGTATACTGTGCATATGAACTAAGAGAAAAGAAGAAATAATATATTCTATAGGAAATGGATCCACTGGAAAAGGCATTCTAGCTAAAATCAGAAAATTATTTTAAAAAAGCAGGTTGCTAAGTTTCTATAAGGCCATTCTTCTAAAGTAATAGATTTTTAAATGTCAGTTAAGAAGCCTCCATTTTATTCATAAGTCAATTTATGATTGTACTTCAATGGTATTTTTCAATAATCTTAATTGACAAAACTATTGATATTATGGACTGCTAGCCATTTCTTCTATAAATATATTATTAACAACAGAGGAATATGCTGAGCTATGAAGATATTTCAATAAATCCTTAGTAATTTAAAATTGACTCAATCAAGAATACAAATTTGAACATGGGAAGTACGCTCTTTCGTCTTTCCATCAATTTATTGTCAACAAATACAAAAGATAAACTTCGTAAAGCTTGTTGAGGCAGATGGCTGGAACACTTTTCACTGGCTTTTCCAGTTTATTTCATGGACTTACTACATAAATACTAACATAAACCATGAATATTCTACACTGTGTTCGAACATAGTAAACATTTAAAATCACTCTTTGTTAACCATTTTCACATTTTTCACATTGGTTATTTTGTGTCTGTTCTTTCCTTTATCAAATAATAATGATGATAATAATAACATTTGATGTGTATTGAGTACCTATCTCATGCCAGGCCATATTCTAAGTGTTTTATACACACTACCTTCCCACTAAAATTCTATGAGTAAGGTGCTTTGGTTACCGCCATTTTAGAGATGACAAAACTGTGATCCAGAAAATTAAGGAATTTGCACAAAGGCACACAGTGGGGAGGAAATAAAGATAGAATTCACACTGAGCTAGACCAATCCTAAAGTCTGCCATTTAACCACTGCAAAGTACCAGCTCCATAGAACGAGGCTTACAGACACTGAAACAGAAGATGTTTTTAAGTTCTAAACTTCACGTTGGAATACCAAATAATTACATGAAGGTATGGCATATAAAGGCTTTCATTTAAAATTACACATTACAACTTAGAAAATTTCCTTCTAAGTAAAACACTTTTATATTTTTAAGTTATTTCAGTCTTCATTCTTATTTTTTGTTTTTAGTGAGTTTGTATCTTTTTTTCTGAGAAAGATGTTTGTTTTCCAATTTAAACTTTTTTCCTTTTCCAAACTTAAAGTATACTAAAAACACATTCTTAAATAGGATTTTTAGAGGTGATCTTGAAAGCCTCGGCAACTTTCCACAGAGAGCTATTAGATTAGAAAGATTAGAAAGATCATCTCCCTCTCACTTTCACTTTCTTTGATTATAAATCTGAAAAGCTTATAATCTTTCCAGAATTCCGTTGTCTGTCTTGTGGGTCAGACTAAAACTTAGAGAGGAGTAGGGTTGCCAGGTTTAGAAAATTAAAGTACAGTACACCCAGTTAAAATTTAATTTCAGACAAACAACAAATAATATTGCATTTTATCTGGCAACACTGAAAAGAGGCGTAGAAAAGATGAAATAACAGAGGCACTTCAATTAACATTATGGATTATCTTAGAATAGTTATCAGCTAAAACAGGTCACCAGCAGTCAATACAGCCCCAGCAGATAGGCCTTATGACTCACTGCCCACCTTCAGGCATCTCCTACCAAAGATAAAACAGGAGGCCAGCTTGGAAGCTTCTGGTGCTCAGCTCTATAAAGGGGATAAAATATCATTGGACAGTAAGTATAGGAGTAGAAATGCAATAATATGGAGACAAATCTCTGTGTCAGAGTTCCGCCCATAGAGGAAACCATATGATTAGAAGGAAAAATTTGAGATGCTGCTTTAGGTCCCATGGATTTTGTTAAATTGTCTTCTAAAGAGGGTCAAAATGTCAAGCAGCATTGTGCTCTCTCTCTCTCTCTCTCTGTCTCTCTGTCTCTCTCTCTCTTTAGTAGAATAAAAATGTCTGGTAAAGAACCAAATTGCTTAGTATACAGAAAAGCTCAAGCTTGTCAAGAGCTCATATGTCTCTATGTCTCTCACTCTACCACTCAATAGCTCCACTGAATTAATTTTGAAAAAATAAGAATACTGGTTTGAATGAATGCCAAAATATTATCTGCCCAGGCTATCAATCTTTGGCCCATTTGGTATACCTAGCTGTGCATTAGTAAATTCATTGTGGGAAAGGATAGGAGGGTTGATTTCCAGCATGTACCAACTTCCATGGTGTAAATGCTACCACTATGGTAGATTTCAAGCCCCCAAAACGGGCTTGCTAAATTTCTAAATATGTGATAATTAGCTCTTGCAAGAGTAAAAGAGCAGCTTCTGATCAAGATGTCCACAGGCACATTCTACCTCAGGATTAAAATGACAGGAACGTGCTCAAGAGCCCTTTCTAGAAGTATGTGACATCCGGGGTTTTAGATTGGTGTGACAGAATGCATAGAGTGAATAACCAATTCCTTAAAACCAGGGAGGGAGGAGGGGAGGAAGAAAGAAATGTCACAAATGCAGGATAATTTAAATACTTCAGAAATGTATAAGCACCACACTTGTAAGTGTTCAGAGAGATTTTTTCAGGTGTCTCTTTAATTTACTATCTTTCAGGAGACCTTCCATGATCATTTCTTAATATCTCTGTGCTTACAAGAATACATGGTATTTTTCAACTCTAAGTAAACAGTCAAAAATTTGTTATAACTGTTAATATCTGTTTAAATATTTATCATGTCTGACTATGAGCTCTCTGAAGGTAGGGATAAGTCTTATTTGTATCCCAGAATCTTTCAGGGTCTATGGTGAATAGTAGATGATTAACAAAATAAAGCTTGGTGGAACTGAGTATCAAAAATCCTTAAGCTGTTTAGAAAAAAGTTGGTGTTTATAGGATACTTATCCCATTGCTTCAATTTTAATTCCTCCAAAGAAAAAAGAGCATTATTTTATCATCCTTATCAGAATGCCAAATAACCTGAGTTTCATGCTATTGTTTATTGCCCTCCATCCCAAATGTTGATAGAATTTCCTTTTTTGAAGATGAACAAAGCTTTGTTCAATTATCTCTATGGTGAACTCACAGAATCAGAGCTCCTGCTGCAATTGTAGTATATAGTTTCTGTGACTGGCATAGACACCATTTCAACAGGAGTCATATCTTGTGATGAAAGTGTCAAGTTCACACACACTGATCTATTGCATACACGCACAGCATGCAATTGAAAGTGTCCTGTCAGTGAAAGACTGATGAGAATGTATTTCATTTCAGGCCTTATGCCTAACTAATGATGAGAAATAAAAACAAAGGGCATAAATGATGAATTTGCTGAATTTGTTTTAATATCATTCTATAAAGTAATTTCCATTAAAATCAAACCTATTGTTTTCATACTTAAAGTTCACAAAAAAATGTTATTTCCTTAAGGAGTAAACTCAGGTAGAATCATGAATGAAAGAACTTTGGATCATGCCATAGCCATTTTTGAAATATATCTTCATGCAACTTTTGTGATACAGTGATGTGTTAGTGGTCTCTGCATATGATATTGAACTGAATTTAAAATAAAGTTAACAATAATCCTCTGCTTAAATTTGGGTTATTGGAGAGTCTTAGAAAAGCAGATCATGAAACACAACCCTTCAAACTCCAGAAACCACAGGTTAAGAACAAACATGAGATAAAAAACAAAACCTAAAATATTTATCTACTATGTGTTATACATGTAATATGTAGAAAAGGTTTATATGGAATTTATTTTTCTAAACTGAAGCTTATGACATGACTAATAGATAAAAATTGGAAATATCTTCACATTATTTTAATTAACAATAAATATGCTTGTTAACAATAGCTTCAAGGCAAGTAAAATTAAACAAATTATATCACATTGTATTGATAAAAGAACTCAGAGCAACATTTGTCAAATCAGTTACCTGGTATAGATCTTTTATTATTAATTCTATTGGTTCCATCTTGACATTTAGAAATATTATAGCCAAACTTCAATATTATTTTTATGAAAATCTAGATATCTAGGAATTCCAGATAATTAAGAGCTGGCCTATTAAATATTAAATCTCAGAGAGAAGGTGCATGATTCAGAAACCAAAATAGGTATCAATTCCTGAAGATGAGTTTAAAATAAAGCTGAAGATCTGATTAAAGAGATTAGTTGTAACTGAATAGTAAAGAGAAGTAAAGTGCTAATACAAGCTTATTTTAGAAATTGGCATTTTCATTGAAAGGCGTTAATACTAAGTTGCTGGTTACATAGTCTTTATTAGAAGACTATGAAATTTTCCTATCTATTTAATCTAAACTTACTTGAAGTAATTATCTGTAGTTTTTCTTAATATTCTCAGTAATCCTATTAAATATCTATATAGGTTATCATATAATATTAAATCTGATTTTTAAATCAGTTTAGCTGTTATTCAGGGTCTTGGAAAGTGTGAGAAAATCAGAACATGTCAGCGTTGAAGGAATTCTAGAAATCAAATTGACTAATTTCTACAAAATTTGCCAGAATTATTATAATTTGAAGATTCATATCCATGATTAAAATTTAGAAATCATATTATATTAAAAATATGAAATATTACTACTGTTAATTTAGCATAAAGTATGATATGTCTCTTTATTCAATTGTCAAATGTGTATTCAGTAAGTAGTTTTAAAGTCAGCTGATGTTGTAAGACTGATTTCCAAAAAGACTATAATATTCCACATTCACACTAGCAATATATGAGCGCCCTTTTCTCTACATATTTACTAAAAAAAATTGTTATAGTTTTTTCAGTTTTACTTCTGTGAAGTGATTACTTCTTTTTAGAATAACTTGCATTTTCTTATCCCTTTGAATGTAAACAAGCTTCTAATTCCATATAGAATTAGACCAAACCAATAGGTTTGTACTTTTTGAACATTCACTTATTTATTCATTCAACAAAATACTTTGAGTTCCTCATATGTGATATTATCACAACCAAAATCAACATGTTACTGAGTTGAGACAAAATATAAATAAATAATACACACATAGAAATACAGATATAGATAGAAATAGATTTAGTAATAAGTATTAATGAAAAAATAAGGCAGATGATTGGGATATGCAATTTTAAATAGAATAATCAGAGAAGGTGTCATGGAGAATATGACTTTTGAACAAAAACCTGAAATGATATAGGGAGGAATATTCCATATTGAAAGAAAAATTGATGCAAAAGTATTATTCAAGGACCATGTCTAGTTGGAGGAATTGTGAGGATGTTAACTGAGAGAAAAAAAAAATCACAAAGGTGAGTTTACAGAAATAAGGAGAGCAGATCATGGGAAGCCTGAAGGCCACAAGAGTCTGAATTTACTCTGTTTTACATGGGAAGCCACTGGAGAGTTTTGAGGAGAGGCATACAATGATTTGACCTATGTTTAAGAAGAGATCATTCTGCCTAAGGTATTGGGCACAAACGGTAAGGAGACAAGTTATAACATAAAGGAGGGATAACAGAGTTTCAGAACTTCATAGAGTTAGATGGTGAGAAGTGGTTGGATTTTGAGTATATTTAAAAAGGAATGCCAACAGATTTGCTGACATGATTTGTGTGTTTAAGAGAAAAAGAATAGTCAAGGATGACTATAAGATTTCTGACCTGAAGATATGAAAGAACAAATTAGACATTTATTGAGATGGAGAGAATGACCAGAGGAGGTTTGCAGGGGAAGACAAGGGGTTTGATATTAGGCATAGTAAGTTTACGATATATTTTAGATATACAAGTGGAAATATTGAACAGATTTTATATATATATATATATATATATATATCTGGGATTATGTAGAGGACAACATTAGATACATAAATTCTGAAGTCATCAGCATACAGATGACATATAAAGCCAAGTAAAACAGACAAACTCAACTAATAAGTGAATGCAGATAATGATAAATTACCACACCCTGATCATTAAAAGTTGAAGAGTTTGGGGAAATGCAGGGAATTCAGTGCAAGTGAATGAAAAGGAACAGTCAGTTCAGTAGAAGGAAAACCAGGAGAATGTGGTATCCTGGAAACCAAATGCAGAAATGAATGTGTCTGATAACCCATGTGAAATGTTTCCAGTGAGTAAGATGAAATGGAATAGATTCTCACATTTAGCAAATTAAGGGCCTTGGTGTCCTGGATAGTAGCAGCTTTGACAGACTACAGGAGACAAATGCCTATCAACAATTGGTTCAAGACAGACTGGGAGAAGAATTGAAACTTCTTTGTGGAATTCTGATATAAAGACAGCATAGAAATCAGCATGGCTTGAGGAGATTATAAGATCAAGAGAATCATGTTTTCTCAACCTGACCCCAAGGAGACATGGGCAAGCTTAGCTGGTGCACCACCATACATTAGAGTGAAATTTTATTAATAAGGGAAGTTATACAGAAATTGTGGTAAATTCACATGAGAATATATTATACAAAAGTTAAAAGGAATGGATTCAGAAGAATATATTTATGGAAATAGAACACATATAACATCTCTTTGAAAGAGAAAATTATGAAATAAAAAACATAAAATAGTGAGGGGAGAGGGTGGAAAAAGAGAAGAAAAGACAGGATTATCATTTTTTTCTTTAGAACTATTAACTTTAGATTTTAACCTCAAAGTTTCTTATTTCATCCTGTGGTTTTATTTCATATATATGTGTATATAATATATATATGTATTTATGTATATATATGTAAGTATTTATATTTGTATGTACATATATGTATATTTTTGCTTCAAACTTTTTAAGCAAAAAAAAATTACACAAAAATTTGAGATCTCATTCGCACTCATCCCCAGTTCCATTTCTTCATTAATATCCCTGAGAAAACTACCATAATCAGTTTAACATGTATCTTTCCAGTTTCTGACTTTATATTTTTGCCAGATATAAATATATTCAGAAACAATACATACACAGTTTTTGTGTGTATGTTTCTGTGTGTCTATTCTCATTAACCTACTTTTCTATCTAACATTATATTTTTTCTATCGCTGGTGTTAATATAAAATAATGTCTCCCATTTTATTTGCCAGATAGTAGTCCATAACATAAATACTTGACATTTCAGCTATATATTCCCTGAGAGACATTTAGGTTGTTCCTAATTGTGTGCTGGCCAGTTGTTAAATATAACCTTCTGTTGCTATGGAATGTGGAAGTCTTCTTGCCCCCAGAGCTTCCAGTTCGTGTATGGTGCCTGTTTAATGGTCAGAAGCACTCTGTGATGATGTTCCATATTAACCCCATTTTACTGATTAGGAAATAAGGCTCAGAGAAATTAAATAATTTTTCAAGATTATCAAGGTGATATGTGGGGAGCCAAAATTTGTATATAGGTCTAGGTCATTCAAGAAATGGTGTTCCAATCAAAGCATTGTGTATTATATACCTGAATCACAGAATTAAATCATCATACCATTTATTTTCCCACATTTTCACAAAGCAAATTATTTTCCTAAACATATAATTTATAACAATGATGAATACCATTCCCCAAATAAGCTAAAATCCAAATGATAAAAGATTTTATTTACAAAAGGAGATAATTTTTGAAAATATTTTTACTTAGTTTAAAGGTTACAAAGAAAGATATATTTTGACATAAAAATGATAGACTGTTTCTAACTCAGTTTAAGACAATCAAATGATAAAGAAATAAACTCATGGGATTGCTACTGGGTGAAGGCAACTCAAGTTCATCACCTTCAGGTCACAGATTTGAATATTTCCAAGCCTGATGCTGACTGAAAATCACTGCCTTCTGACAGCTATGTGCCCTTATTTTCTTTTCATCACAAAACAGTCAGAATCAGCACTTTCATATCTGCATAAAAAGTTTCAGTTAGAAAATAAAAGATAAAATGAGGGTCAGATCTTTTCCTCTCAAAACCATAAAAGTTTCTCTCAAAACTAGAGAAAAAAATGTGTTAACAATTAAGAAGAGTTCCATTTTTGAATAATAGAAAAAAATGTTTAGGCTGTATACATGTGTTGGGGGTGGGACGTTTATGGGGGTGGAGAGAAATCCTGTACAACAATGAAAACAGGTAAAAGCTAAATTCACCCAAAAAGAGATTGTTACAGACCTGAAAATCTTCCATGTGAACATTTTCTAAAACCAGAGATTCCCTCACTCTTCCATCATATTCACTTTCATCAGAGAAGTTGTCAGGATGTAACCAAATTTTTCCTTTAAAGAGGCATTAAGGTGCAGGTGGATATCGACTACTTTTTTCATAGAGTAAATGTGCTACAAATTTCTTGTATATATATTTTCAGGAACAGTTTATTATTTAGATATGTAAGATATATAAGGCATTGAGCATAGTCAAAGTAAAACTTTTAAAGTATTATCAAAATGAAACATTTTCATGTTAACAGTTTGAAGCTGGCCCTAAGATATCAATACAGACTTTTCTATAGATAAATTTCATTTCCTTTTTAAATCACCCTTATTTTCAAATGTATACAAATTTCTTTAAACTAATACACATTTAAGAATGCTTTTCATTCATATAGAATGGGTATTTCCTAAAAAGTGATGATCCCTTTAAATGCTGCTAATTAAGGCAAAAACAAGGAGAACCTATTTGCTACATATATGACAAACAATTTGGATAGCAAATAAATAACTCACGCAAATCTACAGGAAATAAAGTAGTAGAAAAGGTAAAGTAAAATAGCACAGATATTCCACAGAAGAGAAAATATGAATGGCCAATAAATACGATGATCAATATCATTTGAATTCAGGACAATGCCATTTAAAACCACAGTAAGAAACCATATCAAACCTATCAGCCTGGCAAAGTTAATAGGTTAGGCAATGACAAGAAGAGTCCAGGATACAGCACCAGAAAATTTCATTCATTGCAGATGAAAGAGAACCTTAATAGAGTCACTTTGGAAAACAATTTCATATTACCTAGTAAAACTTATTAAGATCAGACCCTGAGCCAGCAAATTCACAAGTCTATAACCTAGAGAAACCCTTGTTTTTGTTAACCAAGACCTGTACAAGAGTGACCATAACAGCAGTGCTTGTAATAACAAGAAACTGGAAACAACTGAAATGCATTTTGAAAGGAGAATGGAAGAATGAATAGTGGTATATCCATAAACAGAATACTGTGCAGCAGTAGAAATGAATACACTATGTCCTATACATTATTATAATTGCCTCTCAAAAATATAATGTTGAGTGATAAAATAAGTCTCAGAGGAATACTAAATGTATGATACTACTTAAATAAAACCTCAAACTTGCAAAATTAACAATATGTATTTTACTAATCAATACACATGTAGTAAACTATAAAGTAAAGCAAGGGAATGATAACAACATTCAAATTAGAGATTATCCTTAGATTAAAAAGTGTGGGATCTGATTGTCAACTTTACAGAAGGACTTTCAAAGACCTTGGTGATATCAGTATCCTATCTCTTAATCACTTTCAAAAATAAATATATAACAATAAATGAATATGTACAACCAAATAAATGAAAAGATGAAAAGTAAAGATGCTTCACAGGGGCCATAAGAGAGGTAAACTAGGAGATGCTTTGGTTTCCCTTTCTAAAGGCAAGAGGGAGCCATTTCTTTGTTGCATGAAGAAACTAAAAGAAAAGCACAAAGGGACAAAAGAAAGTTCATTAATAGTTTCATGAGTGAATTTTTTTTTTTTTTTTTTTTTTCGGTACGCGGGCCTCTCACTGTTGTGGCCTCTCCCGTTGTGGAGCACAGGCTCCCGACGCGCAGGCTCAGCGGCCACGGCTCACGGGCCCAGCCGCTCCGCGGCATGTGGGATCTTCTCGGACCCAGGGCACGAACCTGCGTCCCCTGCATCGGCAGGCGGACTCTCAACCACTGCGCCACGAGGGAAGACCCATGAGTCAAGTTTGATGGCCATACCTGTCCCCAGCAGGAAGAGAATTCATGGTATCAATGATGGCTGTTGAGAATCAAAATGGTGGGGAGCAGGGAGGAGACTGAAGGGAAGGATACTGATAGCATGTATGCAAAAGTAAACTAATTTGCCTACATACCAGTAGCTGATTTTTATACCAATAATTTCTCTATAATTATTATAAAATGCTTTAAATGCTTAGTTTCAAAGACATATAAATGTCTTACACACAGACCAGCAGTTGAAAGAATTGTAAATCGTTGGATAATGATCTCAATCTAGCTCCCTCCCTTCACCCGAATAGAACGCTTCAACCACCAGCAATTATTTCTTGGACTTGAGCTTTTCAGGAAACAAACAGCAAATCATGATCAATAGCGGGGGAAAAAAAAAAGATGTAAATGTAATGCTGTCACTGATAAATTCTGTAAAAGGTGAATTTATTCCACCTTTCTACCTATAATTACTTGTCAGTTAAATGAGATTATATGAGATCATATCAAAAAATCTCCTCCATTATCTTTGATTAATTCTAATGTCTTTGATTCCATAATAATTTACATGACATACTCTACTTTGGTAAATGTGGGGAATGTATCTACAAATGTCTTAGAAATTCAGTCATTTTAATCATAAAACTTAACTTTCATTTCTTTCTATCTGCTAAGCCTTACCTAACCTTTTCTTTGAAAAAACAAGTCCCTAATGAGACACACTGAATTCATTCCACTTCTATAAACAAAGATTAAGGAATGTTAAAATTATTGATTTATGTATGAATTAATATAATACCACATCTACAGATAGCAAATATTATAGTTATTGGTGTAAGAAATGAGCAATTTGCAAGTACCATTTCAAGATGAAATTTTAAGAATAATGAAATCCTCATATTCATGATCGACTTTCTACCATGAGGAGATAATAAACCTTGCTTTATTCTACTCCTATTTAAAGTTTATCTTGCCCTCTAGAAGTTATCCTGTACCTTGCTGAAAAGCTTTACTGCCAGTTTTAAGCCTGAAATGAAAGATGCATGATCAGAATTTTGTAGCTGCCTTAGGTTCAATTCAATATGAAGATCATAATATAGATTTGTTTAGAAGCCAATTACTGAAGTGGATTAGTTTCTTTACCTGGGAGGGTCAGTGAATATTTCAAATAGAAGCTGAATATAGTTTCCTTTTAACTTCCCGCTCCCCCTAAAATGTTGTGGCACTAAAGGTGAAAATATCCAGTTCGGATTCCATAAATGGCACCCAATTCTTGTGCACAGCAGAACAATATGTCACTAATCAGCAAAGCAGACATGTGAATAATGCTCGGACTTTGCCTTTTATAGGAAAGACAGTTTCATTTGATAAATAACGCAAGGAATAGAAAGGAAAGGCTGAAAGTAAAATATCTTTATGCTTATTGCAGAATGGAATAGCGCCAATAAGTAGGTCAATTCTGTTATCTTCAGCCTCCCTCCTCTGTACATCCATGGATTTTAATGGACGGCAGTGCTGAGGCCACCATCATTACTGCAATCAGGGAATAGTGGGCAAGGCATGGCCAACTGAAATAGAGAAATTGTTTTCTGGAGCTGTATATTTGGTATATTCGTAAGAGCATTGGCCTAAACAAATTCTCTATGGGGAGTTCATCTTTTTATTTCTCACTTAAATTGAAAGCAAATGCTTTATTTTAAAAATCAAAGCCCTTACAGGATATGTTGATCAAGATCTAAAGAAATATTATTTAATATCTAACAGAAATGATTAACTCATATATCACATAATAAACTCACTAAGTCATTTTTGACAACCAAAACCTGCCTCATCTTTAGTTTGATGTCCTTTTAAAAATATACCTTTGTAGAAGATATGAAGCACAGCATACTGTAAACTTATTCTACTCTTTCTCTTGAAGTTTTCCATATTTCTTGAAAGTAGATTATAAGAGGGAGGGCATATATGGATAATGGGAAAGAGCTGACAGGAGAGATTAATCAAATATAAAAATGCCTTGTAGATTTTTATATGGCAAGTACAATATGTCACGATTGAGATTTATAATTTTACTAAGTTGAAATAAAGCAAGTTCTAAAAATTTACCAACAACTGTATGGTATATTTTATTTTCTATTCTTTGGCAAGAAGAAGCAAGATTTCCTATGACATAATTTAAACATTTGCATACTATTTATTATAAGAGTATCTTTTCAATATGTATTAGCACACTTAATTTTCAAAAAATTTTATAAAATAAATGTATTCATTCATACTTTACAAATGCAGAAACTAGGGTTGACATAATTGAAGTCCCGTAGCTGGCAGATGGAAGAGCTAGGATGTGCTTTCTGTCTCCAAAATAATTTTTTTCCAGTTGCCAGCATTTCAAATTCAGCAAGTTTTATATTCAGTCTTATCAGTAAAAACCATCTCAACTCCAAGATTAAAAAGAAATGTACAGTAATTATATTTTTGGAATATGGATGTGTAAAATTATGTTATACATATAGCACAATAAAATACAGCTATTTCTTTCTAATCTCTCTTTTGAGCCTCTACTTAGGGAAAAAAAAAGGGCTATAATTGGACAAGCTTTAAATTTGTGACTCTCAGCATTACCAGGTTTTAATGTTCTCTATTACAGTATTGATTCTTTCCAATACAAATGCAGACACTCACATTGAATTCCATAGTAGAACTTCCTATGGAGGTTGCTATCTGGGTGTCAAAGAGTCTAAATCTATGTACACTGGGCATTATGTTCTCTGGATGGGGATGTCCACATGTGTCATTCTCTAGCTCTGAGTAGAAGTATAAGTGGGTGCCCTGGACTAGGTCCTCCAAACCATGATCCCTCTCCTCCTGCCTTTAGATGCTTAATGGCAACAATTCCTCATCTCCTGCCATACCACTGCTCAAGGTCATCAGGACCCTGCCTGAGCAGATCTTCCAAATGACTCCTGTGAAACAGAAGTCTGATCAATAATTCCAAGCTCCTGACCAGGCCACACAGGAATACCTGGATCCTGCACACAGGATCTGGGAAGCCAGGAGCTTATAGCCAGCCACTTCACACCACTGCTGCTCTATCCTTCCTTTCTTGCCAGACATGCCAACTGCAGGGCTCCTCCCAGAGTCCTGGTTCTCAAAACTGGTTGATCATTGGAATCATTCAGGCAATAAGAAACACCAACCGCCACCCGACTGTCCAAGACTGATTTAATCAGATTCTTTACCATCAGAAAAACTAAATTAGAATTTCAGTGTATGGGAAACACAACATTGGTATTTTTAAAGATTATCTAGCTGATTTTAGTGCATAGCCAGGATCACTATCCTATAGGCCCGTGGCCTTCCCTGGGCTGTTTCTAGGGAGTCATCACATTAGTCCTCCCCACCCCATGTTCAAGTGGCTGCTGCTTCTACAACTGCAGAGTTTAGATAAGACAAAAAGTTTTCCATATACACAACATGGTCTAAACCAATTTTTCACATTTCACCTACTTAAACACATTTAAGAGTGTGTGTGTGTGTGTGTGTGTGTGTGTGTGTGTGTGTGTGTGAATCTCTGTGTGTTACATCTGGTTTATGTGAGTAAAACTTGCAGATAACTCAAAAGATGACTGTGGCCATCTATGTATGGCTTTCCTTGATCTCTTTAGCTTATTGCTCTGAAGTCCCCAAAAACACTTTCCACTGCTTTCACTAGCTTTATTAAACTGAGATTTTTGGTCCAGTTTTCAACCCAAGAAACTTTCCCAATACACTGAGCTTCTACCTTTCTGCCCTGTTCCTCCATCAAAGACATAACGGATTAGGTCTCTTCGCCTACTCTTAGAAATTATCCCACAGTTCACATCTCATCTGTAATCAAGGTCAGTTTCTGGTTGCCCAAGTTATCATATGAAACACTTCCACTCAATTCTTATTTTCTACTACTATCTCTACCTCTCCACATCTTCTTTCCCTTGGAGAGTATTAGACTTTTAGCCTAAAAAAATGAAAAATGTCCTTGTTCTGCAGTCCTTGTAATTTTCCAAGCTGGTACTGTCACTAGTATTTCATATTGCTGTGTTTTAAAGAGGCCAAACTTTTCCTGTATCTCTAAACTTTTTTGGCTATTTGAGTATGAAATGTGTATATAACAATACATACATATAGAGTATATGTACAAATATACATGTAAACATAAATGCAAATAAATAAACATACAAAATGGTTCTCCACACCTGCTTTTATAACAAGAGCAAATAGCATATTATGATAGAGAGTAAGAAAGGGTCCAGATAAATTATACATATTTCTTTTTTTTACTCAATTTGGATTTTCTTTTACTAACCAGTTTATACTTAACTTCTCCATATATATTTTTAAAAAGCAAAATAGCATTGCTTTTATGCCTCTCTCACCCTTTATCCAAAAAAAATCTTTGTAAAAGCAAACACCACTGTAGTCAGTAACTTCATGCTGTTTATAATTGAATCTGAAATAACTTTGACATTCTGAAAGTTCAGGTTAGGAAATCAGCAATTGTTCTGATTGATGGGCATATGGTGTGTGTACACACTCTATGTCCTTCAACAGTATTGCTATTATTACTAGCTGAAGAAAAAAAAAAGACGACTTAGGGCATGAATGAAATTTTCCTGATTTCTTAGAATAATTTCTTTTTTCTAACTGAAGGCTAAGCTGTCAGCAAACTAAGATATGCCATTTATATTAGTATTTATGAGGATATTAGATTTCCTGTGAATTATATATCATAGTATAAATGTATTTTTGTCAAAATGTAATTTAATTGCAAATAACATTTGGCATTTTCCAAGTAGCTTATACTTATTTTGCTATCAAAACAGAAAGTGATCAGAAATATTTTTAATGATATCAAGACAGTTTTAATACAACCTAAAGTCCATTAATTTAGAATCAAGAATTTAAATCTATAATTTACATTTTCTAAAAGCATTTGCAGTTTGATACTGTAAACTGTACTTGAAAGAAAAGCATTAAGGAACTCAAGTACATTATGAGTAACCTTATAGCATTTTGCTTTAGTTGTAACCACATAGGAGATTGTTCTTCTATCACCCTCACTTTAGAATAAAACTAGTGTTCTTTAGAACTGAGAGGATTGTTTGTTTAATCAGTATCATATAATTTAGCTTCTCACATATTGCCACATGTCTAACTAAGTTTTAAACAGTGATTTGGTGAATTGTAGGATTTTTAAAAGCAACACTCTGAAGTGTTTCTGTCTTTAAATGGAAGTACCATTGTCTGTCAACTATTTTCAAGAACTGATCATTTTAATGTACTTGTAATGTTACTGATTAAATATTCTTTAAGGATTGTACATAAAGCTGACTTTGAAATCTTTCTTTAAATTTAATTGCGTAACCATACAAATAATTCACACTTCTTTAGATCCTAATTTCATGTATATATATGTGATTACCACTCTAGTGTAATCTTCAAGAGACATTAAAATGCAAACATATGGTCTTCCAAAATAAAATACATCACTTGGATTTTGTCATTTCCACAAGTTTGTAGTCTTCTATGATAGCTTCTGGGCTAAGCTCGTTAATTACTTCCTGGTAGTATTAAATTCAATATTTAAATTGTAACTGTACCATCATTATACATATATATGCTTTTATTTCAGTGCTGATTCAATAAAGATTTTAAGAGAATGACATTTTTAAAGATTATTTTTTTTCCTCACTGGCATAACATTCTATTTGCTTTTTAACATTTTCCTCTGGGCTTTAAATTTTTTTTTACCTTTAAATATCTATTTAAATAGATTGTTTCTCGTATTAAATTGTTCATCAACTAAATGTGATCTAAGTCCCTTAATACAAACGATATAACTACCTCAGTCAGCAGTGAAGTTTAAGGCCCAGTAGTGTATCAGACAAATATTTCAAATACTTGATTTGACAGAAGATGTCATGATAGTCAAATTTTTATACTTGATTTAAAAAAATCTAGTTTACCAAGCTATTTGGTCCAAAACTCAAGTTTCTATCACCAAAATCTTTATTTTCCCAATTATAATACTATTGTTACCACGATGGCATGTATTATTTGTAACACAGATGCACTTATATTTTGAAATAGCATGTAAGTTGTATTTATTATGTGTCAAACAATTTTCTAAGCACTTTTCAAAAATAATTCACTTAATTCTTATTTGGCAAATAAGAAAGAAAAAGCAAAGAGGAGATTACATAATTTAGCCTAAATCACACAGGTAGATGGAAAATAGAACCAGGATTCCAATCAGGCAAGCCGACTTCAGAGTTTCCCCCTAAGCAGTTCAACACTACACTCTACTGTCTGAAAGAACGTTGTACACCAAAATGAAGCAAACCAGTACTGTCTGCCATGGTTCTAAATTAAATTCTAATCTTCATGTGTTTTGAGACCAGCCAGATTAGATGATTTCAGGCTACACATCCAAGGGAGACACCATCTGTGTTTTCCATTCATCAGTGGTGATTCTGTTGGGTTGCTGTCTCCCCATTGACAATATATTTGGGCTCCTTGACATTTCCTGGCTGGGGTAGGCCAAGTTTACTGCTTATTAATCTTCAACTGAGTGTACAGCCCTGGATTTATTCCCCCAGATTCCAATTCCTGAGAGGCTGTGACACATTAAGTTTAAGTTCACTTTGGCAAATGTCCTCAATTTTCACAGCAAAGTTCAGAGCTCTACTTAATTCATTAGCTACCTACCTATAGTTTGGGAATAAGAACTCCTAACTTTGTTTCCTGTTTACCCAAGCATTTATATTAAAAAAAAATTTGTATCCAGGATATTTGTTATCATAGAGAAATGATATATATCATATATATATCATATATCATATATATAGATATAGATATATAGATATATCATATATCATAGAGAAATGATCTGTATTCCTAGTCCTCCAAAATACAAGAAGCTGGATTTTATTTTAGCTTTCCTTTAAAAGCATGATACTCAAGATCTCCTCACTTTGACCACAGATGCTTGTGTTCAGTCATATTCAATAGAGAAACTTATTAAATATTCCAAGGAAACTTTAAGAATACAAAGGGGAAGGACAGAACCGTTTGCCATAACAATTCATATCAATGTGGTTACTTGGGGTAATAATGTATATCATATCAAGGTTTTCCAATGCAAATTAGAACCCTCAAAATTGTTCATCCTTTCTCTTAAGGTTTAAATATCAGAGAAATCTAGAAAGAAAAGCTGAGAATCCAGTTTATAAAAATTTAAATTAATTCTTCTAACAAAATTAACTAATACCAAAAACCTTTATTTTCATTTCTTAATTTGTACATTTATTCATATACTCAATTTTCAAAATTGTATTATTTACAAGTACTAAATTGCAGTTAAATATTTAACAATATATATGTGGAAAATACTAAACCAAAAAAAAGTTTTGGTTTAAAAACAAAATTCTTTGTCACTAATTAAAGTCAAAGATATCAGAAATCAATAAAAACTAGGATTAATTATAATAATTATTTTATTTATTATTATTTTATTCCAAAAAATTCTGCATTTAAAGAAATTTTTATGACTAATGTAAGAATTTGAATTTTGGATTGGTATTTTAAAATGCTGATTTGACAAACAGATGGAGAGATATATCATGTTCTTGGATTGGAGAATCAACATTGTGAAAATGACTATACTACCCAAAGCAATCTACAGATTCAATGCAATCCCTATCACACTACCAATGGCATTGTTCACAGAACTAGAACAAAAAATTTCACAATATGTATGGAAACACAAAGACCCCAAATAGCCAAAGCAATCTTGAGAAAAAACCAGAGCTGGAGGAATCAGGCTCCCTGGCTTCGGACTATACTACAAAGCTACAGTAATCAAGACAGTATGGTACTGGCACAAAAACAGAAAGATAGATCAATGGAACAGGATAGAAAGCCCAGTGATAAACCCACGCACATATGGTCATCTTAGTTTTGATAAAGGAGGCAAGACTATACAACGGAGAAAAGACAGCCTCTTCAATGAGGGGTGCCGGGAAAACTGGACAGCTACATGTAAAAGAATGAAATTAGAACACTCCCTAACACTGTACACAAAAATAAACTCAAAATGGATTAAAGACCTAAATGTAAGGCCAGACACTATCAAACTCTTAGAGGAAAACATAGGCAGAACACTCTATGACATAAAACACAGCAAGATCCTTTTTGACCCACCTCCTAGAGAAATGGAAATAAAAACAAAAATAAATAAATGGAACCTAATGAAACTTCAAAGCTTTTGCACAGCAAAGGAAACCATAAACAAGATGAAAAGATAACCCTCAGAATGGGAGAAAATATTTGCAAATGAAGCAACCGACAAAGGATTAATCTCCAAAATATACAAGTAGCTCATGCAGCTCAATATCAAAAAAACAAACAACCCAATCCAAAAATGGGTAGAAGACTTAAATAGACATTTCTCCAAAGAAGATATGCAGATTGCCAACAAACACATGAAAGAATGCTCAACATCATTAATCATTAGAGAAATGCAAATCAAAATTACAATGAGGTATCACCTCACACCAGTCAGAATGGCCAACATCAGAAATTCTACAAACAATAAATTCTGGAGAGGGTGTGGAGAAAAGGGAACCTTCTTGCACTGTTGGTGGGAATGTAAATTGGTACAGCCACTATGGAGAAGAGTATGGAGGTTCCTTAAAAAACTAAAAATACAACTACCACACAACTCAGCTACCCCACTACTGGGCATATACCCTGAGAAAACCATAATTCAAAAAGAGTCACGTACCACAATGTACACTGCAGCCCTATTTACAATAGGTAGGACATGGAAGCATTGAAAGATGAATGGATAAAGAAGATGTGGCACATATATACAATGGAGTATTACTCAGCCATAAAAAGAAACGAAATTGAGTTATTTGTAGTGAGGTGGATGGACCTAGAGTCTGTCTTACAGAGTGAAGTAAGTCAGAAAGAGAAAAACAAATACCGTATGCTAACACATACATATGGAATCTGAAAAACAAAAGAAAAGGTTCTGAAGAACCTAGGGGCAGGACAGGAATAAAGACGCAGATGTAGAGAATGGACTTGAGGACACTGGGAGGGGGTAGGGTAAGCTGGGACGAAGTGAGAGAGTGGCATGGACTTATATATACTACCAAATGTAAAATAGATAGTTAGTGGGAAGCAGCCACATAGCACAGGGAGATCAGCTCAGTGTTTTGTGTCCACCTACAGGGGTGGGATAGGAAGGGTGGGAGGGAGATGCAAGAGGGAGGAGACATGGGGATATATGTATATGTACAGCTGATTCACTTTGTTATAAGGCAGAAACTAACATACAATTGTAAAACAATTATACTCCAATAAAGATGCTAAAAAATTTTAAAAATAATTTTAATGGATGGCTTAGAACAATTTACTTCTAAATCTTATTTATGGAATTCTACAACCACACAGTATTCACTGAGAAAAACATTAGCTTAAGATATACAGTATTCATTAACGATTTAAAAAATTCTCAGTCTCACAGACCTCATACATGTATCTCTATTTAAGGGGACTTATTATGGGTGGGTAGGAAGCAATAAATTAGAAGATGAGGATGAATTTTATATTATTAAAATTATTGTAACATGTTTTGGTTAACAGAATGTAGTGTAAGTAACAGTGAGCCAGTTATATGACTAGCCCTCAAGAACTTTGGAGTATCCACGAACTTTCTTGGAAATTTGCCACTACCATGTAAATAAACACCAGCTAGCCTGTTGGATAATGACAGATCCATGATCCTGAACTTTGATGGCCCCAAACAGATGCCAATTTACTGCCGATACATGAGCAAGCCCAACTAAAATCGATTGAGCCTGGCCCAGAGCTAAAGAACTGCCCAGTCATGAACCAAATGAATGGTTACTATTTCAAGTCACTGTTTTGAGATGGTATGTTATATGACAATAACACCTTGAAATCACTTAGCATACTCCAAGCACATGGTAGGAGCACAAAATGGTACCCTTTATTAATAATTTAATGTTACCTAAATGTCCTCTACATGCTAACATTACACCACTCTGTGTTTGGATACTTCCCTGTCTCACCTCTACTTCCATTGCTTTAAATAATACATCTAACTAATTATTTTGTACTGTTAAAAATTATTGATCTAAAGGTACTATGTGTTGCTTTTGCTAATAAGAAAATAAGAACAAATTTTGAGATTAGCATACCTAGCACTAGTGACAATGTATCTTCTGTTATCCATTCTCATTTGACTACAAGTAGACTAAAGTTTGGATCAAAGGGAACATAATCCTTTCCCCTAAAGGATGATTGGGAAAGAATGCCTTTAATATCAGAAGAGAGAGATAAAGTGACCTCTATTTCCTGTATTTATAGTTATTAGTCATATCAACTCAGAATAAAGTTCCATTGAGCAGCAAGGCCTTGTTTATGTACTGTTTTCCTACTGTGATATAGAACATAGAACTCAGAGTGAGGAAGACCTAGGGTTGGAAGGAAGGGATATAATAGAGTCTTTGTCTAAAAGGACTGATGATTTAGTTCAAGTGACAAAATGATATTTGTGGCAATATTAAGGAAAAACATAGGCACCTTTTGAGACAATGGAAGATGAAAAAATTAAGAAGAAAAAGGGGACTAAGTATATTGAATATATATCAACTATAGTATGTAGCTGCTGAAAAGTTAATCTACTAAATCAATCAATTGCCCCATCCATAAACCCCACAAAATGAGACAAATCAACCAGAAAAACCTAGGTAACAGTAATAATATTATCTATATCAATATTACAATATATTATATATACATTATATATATACTGGGGTGGCCTCCATTTTGTGGGTTCCAATATACAAACTAACTTTAATAATATAATAGAAACAAGGGTTCTGTTCCCAATTCCAGTGTGTGTAGTGGGGTGGGGGAGGTAAGCAATTCTCTGTGACACCAGCTGAGTATCCTACAATTGAACTCAACTCTGAAACCATCTAGCTGGAGATAGTGTCAGATCCCACAGGTAAAGCGCTCAGTCTCGTAAGACTTCCCCACACCCCACTTCAGATGCCAACTGCAAGTCCAGATTGTCACTTATGCTTCTGTGCTTCTATAAATCACAGGTTCCCACGACTCTCTCCTCAGGTTGGATTAATTTGCTAGAGCAGCTCAGAGAACTCAGAGGAAATGCTACTTACGTTTACCAGTTTGTTAAAGGACACAGATGAACAGCCAAATGAAAAGCTGCAGAGGGTAAGGTCTGGGAGGGTCCCCAGTTCAGGGGCTTCTTTCTCCTTGGAGTTGTTATGCACCACCCCCCTCCTGACACGCGTACGTGTTCACCAACCTGGAAGCTCTCTGAACCCATTCTTCACTGGGTTTGATGGAGGCTTCATTACATAGGCATGACTGGTTAAATCATTGGCCATTGGTGATTGCTTCAGCCTCTGGCCCCTCTCCCCTCCCTGGAAATAAGGAGGTGGGCCTGAAAGTGACAACCTTCTATTCATAGTTGGTTTCCCTCACAATCAGTCCCCATCCCTGGGTCCTTTCCAAAAGTCACTTCATTAACATGAACCCAATTGTGGTGGAAAGGGCTTGTTATGAAAAATAAGACACACATTTCACCTTTATGGCTCTGAAGTGATCTTAGGAACTGAGGACAAGAGACCAAATATTATGACAAAAAATGGTCCCATTGCTCTTATTGCTCAGGAAATTCCAAAGGTTTGGGGACCTGTGATACAGGAACCATGGAAGAAGACCAAATCATAGGCATGTTTATTATAAATCACAATATCACATATATATATATATAGTGATATATTTATATTAAATATAATATATAAATAAAGTAGCGGGGATGCTAGCTCCCCAAAATACCCTATGTTGATAAAGTGACGTCTGCTAGATGGTAGCAAGCAGAGTGGTGAGAAGAATAAAAATCCTTTCATATTAGAATTGATTGCTTGAGGGAACCTGAATCAGGTGAATAAATCCAAAGTAATGAGACAGCTGTCTTTAGAGAAATTAGACTTGTTCTGTTTGGTCACAGGATTGAAATTAGGACCAAGGATGAAAACTACAGTGAGATAGGATTAAATTTTATGGCAATAAAGAAGAACTTTCTACTATTCAGACACCACAAATATATTCTGCTTTAGAGATAATAAATTCACAGTTTCTACAGTTGTTCAAGGCAAAATTAAATAGTCACTTGGTGGCATCACTGTAGATGTTATCCAAGTGTAAGATGTGGCATTATAGTTAATGTACTTAAAGTACCATACTAGACTGCAAAGTGTATGAAACTAATGTAGAGGGAATCAATTTATTATGGACTTTTTTTTTGGCGGTACGCGGGACTCTCACTGTTGTGGCCTCTTCCGTTGCGGAGCACAGGCTCCGGACGCGCAGGCTCAGCGGCCATGGCTCACGGGCCTAGCCGCTCCGCGGCGTGTGGGATCTTCCCGGACCGGGGCACGAACCCGTGTCCCTTGCATCGGCAAGCGGACTCTCAACCACTGCACCACCAGGGAAGCCCCTATCATGGAGTTTTAATAGCTCCTCTTTTTCCCCTTTTATGGATGGCTGCCCCTCCTGCTATAAGGAATAAGGTGGGTAAATTACAGGTATAAGTTGTTATAATCATTGCAACCACATTTTAACTCATAAGCCCTGCTAAGGAAGTAAACCTTGTTTTCAGTAACTCAAATCAGTAGAGAAGGCAAAGCAGTATGAATGTGCTGCCACTGATTTATTTATACTGAGGGATTTCTGGGCCTGTGGAAAGTCCTTCAGCACCCATGAAGATTAAAATATACATGCTCAGACTTTTAATTTATTAAATAACCATAACAGCAAAATCTTCATTTTATGTTTCCTCTTTCAACACCCAAATTTCCACCCATTACTTCTTTTAGAACATTTTTTCTGGCCCTGGATATAGCACTATGCCAACCCTTTCAACATCAAAGCTTTATATTGTAACATGGGGAATACATGATGCTTTAGTCTACCTGAACTAGCCCTGGCCAGGCCTGCTTTGGAGGAAACCCTAATGTTACTTTATTGTCTTCCATGGAAGTATTATGCTTTTCAAGGCCAGAATCTTGAAAGAGTCAGTCCCCTGATTTGCTTTCTCCCATCATTGCCAATTACTATTAATATGATACATCTCCCTTTATATATTGTTGGTTCTATTTTTATGGGAAAACCCTGCTTTCCTCAGATAGTTATTAACTTATTTCAAAAATATTATCTGAACTCAAATATATAGAATATATTGGAAACTTCACTTTTCAAAATTACATTCCCAGAAGAAGTACTTAGCGTAAATATTAGGAGTCTCCTCAAAAAAGGTATTCAAACACAGAACTGTATTATCTGAATAGTGAATCTTCCTTCCCAGAAAGACTTGAAGATTTGATAAAGAAGTCATTGTTAGGTATCAGAGATTGTAACTCATTTCATGATTCTGAAATTTATATAAAATATTTCCACTTGCACATATATCTTACTTTAACAAATAATAGGGCCTTGGATTATCAGTACATTTTTTCCTGAGAATAGCACTTTTCTGAAAAGAGAACATTTCTGTGTCTAAAACTAAAGTGATAAAAAAAACTTAAATCCCCTGTAATCAAATTATTTCAGTTTCTATTAACTGTTCATTGAGCATATTTTTAATGCTTACTAAAATAAGAAGTCATTTTATACATTCAAGCTTCCTTGTTTTTATTCTAGATTAAAAGCAAAATATGTTAAGAAAAAATACATACACGTATATTTATATATGTATATATTATATATATATGTGTGTATATATATAATATATATATACATATATATATATATATATATATATATTGATCTTCCTATATCACTGTCTTGAACCAGAACCACAAGTTGTGGCATCTTAATAAAAATTAAGAGTAAAGGAACTACAATAAGATGAAGCTAATGTTCTGATTGAATGCCAAGGAGGACCTGAGGAAAAGTCTAGCTTTCAAGCATTAGGATTGCATTTTTAGGAATAGCTTAGAATACTTTGAATGAAAGGATTGGAACTCTGCTTTAACTGGCAAGACTGTTACATTCCTATTTTCATGCCCTCAGCGCTCATCTCCTCACAGGGACACACTGCATCTATGGCTATATATGAAACAATTTCCTCTGGAAAAAATCCCAGAACTGGTGAAGGGATGCTTTCACATCAGACAAATGATAAGGAAACCACAATGAAGTGTGTAAAAAGGACTGAGACACAATCTCGCCATAAACCCCAACTCTAGTGCTATGACCCACAATTGTGAGGAAACACAAAATCAGGGGCTTCTCTCTGAGGAACAAAAAGGGGCGGTACCCCACACCTGGCACCCCAACTTTTAAGGTCAGTAGCCAAGAGATGAGCCCCCAAAGCATCTGGCTTTGAAGACCAACATAGCTCACATCCAGGAGACCTATAGAGCTGTGGCAAATTGAGGAACTTCTCTTAAAGGGCTCATGCACAGACTGACCCATTTCAGGGCCCAGCACAGAAGCAGTCCTTTAAAAAGAGCCCAGAATTCATGTGAAAGAGAATCATTTCCTAATTTTAAAGGTTTGGTTTCTGGGGCAGAGACTTGCTGCAATAATCTGAGGATGGAGGCTGGTAGGCACCATCTTCCTGCTCTCCCTCTGCCTTGCTAAAGCTGGCAGGTGCCATCTGTTTTATGTTTGCTTGTTTGTTTCACTTTCTTGCAGGTACCATCTTTATCTAACTGGCAGGTACCATCTTCTGTGCTCCCTATGCCTTGCTAAAGCCAGTGGACACCATCCATTTTTTATTTTATTTTTCCCCTTCTGTCTTTTTCTTCGTTTCCTTTTTTCTCTCTTCCTTTTTTTAATTGGCCGCATCGCATATTGTGGGATCTGAGTTCCCTGACCAGAGATTGAACCCGTGCCCCCTACAGTGGAAACGCTGAGTCCTAACCACTGAACCATCAGGGAATTCCCTTTCCTTCCTTTTCTTCCCCCTTCTTCTGGTGAGTGCCATCTTTGCATTCCCCCTCTGCCATGCTCCAGAGCATCAGTATCTCCCCGAGGTGAGCATCTACACACACGTGGTGCCCTGGTTTTTACATCTGGTGACAGTTTTTGAGGCTGTCAGCCAGGAGACATTCCTTGGTCGCCTGACTCTGGAGGCCAGGGGGAGCTTGTGTTCCTGAGTCCCATGGTACTGTAACAACTGGATACACAGTTCAGGCAGACTACCACTCCCAGGGCACTGCACAGATAGCAGGCTGAAACATACAGCAGTCTTTCTGAGAAAGAGGCCTTTTTGCTGGTACAGGAAGGAGCTTTGGACTGAGGGAGGTGCTCTTAGGAATTAAGCCTAGTGCAATTGAGACATTCTCCCGCTGTCTTGCTCTAGCTTGCTGATATCTTACATAAAGGACCTTATATGCTTTTTTGGTGTCCCGATCTTTGTAGCTGCTGCCAGGAGAGAGTTCTACATCACCTGGCTCTGGTCACAAGTGGGGCCTTAAGCACAAGTGTCGCACAAAACCATAACCAATGGAGAAAGTGTTCTCAAATAGCTACCACCCCCCAGGGTACAGCAAGAAGTAACAGACACAGGAGCTCAATCTTTCTGGAAAGAGACCTATTACCTTATCACCACAGCTGCAGCCTGAGGGCAGGCTTCTAATTAAACACACATTTAAGGGATGTAAATAAACCATTCCTGAGACTTGGAGGATGGGCACCATATTTGCATTCTCCCTCTGCCATGCTCCAGAGCTCCAGTGTCTCTTGGAAGGGAGCACTTATATGTGTTTGGTGCCCCAGTTTTTACATCTGGTGCCCTGGTTTTGGTGGCTGCCTCCCAGGGGATACCCCTTGATCACCTGCCTCTGATAGTCAGGAGAGCTTACCTTCCTGGGTCCCATGGGACAGCAACAAGTGGAGGAACAGTTCTTGACAGGGTACCACACCCAGGGTACTGCACAGACAGCATAGTGAAACATACCTCCAGCCTTTCTGTGAAAGAGGCCTATGTGTTTGTCCTGGAGCTTTGGCTTCAGGCACAGGCTTCAGGTTTGGTACACATCGAGAGGATGTGGAAACGCTTTCAGGGAACGTAGGGAACTGGGGAAATGCTATCTTTGAGCTCCCCCTCTGCCTCACCACAGCTCACCAGTATCGCCTATAAAGGACCCTGTGCAGTCATCTGGAGCCCTGAATTATGTAGAGACTAAACAGCATGCTACTGAACAACAAATGGGTCAATGAAAAAATCAAAAGAGGAAAAAAAAATACCTTGAGACAAACAAAAATAGAAATGCAATGTATCAAAACTTATGGGGTGCAGCAAAAGCAGTTCTAAGAGGGTAGTTCATAGTGATAAGTGCCTACCTTGAGAAACAAGAAAAATACCAAGTAAACAATGTAATTTTACACTTCAAGGAACCAGAAAAAACAACAACAAATGAATCCCAAAGTTAGTAGAAGAAAGGAAATACCAAAGAGCAGAGCAGTAATAAATGTAGTTGAGACTAAAAAGACATAGAAAAGATCAATGAAACAAAGAGCTGTTTTTTTTAAAAGAGAAATAAAACTGAAAAACATTTAGCTAGACTCACCAAGAAAAAAAGCTGCAATGAGGGCTTCCCTGGTGGTGCAGTGGTTGAGAGTCCGCCTGCCGATGCAGGGGACACGGGTTCGTGCCCCGGTCCGGGAAGATCCCACATGCCGCGGAGCGGCTGGGCCCATGAACCACGGCTGCTGAGCCTGCGCGTCTGGAGCCTGTGCTCTGCAATGGGAGAGACCACAACAATGAGAGGCCTGCGTACCGCAAAAAAAAAAAAAAAAAAAAAGCTTCAATGAGATGTCACCTCACACTTATTAGAATGGCTATTCTCAAAAAGACAAAAAATAACAATTGTTGGCAATGTGGAGAAAAGGAAAACTTTTGCACAGTTTTGGAATGGAAATGGGTGCAGCCCATTTGGAATGGAAATGGGTGCAGCCACTACGGAAAACAGTATAGAAGTTCCTCAAAAGGTTAAAAATAGAACTACCATATGATCCAACAATTCCACTTCTGGGTATTTATCTGAAGAAAACAAAAACACTAACTTGAAAAGATATATGCATCCACATGTTTATTACAGAATTGTTTACAATAGCCAAGATATGCAAACAACCTAAATGCCCATCGGTAGATGAATGAATAAAGAAATGTAGTATATGTAAACAATGGAATATTACTCAGCCATTGAAAATTAATTCTTGCCATTTGTAACAACATGGATGGACCTTGAAGGCATTATGCTAGTGAAATAAATCAGATAGAGAGAAACGAGCACTGTATGATCTCTCTTATTTGTGGAACCTAAAAAAATAATAATTTTAAAAAGCTGGTATATACATAGAACAGATTGGTGTTTGTCAAGGATGGGGGTAGGCAAAATGGGTGAAGGGAGTCAAAAGGTACAAACTTCCAGTTATAAAATAAATATATTATGGGGGTGGAATGTACAGCATGGTGACTATAGTTAATATTGTATTGCATATTTGACAGTTGCTAGGAGAGTGAATCTTAATTCTCATCACAAGAGAAAAATTCCATATGGTGATGGATGATAAATAGACTTATTGCGGTAATCAACTTGCAACATATACAAGTATCCATCATTATGTTGTAACCTGAAACTATAATATAATGTATGTCAATTATACCTCAAATTTAAAAAATTAAAAATAAGATTCTGAGACATAAAATAAGAGATCAAAGATAAAAACCAGACAATTATTTCATATAAATAAACATGTATTTTTCTTTACTCTTTCTCATTGTACCTGTTGTTGTTGCTCTTAATAGTCACTTTAGTCAGTTATTTTATGGGATAATATGGGGATAATACTCTTCCCCTGGAGTAATGTAGGGCAATGTAGGTTAACTGCTGTCAAGGTTAATATATTGCTTAATTTAATGCAGAATTTTATTAAATTGTATATGTAATATATTTAAAATATATGGAATTAAATATATAACATAAATATATAAAAATTACTATTAAATAAACAAACCACTCCACTTATAATTAATTACTTGCTCAGGCACTGCTGCAAGGCAAGTTTGCTACAACATGGTTCAGTGAAGTATAATTGAATTTCAATTCATTTTATCTGGGCCATTCTATCTAGTTACTATTTGCATAGCAAAAGGACTTCATGAAAACAGAGCTTCAACTTGTAATGGGTCTCACAGTATGTTTCCCCAGCTTCAGATTTGTTAAGGGGAACCTATCAGCTTGGTGAATCATGAGCTTGGTCTCCCCAATTAGTGAGCCCTATGGCTTCAGGCTATGATTCCCTCCAAAGCAACCTGACAGCACTTATTACTAGGCTTGTTCAACAGACTGCACAACAAAGCAGTTAAATCATGGAAACACTGTGCCAGCCTATGCCTAGTTCCTATTGATCCTTACATAATCCTGGTCAAAGATCATATGCCTTCCTGCTAACCCCCTTGTTGGGGGACAGGGTGAGGGTGCGAGCTGTCAAAGGCAGGGGTACATCCAAGGATGCCCTTAATCAAGCTGCTATAATGTTTAAGATGGTCAAACCCATTCCCTAATGATACTTATCAGAAGACAAACTAGGGTGAGTATTAGTCATGATATCCTAAATCCCAAATGAAAAGTTATTGCAAAATACATATTTTCTATTTTTTTAATATAAACTACCACCTCAATAAAGTGAAATACTGTCTATTTGACTATATCTGTCTAGAAACCCACACGTCCCAGAATCACACTGACTCCTTTGTTGTGTTTCACACTGAGAATTTTGTTTTCTTTGCAAAGGGTGAGGAAGAGTCTCCGTGTGAAGTGGAAGCAGGCTTAGTGGCTGGGAAGTAGAAGTCCATACGTGTCTATGCTTTTTGCCTGTGCGACACGCCTACTAGTGATGACACAAGGGCAGGAGAGTGTGGGAGTGAGGTGCACCAGCTTTAGCACCAACCAGACCATTCTTATACCTTCTTACTTTTATGATAAGAATAGTCACTTGTTCTTTTAGAGCTTTGATTTCTATGTCTGTAACATTGTCAGTTTTCCCTCTCCTTTGCCTCTCTCTCTCCCTCCCTCCCTCCCTCCCTCTCTCCCTCCCTCCCTCCCTCCCTCTCCCTCCCTCCCTCCCTCTCTCTCTCTCTCTCTCTCTCACACACACACACACACACACACACACACACTCTACTCGTGCCTCTATACTCTCAATTAGAAATGGCTCTTCTACAATGTAAGACAGATCATTGCAAGTTATTATTCTCCCAGTGTCTGCCTAGGTAAGCTCCAAGAACCCAATTTTTCCTTCTTGGTAATGTTCACATTTTAGGGGAGAAAGCATAAGGCTTCAGCTTCAGGTCCACGCCAAGTCCTTAAATACAGCTTTACAAGCAATGAAGTGCTCAGAGTATTTTAATTCCCACTTAGCTCCTTAGCGTATTGCACAATTGTCTGGTCTCTGGAGTAGAGAGGGTGAATGAAAGGGCTCCTTCACAACTCCCATCACTCATGTGAGCAAGCTAGTTTTATATGAGCATGCCAATTATTTCGATTGGAAAAAATATACATTTTCTATATTCAGAATGTTGAAATGTCATTTTACTTAATGAGCTAATGTAGTTTGCTAAGTTCCATAATTTATAATTTACTGAGGTATTATGAAATTATAAAAAGTATGGCAGAGGACAACATGCAGTCAGGATGTGATCATTTTTTTCAAATTAACTTGAGTAAAGGAATTGTTTAGAATCAGAGTCTGAGAGAGTTTCACTATTAACCAAAAGGCCGCAATTCACTGTAGAACATCAGTATTGGGTTAGAACATAGACGACTTCTAATCTGACTCCTTCCTCATCCAGATGAAGTAACTGAGCTCCAGGGAGGTTAATGAACTTGCCTAAAGTCACTTAACTATTGAGGTGACAGTGAGAAAAGTAGAGCCACGCTGATCCAGTTGAGCAAACTGAAGCTTGGGCCACACAGTTCTGGAAGCATGTGAGTAGGGATAAAATAAGAAGTATAATTATTTAATTAAATCAGGACCATTCTGATGAACTGTCATTAGAATAGCATTTTCAGGATACATGTTTTAGTAATAACATTTTAAAACATAGCAAATATATTTCAGGCATCAGAGCCTGAAAGCACATTTCAAAGGGTTTCCTTAACTTGGAAATCTAGCTATGTTTATTCATGGGTTTTAGAGATGTCTGAATCTGACATAAACAGCAATTATGTTACAGAAGGATTGGGAGTTTTAAAATCCATATGCTGTATTTTAAAATAACCTGAAAGTGTGCATTTTATTTCTATGCCCCACTGATGTATAAGATACTTGGGACAGCTTTGAAACCAGTGTTCAGGCACTTTAAGATTAATCAAAGCAAAACTCTGAAAGAGAACGAATGAAAGTGGTTCTTGTTTCTGGAGAAGATTGAGCACACAGATTTTACTATACAGAGTCTGTAATGGAAGGTGACTTAACAAGAATCAATTTAGCTATGACTATTTCCTATTTCCTCTTTGGCTGAAAATGTTAATCACACATACTGAAGACATAGATGGTAATGATGGAGACATTGAGAATTTAAATATTAATGGATAAATATACATATATTGTCATTATTTAATTCAAAACTTTAATCTATAGGCTAGGTTACATTACAGAATCTCTCAAACCTACTACCTTAGCAATTTAGATAGAGGTAGAGGTCATTAGAAAGGCGGTATGTTATTCCAACTAGCACCTTAGATTAATTTAACAGGGCAATGATGGTTATTTAAATAGTTTAACAGGTGTGTTGACCTTAAAAATGTCTTAGAAATTAACTTTTGACAGAAGGCCACAATGTTTGTGTGGTATTTTAACAGCAACATTTGAATATTTTCTAAACGCACAAGAATTACTAGTAAGCCATTTACCATTGGCAATGATAGGAATGAGTATGCTGGTAGAATAAAAAGAAAAGAGGATAGAGGAAGTGGGCTAAGGAAAAGAACAACAGCCTCCCAAAAACTCTCCACTGCAATCAGATATTATACCTTGGCAAAGCTTTCTCCATTAAAAATCACATTTTAGTTGTGGATTCAACCAATGATACAATTTTCTTTTTAGTCTTAAGTCTGTTGTGGATATAATAGTGACCAATCACCAGCACCCAGGAAGCCTGGGTTGGTGATACAAGAGCTCTACAAAGAGGCTTAAAAACAGCGTATATGACTCAGGCCCTGGTGCTGTCACTTGAAAGGCAACAGATCCATGAGACTTTGCAACATTAGCAAGCACTGTATGGTTCACATTCCCTTACCCAACTTCATAGTTAAGTGAAAAACTAATCTCTCCTTATGGTCTCAGACAATTTGCTATATTTTTGTCTTATATATTAAAATTACAATTTATCTCTATATATTTTCAGAGTCTCTCTCCCCCCATGGGAATATAAAATTCAATGAGGAGGGACCATTTTTTTCTGCTTTATTACTGTATCCCTAGTGCTTAGTTTGTACAATGCCTGGCACAATAAATACATGTAGATTTTTTAAAAAAATCAATGAATGAATATTACACATCCTTTTCCTTGTGTTTCTAGGATATCTATGAGTTTTCAACTCTCTGTATTTCTGGAATTCAGATGGATACTCTGAATTTTTACCTTGGCCCAATTCCATCTCTCTGGAGACTCTACCTGGTTTTCACTCCCTTTTGGTTCATACCAAATTGGTTTCCTCAGTAAGCAACATTATCTGCATTGATAAAGAGCCTTGCTATTTTCCAGAAATCATAAGGTCACAGTCTTGACTAACTCCTTAATTAGATACTTCTTATATATAGATGCATGCTTAAAATTGAACTGGAGCTCTGCAACACCCCCTTGGAACTTGGTTGTTGTAGATATGGGTACCGCAGGAGAGGAGGGAGGGTAGATTCAGAGAGGAAGTAGTGTTGCTTCTATCCTCCAGTACTTTCCCTCTTAAAACTTACTTTTTTTCCCCCAGTTCTTATTTCTCTATGTTTCCAACATCTTATCTAAAAAAGTGTATAACCACATTGCAATTTACGTTTACACTCACAAGTTTACAGATAATTCCAAATATGCTGCTGTTTTTTGGACTAGGAATCATGAAAACTAGACCAATCATTCTATAGAGTCTTCAGACATTTAATAATCTCAGCTCTATCTTTCATAGCTTCAATTATTCATCATTGTATTAAATTGATGTTAGATTTTACACATACTTAGATATTTTAACAATGTTAACATTCAGTCCATTATTTTTATCATATCTTAGTGTATATATAATTCTCGTGGTGAAGGCGTTTTTAATTGTCTTTTGAAAATATCCATATTTTTAGATCAGAAACTATTTTTCAAAGGCACAATAAAGTTCTTTGGAAAACGCCATCTCTGCATCTCTGCTTTCCAGATAACCAACTACCAAAAACTGATGTGAAATAATAACTCAGTGGCTTCTAAGAATTTGAAACAGAGAAGAGTTTAAAAAAAACAATCTTAAGAGTGGTACGTGGAGCGTGAAGCAGAATTCTGTAATAGAATCTGAGTAAAGTCAGACTTGGATAGAACATAAAGGGAAACTTTTCAAGAAAGACTGCATTGTCATAGATTCATTAGGAGTTACAGTGAAAGAGGTGAAAACTAAAGTCTACAGTATGCTGTATGTCCCAAGTGTGCTTTATTTCTTTGCTTACTTTCTATCTAGGCCTTTGAGAGAAAAAGCTGAAAAAGTTAATAACATTGCAAGTAAATTCAGACCATGAGAAGCATCCAGTTTCCAACCTGCTTCACAGCAAGGAATGCATTTAGACATATCTGAGAACCAATCAGCATTTCAACCCCAGGCAGAGTTTCTGGACAGCAAACAGAGAAGAGAGCTGGAAGTACAGCAGGGGCAGCTATTTTTTCCACTAGTTCGGACATGACAATGTTTATTTTTAAATGCCAACAGACACTACATGACAGTAGTTCTGGCACCTTAGGCAAATGCATATTTCACAGTCCCAGGTAACAGCCACAAAGTCTAAGTCTCTCCAAAGGACAGGAAATTTCTTGAAGAAGGTCAAAGATTTTTTTAAAAAAGCTAATTGTATTTCAAAAATAAAAAGAAAGTTAGAAAGAAAGAAAATAAAGGGGAAGACAACGATTTATGTGACTAAGTTATAGTCATTGTAAATTTCCAATTTCAACTTAATTTTACACAGCCTTGTACACAATGTGTTCCATGTACATCAAAAATTTTATAACTAATCAATGCTGGGCAATATTTTAATGATATGTAGAATATGTTATAGTCAAAGAGCAATTACATCAAAGACTACACTATTCATTGATTCTGAGGCTTTTAGAACTCCTACAACAGGGCAGAAGATCATATCCCCATTTACTAAGCGTGAAAGTTGGAGAATGTAAATATTTAAAGTAACTCACAGTATTTGACCTCAGTCCACAGACAGAGAATGTGGTAGTTAAAAGTATAAAGTAAATGAAATTTGTCTTTCTTTGTAATACTGCTTTTTCAGAACAGTTTTCTATACAAATACCTGTCCTGGGCACCACTGAACTTAGGTCCTGCTCTCTATTTTTCTAACTTCATTTTAATGGATTTTAAATCTCTGCACTTCACTTTTCTCACATCTTTAAAATATATTCATCCTTTATCTAATCTATTCTATGGCTCCAAAGAGGTCATGTGTTAAACTCCTCCCTCACTCACTACAGGGAGGGCAGCTCCTAGATACAATAGGTATATTTTACCTGAGCTTTGATAAATCTTTAATTTTTAACCCAGGCATAAACAAAAATTCACTGAATTGTTTATTCTAAATGTTCACTTAAGGGTTGGCATAAATGCCTAGAAAGAATTGTTTAGGTGAAACAAGGAAGGACAGCAGTGGGGAATCCAAAAGGCTTTTTTAGAGCAATTGTGCAGGGGCATTTCTTGGCCAGTTTATGTTGTCTGACTCTGTTACTTACCAAGGATATGCTAGAAAAATCCTAGGCTATCAAGTCTCAGGCTGCTTCTGAATACCTGGGGGGCTAGAACAAGACATGAAGTTTCAATCCAAAAGGTAAGCATGATCAAAGACACAAAATCATCTGTGAGTAACTGTGGTGGGTTTAACATGACCACACACTCTCTGACACTCCTTGCATTGAGAGGTCATGGCTGTCCTCTCCCCTTGAGTCTAGGCTGGCTGGAATCACTTTGGCTGGTAGAGCATGACCCAAATAACACTAATGAATCTCTTGGTCCAGCCTTCAGAGGACTGACAGCTTCTGTTTGGTTCTTTTGGAGCTATAATCTACCATGTAAAATGTCTGTCCATCCTGATGGAGAGGTCCTGAGACTACATGAAGAGGGAGAAGGGCTCAACTGAACCCAGTCTTTCTTCTGCCCCCACCAAGATGCCAGGCATTTGAGTGAAACTGACAGGAACCTTCCAGAACAGCCCAGCTGTCAGCTGAATAGCACCCAGTTTACTCTGTCTGCCACGTGGAGCAGAAGTGTCTCCCAGTCAAGCCCTTCCTAAATGCCTGACCCACAAAAAATATGAGTTAAAATAGCAGGTTATTATTTTAAACCATTAATTGGGGGGGTATTTTTTTATACAGCAACTAATAACCAAAACAATGACAGAGCATAATGTGTCATTTTCACCAGCCTGGATAACCTGTTCCCTGTACCTACCTGGGATAATGCTAAACTGCTTTTTCAAAGCAATTCACACAAATCTCTGCAAAGCTGGAGACCTGTTCTGACATCAGACTCTGAATACCTCTGTAAATGACAAAGTTCTAGTCATACCCTTTGAACAAACCATCGCCATACTAGATGGCTATCATATGTTTAGTCCTCTAATTACCTAATGAACAGAGAGAGTGGTTGTGGGGAATGAAGTTAAACAATGTACATAAACTTCCTTTGTGAAGCAGAAAATACATGCCAAAAGTAAGTTACCACTACTGTCAAGGTTTTATGGACACTTTTCTTTCTGAAACATTTTGGACTGGAAAACATTTAGTCTGGAGCCAGGAGAGCTAAAATATAATGGTGTTGTTATAAGAAAAGCACTGTTACAACGAACAACTGAAAAACAAGGAAACTTTTAAAATAGATCTGAAGGAAAAGATGTCTTTAAAAAAATGTTTAAGATACAATTCAACCACCATAAAATTCACCCTTTTAAGGTGTACAACTCAGTGGGTTTTAGTATTTATACAAAATTGTGCAGTCACCACCACTAATTCCAGAACATTTTCATCACCCAGAAAGAAACTTTGTACCACGAAGGTATCTTTTAGGAATAAAGTTGATGGTTGCAATTAGAATAATAATAATCTAGAACAAACACATAGATTCAAACATAAGAGGAAACAAATCAAGGGAGTGGCAAGCAGGGAAAGGGACACAATGTGTATACAAAAAATAGTTAATATCACAGGCCTGGGACTGCTATCATCAAAAAGGCCTGCTTCAAGGGTTGGCCCTTGGCTTGTGTCCAGGAACTTGACTGGTACACAGTCACTCACACTGAACTGAAACTTTCTGTAAATGATGTGTCTCACTGTATGTAAACTATACAAGTAATGTGATTCATATTGGAACTTAATTTCCTTCTGGGAGTCTGGAATTTTGGTAGGTGATAAGCCAACACTGCCTACTTTACCCAATAAAACTTTCAGAACTTAGTCTCTAACGAGCTTCTCTAGTAGAAAATGCTTCACATGTGCTGTCACAACCTGTTACTGGAGGAATTAAGCACCTTCTGTGTGACTCCACCGGGAGAGGACTCTTGAAAGCCTGTTCCTGGTTTCCTAAGGACTTTGCCCTGTGTACCTTTTTCCTTTGCTGATTTTGCTTTGTATCCTTTCACTGTAATAAATTTTAGCCATGAGTATGACTACATGCTGTGTCCTATGAGGCCTCCTAACGAATCTTGAAACCTGGAAGTGGTCTTGGGGACCATCCAACAAAACACGTTAAAGGTGATCAGTCCTTAATCACCCTCTAAAGCATTTTACAACTCCACCCTAAGATCTTTTTATTATCAACTTAATAATCACATTAACATTTAAAAACTTAACAGCTAAAACTGTGCCCCAATTTCTAGGCTCTGCTATGACTTTGCTGTTAGTGAGACAGAAAGTAAAGTGTATGGCAGAATTGGAGCAGAGATTTTGTCAAGTAGCCTTGGAAAAGTAAATAAACTTAATTCTTATCTGCTAGAGAGAAACAAATCATTTAGACATATATATTTTTTTCACATACACACACACACACACACATATATATATATACATATACTGTTGATGAAAATAGATTAAAGAGTTTCTTCTAGATTTGTCTAATCAGGGACATAAAATTAACATGGGAAGAACAAATGTTATAACTACATATTGAGCAAGAAGTTGTTTTAAAAAATCCTGGAATCACAAAGAGTTTTTCTTCAGACCCACACCAAGGTGAGTGAGTTTATAGATTTTATGACAATCTTTTCTTAAATATCCCATCATGGGCATTAAAAATAAGTAGATTGAACATCACCAGGCTTCTTCATTAAAGGATGTATTATATGACAGCACATTACTTATTTGTAAAGAGCAAAGAATCATTAAGAGAGAGCTCAATGAAAGGATATAAATAGAAATTGCCTATGCGTAAACTTGTAGAGATAATTGTTTTCTTATTGAAGGTTGAAGGCCATAGAATTGAAGAAGAATCCTGATTAAGAGTTGTTTCTCCTTTTCCCCTTTGGTGAAAAGAAGCAGAAACACAACAAAAGACAAGAAAATTTCTTAAAGCAAGCTATAAATTTAAGGAATTACAGCAAGAGATCAAGCTTTTACAGGTGATACCTACTGTAAATATTATAAATAATGAAATGGGCATCTATAATTTAGCAACAATTTAGGTTATTCTAAAATGGTAAACATAATACTTAACAGCTTGAAGAAGAAGCTATTGTGACCTTAGAATAGCAAGCTGTAAATTTAAGGAATTACAGCAAGAGATCAAGTTTTTACAGGTGACAGCTACTGTAAATATTATAAATAATGAAATGGGCATCTATAATTTAACAACAATTTAGGTTATTCTAAAATGGTAAACATAATACTCAACAGCTTGAAGAAGAAGCTATTGTGACCTTAGAATGGCTAAGTCCTCATGTCATAGATAAAATAACATAAAGTCCATCAGCAATTTCAAACTGATTTTGAGTTTAATAAATACCAATTGTGTCTAAAAAGTCTATTTCTCTAAGTCTTCCTCATAAGTGAATCTTTTTTGTCTATCAGTATTCTGTAGTGATTTGTTATCTCATTTTTACTGCTTCTATAATAAAGTTCATTTTATCTTGGAAAACAATGTGGTAAATTAAGCTCTTTAAAACCTGGAACTAATAACCAAAATAATGACAGAGCATTGTTTCACCTAAACAATTCTTTCTAGGCAACAGAAAATGCATAGTTTTCCATCAGGATAACCCAGGACCACATGTTTATTTGATGACCAGGCAAAAACTGTTACAGCTTAGCTGGGAAGTTTTGATTCATCCGCTGTATTCACCAGACATTGTACCTTCGGATTTCCATTTATTTTGGTCTTTACAAAATTCTCTTAGTGGAAAAAATTTCAACTCCCTGGAAGACTGTAAAAGGCACCTGGAACAGTTCTTTGCTCAAAAAGATAAAAAGTTTTGGGAAGATGGAATTATGAAGTTGCCTGAAAAATGGCAGAAGGTAGTGGAACAAAAGGGTGAATACGTTGTCAATGAAGTTCTTTGTGAAAATGAAAAAAAAAATGTGTCTTTTATTTTTACTTAAAAACTGAAGGAACTTTTTGGCCAACCGAATAGTATGTTTTAAATTTCATTTTGGGGTCTTAGTTTTTATGCAATACTTATTTTGATCAGTCATATAGGTGGGAAGGGGGAGGTGCTAAACACCACAACAAGTACTAAGAACTTTAAGTTTCTCCATCTTCCTTGATGTAATCATTAAAGTGGTGCTCTGGGAGCATAGAGGAGGCCTGATATAATCTAGTGTTTGTGAGAAAGGGAATGATAAGATGTTTATCTCTAAACTGATTTTAAATTCATGGAGACGGTCATTAAAGTAATGCACCAAAAGTAGAAGTAATTCTTACCACTTCTGATGTTTCTTTTCATCTAGTGGGTATTCAATTACTGTAACCCCCATGGCTTTTCTCTGACCTTTATAAATTCTTCCTTAAAAAACTATGAAAAAAATTAAACTACTTGCTGAGCTGACAGGCAGAGGCTTGAAGCCACTGAAATGTACATTATTTTTATTATATTATTTGTTGCCCCAAGCTAGTGAAAGTTGGAATCCACTAGAGACAGTGAAGCATGTACTCGTTGTATGAGGAGTCTCGCCAGAATCTACAGAATGAGAAGAGGGGACAGGGCAGAACACTGGGTAACTCTGTGGTGTTCTCATCCCATTTGTGTTCTGAACAGTAGCCCTATTTTTGGGGAAGACTTCCTCCAATTTTTGTGGTCCTAGTAGGATTGTCAGTCATCGTATTTGTTTCCCCAGGCTATAGGGATGGTCATCTGATACAGACCCAGAAAATTCTAATGCCCCAGATTGTTGGTAATTGTTACTGGTCCACTGGCAAGTAACCCAAATATGTTCAATTACATTGTTCTCTGAGGTTGGTAACGTGCCTTCCAGGAGTAAGACACTCTTTTTCCTCTAGGACAAATTACTTGAGTGATATGAAGCTAGAACTGCCAACTGTCACTTTCTGTGCCATGTGGATAGAGGCTATATACAAAATTAACTCAAGTGGAGACAGGAAAGATCTGGGGTAGCACTGAGACCCTTGTTCCAATCTGTAAGACTCTTTCAGTTATTGTGACCTACTCCCACATTCTACTCAGCTTCATGAATCAGAACATTTCTTTTGGACAAATTTGTTGCATTGGGTATCTGCCAATCATAAAAATTCAGTATCTAAGGAATAAACAGAGTGTCTACAAAAGATATTGCCATATACTCCATAGACTTATATAATTTAATGAAGGCATGATGACTGACCATATTAAAGGAGTAACTCCGAGGCTGCTCTTCATACTAGCCATGGAAACCACCACAGGGAGACTAAAATAATGCAATAGAAAATACATTGACTTCACAACACAGTCCGGGAAAGGAGGGGAGGACAAGAATGAGCATTCCTGTACAGAGGTACAAAGGAAATCATGTAAGAAGTCTGCAAAAACTTAAATGTAGATACAGTCAACTGAACTCCATAAGTAGCACTGGAGAGTATTTGAATTATAAATGTGCCATACTTTAGGCTACTGTATTTTGCTCTATATAAGATCTACTATCATATAATTATTTTCCTAAAATAAAACTTCCTTCTGAAATACCAGGGCCAGCATTTTGGCAAGAAGTTTGATCTTTATTACTTTTTGCTTTGCTAGAGCCAACTGATTTTGCCTCCATGCCAGAAATTTTGCTAGCCTTAGAGATACGTAATGAGTACCTCTCTACCAAAATGAAACTAAGTTTTCACATTTTAAAATGAATATTACTAATACACAGAAATCAGCTCAGTTAGTGCTGAGATTTCCCAAGAGATTTTAGCAACACAGTAATTTAAATATTAAAATATTATAATTTGAGTATACTAACAATTACAGGGCTGATCTGATGTTCTTTAGAAGAATTGAGCCTCAAAATTTCTGAGTTCCAATTACTTTCATCTGAAACAACAGAATAATAAAAGTGTTTTCTAACCACCTAGAGTTCATACCTGTCCCCAAACCTTTTGAGCCATCTTGCTATATTGTGTACAGTTCTCATATTGTGTACCCACTTTTCCAGAGGAGGAAAAAAACACTACATTTCCCAAGTTCCCTTGTGGCTAGGTTATAGTCACGTGATCTAAGTTTTACCAATGCCAGCTGACTTTCTGAAATGTCCATGCAGGAGGGAGCAAGATGAGGTAATAGCTGTGTGGGAGAATCATCTCCTGGCACACAGCATCCAAAGCTGCTCTACTTCTTCTAGAGCAGTTCCGTGTATCCACAGCCCAGATGTTGACAGCCCTGTGGTGTGGTGGGCACTGTTGCTGATGACTTTGTCCTGAGTATAACATCCCAGCTTGGCTTCCCCAGCTATTGCAGGGTCCATGTGTTATCAAACATGACATAAACCACTCCCTGCTTAAATTGCAAGAGTGAATTCAGTTGTTGCAATTAAGGACTAATAACTTAACATGTGAAGTTAAAAAAAAAAGATACATAGGAAAATGCTCAGTAAACCTTTATGTACTATGTAAACAGAAGGTAGTATTATTTTTGTGGAGATTGTTACACGTCCTTCAATAATTCTAATCTGTGACGCTACTACACTTCTGTTTTTTGTATTTTTTAAAAACAATGAAACAAAAATATGAATAGGTTTTATAAAAATTCCAATTACTCTAGGAATTTTTAACTTCTTTTATCCTACTATTTCCTTTTCTAATAGTGGATAATTTATAATGGATACTATTGGACATAGGAACGAGACAAATTTGTCCCAAAGATTTTAAGTATCACATCTGAAATCGTTCTGTGAAATGAGGAATGTCATGAGCTAACAATGCTTTCAGCCAACTATGAAAGTGAGAAGGGCAAGAGTGACTCTGACAGGCTCACGCATCTTAAATTCAGCACCACTCTACACTGCTTCCCAAGAGGATGCCTAAATAGCCCTAGAAAATGAAGATATCTAGTAATAGGGTGCATTGATACAGAAACTTTACAGGCATGTAAATGAGAACAGTCAACTCCCAGAGGAATCAGCTAGGAACCAGAATTGTCACTCCTTGTGAAAAGATGCATACCCTAGAGTAGCAACAGCAGTAGTGGTGGCAGTAAGACTACAAATTAACTGGGTACCATAATACAAATGTAATAATTGGATTTTTGATTCTCAATAAAATATCTTAGACTGTTTCAAGAAAATTGAATTGATGAGGGACTACATGAGTTTAAAAAAATTTCCAGAAGCACTCTTTGTTCACCCGTAAAATAACATTAACTTACCTTTCAATTTTTCAAACTCATTAAACAAAAGATTATTGCACCAGTGCCCTGCCCTAAATGAATCCTCTGCAACACACACTCACTTGCATCATATAGCAAGCACCTTCTGTATTGCACAACTATTCTCTGCTTTTCTTTGCCTGTTTCTAGCTCTGATTTCTGCTTTCAGATGATGAGCTACTGCATGTTTTCATTTGCAATGAGAAAGCGCATTGAGTTTACATTGGATCTCTGAAGTTAAAGTGCCATCTTGTGCCAAAAGAAATCATCTCAATATGGACTTTTTTTAATGTTAGCAAGATACATGATTGTTTTCATACAACAGAGATATACCAAATGCATGTAACTCTTAATATTAAATTGCTTAAACATGGACATGTTAATAAAAATATTTATCTGGCTTTGTCTCATTTTTTTTAAACAACATCACGTTAAGCTTCATTTGGGAAGTTTAAATCGCACATTCCGTAAGCATACTGCTGCATTTTGCCTCTTGTTATTACAGTACTACCAGCATAAATGGATACTATAGATGTCATTCTCTCACACAGAAATAAAGATTGTTTAAGACTTAGGTAATAGTTCTTTAGTTCTTTCAGGACGAAGGGCAAACCCCAGTCTCTCTAATAAACTTGTACTGCCTGTACCAATCATGCTACTTGGAACTGATCCATTCTATTTCAAGAATTTAAATGGCAGCAATGTTCAAAACATTGTACCCAGGAGGGAAGACCAATGCCAGCACACACTATGCTGCCAGTGCACAGTCAGCGATTGCAAGCGTTCCGTAAGGTAAACAAAATGGTTTCCTGCATTTAGCCTGACAGCTTTCAAAAGCTGTCTCATGGGACTGGCAAGACGTTTTATAGTATTCGTCATGCTGACAATGCCACGATGCTAACAGCACATAGGGTTGTCATTCGCTTGGTATTATAATTCCTTAAATTAATAATGTATAGGTGAAAATTTTTAAAAATAAAGAATCTAGATGATATTTTTAAAGTGTAGCAAGCAATACAAACCATGAAATTATACCACAAGACACAATCCACCATCTGGAATGGGAAAACATCTCTCATATAACCTCAACTATGATGAAAGAAGAACAGTTACTAAAATAGATACATTAGTTTATAGGGAATGTGAAATCAAACAGAAGTGCAAGAGAGGCTGATTTGGAGGTCAGTGATCTGATAGAGTCTTAGATAATTAAAAGCAGACTGGTGTCCAAATATAAGGCTTAAATACACACAAAGGATCAGTTAAATAATTATTTTTCCTCTTGAAAAAGATCACAAAAAGGATGAATATGCATGAGAGTCTTTCACTCAAAAATATACTGTCTTATTTTATTTTTTCCTATCCAAATTTTATAACACTTAAACTCTTTGAAATAGCATTCTTTTTCTGTATAACACAGTCCTTGGAGAGGCCATAAAAGGGAACCACCATATAGAGAAACAAATATATTTTTGAGATTATTTTGACATTTTTTGTACATCAAGAAATAAATAGTATTTGATGAATTTCTAAATAACCTAATTCTGCTCTGGGTACAGGAAGCTGTAGGAGGTCAGGATAAGGTTCATGTAGATTATTACTAGTATTAATCTCTTCTAAAATATAGTAATGATATGGTTCTAATTTTATCTTTTGTTTAAAGATTTATCAGGTAGTTTTATTTTTCATAATTATTTTTATTGAGCACTTATTATATGTCTATCATTCAACTGAGTGTTTAAAAGAAAGATCTTATTCAATCCTCACAACAGCTGAGGCTCAGAAAGAGAAAGCCTCAGAGCTTACCAAAATTAAATAGCTAATTAGAGTTGGCTGCATCTGTTAACAGCCATACTTTCCACTCAACTTTCAAAGACTCTGACAAACAAACCAGAAAATTATGTGTTCTTTATTCAATAAACAAAAAAAGTTAAAAGCATTGCAGCATTTAAATAAATAGGGTACGCTTATATGACTCGTGTGTAGTTTGCCTTACAGAATATAAATACCCATAGTGGTTTTGTTCAATTTCTTTCTAACAGTTAAATGCAATGCTATATTAGATTCTTCTGCTAAATATCTCCTACTCTGAACATTTAAATGGCATCAGCCATCCCAGGGCCTCTCAATATTACTTTGTCCCATTATAAAAATGGCTTTCCATTGGGTTTGGCTGTTTTATCTCACAAAGTCCAATGTCTACAGTCAAGACTGTAGCTAGAGTGGTGATGTTAGCGATATTCAAGACCTGAGGTAGCACTAGTAACGTTTTCATCTCATACATCACATGCCCCTTCCCTCTTTCCCCTTTCCCCTCCACATCTGCATAATCTTTCTGTTTCTCTCCCTCCTTTTTGTGGGGGTGAGTTTGTGAGAGAAGAGATGAAGAGTATTATCTTACAACTGCAAGATCCATAGCCTACCAGTCTTTTAAAAGAAAAAAAAAACATTTATGATTTATGTACTGAGACACAGGCACTGCTCTGTGGCCTTCCAATGGACATTCAACACACTACAGACTCCAAATAGTGTAGTGGATCAGGAAAGAGTCTGAGGGGCATATCAACTTCAGGTCTGTATTTGACATGGGGCCTTCGAAAGCTGTAGCAAGTCTGGTGGCAGCTCAATATTTCAATGAACAAAAATCATGTCTCTTTATAACCATCAACAATTCTCCTTTTCCCTTTTCCATGTTCTTTGGGTTCATCAGTTGCACCTAAGGCAGGACACTGTGGAGCACATTCAAGTCTACAGAGCCGCTAAAGATTTTGATTGCAAAATTATCTTTTTTTGTTAGTCCGGTTTCCCTAATAGAAAAAGTGAGAGAAAGCTCTCTTTCACCTTCCTTTGCTCTCATTCTCTTTCCCTCTCTTCACACACACACACACACACACACTCTCAAATATATTCCTGATGCAATTTATACGAGGTCGTGGGAGAAGGGCATGTGATTCTATTTAATTCATTTCTATCCAAAAGGACTGACAATACAATGTATCGAATGTCTGACTATGCCTAGGGTCATGAAGTAAAGAAACAGAATGAAAGCCATTTCTAACATGCCCATGCTTATATGTTGTTACTGATTGGTTTTGAATCCCTCTTCACCCTGACCCCAACCACTACATGGGAAAAAGTGTCTGCCCTTCTGAAGCTTCTAACACAAAAAGATGAAATCACATAACTATACACCCGAAAGATGAGAGAGAAGATGTGCTTGTCTTACATTGCCTGCCTTGCCTCTCGATATGATTCTATCAAGGCAAGTGGCAACTTCTCCCAACAATGTCACCCACATTTGCTCTCCTCCTATTCCCATTCAAATTGGCAAAATTAAAATTCAAAGCTGTAAAGTGAATTTAAAGAAAAAAAAAACAAAAAGCCTGGAACAGAAAGTTTATGTATTGTGCAGAAGTGTAACGTGTGCTTTGAGTTTCCCTCAATAGTTGCAAGCTCCTCTCTGACCAGAAAGGACTGGGATGGCATCTCACCCTAAGAGTGCAGGTTAGGGAAGCATCCTCTATGCGTTCATTCACTCCCTCCTCCTGGGGTCACTATTTGGACATCAATTGTGTGTCTGGTGCTGAGATACATGCTCAGGATAGATAGGTAAGTAAGCAAGGTCTCTGTCTTCACAACGCTTACAGTACAGGGCAGGGGACCCCAGGAGCAGAAAAAGATTATGGTGTCTCCAGCCAGAGGAAGGGGAAGGCGATCAAAAAAAGAAGAGTCCCCTAAGAGTCATATGAGCTGAGCCATAGGAATAAGTACGAGTCATCCCATTGGAAAGGCGGGCAGTGCCAGGCCAATAAAGGCAGAGAACACTTCATGTGCTAAGGCCCAGAGATCAGAAGTACTGGGGTATATAGATAACAAGGAATTTGGGGTTGGTACAGACTATCCAGCACCAATCTTCTCAAGATCACACACTCTGGTTTAATTTGTTTTTCTTACTGTTTCCTCACTCATATAATAACAATATATTACTCTTTATGTGGTAGGGGCCTCATGATTCTTACTTTACATCAGGAAGTTGAGTACTGTTAGGATAAAGCACATGATTTCACTGTCTTTACTCTTTTCTGCAGCCACAAGATCACAAGTTCCCACATCATTACTTGCTCCGTGAAGCTATATTATAAAATGTCTGACGAAGAGTACAGGGTACATAGAGGCTCATAAAACTCTCATAACCTAATTTATATCAAGTCGAGTACTGAGAATAAATTGACCCAAAGACACACCCAAAGACAGAGCTGTGAAATATCTAGAAGTACTTTGTAAATAGAGGGTAGGGAAAGAAAAATAATGAAAGATGTCTTTCTAAAAATGAGTGTATGTACATGAAAAGATGCTCATCATCGCTAGTTATTAGAGAAGTGAAAATCAAAACCACAGTGAGGTACCACCTCACACTGGTCACAACAGCCATCATCAAAAAGTCTACAAATAGCAAATGCAGCTGAGGGTGTGGAAAAAAGGGAACCCTCATACACTGGTGGTAAATTAGTGTAACCATTATGGAAACAGTATGGAGGTTCCTCAAAAAACTAAAAATAGTGTTGCCATATGATCCAGCAATCTCACTCCTGGACATATATCTGGACAAAACTATAATTTGAAAAGATACACGCACCCATATGTTCATAGCAGTACTGTTTACAATAGCCAAGACATGGAAGCAACCTAAGTGTCTATTGGCAGATGAATGGATAAAGAAGATGTGGTATATTTATACAATGGAATATTACTCAACCATAAAGAAGAATAAAATAATGCCATTTGTAGCAACATGGATGGACTTATAGATTATCCTACTAGGTGAAATAAGCCAGAAAGAAAAGGTCAAATACTATATGGTATCACTTATATGTGGAATCTAAAATATGACATAAATGAACTTATCCACAAAACAGCAACCAGACTGATAGACAGAGAACAGACATGTGGTTGCCAAGGGGGAGAGGGGGTGGAGGAGGGATGGAATGGGAGTTTGGGTTTAGCAGATGCAAATTACTACATATAGAATGGATAAACAACAAGGTCCTACATATAGCACAGGGTACTATATTCAATATACTGTAATAAACCATAATGAAAAAATATGAAAAAGAATATGTTATATATATGTATAACTGAATCACTTTGCTGTATAGCAGAAACTAACACAACATTGTAAATCAACTATACTTCAATAAAACACATTTTTTAAACATTTTAAAAATCAAAAAAAAAAACGTGTGTGTAGAAATTTAGGCAAAACGACTATTTTCAGAAAAGCAACTTTAGGAAAACAGTTATAAAAAGGAAAAAAAAAAACCAACCAAAACCAGCTATTATTATTAAGGAGAAAACAAGGAGAAACCAGAAGAAAAAATTAAGCAGATGAAATGAAGATGTGAGTATAGAATTACATTTCTGAATGAAGTAGCTACCTTCAAAAAGCACATGTGATGTGAAGTTTACATTAATATAAAAGCAGCATTCTTTAGAACAGTGATTCCCAAATACTAGTATGTATTAGAATTAGCTGGAGTCTTTTTTAAAGACAAATTCGTGTGTCGCTTTCCCCAAGATACTGACTTCTGGTTGACTGATTTAGAGCTTTTTGAGGAGTAATTTTGTTTATTTTCCTTCTTCAATTAAAATCATTCCTTGTTGAAATGTATTTTAAAGGTAATATGGTAATGGATTTGATTTTTAAGTATGTCATTAAAGCTGTATTTTGAGGACAAGTGGGCAACTTTGGATTTCCCCAGAAATAAATGAAGGCATTTCTTTTGACAAGTACAGTTTTAATGAAGGAGATATAACATAAAGTAACATTTGGGAATCTCATGCCTTACTTGAATTTAAAAACTATTTATTGTCATCATTATAATTATCATCTTGCAGAAAGTTCCTTAACAGCAACAAAAATCAACAGATGAAAAGATATAGATATAAATACATCCACACATACACAGATACACTCATAAAGAAAAGCACATCAAACTTCAGAGACATATTCTTGCATAAATTTAGATAAAATTAACAGTCATTTGTGATAAAAAAATTAAAAAGCATAAATATGTAATTTGATGCAATTTAGGCATTATTTTCTGCTGTTGGAAAAAATAAGAATAATGATTTTTGTAGGATACCTACATATTTAGTAGAGGTATTTCATCTATTTTGATGACATATAATATTAATAAACAAATAATCAAACCATAGCCACTAGCAATAGTTCCATGAGAAAGACTCTTAAGGTCATTTCAAAAAAGCCACATTTCACAGTTTGTTTGGTTTCACCTTCGTTAATTTACATTTTTCACTTGTGGAGGTCATGGTTGACCTTTTTATAATCATAAAAAATATGACAAAGAAACCAGAAAATAAAAAAATCTTTATCACAGGTATAAGGGGAGAAATCCCAGTGACCCACTCCCTGCTCCATGACTCACAGAGGAGGAGCTGCTTTGTCATGTGTGGAAAAATTGATATTTCCTAATCCATTTGTTTTACCTATCTAAAACAGATTCATAAGAAGTAAAACAAAAACACAGGAAAACATCAAGGATTAAATGCAGTAGCTTAAAATATGTATGTGTCTTGGCATTAAAGCTGTCTGATTATAGGATGCTTTGGTTTAAAGAAGGTAGTTGCAAAAAGATGAAGAGAAACTCAACTACATACTTTTTAAAAGTAATTTCTTTCTTATTTATGGATAATATGGTAAAATACCCTATATCAAGATTGATATTACTATTTACTGAATAAATAAAAGATGAATCAATTAAAAAATACCAGTATTAGGAATCTCTAAAAACAGTTTTAAAAATCATCCCTCTTAGACATATCTATGACTTAGTAAGCTTTAAATTGCTACGTGAGATTAATTCTCCAAGTTTTCCTGAAGTCAATTACTTTTCTAAAATATTTTCATGCTCAAATATTTAATATTCTAGCCCTACAAAAATTTATGAGAATGTTAGCCTTTAAATATAAATGGATTGTGTAAAAGGATATATATTCAGTTATCGACCAAACCACCTAAGTTTTAACTTTCTTGACTATTTTTGAGAATCCACCATGATTTCTAACACCAGTGATCGGTATTTATGGCAAAAGCATCCTAATCTTTACTTCCTAAGTAGTCCTTGAAGGTATTTTCAAATAATAATACTTGTATCATTCCTTTTGTGAAAATAATGATCTTAGACATGTTTCTTCCAATTTTCTTTCTAATTCTGCCAAATGACACCCTACATTATCTCCCTCTGAAGTGGAGTGACAGGTGTTGTCAGCAAGAAGTCTGACGAGTGAGAGATGTGTTTGTCTTCTAATAGATTCAATAAGGCATAAAAGAGAGGCAGAGCAGCAGTGCATGCAGTCTGGGGAAGCCTTTGGCAAACCCCTTTTGAAAGATGTGAAATCTTTGACTACTCTGATTGAAGCACAGATACAGGCTGCACTGTTGTCTTCTTAAAATACTCAGCCAGGATGCCTGATGGCACATTACTATCTAGAAAACGGTGATGCATATCATAATGAAGCCCACATCCATGAGATTTTTTTGTACTTCCAAAAAATGCTGTGGTCGAGTGTTGTTAGAAAAGTGACACAAAAATCTATCTTAAGGGTCCGTTATCTCTTCTTTCCTCTGCAACTTTGAAACTGTGCTGTGAGCATCTTCTCAGCAGTACACGTCTCCAGCCTGCTGTGAGTCGTTACACCCTCAGAAAGACTTCCTCCCCTCTTCCTCCCACCTTCATTTAGTTCCCCTAAAAAAACACCGCGTGCCTTGTATTCATTTTCTGCAGCCCTTGGATCCTTAGCGTAGCTGAACGTTAACTGACCAATTCTGTAATAAGCAACCTCTTCTATTAGTCATACTGTCACCTGTGATAATACAAATTTTTCTTTATGATTCTAATCATCAGCTGTCATTCATATAATGTCAGGTGCTCGGCAAAACACTCTGTGGAATTTTTCATCCATCTGTCCAGTCTTAGAGATGACCTTCCATCACTTTCCTTTGTACACGTTATCTTTAAATAGGACATTCGCATAACAAAAGAATGCCTCTGACTACACTAGGAAGTTGCATGGTGAGAGAAGAAATTGTACTACATTCTTTGTAATCCACATGATGATATTGAAGGCTGTTGCCGTTCAGCCTCAGGCCACCAACACTTCAGTGTATTTACTTAAGGGCTGCAAATGCTGTTAACAAAAATACAGCTCTCTCTTTTATCAACTACAAATTCATTAGCAGCAGAAAGAATCTATTCTACAAATAGACATTTGTATTGTAAATGCTTAAAGGAGTAACTAATGAGGTCATTTATTGTCCAAATTTGACTAATTATTATGCTGAGAAACTTCCTAGGAGCCAGTATGTGCTTTGAAATTAAGCATTTTCAGTAAGTGCATTAAAGGAGTTGGAACTAAAATAACAGCATGAACTTCAGAAATCTGTCTATTCATATCAATCCCAACTTGTATGGTGTTATATAGAAAACTAGATACAGTCACTTTAAAGTGAATCATCCACAGGCAAATGTAAAGAAATAATGAACAGCCTCCCCAGGAAAAGTATTCTAACTAGACTGACCATCTAATTAATCCTCCAAACTGAAATACCTTTGAGAATGTAGGAGGCCACTATAAATAATTACATCAGGACCACAAGCATAAAGCTGGGTATTCCCAGGCAAACCGAGATGTATGTGCTCTGTGTCTCAACTCCTATTGCTCCACAGGCCTTAAACGAACGTTTAAGTCATTCCCTATTGCATAAAGCATACATTTCTTTAAATGCTTTCACGATATTGCCCCATCCCACCATTCTATTCTTTCATTACATCATTCTAACATGAACCAACTGTTTGAGAATATTGACCTATATGTGTTGGCTGGCCATGCTCTTCTGAAATTCTTTTCCTGGGACTATAGGCTCTGCTTGGGAATGACATCCTGCAACTTAATATATCAAAGGTAAATCATTCTTAAGACACAAGGTTGAGTTGTGTCTTTTGATGGCAAATAGTAGAGAGGATTTAAGCTCCTTTAAGTTATGGAATAGAATAAACCTTCCATAGGCAAGTCAGCTCTGAGGAATGGTTCCCCTGTCCATTTCTCTTCGCATTTTTTTTTTCTAAATAGAATTTTGTCTCAAACTCCTTTCTTACTGACAGTTCAACTACCTCAATATTATCTGGCCTAAGTCCTGGATGGAGTACTTTTGATGAACCTAGCTAATAATCATCTTTCCTAGGAGTCTGAGATTTCATACTATACCACACTTGGAAGTGTGGCACTCGACTCTAGAAAACACCAGTTTCCAGTGAAAGGACAAATTTCCATGGCTATCAGTGGGCCCTCTTAATTTGAAAAAGAACATGTCATAGCAAGCAGGGTGAAGAATATGGAGAGCTTCACAATTCCCTCTCTTTGTGGAGCCTTTCTAGAATCTTCCCAGGTAAAATCAAGTTTTCCCTACTGAATACTTTCAGAGAATTTTGTGTTTCTACTTATCACTGAGATATATCTGTTGGATCAGAACATTTATGTTTCAGTTTCTCTTCCTCACTGGGTCCCGAACTTCCTTTTTTTCCCCAACTTTGTTGAGATATAATGGACATAACACACTGTGTAAGTTTAAGGTATACAATGTGATTTGATATACATATATTGCAAAATGATTACCACTACAGCATCAGCTAACACCGTCACATCACACAACTGCCATTTCTTTTTTGTGGTGAGAACATTTAAGATCTATTCTCTTAGCAACTTCCAAGTATATAATACGGTATTATTAACTGTAATCACCATGCTGTACATTAGATCCCCAGAACTTATTCATCTTATAACTGGAAGTTTGTACCCTTTAACCAACGTTTCTCCATCTCCCTCACCTCCAGCTGTGGGTAACTACCACTCGATTCTCTTTCTAAGAATTTGGCTTTTTTAGATTCTATATATGAGTGATATCATAGAGTTTTTGTCTTTTCCATCTGCCATTTCACTTAGCATAATACCCTCAAGGTCCATCCAGGCTGTCACAAATGGCAGGAATTTTCTTCTTTCTCTTGCTGAATAATATTGTGTGTGCGCCATATTTTCTTTATCCATTCATCCATAGATAGACACATAGGTTGTTTCCAATTCTTGGCTATTGTGAATGCTGCTGCAGTGAACATGGGAGTGCAGCTATCACTTGGAGACTCTGTTTTCATTTCCTTTGGCTGTGTACTTAGAAGTAGGGTTGCTGATGGATCATGAACTTCTGAACGTGCTGTTCCTTATGGCACAAGTAACATGGCACTTAGTGTATGTTCAATAAATGTTAATTACATTGAACTGACAAATTAGTAAGCTATACTAGTTCAATATAAGGTTAAAAGTGTCAATATAAACAAGAGAAGTCAACAGTCCTTTCATTCTAAGATGCTGAGAAATAAGTCATCATTCATCTCATCTCTCATTCCTTCCTCACCCCTGTCATTGTTATGCTAGACAGAGGAATAGGAAGAATGGATGTGTGTTAAGTAAAACAATTCACAGGATACTAGTGAAGGCACCAGAAACGAAAATTATGGTAGCATAAATCGTATAGTCTTAAAGAAGTGTGTGTCAAATAAATTTAAAATTTTATACTAGTTTTGAAGGAAATTCACTTTAATTTCACCCAGTCAACATAATAACAGAATTGGCGAACTCCACCATAAAGAGATTAATAAAAGATCAGGAAAATACAAGGTGCATAAGAAGCAGAAACAAACAAAAATCCAATCTCTTATCAACCTTTATAAATAGCATTTTAAATACTAGTTAGTCAGGTTTGGTTTATACAGTGTTATATGTTATGGCAAACACACATAAACATATACACACACACACAAACACACACATACATATCTTCTTATATCTTCTTAAGAAAAAAAAAAAACTTTGCAAAAGAGGACTATTGCCAACACATAACTAAAAATTCAAGAAGTTCCAAGCACTGAAAAGTCATTACACAAATGTACGAGGGAAATAAATTGAGGTCAGAGTTAATCTGACTCAGAGGTATCATAAGGATTAACATAGAATTCAACTGGCAGCATATTACAAGCCAAATTTTGCCTTTAGAATTAAACAATTATTCTTGAATCTTCCTGGCATTGCTAATTTTGTCCTTGCAAACAAAATGGAACCAAACTATTCCCACCAAAATTATGATAGGGTCTAAACTCTTTAGCTACTCCCTTCATTAAGATTTGAAGATGTTGTATTCATTGCAGCTCTATTTACAATAGCCCGGAGATGGAAACAACCTAAGTGTCCATCATCGGATGAATGGATAAAGAAGATGTGGCACATATATACAATGGAATATTACTCAGCCATAAAAAGAAATGAAACCGAGCTATTTGTAATGAGGTAGATGGACCTAGAGTCTGTCATACAGTGTGAAGTAAGTCAGAAAGAGAAAGACAAATACTGTATGCTAACACATATATATGGAATTTAAGAAAAAAAAATGTCATGAAGAACCTAGGGGTAAGACAGGAATAAACACACAGACCTACTAGAGAATGGACTTGAGGATATGGGGAGGGGGAAGGGTAAGCTGTGACAAAGCAAGAGAGTGGCATGGACATATATACACTACCAAATGTAAAATAGATAGCTAGTGGGAAGCAGCTGCATAGCACAGGGAGATCAACTCGTTCCTTTGTGACCACCTAGAGGGGTGGGATAGGGAGGATGGGAGGGAGGGAGACGCAAGAGGGAAGAGATATGGGAACATATGTATATGTATAACTGATTCACTTTGCTATAAAGCAGAAACTAACACACCATTGTAAAGCAATTATACTCCAATAAAGATGTAAAAAAAAAAAAGATTTGAAGATTTTGGTGACTACTGTGAACACTTTAATGAGACTGGATCCCTTTACCTTTATTCTGCAAGCCCTAAGAAATGCTTTCAGAGGGAGAACAAATTTATATCCTCCCAAGTGAAAATCTTATTGGTTACTTGAAAACACCATTTGTTTGTACATCTCTCTGTTAAGAAACTAAATTTTGGAACCAAAATCGCAGGGGGAAAAAAACATCATATACAAGTAGTTAAAAAGAGGAGGGAGGGGGTAAGGAGAAAAAAGCAAAACACTGAACAAAGGAAAACTCCATTGTGTAATGTTTTAGTGCTAATAGAATACAGATGACTCAATATTCAGTATAATTTTTATTTTCACTAGAAGCAGTTAAATATAAAATGCATAAATGATGTGTTAAACATGCTTTGAATCCTTTTTCTCTGAGGTTCAAGAATGAGTTAAGATTTCCAGCTAGGGAAATTGTGTTGTGTTAAATCTCTGACTTATGGTAAGAAGCAATGGGAAGAATTTTCTCACTGAACTTCTAGTCTAAGCTGAAAAAAGAAATGAACACATCAGTGAGCAGGGGTTGGAAGGAGTGTTACCAGTAGCATGATAAATGCAGAAAAATGCTTTTTCTCCTAATGCATGGCAGATACCATTCAGTAGTTTATCTGTACAAAAATAAAATGTGACCCCCTATAGAACAGCCAAGGTCATGGAAGTTAAAGTTCCCTCAGGACTATTCAGTCTTATACAAGATTTTTTCCCCTTCTTCCTAAGATGAGTAAGAATTTTATAGAGGGTTGTGGGGTCCATTTGAAACTCTCATTCAACTTTCTATCTATTGTTACATGCATTCTTTCAAAAGTGTTATTAAAGGAAAATTTTTAACGTGCTAGATTATTTGGAAAACTAAGGACATCTCATGTTTTAAGAAAAAGTCTTGTTTCTTACAAATTTTATGTTTCGAGTACTCATGTTGCAACTAAGTAATTTTTTGGTACTAAAAAGTCATTGACTCCATGTTTAAATCTCTCCTTGGAGTAAGGAGTGACTCCACAGATGGAAGCTACATGAGGCAGATAGAAGATACATGAGGCAGATTACATGTTTGAAATTCTTCTTGCTTGAAATTTACATTCATCAATAAATAACTTAAAATTTACATTTTGACAATTAGCAGTTGTTAAGCTTGGTGATTTATTATAGCTTGATACATTAATTTATTATTAGGTCATTGTGCTTGACAACATATAACTACTAGTTTAAAAACACAAGCTCAGGGACTTCCCTGGTGGCGCAGGGGTTGAGAGTCCGCCTGCCGATGCAGGTGACACGGGTTCGTGCCCCAGTCCGGGAAGATCCCACATGCCGCGGAGCGGCTAGGCCCGTGAGCCATGGCCGCTGAGCCTGCACGTCCGGAGCCTGAAACACAAGCTCTTTAAGAGGGGTCTCTCTCTCTCTCTCTCTCTCTCTCTCTCTCTCTGTCTCTTCATTTATTGAGTGCCTACAACAGGCTGGCACATAGAAAGTCTCCAATAAATATGTGTAAATGGATGAAAGAATAAATTAATGAATGAATAATTGACTCAGACATTGAACCTATACTATACATAGATTCAAAACTGACCCTATAATTTATTCAAAAGAGCAAAGTTTTATTTCCAGGGTAAAAAGAAACCTGAACTTCAAATGGGCCTTAAACCCAAGTTTCACATTTGGTTTATAGTATTCCTGAGGCTATAAGCTGATTTATTTATTTTTAAATTTATTGACTGATAAAATATGAAAAGAATGAGAGACTCTGAGTACTAAGAAACATCCACTGTGGTTCCTGGATGCCTTTGTCCCCTGCAGCTGTTCCTTCGCTCCCAACAGCACGTGACCTTAGCCTCAGACTCTTCCTTTCTCTTGCCCTTGAGAAAATCCAAACAGCCCAAACAATGGCTGTTGATCTGCAAAACTAATTTCTTCCTCTTCTGAGTGCTATCCCTGACCAACTAGTCTCAAAACTAGCCTAGTCTTACTTGGCTTCCTCCTAGTGAAGCCCTGTAAAACAGTCAGCCATGCTTTCTCAAGTTAGACCCTCAGCTCCTTTGCCAGTCTCAAGCCTGGCATTTTCAAATAAAGATGTGTGTGAATGGTACTGTGTTTGATTTTCTTCCACAAAGAGAATCATTCATTTCAGAGCTAGAGTAAGCCTAAGATATATGTCTATTTATAAGTAAGTACACTGAGGTCTTAACCTCTATGAAGAAGGTAATGCAAGAAAATATTTTTATTTTTCTCACTCTATGGCCATCAAGCCCTGAATAATTAGTATAAAGTATATGCATAAATTTTAAAATTTGAGAAAAAAGCAAAAAATAGACTTTCAGCTTTTTGGTTTTTATTATCCATAAAGAATGTCTTCTTAGCTTATTTATAACTCCTCTCAATTATTTTTCTATATAATTTCAATTGAGGATTAGTTCTTTTAGTCCTGGGACAACCATTTGAGTATAAATTACTCTTCAAGGATTCTTGACTTAGCTTCTCTAAGACCTCCTCATGAAGAGGATGAGAGCTTCAGGTGCAAGATAAGGAGCTTTTGGTGTTTATCTTTCTAGAAGTATCTCCAGCAGCACTTAGAGCCAATCTAGAGACCCATGACATTCATCGGCAAACAGATTTCTTTACTGACAAAGAAGAAGCTCTGCGCTCTGAACTCTGCTTGGTCCACCTTGGTGTCTAGAGTAGAAAGCTGATTACCAGGCTTTCTGCTAATTCCTCTATGGGTACCAAGATGACCAGGGTCCCAGAAGGTATCCCCGGATCACAGAGAACAGCCAGCAACTTGAGTGCCCTTACTTACCCTCTTTGCCAAGGGCACCTAGGAATAATGTGCTCTTATCTCTACCCTACCCTATGCTACACCATATCCCCTACACCACATCCTACCCACAAGAGTATTTCTGAGATTACTCTTTATTAGTCATTGGCTCAGTTACTAAATCCATCAGGTCTTAATCATGGTACCAAATATAAAATTCCCTAGTCATTTTTCTTCTCCTGAATTTTATCCTCAAACTAATCTATACTTCCTTCTCCCTAACCTAATTTCATTTCTTCTAAACCTTTTACCATGTTCCCTAAAATGTTTCTCTCCTTGTAAGAAAAATGTTTTTTAAAAAAAGAATTACAAAATAAAAACCTACCTTGACCATTTTACTGAGAATCCCCCTCCACCTTCTTGCTGTAACTGGGTCCTGGTCCCTTCCTGGGAACACTGATTTTCCCAGAGCTTCCCAGAGTGGAGGCTTTACACAACACATGACTCAGGTTTCAAAGAGAAGGTCAGCATTCTACTTTTCCCAAGTGTTTCCTCCAGACTCTTCTGCCATGATGCTCATATTAACATCTTCCTCCACTGACATTGAGGCAATCTGAACTCCATTTTGTCACTGTCACTACCGACCTCCTGATCACTCTTTCGCTTTTAGCCCTGGCTCATGACATTCCTCTCTACTACAGCTCTATTACTCATTCAGAGATGATTCAAACAATGGCCTACTCTCTTAGTTTCTTAAATTTCTCAATTTATGTTCCTGTTAATTCCTCTGTTTCCTTTTAGCCACCCAATCTCAAGGCCACATCACAGCACTTTTGCTAATTCTAAATTGTTCCATTTCTAAGAAGTTATATTAGAAAATACCACTTTCCAAAAGCTGTCTATCTCCCTTTGCGTCTCTCTTATAGTCACCCCAAAAGACCTGCTCTTTAACCTCACAGGGATCCAGGGTTTCAGTCCCTACATTCTCTCAGACTCTAAGAACTTTTCTGCCTCCATCTAGCCTAATTGATTTCATGGTATATTATTTCAGTTCAACTATTCCTTTGTATCTCGCTGACACAGTTACCCAGTAAAATCCATTTTTTAATCACTCCATCATTCAGGATCTTTGTACCCATGCCTGGGATGTTCAGCAATTCTTATAAGAAAAAAAATCACAATGCTACCGATCAATATCCTAGAAAGCCACAGACAAGTTTAGCCAAATTCTTTAAACAGGATTTAGAAATAGAGTGTACAACTGTATTTCCGGGTGTAAGAAACAAGACTTTCCAAGGAATAGTAATGAAAAACTTTTAAAAAAATGTAAACAAAGAACTGGTTTTAAGGTAAATCTTCGACTTTCATATGGATTCTGTTCTAAATTTGACCTTTTTGAGAAATCTTGTTCTCTTAATAGCGTTTCATATCATTTACAAAAGAAACACGTATCACTCACTGAATCCAGATCATACCATGCTATCATTCCATGAGAATATTTTCCAGGCTCTAAACAAGAGGAACTCTCTTTAGTGACTGATCACAATGCTATAAACATTAAGGCTTTCTTTCTTGTCTTGAATAATTTTTGTTATGGTTTAACATAGCAAAAGGAGCATTTTGACCTGCATTGGTATGTTCGGAATGCATATATATGGTAGTAGGTGGAGTAATACAATTTTTACTTAAAAATATTTCCTCTTCCTTCTTCAGATAATTTTCAATAAATACTCTAAGGAAGTATTTATTTGCCCCCCTTTTTCCAGACAATTTTCAATAAGTATTCTTGAGGGAGAATTCCCATGCATGTAATGAGAGCATCAATGAGAAACACAGAATGCAAAAAATGTTTCTACCTACTCTTTACATATTTAAATACAATAAATTATTTTCAACTATTCTTAATTCTCATTTCTAAAATATGTCAATATCTGGAAGGAAACCACATTTGAATAGCTGAAGTAGGGACTGGTGATGTAGATTCTTTTAAATGTAACTGAATTATTTTCCAAAAGTACTAAATTTTTCTAAAAACATTAGAGAAACATAAGGATAAAATTATTATTTTTTTTTGCATTTTCAATGTAGTTGAGGTTTGTTATATCAAAACATATCACATGGAATAAATATTCCAATTATAGCCAATCTTCATCTTACTACAACTTGTGAAATTATTTTATTTTTTATCTTCAATAAAATAATATATATATACTAACTGTTGAACCAGTCTGTTTTTAGAATTATATACACTTCTCTTTTATTAAATATATAAGAAAAGCTTGTAAATGAAGTCCTATGAAGCTGAGTTATTTCTGATCTTTATACTTTAGTCTTGGTTAATTATTCTCAATAAATAAAAATCAAATTTTGATAGGTGTGCATGCATACACACACACACAACTTTGCAAAAGGAATTCTATGACCGTTTGTCAGTCTTTCATACTGACAGTCTTTGTAAATTTCTAATTTTCACTATATTTTGTATTGTTATGTTACATTACATTATTGAAGGAAAAAATGAGAAATAATTTATTTATTATTGGTACTTAACTTGTTACAAAATATGTACGTTAAAATAACTCTATTTTTTTTTTTTTTTTTTTTTGCGGTACGCGGGCCTCTCACTGTTGTGGCCTCTCCCGTTGCGGAGCACAGGCTCCGGACGCGCAGGCTCAGCGGCCATGGCTCACGGGCCCAGCCACTCCGCGGCATGTGGGATCCTCCCAGACCAGGGCACAAACCCGTGTCCCCTGCATCGGAAGGCGGACTCTCAACCACTGAGCCACCAGGGAAGCCCTATTTAAATTTTTGACTTGATTATTTTTAGTTATATATTTTGCAAAAGAGTCTACAATGTATTCTTCACTGGTTTTTTTATACTACTCCTCAAAAAAGATTATTAATATATTTACTTTAATTGAAACACTCAGACTTTTTCCTGACAGAAAGTTATTCTGATCCAACTAATTGTTTTGCCAAAGAGGACTTGCCTGTTAATTAATTATATGGCAGATATTCCTCATTAAAATGAATTAGTTAATCTGCAGATAAAAGCAGTTTATGAAAATGTTTAAAGCCTATGGACTATTTACAAAAAAAATACTGTATTCACAGAGGTGGCAATTAAATAAGCATTACTTCCATTTCCCCAAACTTTCTGGATATATTTTGTTGAATAAAATGCCTCTTAGTGAAAGAGTAACATGTATAGATTTTTTTTTAACATCTTTATTGGAGTATAATTGCTTTTCAATGGTGTGTTAGTTCTGCTTTATTAAAAAGTGAATCAGCTATACATATACATATATCCTCATATCTCCTCCCTCTTGCATCTCCCTCCCACCCTCCCTATTCCACCCCTCTTGGTCACAAAGCACCGAGCTGATCTCCCTGTGCTATAAGGCTGCTTCCCACTAGCTACCTATTTTACATTTGGTAGTGTACATAAGTCTATGCCACTCTCTCACTTCGTCCCAGTTTGCCCTTCCCCCTCCCCGTGTCCTCAAGCCCATTCTCTATGTCTGCATCTTTATTCCTCTCCTGCCGCTAGGTTCTTCAGAACCTTTTTTTTTTTTTTTTTTTAGATTCCATATATATATGTGCTAGCATACAACATTTGTTTTTCTCTTTCTGACTTACTTCACTCTGTGTGACAGACTCTAGGTCTATCCCTCTCACTACAAATAACTCAATTTCGTTTCTTTTTATGGCTGAGTAATATTCCATTGTATATATGTGCCACATCTTCTTTATCCATTCATCTGTCAATGGACACTTAAGTTGCTTCCATGTCCTGGCTATTGTAATTAGAGCTGCAATGAACATTGTGGTACATGACTCCCTCTGAATTATGATCTTCTCAGGGTATATGCTCAGTAGTGGGATTGTTGGGTTGTATGGTAGTTCTATTTTTAGTTTTTTAAGCAACTTCCATATTGTTCTCCATAGTGGATGTATCAATTTACATTCCCACCACCAGTGCAAGAGGGTTCCTTTTCTCCGCACCCTCTCCAGCATTTATTATTTGTACATTTTTTGATAATGGCCATTCTGACTGGTGTGAGATGATATCTCTTGTAGTTTTGATTTGCATTTCTCTAATGATTAGTGATGCTGAGCATTCTTTCATGTGTTTGTTGGCAATCTGTGTATCTTCTTTGGAGAGATGTCTATTTAGGTCTTCTGCCCATTTTTGGATTGGGTTGTTTGTTTTTTTGATATTGAGCTGCTTGTAAATTTTGGAGATTAATCCTTTGTCAGTTGCTTCATTTGAAAATATTTTCTCCCATTCTGAGGGTTGTCTTTTCATCTTGTTTATGGTTTCCTTTGTTGTGCAAAAGCTTTGAAGTTTCATTAGGTCCCATTTGTTTATTTTTGTTTTTATTTCCATTTCTCTAGGAGGTGGGTCAAAAAGGACCTTGCTGTGATTTATGTCATAGAGTGTTCTGCCTATGTTTCCCTCTAAGAGTTTTATAGTGTCTGGCCTTACATTTAGGTCTTAATCCATTTTGAGTTTATTTTTGTGTATGGTGTTAGGAAGTGTTCTAATTTCATTCTTGTACATGTAGCTGTCCAGTTTTCCCAGCACCACCTATTGAAGAGACTGTCTTTTCTCCATTGTATATTCTTGCTTCCTTTATAAAAAAAATAAGGTGACCATATGTGCATGGGTTTATTTCTGGGCTTTCTATCCTGTCCCATTGATCTATATTTCTGTTTTTGTGCCAGGACCATACTACCTTGATTACTGTAGCTTTGTAGTATACTCTGAAGTCAGGTAGCCTGATTCCTCCAGCTCCATTTTTCGTTCTCAAGATTGCTTTTGTTATTCAGGGTCTTTTGTGTTCCCATACAAATTGTGAAATTCTTTGTTCTAGTTCTGTAAAGAATGCCATTGGTAGTTTTACAGGGATTGCCTTGAATCTGTAGATTGCTCTGGGTAGTGTAGTCATTTTCACAATGTGGATTCTTCCAATCCAAGAACATGGTATATCTCTCCATCTATTTGTATCATCTTTAATTTCTTTTTATAGTTTTCTGCATACAGGTCTTTTGTCTCCTTAGGTAGGTTTATTCCTAAGTATTTTATTCTTTCTGTTGCAAAGGTAAATAGGAGTGTTTCCTTAATTTCTCTTTCAGATTTTTCATCATTAGTGTACAGGAATGCAAGAGATTTTTGTGCATTAATTTTGTATCCTGCTACTTTACCAAATTCATTGATTAGCTCTAGTAGTTTTCTGGTAGCGTCTTTAGGATTCTCTATGTATAGTATCATGTCATCTGCAAACAGTGACAGCTTTACTTCTTCTTTTCCGAATTGGATTCCTTGTAACATGTATAGTTGATTCTCATTATTTGCGACAGTTATGATCTCTAAAGCCACTGTGGACCCTGAATTAGCAATTACTGAACCACTGCTCCTAGAGGATATACAAAGTTAGGTGCCTGTGAGCCTCTGGTCATAGAATTTTCATAAACTGATCAATACATAACACTGAACTCATGACCAATAGCAATGTAACTCATGCCTGGATGAAGTCTCTCTAACACACATTTTTCCCCTGTAAGACATATCACAGCATCTTTGTACTTAGGAAAGCTAGACAGGACTTCAGTACTATGCTTGGGGGGCATTTTAAATAGCAAAATCACAAGAAAAAGGAAAACATGTTACACTGTACAGAACCACAACAGGACACTTATGTACAGTTCCAGAGCTGGAACAAGAAGGCAAACCATCACCTTGTGTGACCACAGCTGGCAACATTCCTGTCAGGTTTCTCAAACTTTTTGCCAATCTAGCAAATCTATAAATGACCATGAAAGTACTGTAACTATGGACTTTGGGGTTACAAACAGAATTATCAAGTAGGCAAATTCTCAAATATGGAATACATGAATGAAGATTGAGTACATTTTGGTACAATCGCTAGAAATTGAGAAAGACTTTTGTAAGTCATAACAAAAGCAAAAATCTTCAGCTACTGCTCCATCATAACAGACATCATAAGAAAAGATTCTTTTCTATGAGATTCTTTCTATACTAAGTATCTAGAGAAGTGTAAATCTATTTTTATTTATCTAGTCAATTTACCTATCTAATCAACTAACTGAACTCAGGCCTTCTACTAGGTACTGAATCGTGTTGAGAATTACCTTAACGTCATTGCATCTCCAAAACATGTTGGAGAATAAGATTTCTCCAATAAGATTCCTACAGGAGAAGAAAAAACAGAACTGGAAAAAAGAGTTAAATTCTGAGGAAGTTAAAATAAATCAGACATGGAATATGGTAATTCAGGAAACAATTGCATGTTTGTGTATGCACACATTGATTTCTATGTTATTTGATTTCCTCTAGTCATATTTTTTGTTACATGTAATTTATAAATTATTTTAGAAAAGCTTCTCATTTTGAAATATATTAAGGAAAAACAAGAAAAATGATTTGGGTATATTTAACAAAAGGGGCATAGGCCTGGCAATGGTGCGAAGTCAAACAGGGTGAAAATCAGGGGATTTCATTTCTCTGGACTGTCATCTCCAGAGATTATTATTTGAAGATTCTTCTACTGAAACTTTTCCCAGAGAGTATCTGGAATGCATGCTATGATTTGGCTTGGAAAAAATGGAGACATTTCTTTTTGGTTTCCATTTGATAGATGAGAAATTTTAGGGACAAAATGTGTACCCAGCGTCAAATATTTAGTAATTGTACTGAGTTAAATAGTGCCCACTCCAAAAAAAACCAAAAAACCCCTCAAAAACTTCACATGTACCTGGAACCAGTGAATATGATCTTATTTTTAAAAAGTCTTTGCAGATGTAATCAAGTTAAGATGAGTTTATACTGGATAAGAGCATTGCCTAACACCATAATCGCTGTCCCTATAAGAAAAGGGAAATTTGGACACAGACACACACAGAGGGAAGATGATATGAAGAAATACAGGGAGACCACGATGTGAAGATGAAGGCAGCGATTGTAGTGATGCATCTACAGGCTAAGAAACTCTAAGTGTTTCTGAAAATCACCAAAATCTAGGAAGTATGCTACCCTAGAACCTTCAGAAAAAATGTGGCCCCACCAACACTTCAATTTCAAATGTCCAGTCTCCAGAATTGAGAGACAAGAAATTTCTGTAGTTTTAAGCTACCCAGTTTGTGGTTCTTTGTTATAGCAGCCCTAGGAAACTAATACAATAACCAAGAGTAGAAACCAAATATACAGTCATGTCTTTTGTATCTGCAAGGGGATTCATCCCAGATTCCCCTCACATACCAAAATCAGTGGATGCTCAAATCATTTATATAAAATGATGTCTCTAGATTACTTATAATACCCCATACAATGTAAATGCTATGTAAATAGTTGCCTGTATGCAGCAAGACACATTCAAGGTTTGCTTTTTGGAACTGTCTGGATTTTTTTCTGAATATTTTTGATCCAAGGTTGGTTGAATCTATAGATGTGGAAACTGTAGATATGGAGGGCCAACTTAATACATTTACATTCATGAGTTTTCCACTGGAATAGGTGGCTTCCTAATTTTTGGACTTTGGAAAATGTCATCATTTAATATGATGTTCTCCTTATCTTTAATAACTCTATAAAGATAATAGTAGAATGCAGTCAGAAAGCAAATTTGCAACATATTTCAGGTGATATGGTCTGAAGTGTTAGCCTGCTGAGCAAAGGAGAGGAAAAGAAGAACAGAGATAAGGTATCTGAGGGACAGGGTACAAGGTCATAATAGTATAGAATGTATGTTTAATAGTGTCAGGCATATAAGTCGAGTTCAATACAAGTTAGTTACATTTTTCCTTCTAATTTTTATAAAAGGCAAACCATTTTTATAAACAGATGAAACATTTATAATGGTTTGACAAACTTTAGTTGTATTATCTAGATAAAGTTACGCTCGTAACCTTTTAAAGCTTTGTAATAACATACATTGCATTCACACCATGTAAATTAATATCCATTATTTATTTGTTCTCTTTCATTTAATTTATGTTAAAAGTCAACTATTGGCTTTTAAAGTCATGCATTTAATACCAGAATTTAAGTATTTCATGGGGTTTACTTGTTTTCAATTTCAAAATATTTTAGCTATCAGGAAAAAAATGCATAAAATTATAGATTTCAATGTGTTTTAACCAGAAGCCTCATGAATCAAACACAGTGAAAGATGAGAAGCTCCTTATAGAATTTCTGGATTAGGCAATAAAAACATAAATAGCTATGATACAAATGGGAAAATAAAATGAATATAGTAAGCACAAGTAAGAAAAATAAAGACTGAGAGACACTATTACAAGAGGGGGGTACACATCCAGTTGAAAGGGGCCTCACAAGTCATTTCCAGCTGATTGTGGCCCTGTTAGAATGTGGTTCCAGGGATCCATATATTCTAATTGCTTTTATTCAAATAATCACTGGAATTCAAATATTTAGGGGAATATAACTAGCTTTATCAAGTTATAAAATAACAAATGTTTATTATTAGAAATTGAAAAAACCTAGCAAATGTGACTTTCTTGTATATGATTTTTAAACGTGGCTTGGGAGAAGACACATATCATATGTATGGTCCTTTGTTATAAAATACATCTTTTATGCCCTGTGAAGTTACTTTAATGTATTGCAGCAAGTTTGAAACTAAAAATTTCAATTCATTTGGCACCCATATTTTTGATCAACTTCTTTTTGATACATGACAATATTTTCAAGTTCAAAATTTAAATAATCTTACAGATTATATTTGAAGAGTAAGAAATATAATATTATGAATGGTTTTAAGGAAGACTTCTTTTACTAGTAACTTTTTTCTACCCTATCACTTAGTATCAATCTTACAATGTACACTTGTGGACCAAAAGTGCTTAGTACAAGTGTTTAAAATTTTCTCATATGTCTGGCTCATACACACTGAAAGAAACGCTCTAAGACAGAATGTGCTCCTTTACTTGTGCTGGAGCCACATGTAAAGTGAGATGAACTATTGTACAAATTGATATAATTTCATCACTTCTGTCATTGGATTTGTTCTCTGGTTGGAAATAGAACATGAAGCATACTCTCAATATTATCACCCTTGATGGCCATTGGATTGAATGATCTACCTAGAAAGTGTTCAAAAGGCTTACCAGTAGTAAGTAACTCTACAGGTGATCACCCCTCAGCCCACATTTCTGCTCCTTTAGTACTTACTTTTGATGCTTTAGTTGTGACTAACACCTTTTGTCATTTATTTCTGTATAATAACTTTTTCCTCACTTAGCTCTGTTGTATTCAGACAGTTCACATAGCCCAAGGGAGTTTTTTTCTGAATAAAATACTGGGAAAAAAATGATACGACTTTTTTGTTGCTTTTATTTGAAAGTTATTTCTCCTCATCTTGTAATGGAAAGTGTTACTTGAATATTAGCATTATATTCCCCTCACTTAGAAAATGTTTTTCTCCACTTTATATTGGCTATAAATAATGTGGCCACTAGTTGTGACTGGATGAGGCAAGAATTCCCCCAAAATGCTATTCCACTTAGCTAAAACTCTTTTCAATTAACATATGAATCTTGATAACAGACATGTGAGACTCTACAAGCACGTAACCAACTGAAGGACTATATTATATAGAGAAGCTTTCAAATATTTTATTATAACAACAAAAATTGTAATCTGGTCTCTATTTTTTGGTAGAGATGATACAGAGGGTGAAAACAGGACTGAGCTAAGGGCCTGAAGAGGATGATTCAAGTTCGGGGAACATCACTAAATATTGTTCTGACTTTGGGCTTAACTGCTCTGAAACTTCACTGTCCACTTCTCTATGATAGAAGATTAAAACATTTACTGCTCAGATCACAGCCTTGTGGAAAACGTTATGTGCGAGTGAGACAAAATATGTGAAGAAATTTTGCAATAATAAAATGCTATCCATCTCCAAAATATACAAACAGCCCATGCAGCTCAATATCAAAAAAAACCCAATCAAAAAATAGGCGGAAGAGCTAAATAGACATTTCTCCAAAAAAGATATGCAGATGGCCAAAAAGTATATGAAAAGATGCTCAACATCACTAATTATTAGAGAAATGCAAATCAAAACTACAGTGAGGCCAGTCAGAATGGCAATCATCAAAAAATCTACAAAGAATAAATGCTGGAGAGGGTGTGGAGAAAAGGGAACCCTCTTGCACTGTTGGTGGTAATGTAAATTGATACAGCCACTATGGAGAACAGTATGGAGGTTCCTTACAAAACTACAAATAGAGCTACCATATGATCCAGCAATCCCACTCCTGGGCATATATCCGGAGAAAACCATAATTCAAAAAGATACATGCACACCAATGGTCACTGCAGTGTTATTTACAATAGCCAGGATATGGAAGCAACCTAAACGTCCATCAACAGAGGAGTGAATAAAGAAGTTGTGGTAAATATACACAATGGAATATTACTCAGAAATAAAAAGAATGAAATAATGCCATTTGCAGCAACATGAATGGACCTGGAGATTGTCATACTGAGTGAAGTAAGTCAGAGAAAGACAAATATCATATGATAATTGCTTATATGTGAAATCTAAAAAAGAAAAAAACAGTAGAAATGAACTTATCTACAAAACAGAAATAGAGTTACAGATGTACAAAACAAACTTATGGTTACCAGGAGGTAACGGAGGGGAGGGATAAAGTGGGAGATTGTGACTGACATATACACACTACTATATATATAAAAATAGATAACTAATAAGGATCTACTTATAGCACAGGGAATTCTACTCAATACTCTGTAATGGCCTATATGGGAAAATAATCTAAAAAAGAATGATTCACTTTGCTGTACACCTGAAACTAACACAGCATTGTAAATCAACAATACTCCAGTAAAAAGTTTTTAAAAAATGCTATCGAAACACAGTAAATCACTACTATTGAACAGTAATCTTTGCTCTCCTCATCCAAGTTCTTCTATCACACCTCTCCTGGATAAAATTATGTTTCCAGAGGTCCCATTTCCCTGGCTGAATTCTCAAGAACTGAGGCTGAACTCAGAAGCCAAAGATGCTGGCACTAAGCTGTAGAGCACGTACTGAAGATATCCTGAAGCCTGTATGTTGCACAAAGACAGACACTGAAAGAATAGCCAGTTCATATGAAGCAGAAGAGCTAGAAATCAGAGCTTCTACAAGAAGTACAGAAGGGATGAGTAGAAAGTCTTCAGAAGGCAGAGCCTCAGGATTTTCCAAGACCTACGAGTCTAGCAGGAGGAAATATTTATGGGCCACTTGCTGTGGGGATATTGAGAAGCTGAGAACAATTTGACACACTCCAATGTAAGACAAGAATGAGATTCTGGACAGAATTTGGCATTCATGTTCCAACTCAGCCTCTCCAACATTCCAATACAGTGAATTCAGGTCTATCACTGATTGGTCCATTTAGAAAGAAGTATAACCTTTGTTAGCTAGTGTCGATTTGCATCTATTAGTCTGTCATTTGGATTTATGCTTCTGTCAATTCAAACTAATGGTAAATGACAGGAAAGCATCAGAAGCAGGGTTAAAGTTTTAAAATCTTGTAATTAATTTGTAATGTATTGGTATTGAAACAAAACATTGTAATCCTTGTATTTGTTTATTATCAATATTTTTCAATTCCACCTCCCCCTTAACTGTATCCCAAAGTGGGCAGTGCGCACAGATAGAATATAGAGTCTTAAATATAGTTATATATATATATATATATTTAAGAGTTCTTAAAATATTATTCAAGGTTATTTATTTAAATGGATGTTTTGTTAAATGAAACAGAAGGAAAACAATAGAACATTTTGACCTTTCAGGCCATAATGTTGAATTTACTTAAAAATATAGTTTTACAGTTTCAAACAGAATAGTTTATTCTGGAAATAATTGATATAACTTCTAAAAATGATGAAGTATTAAAAATAAAAACAAAGATTTATGCCATAGAAATCGCAAAAAGTTAAAGACTGAAACAATTTGTTGCAGCCACAGGTTATATTGAGATTACACTCAGTCCAAAATCTTCTAGGCTTTCAAATTCCTTTCCTTGGGACATTACATTCTTAAATTTCCTTTTCCTAAATGTTGATCTACCATAGGGAACTCTGATTCTCATAGATAGATATCCAGAGTTTTTTACACATAGCTATCCATTTTTCACCACTTCACTAATTGAGCAACTTATCTTTTTTTCCCAGGATAAATTGCTTATTTTACTTTCATTATCATATACATAACAATTATACTAAGTCTATTTTTACTTCATATATTGTACTTATTATTCTTACAATATTACTATAATTTTAAAAATTACCTTAGAGTTCATCTAGCATCTAGACCAGCACTGTCCAATAGAAATATAATCTGACCCACATATGTACCTTTAAATTTTCTAATACTCTTATTAAAACAGCTAAAAAGAAGCTAGTAACATTAATTTTATTTATATATTTTATTTAACTCAATATGTCCAAAATGTTTTCACATGGGTTACATTTCAAAATGTAATCAAATATAAAAACAGTCAATAATGAGATATTTTACATTATTTTTTCATGATAAATATTTGAGATATAGCATGTATTTCATACTTAAAGCAGATCTTAATTCAGACTAGCCCCAGTTCAAGTGTTGAAGAACTGTATGTGGCTAGTGGCTATTTTATTGGACAGTACAGATACGGACAAGTAAATGCAAAAGAAAAACCAGTAAAAGTATTGAAACAAGACTATCTTTCTGACAGATATTATAATGAGTCATGCAACAGTAGCCTTTAGGAGATTTTTCAGTATCAGAGTGGTATCCAAGACATATTTGGGGAAATAACTTTGAATAGAGTAAAATATATAACCCTACTAGGTAACAACTCAAGCATCTCCTAATTTAGCTACTTCTAATTATTGTTATTTTAAGTTTAATTCTTTTCAAATCAGATCCAAAAGCATATAACAAAATTCACATTAATCTCATTTAGTAATTATCCAGAAAGTTTTCTAAGTATTGTTTAATAAAAATATAAATTGCAATTCTATATTCACTGGAGTGTCAGCTTTGAAATAATTTTTACTCACTATAGATTTTACTCATCAGCATAGTTATTTCAGCAGATTGATTTGATTAATTTTTTCCTAAATGATTTCCTACTTGTCTGCCATGTCAGTCCTTCCCACACGCCTCCCACCCTGGAACCCTCCCCCAATCAGTTCAATCTCCACAGGGAGTAATCCTTCTAAAATTTAGTCTGAACAAGTTATTCTTTTGGTTAAAACCCTCCAAAGAAATCTTGCTCATTCATGGTCAAATAAAAAATTCTTACAGTGGCCTATATGACCCAACAGAGTTGGCCCCATTCTTTACCCTTATCTTCTACCACTCCCTTGACCTCTTGTCACTCTATTGGGACACACTGGCATTATCACTGTTTCTCAAACAGAGCACTTAATGTTTCCTCTGGTTAAATGTGTTCCCACAGATATGCACATGGCTCTGTCTCTCAGCTCCTTCAGGTCTTTTCTTTAATGTCCACTTTTCAATGGAGTCTAATCTGATTACTTTATGGAAAATTGCAATGTCATCTCCCACCACCACTCATCCTTGTTCTCTTTTTTATTTTTCTTCATACACTTATCACTATCTAGAATAGTCTATTTTTTATATTATTTACTTTGTTGATGTTTCTTCTTTTCTAGAATGTCAACTCCACAAGGACACAGGTTATATTCTGCTTGATTTTCTACTATATGCCTAGTACCTAGAACAGTTCCTATAACACAGTACATGAAATTAATATTTCTTGAATTGATAAATTTAAATTTTTTACTTACATATAAATGTTCAAAATAATATGATAGAAAATGTGTCACAAACATATTTTTTAAATTATCCCAGTACAATCTATTTATTTTGATAGTCTAAAACATAAGAATAAAGTTTATATTTTATTTAGAGTCACAATTCCCAGGAGCAAGCTTAATTAATTAATTAATTAAACATGATTGTGCGTGAGACCTGCAGCTTCTTAATCCTTTTAGCATATCATTGGTGGGTGACAGTGACAGAATTCGAAGAAATAAAATGAACATATTGTGCCTGCCCACAGTTTTAATGGAGAGTTTAAAATAATCAAAAGCATTAAAAATAAATTAAAACTGATTTCAGAGTCTAAATTTTATGTTTTTTTCCACATTGCTATAAAGCAAACGTTAAGTAAAAAACAAACAAACAAAAACTTCATTTTAAACTGCTGGAAATTCTCAAAGGATGTTTCCTTTCTTTTTTAACAAGCAATGTTTATATTTTTGACAGTTAAACTAAACCATAATTATCACACTGTCTTTCAAAGAACCTTTGAAGTTTTAGAGAAATCTGAATTTCTACTGTCTAAGTGTTAAGACTCATTACTCTGTAGTTGTCTCAATAGATGATATAATAGAGCATACAGTTTTGAGGACTGAAAAAATAAAAATAAAATTTTTTATAAAACAATACTACATAAAAATTAAAACACTATTCACAAAAGGATTGAATAAAATGCACTCTTAACTAATAATCTGAGGAGTTAAATGTATTTTAGATGAGGCTTATAGTAGCTTTTATTCAGCGATGCCCCATGATAGATATAACATCAATTAAAATGAGCTATAAGTTTTACAAATTTACTATATGTTAATCACAATGCTAAGGAGGTATATTCCAAAAATTCTGAGAACACACTTTCTCCTTCTTTGATAGTCTGCATTTAACTAAATGAGAACCCCACACAGCCAGTTTGACCCAAACTGAAATGGCCATATCTAATAAGAGGAAAAATGGCCACCAGAAAGATATCCAGTCCCAATTAGTCCTGTTACTTTATAAAGAGACAGAATCTTTGTAGCTGTATTTAAGGATCTTGATGTGTAGAGATTATCCTGGATTATCCAGGTGGGTCCTAAATCAAATCACAAGTGTCTTCCTAAGAGAGAGGCAGAGAGACTTATGCATACATAAAGGAGAAAGCAATATGAAGATGTAGTCTTGGAGTGATTTGGCCATAAGCAAAGGAAAGTCACCAGAAGCTGGAAGAGGTAAGACATGGAGTCTGCCCGAGAGTCTCTGGAGGAAATGTAGACATGTTGACATCTTGTTTAAGCACAGTGAAACTGATGTTAAACTTCTGGCTTCCAGAACTGTGAGGAAATCAATTTCTATTGTTTTAAGTCAACCAGTTTGTGGCAATTTATAATGGCAGCCATAGGAAATGAATACAGATTGTGAGAGTGGGAAGTGGGGTGGGTGCTGCTGTAACAAATACCTAAAACTGTGGATGGTTTTATAATTGGACAGTGGGTAGAGATGAAATACCAATACACATGGTAGAATTGCTAAAATAAAACAAAATGGTAACAATTATTTATAATGCAAAGAAACTAAAATATTCATGCACTGATGAGGGTGGGGCATATAAGATGGTCATCTACCTGGGAAACACTTTGGCAGTTTCTTAAAAAGTTAAACATACACTTAGAACACACAACATGCATAAATACCTATACACATACAACCCAGTAATTCCACTTTGAGATATTTACCCAAAAAAGAAATGAAAATACATATCCATGTTGTTATGAGCTAAATGTGTCTCCTTGTTGAAGTCCTAACCCCCAATGTGATGGTATTAGGAGGTAGGGCCTTTGGGAGGTAATTAAGTTTTGAACAAGCTTAGATGAGGTGATGAGAGTGGAGCTCTCATGATGGGATGAGTGTCCTTATAAGAAGTGGAAGAGACAGCAGAGCTTCCTCTCTCCCCACACACTTGCACCAAGGAAAGGACATGAGAGTACACAGTGAAAATGTGGCTGTCTACAAGCCAGGAAGAGGGAAGAGCCAAGAACCTACTAAATCTGCCAGCACCTTGACCTTGGACTTCCCAGCCTCCAGAACTGTGAGAAACAATGCCTGCTGTTTAAACCCTAACCCTAACCTTAACCCTAACCCTACCCCTAACCCGTGGTGTTTTATTTTAGCAGAGTTGACTAAGACACACACAAATCCTTATATAGTAATGCTCACAGCAGCTTTATTCCTAATAGACCCAAACCGACAACACCCTATGTCCATCATCAAGTGAAAGGGTAAATAAATTGCAGTATATCCATTCAATGGAATACTTAGCCACAAAATAAAAGAAAATACAGATATATACAACAACCTGGATAAATTTCAAAATAATTATGCTGAGAGAGAGAGAAACCAAACACAAAAGAATACTTACTGAATGATACAATTGATATGAAACTCTAGAAAAAACAAATGAATTTGGTAGGGACAGAAAACAGTTCAGTGGTTGGGTGGTAAGGGTGGGAGGTGGGAGGTAAGGGTGGGAGGTGGGAGGTAAGGGTGGGAGGTGGGAGGTAAGGTAAGGGTGGGAGGTGGGAGGTAAGGTAAGGGTGGGAGGTGGGAGGTAGGGTAAGGGTGGGAGGTGGGAGGTAAGGTAAGGGTGGGAGGTGGGAGGGTTTCGACTGACTAGAGCTGACTAGGAATTGGTACAAGATAATTTTTTTTGGTTTGAGGGTATCTTGATGGTGAAAGTGGTTATATGGGTGCATATATGTTGGTGTGTACACGTGTACTTATCACAACTCATCAAACTATACACTTGAAATGGATATACTTGTTTTATATAAATTATACCTCAACATTAGTATAAAATCAATGTTAAAATGTTAAAAAACATTAAATGGAAAAATATACAGTGTAAAATTTTAAAAAATAAAAGAATAAGTATAAAATATAAAAGAATAGGAACAGTTGAATAGATTAATAAATAATACATTGAAATAATAACCAAAGACCACCTCACACACCAGAAAGATACCCAGACCTGGATAGTTTTATAGCTAAGTTTTCCTAAAAGTGTAAGGCATATGTAATTTCTATCTCATATAAGTTGTTACAGCAAATAGTAAAAGTGCAAAAATTACCCTATTTATTTTATAAAACTATTGTTACCTTAATTAGCAAAGTGGATTGGGAAAGTACAAAGAGAGAAAATCACAGGCCAACTTCACTTAAAATCACAGAGGTAAAAATCCTAAAGAAACTATCAGCTGATTTCCATTATATATAACAATAATAATAGTAATAAAAAACAGCATTAAATAGGGTTTATCATTTGCTTATATATATAAAGGTATGGAGTGATTAAATCTGGTCACAAGTATGGGGCTTATCGGTCATTGTGTAGATTTTGGTTCATTTTCCCAGGCCAACTTCACCCCTGACCTTCAGAACAATAAAGAAGGGCTAGTGTTTCTACAAGGCAGTCTCCCTTTATTCAGCAGGCTATCCATGTCAAATGAAGCTTGCCAGTTAAGTGTGTGCCTACTTACTATATAAGCAGTGCTGTCATGTTCTTCCAATTCTTTCTGGTTGCTACTATCCAACTGTATTCTAAGTCTGTTTTACGAGAAAAGGCAACAAAAGTTCTTCATGCTCAGTTAGCTGTGCTCCAATTTCTGCTTGACACACAGATTTTTTTCCCAGTCCAATTTGTTGTCAGTCATAAGTGCTGGGATTGAAATAGGCTATTCTTTGTCCTTCTTGAAGCATGATCAACTCTTACCATTCTATGCTGACAAAAATTAGTGGGACCATCTGAGTTACCTCATTTCCCGCTTCACTGCAAGGTGCTCATAACTTCTTCACGTGCTCCCAACGTTCCCTTTCAATTTGATGTAAACCCTTTCAATTTGTGTTGCTGTGAGCATTTATTTGTAATGTATATTGGACCCTTTCTTAGTTACAAAACACATGATATTTCCACTATTTTTGCATCTTTTTATTTCTGTATGTATTGAGGTGGGTAATGGTGTAAATCTCTATGTATGACACTTTTTTTTTTGCTGTCACCCTTTTGATAGATTTGTTGTTACATACTTGCATTTATAACTTTATATTTGGGCTAGGGAGAGTGTTTTTGCTTCTTATTTAAACTAACTGCTGTTTTTCATATGTAGGCATAATATTAATCTACCATCAACAGGTATTTCGATTTAGAGTTTTTCCTAAGTCATAAAGATGAATGGAATTGAATCATTTACATTCTTAATCAAGTGCATGCATTTACTAAACAGCTAAATTGAATTTAGATGTACACCGTATTTCCGTGAAACGAATTGGGGTCATGACCAGTGATTGGGTCCTCTTTACCATAGAACTCTTAGAGCAAATCAAATATATACAGGATTTTTAAAAAATATATTTCCTACTACTCTACTAAAAATCATATTTATTAAATCAGAATAAGATTGTTCAACTTAGTATTTCTATCTGTAGTAATGTAAGGTCTCAGTTCCCAGAAAAACAAACAAAAAAAAGAAGTTAATATTGGGGCTGACAGTATTTGTCTTTTATCAAATATGCAAAATGAATCAGGGATCGTAGATTTAAAAGCTTGTTTAGAAACAGATCTAATCAAACTCCTTCCTCTCTGGTCAGATGGACCTAGTGTCAAATGTCTCTATGACTTACATTAGGTTAAGTTTCACTTAATCTCTCTGAACTTCAGTTTCTTCATCTGTAAAAATGATAACTTTAAAATCCAACTCCAACTTTTGGGAAGATTAAATGTTGTATAAAGGGATTAGCACAATATGTGGTTTACAGAAAAAGCACTGAAGATATAATAGCTATGATTACCTATATTAAAAAAAACATTTACTTCAGTTTGTTATTTAAGAAAAAGTTTAAGCTAAGCTTCAGTTTTCAAAATTGTAAAATGGTAATAATACCGCCTCATAGATTTCTTGAGAGGATAATAAGAATTTGAAAATGAGAAGAGAAAACCATAATCTATTAGAAAACTGGCAGCAAATATAAAGAAAGTAGGTCAGAATGCTTTCTCTCTCATTTGTCTTATTAAACAGCTGTTTCATTTTTGAGATAAAATCTCTTCTGGGACACTAAATGAACAAATCAAATTTATCTGGAAAAGTCATCCATGTATTCGTCATTATCTTAACGTGGAACACCTAAATGACCAGTCAGGATGGACTTATTTGTCTTTAAGTTCAAACTGATGCTGAGCCAATGTGACCTGTTGCCTTTGATTTCTTATCATTCAAGATCCAGTCAGTTAATAGAGGCAGTTAGTATGAGCAACTAGTCACAAAGGTGAAAGAAAACCGACACCACCCTTGGTAGTACCTGTGACATTAGAGAGCAGAACTGTTTGACAGAAGACAGAACCAAGCAGCAAGTGTAGCTATTGTAAGAAATCCTATCCAAGTCAAGAGAGGGAAAAATATCCTGGCTTTCTCCTTCCTCGCACCATCCAATGCTTTGCCATTGACTTCACTGGCACCAGCCAGAAAGCAGTCTGGGAAAGACTGTGCATTGCTCAGTATTTTGGGATACAGAGAAGATCAGGGGGGGAGATAAGAATGGATTTGAGAGCAAATAGCTAAAAGATAGCACAGGTTCTAACTATTTATATCTCTAGACTGGCCTTTTCTCGGATGATAATAGGCATTTCCAGAAGGAAAGGTATAAGTTATCAAAGTAACACTGATAAAATGTCTCCCTTCAATCACAAACTTACCTAGTATCTTATCTATTATCCTGTGAGCACTACTCCTCAACTCCAAATTTTTGCTTGAATGGAATGAATATAACATTTCAGAAATAAGAATAAAATAAGAAGAGATGATTTAAAAAGTAATGATTCCTTCCTTCTGTCTTGATATCCCTTTAGCTTTCCCTTGCAGGAGGAGAGGCTGTGTCCTAGTTTGGTTTCCTTTGTCAGGGGGGAATTAATACCATGACTCTAGGTGTGGGCACTAAACACATCCAGACAAGGGCTGTACATATCTGGCATAACCAACCAGTCAGCCTGGCACCCAAGAAAGTTTTCAATCCATTCCCTTACCGTACAAGCACATAAAAGTTTACTTTCAGGTTTGCTCTGTTAGATTGGAAAGGGATGGGAGTATGTCAGATTCCTATGGCTGCTGTAATACAAAACCACAAACTGGGCAGCTTAAAATGAAAGAAGTGTATTCTCTCACCATTTTATGGAGGCCAGAAGTCTGAAATCAAGAAAATCAAGCAGAGCTCTGCTCCCTCAGGAGGCTCTAGGGGAGCATGTTTCCTTCTCTCTTCCAGTTCCTGGTAGCTATCAGCATTCCTTGGGTTCTTTGGCTTGTAACCACATCACTCCAGTCTCTTCCTCTCTCTTTACAGCATCTTTTCCTCTTCTTTCTGTGTCTACTCCTTTTCAGTCTCAAACTTCCCTCTACCTTTCTCTAATAAGGATACTTGTCATTGAGTTTAGGGCCCACCCCTATAATCCAGGATTATTTCATCTCAGGATCCCTATCTTAAACACATCAGTAAAGATCCTTTTTCAAGTAAGGTAACATTCATGGGTTCCAAGGAACTAATTTGGATATCTACTGGGTCAAATTATTTTAAATCTACCAGAGCAAGGGAGCAGGCCTATGCTGAAAGGTATTCACACTGCAGGTACAGCTCCAACATATTTCTCTGTAGGAAAATGGGAAAATCAAAAGGAATCTTACCTTCTGTTTTCTTGTTGACCTTTAGCTTATGTGAATTTCCAGGTCCTTTTCACAAGAAAGCTAATTTTAAAAATCAGGACCATGTGCTCTTTGGGAATTAATGGTGGAGACCCAGAAGGGATGCCTAGGGCACCACAACATTGCATTGCAACAAATTGGCTCAGAAGACCTGTCTGAAAATGCAACACACACTTATACTTCTAGAATAACATAATGGTGCAGCCCAAAGACCTAAGAAAATGACAGCATGAAAGGATACACAATGCATTTTTACAAAACCTTAATTCTTCTATGACCTTAAATCCTCCCCTCTCCCCCTGCCTGCTCACAAGGAAATCATTGTTGCAGGTGTGTTGCAGCCACCAACCCCAGACTTTTTCTGCTGTGTAAAACCCAGCCAAGAGCTGACGTCACTATTTTACCTTACTTGGAAATAAAGAATCACAATTAAATCACATATTTGATCTAACCTGTGAATAAATACTCAAGGGTCATTTTGAACGATAGTTTTCTAGCTGTGCACAAACTATCAACTAGCCCCAGAAAACAGCTGGTAGTCACAGTAAACGGGAATCTGTACCTTGATGCATCATCTGAGCACTCTCTCTATAATCCATGTCGTGACTGCATTTTTGATGCCAATCTCCACAGGATGAGGCACTGAGAGATTGCTGAGGCCTTCGCAATCTGGGGAACATCTCTGAGATTACACGTGTCTGTGTGTGTGTATACATGAGCTTGTGTATATACACACGTATATACATACATATACTTCTGTAACAGTTTAGTAGTCACATATATCTCCTTGTTTGAGTGAGAAATATTTCATATAGTTACATTTAAATAAAAATAAACCCATGAAGGGAGAAATAAACTCATATGCTCTGAAAGGAAGGAGCTAGTCCAATGAAGAGTTTAAAACTAACCTTTACCCACCAAGCAATGAATAGACATGCAACCTTAGCAAATTATCACATTAATTTCTCCCTAATGAGGAAAATGCATGTGACAGGGCAATTATTATCAACATTATCATTTTCAAAGTAAGAATACTGAAAGAGTAACTATCCCTCAGTAAGTGGCAGAGCCATGACGAGCCCACAGTGTGTACACATGGATCATAAACTCGGTGTCATTGGCTTTTTTGACCATATAATTTTCATTTAAATTTTTACATGTTGTAAGAGCATGAGCACAGAATGACTACAATTTTACTGTAACAATAAAAGTGGCATTTTCCCAAAGCATTTGAGCTTCTAAGATTCATTTTCAGATGCAGAACAAAAGCAGTGGTGAGAGTACTTGAAGTGTTTTATTTGAGCAGATAAGAAAGATCAATATGGACTTATTAGGGAATAATAGAGAAGAGTTATTATATGCTTACCATATATCAGATACCATGCCTAACACTTTGCATGCATTATCTTACTTAATTCTTAAAATGACAATGTAGTGGTCACCAATATCCCCATTTTACAAATGAAGACAAGGAAGCTTTATTTTAAGCAGCTCATCCAGCTTTCGACAGCTAGTAGATGGAAGGGCCCTGATAGAAGTTGTTCGGTTAAGATACTCTCAGCTACCTGGATTGACATCAGAGAGTCAAAGGAAGTGATCCTGATTAAGAAGAGCTTTCAAGACACTGGCAGCATTATCCCACGAGATTAGTACAAGCTGAGATTTTTGCGTGAGTGGCTGGGTCAGCTGATTCATAGGCCATTTGTTTTTGGTTTTTTTTCACTGACTTATTTAATATTTTCGGTATTGAACCATGTGAGGAAATAAAAGTGACCCTAATTAAAACTACATTGTAAATATTGGTGGTGTGAAGATGAATCTTTTTCTTTACTTTATATTATTTTAGAGCATTATGATCTATTCTATACAAAGCAAACTATGCTCTAGGAAGAAGTTAATTGAGATCATACCTGGCTTATTCTATATGAATTTTCCTCAGTGAAATGTATGTCCATTGCGAGTATGTTTACATGCAGGCTTCATGCATAGAAAACATAAATTCAATATGATAATTTGGTAATTATATCAAGGTTATCCAAAAATTACTTAAATGAAATTGAAGACATGAAAGAAATTTTCTCAGAAGTTTGCTTGATGCTTATTATACATGTTTTATAATGAATAATGTTTTATTATAAAATAAGAAAGTCTATATTTTCTTAAAAAGTCTAGGCATCATGGGAGATATAATAGAAAAGATGCATTTCATTGTTTAGAACACGGTCAGCAATCTATGGCCCATTGCCCATAAGGAGTGGTTTTGAAATTTTAAATTGGTTGAAATAACCCACAGAAGAAAATATTTCATGACACATGAACATTTTATGAGATTCAAATTTTAGTGTCCATAAATAAGAGTTGTATTGAATACAGCCACTCATTTTGCATTGCCTATGGCTGCTTTCATGTCACAATGGCAGAGCTGAGTAGTTGTGACAGATGATACGGCCTACAGTGCCTAAAATATTTCCTACTTGGCCCTTTACAGAAGATTTTCTCTAAGCCCTAATTGAACCAAACAAATAATTTCCCTAAACAAACAAAATAAATTATAACTCATAACTTTTATAGTCTCTCTCGTTAGAGCCCCATCGCCCACCATCTCTGGTTCTGTCTGTCTCTCTCTGTTTCAGTTTTTTCCATAACCTTCTATGAATCACTAATGATTTCAGGGAATAGTTTAAACTCCTAAATCTAACACTAGCCAAACTTTTCAGTTCTAGTTCCTATGTCATCAACCAGCAGCCCCTGACCAGTTGTTCTGCCACCCATCATCCACACAAATCTAGTGGGTTTGCCCTTCTGTTCTGGCTCCTGCAAAACCCACCCACTTCCTCCATCTCTGATTCAAAATCTTTCCTTTCTATTGAATCACTGTATTCCGCTTTCAGACAGAGTACATCTCTCCTCCTTTTTTTAGCACTTTTGATAGACAACATTCTGCCATGTATCATGCTTGTCTCTGCCATGTATCATACTTGTCTCATTTTCTTTTTACATTAAGGACTCTAAATGTTAATTAATATTTCAGAATATTTCACTACTTTTAAAATATATATTCCTAATCTCCATGTTACAGCATCTCTCTTCTATAATTAGGGGTCATTTCTTTTATAACTTGAGTTCTTTTACTACTCCTCATGGTGTTTTTCAAGTTGTAAGTGCTCGATTTCTTTTTATTGTATCTAGAGTATTTGGAAACAAAAACAGTGATACAGAAATCAATGCAAATTTTAAAAAACATTGCTGAATCATATCTATGTCTCAAAGCATGTAAATTCTTTGTTTTAAATTTATGAAAGGTCCATGAGAAACAGGAAACAAGAATTGGGAAAGGAGGAAGGGAGAGCAAGAGAGAGACAGAATGGCATTTGAAAGAAACACCAGCATATACCAACAAAGTCCCTGGTCTGACGTCTGTTTTCTAGTCCCAGTCTCCAGATTGGTGCTGAATGAAATGGTAGAATCAGTGCTGTGGCCATCTGTACCAATTAACTGAACACTAATGTTCTTGCTGCAGCTGATGGCTGAGACCTCTGCAGCATGACAAAGTGCCTGGAAATTCTATTTGCCATTTTGTGGAAAGGGATAGGCAATGTTGATCAAGGTTATAAGAGCTCCTTCAATTCAAAGCAATAGAGAGACATTATGACAACAAATATTTTCAACTAAAGAATAAAGGGGTTGGTGACGCATCAGATATGCATAATTATGAACAGTTGATACCTTCTTAATTGGATGACTGGGAAAAGCTCTTTAGCTGTAGGGATCCAACTCCCAGGGTCAAAAATGTTCAGTGTACACTGGTGTCTGATGAACATTCTTCACACCCATAGCTCTTGCTATGTGTAAAAGTACTTACCTTTAACCTTTCAGTAATAAAAGTAAACCAGCTTTAATTTGTATTATGATGAGAAGTGGAAAAGGAACATGTTAGTAGTAAATGATGAAGATAACGTTTTCCTTAAAACCTATGACAAATTCAAATCAGCTAATTAAAGCACAAAAAAGGTCATCTTATGTTATTTCCAGAAGCTACAAGGTTTGAATTTATATCTAATATAGTTCATACAAAAACGCAGACTTAATTTTAGTTCCAATGGATTGGGAGTTATGTATGTTTGTACAAAAATATTTCATTTAACTCTATTCAAGGCTGTCGGAATATTATGTAAGCTGATAAAAATATACTTTGGCATCACTGAAGCAGCAACTGCCAATGGAGCAACTGCCTTTGAAATTGGACCGAGTCTAGTGATCCAGGGAGAGCACTGGTATTTTCATGGTCCTGTAAAACTGGTCTTCATGTTCTCTGAAATTATCTGGCTACTCCTAGTTAATTTCACACAGTCCACTGTGTAGCACATAGTTGCCTGTGTCAGCCATCCTACATTGTTTTTTATAGCAATGTTCTGTAATAAACAAAGCAGATTTTATCCATCAAATATCTCTCATACAGAAGGGAAAAATGCAACTTTCAGAATAGGATGAAGAAGGCATTTCTTCCAATGCACTGCCACAGTGAAAAAAACTAGGTTAAGATTTAGCTTATTTCTCAGATAATACACTGCAGCAAAATCAGCTGGGAATTTATGTCTGCCAGGGTGTTGTTAGAGTGACAGATATAGATACTGCAATCTGGTATCTTTCTAATTGTTCTGCCATTCAAAACATATTTGTGTGAAGATTAAGAGAAAAAAAAAAAGATGATATTTAAGTATGGGTAAGGCTGAGATATAAAGTGAAAAGCAACCTTATCCCCCAGGTGACTGTTTCCTACATTCTTTCCTTTGTGTCTATGAATTTCAATATTGTGTTAAGTACAACTATGTTGTGTTATAATAATAGTCTTTCAAAATACCACGGACTAGAACATGAGTTGAGCCTCCATGTCTTACGATGCTATTTCCTCAAGAAGCTCAGCTTGCTACACCTCATCTAGCCTCAGCTTTAGCATTAGAAGGAAATATTAAGAGTTCCATCATTGCCTGCAAGGTGAAATACATCTTTGAAGCCTCCATAAAGGCAGGAATGGAAAGATTACAAAAACTTCACCACGGAATTAAAAACGTAGTCCACATTTTTTTCTTCGGTTTAAAAGTAAATGCCTAAGAATCTGTTCAGATAGTTTCAACAAAACTTTATCATGCAGTGGCTTTATGTATAATCTGAAAAGTCATATTATTTTTCCTAATTTCAATTTTCAAAGTAAAAAACGTGATATACAAATATAAAAGCAAAAGAAGAATGGCCAAATATAACGCTAAATTATTAGAGTAAATTTCCCATTATTTTATATCCTACCAAATACAATTCTCTGAAACAGCATGTGTACTAAAGCCCTATGTGACAGTTGTAAAACAGCATGGGCAATTGGTCTGCTGCATCAGTAACTTAAACTTAAAAATTAGTTGTATTTTTCAATTTCAGCTAAAGTTTCAAAATTAGAACAACAAATATTTTCTGCCATACTGTAACATCCATGAGGGTAAAAACACTTTTGCATTTGCCACTGGTAAAGATGAGTACCCAAAACTGTTCATGATACAAAGTAAATGTTCAAAAAATATTTTTAAATGAAAAAAATGGTAATTATTTTCAGAAATAAAAATGACAAAAAGATAGCATTTTCAGAATTTCTGTGCTTGCCAACCCATTATTTTTTGCACTTTATAAAATAAATCCTGGCAATTTCTTTTAAATGATTTTATTGTTGGCTATACTTTATAGTATTGTAATTCTCCTTAAATTGGCAATCTGTTGTTATGGGTTGAGTTATGTCCCCTTTCAAATTCTTACGTTGAAATCTTAATGCCCTGCACCTCAGAACATGACCTCATTTGGAGACAGGGTCTTCACAGGAGCAATCAAGTTTAAATGACATTATGGTGGGTTTTAATCTAATATGGCCAGTGTCCTTATAAAAAGGACAGATGCCCATACAGGGAAGTGCCATGTGAAAATGAAGGCAAAGATCAGGGTGATGTTTCTACAAGCCAAGGAACAATCAAAGGCCAGTCTTCAAACAAAGAAGGTGATGTTGTGTATATGGTGGGATTGGAAGGGAGTCCTCTATTATGAGCTCATTCTGGAAAACCAAACGATTAATTCCAAGTACTGCTCCAAATTAGACCAACTGAAAGCAGCACCCGTAACCTAGGGGAGAGGCCTGAAACAAATTCTCCCTCACAGTTCTCAGAAGGAACCAACTCCTTGATCTTGGACTTCCAGCCTCAGGAACTGAGACAATAAATTCCTGTTGTTTAAGCTACCCAGTTTGTGGTACTTTGTTACAGCAGCCCTAGCAAACTAATACATCTGTGTAAGGCTTGTTTGGTGGTTCTTTCTCGGGAAGTACAATAATTATTCATGGCATGCCATGAATATTACACTATTTTATTGTGTGTATGTACTATATGAAAATAACCACCTTAGTACTTTAAATCAAACCCCACCCTAAGGTCTTTTAATGGGACTTGGCAGAGATGCGTGTATTCAATTCTAGCTTTGTTTAAATTTTAAACTCTTCAAATTAACTGCAATTGGAAAATGTTTGCTTACTTTGCTCAAAGGTCTCTAAAGCTCAGCACAATCTTTTCAGAATACAAACTCTTAACCCTTTGCCTTCTTTTCTCTTTGCAGGCAATGCTTCAATAATGATATTTAACCTTTTAAAATGTCTCTTTTTTGACTACTCATTTTTGTGTGTATGTGCTAGATATCTCACCCATGCTCAGTCATACTTGCCCACAAATCTGTAGCTACGATTATTCATGATGTAAATGTCAAATCCAGAGCATGTCACTTAACTTTGAGTTAGAATATATTTAAACTAAATGATCATCCACTTATGAAGTTGAAGTAAAGGATTACAGTTCATGCTTTCTGAAATTTTATTTTTAAGTAGTCTATTATCTTTGCTATTACTCTTCCTTTGTCATTAATAACTTTGGGAAATATTTGGGAATCCAATTCAGATGACCTATCAAAGTTAATAGTAAGTATGCATTATTCAAAATTATTTTCCTAAACATTTATTTCTGCTTGTTATTCAAAGGTTGGAAGCTATTGCTCATACTTGCCTTTTAAGTGTTATTAACACTTAATTGCAAAGCTGCATATAAACAATGAGAATATAATAATTTTGGTAGTGCTTTGTTTAATATAAACAGTCTCCAGTAATGAACATTTGTATTTTCTTTCACCTCAACTGAAGTGAAAAGGTAATTCTCCAAGTTAGATCTGAGTGAGAGCATTTTTTCTGATGACCTCCTACAGTAATTGAATGTACTGATGAAAACTGAAAACTCTAGAATGCTCACATATATTCCTCTACGCTGGTAAAAAAATAGTTTTTCTCCTCAACCAAAAAAGTAGAAATAACATAAGCAGAAGTTCATGCTTAGTCACTGATGCCAATGAAACTATGACTGGCTATACAAATAATTATTCTAATGATAAAGCAGCTTCTGTGGCAACCTTGTAACATTATTATCATTCAAATGGCTGCTAAATACTCATATTTGCTTTGGTGAACATTCTGATGCAGAAAAGTTCTCCATAGTTCAGGGACTTTCTCCATGCTGCCTCACATAGCATTAGTGGTTCTGGCCGTAGTGGACTGGTTGCCTCATCACCATGTCTGCATGACCCTCTAGACTGTTGTGGAGTTATCATGCCTTTGTTTTCATTTTACCTGACACTGCATTACAGAAAAAAACAATAATCTTAGAACTTCCTTCTTTCTCTTTTCTTTTTTGCTTCCTTTCTTTTTTTCCTTTCTGACATCATTAATGCTGCCTATATACAAGAAACTTATTTTATATTTAACATTAGTGAACACGAATAAATACAGTAGAGGTCAGCATATAACAGAATTACAAGAGAAAAACAGAATATTACAAACATAAGGGGGAAAAAAATATCAGTTTATGTACCACAAGATAGAACTGTTGTTTTTTTCAGTACTGGAAGATATATTCACATTTCTAAACTTTCCAATTTTGCAAACCCCTAGCACTGTCCTGAACAGATAATTTCTTGCAGTTTTAGTGATTACTATAAATTTATTGAAGTAAATGAAGACATTCTCTACTAATGTTTAATTAGGAGTCTTCTGCTCTGGGAATATTCCCAACCCACTGTAAAGTGAATTTCCTGCCTTTAAAATGTAATACTGTTTTGATTTTAGCAAGCTAGTTTCTGTCACATTAATGTTAATGAATTTGAGATCAGTTTTGCACATGGAAAATCAATAAAAAGCATAAATATATTTCAATAAGAAGCCTACAAGAACATTCTGTGGCACATAAAAAGTATCTAAAGAAACTGCCTAGGGACTTCCCTGGTGCTCCAGTGGTTAAGAATCTACCGTCCAATGTGGGGGACATGGGTTCAATCCCTGGTTGGGGAACTAAGATCCCACATGCTGTGGGGCAACTAAGCCCACACGCTGGAACTATTGAGCCCATGCGCTCTAGAGCCTGTGCACCACAACCAGAGAGAAGCCGGTGCGCTGCAATGAAAGATAACGCATGCCACAACTGAGACCCGACACAGCAAATAAATTAATTAATTAAAATAAAATCAAAAACAATAAAGACACTGTCTAAAGATCAAAATGTATCACATGTTAATCTGTTGTACTGTATAGACATTCACAGTCTTTTGTTTTTCTTGTTAGTAATGTTGCCAGTTACAATATTACTACCTTTCTTTGAATACTATAGAACCTGTACATATCATAAGTGGCCTTTCAAAGATCAGATGAACACAAATCAACTCAATAGAAAAACAAAGATCATTAATGTGGGCTAAAACCTAAGGCTCAAAGTTGCCACTTCTGAATTACTTTCTTATATGCCTTTCTTAGCACTAAGAGGGCAGCGGCCTTAATTGTTTGCTAATCTTTGCATCCTTAATAAAAAAACCTAACTTAGAGTCTCTGCTCAATAAATTTATCTTTTCAATTAAATTGCATGAAACTGGATAGTACACAATAACACGTTTGAATGAATAAATGAACTTTGAATCAGTTAAAAAGCCACACATTGATTAATCTTTATTTAGTGCCTTTAATGTCACTTCAATTAACTTAAAAAATAAAGATTTTAATTGCATTAAGTTATAAGATATCAGCATTAATGAAAAAAATTTTTTTAATAAATTGAATTATATTTAAGATGTACTAAAATTTTGTAGTAAAAATGTTTTGTGCCTCTAGTAGAAGAAAATAAGTTTTAATTTGAATAATGAACTTGTACTTTGTCTTGTCAGTTCACATTTCCTATGATAATATTTTTAAGCATATCAGTTATAGATAAAATGAAATTGTCATGTAAATTAAAATTTCTTACAAATATAGATATTAATATTTAAGACATAGAGGTCTTGATGAAATTTTTTAAATTATTGACTTTCAGAAATATGAGAACTTTTAATTGAATGATACAGCAAAGCGGGAAGATGGCCTGGCTCATAAGGAAGTGCCTGGAGAATACACAGATGGTATGAATTCATTTCAGGTTTGGTGAGCTGCCTGGAACAGCACTGGAATCAGATACACATAGATCTACCAGGAAGAAGGCAGGGAGGGGGACAGACAGCATCAGCCCTTGCAGTTATTAAAAGACGATCACTAGAAATTTACAAACCTGGGTTTTGCAATACCATATCTTCATTAGTATTTTAAATAGGAATCCACCATAGCCACCAGTAAGGAGGACTTCTTCTCAGAAAGAAAGCAGGCAGCGGGCTGCACAGTGTGCTTTCATGTAGAGTAGGAAGGAAAGGAAGGATGAGGTGACCTCTGGAAGTTGCTGGCTAAAATAAAAGTCAGCTCAACCTTGAAAAAAATCTTTTTACAGCTTTTATCTTGTTAGCTTAATTGAGTTCCTTCTTTATTCCAGATAAGCAGCAGAGCTCCTCTCTCTTATTTTTCCCCATCAATGAGTTTTAGAACTTCCAAGTTCCAATTTTATTGCTTATTAAATGTTTGTCAAATGAGGAGCTTGCTCAGTCCTGTTAATTGGTATGGTTCCCCATTTCCTGTCATACTGACTTGGCCAGAAATGAAGCAAAATAAGGATCTGCTAATTAGTTGTGTGGGTCTGTTACAAGTGATTTCACAGTGCAAATGTGCACAGAAAACATTGAAAATGCTTTTCATTTCTTTTTTTCCTTTTTTAAAAAAAAATCTTGGTTTTAAAACCTATGCTTAATAGACACTAGTGGCAAAAGTATAATACAACAATTTTATGAAGTCTTACTAAAATTGTTGCGTGAGATTTAATACATATAGGATAATACTGAGGAGAATTCATATGATCTAGAAAAGATAGTAATTTCAGCAGAACTATGCAGAGATGGATAACCTTTTAAAAACATAGCAGCTATGTAAGGTGTAAAGCAATTCATTATGTGGAAGTAAGAAGGGAAATAAAAAGCACTCCCAAGACCTCCACAAACAATAATAATAATAATTGAAATGATACAATTTTAATAATCATCTAATCCCCAACATTTTTCTACAAACATAGGGTAAAATTGATGCTAATATAATGGTCTCCCATTCAAGTACCAACCAGGGCCAACCCTGCTTAGCTTCTGAGCTTCTGGCCATAGACAATAGAATGGAAGGTGATGCACAGATCCCTTAATTCAATTCTTCTGGCCAGTATTTAAGGTTTCTCTGGGACAGAGGTTCCCAAAAGTCTAGTCTTTGACAGCCAGTAAGACAATTACTGTGGGCATTAATGTGCTGGAGAATCTATTTTTTTTCATAAATAATTTCCTTTCATTTGAAACAGAAGTATCTTTTGCATTCTCCTCCTAGAATAAAAAATGCATGCAATCTGCCATGTTTTTCTATAACTGGAACCTAGAAAGAAAAATGCAACACAAACAACGATTGGGCACTTACTGTATGAGAGGCACTACCCCCTGAATATTATCATTTAATGTTTTATTATACTTATTAATCACATTTTACTGATGTAGAAACTGAAACTCAGAGAAGATGAATAACTGTTCAAAGTCACACAATACAGAAGTGATATTTGAATCGATGTGTGCCTAACTCCAATAATGAGAACTCATTTTTTTGAGAATCTACTATATGCCAGGTGCTGTTCTAAGAATTTTACATACTTAAACATATTAAACCTCTGCAACAATCCAATGACATAGGAGATATTATTGCCTGTATTTCACAGATGAGGAATCTGAGGCACATGAAGGTGGTAACTTGCCCACCACTATACATTTAGTAGACGGTAGAGCCAAGATATGAACATAGGCAGTCTGGCTGAAGAATCATCTCTGAGCCTCCTGATTCTCCAGCCACTCATGTTTTACTGCCTTAGCAGTTTTGTTCATACAATGAATACCATTGGCTCCTAATGATTAAGCACTGTTTCAGGTGCTGTAGATACAAGTGGAAATATACCAGACTCACCCGGCTGAAGTCTTCGGGAAAGCCTGCCTGCAAGTTTTCTTGTCTGAGCCCTGCAGAATGAGTAGGAATTAACATGAACAAAGAGTACATGTGTGAAGAGCTTTGAGATCTGAGGAAGCCCAGAATACTTGAGGAACTAGAAGGTCAAAGGGTATGGACTGACAGAGAGCAAGTGGAAGAGATGTGCTAGATGGGGCTGGAGCAGTGAGTGGGGAGCCGTTACTCAGTTACATTTTGTCAAATCTGATACTTAAACAGATAGCCTTGGAGAATTTGACCAGAGAAACTCCATGGGATTTTGGGATAATGTCATTTCAATGAGTCCATGTTGCCTATATACCCATCCAACTCCAATTTAATGATTAGTTACTTTTACTGAACTAAGCTGCCCCTGGGGTCTAAAGGAAGGGGTGTGGAGGGCTCAAGAGAGATTGTTTTGCCCTGATGGAATCAAGATGGTGAGAGTGAGTAAAGGATTTCCATTCCTTCTAGTCCCAGACAATGAAATGAGTCAAGAGGCTTGTAGCTGAGAATGCTGCAGCAAAGATTAGTGTGAGCTTGAGCTTGAGCTTGAGCTTGAGCTTGAGCTTGAGCCAGAGCAAGAGAAAGAGTTGATCAAATATTGTATATGGCAATTTGTGGACCCCAGAGGGAGGGCCTCTGCCTCTGCTCTGCCTTTGAGAAACTAGGAAAAGGTGCCTATTTTAAATGAATGATTAGAAATAAGGCATTTCCTCTAGGCAGACAGCTTGGTAAGCAGATGGCGTCCTTTGTGTGGAACACTAAGTACGCCTTCTTCCAGGTGCACACAGCCCAGTGCTGTGCAGGCTGGGGGAGCAGCACAAGAGCTGTGTTTTGGCCTGGCTTTTTTTTTTTCCTTTTCAAATCTGATTATAAGTTGCAATCTTGCTCTGAGTGGAAAAGCAGCTAAATACCTATTAGTATCTTTGGGGTGATCTGGATACAGGAGAGCTGCAGAGAGCTGAAAAGTTCAGCAGATTCCACCTGAATCTTGAGTGCTAGAGGGTGACAGCTTCTGCAGCAGGTACCCTGCAGAGAAGGCAGCTAAGCATGAGCGCCGCTGAGGAATTGCACGTTAGAGAAGCAACCAGACAGACAAATCATAAAAGCCCTCTCCAAATGGAATGTAACTATATGAAGAGACAGTTAACATCTTGAACAAAAAGAATAGCGAAGGCATTTGCTCAATTACAGCGTTAAAAAATGCTTTACGAAAATTGAAAATATTGTTTTAGAATTAAAATATTCTAGAGATGAATTGAAGAAAAGGATGGCCATGGTTGAGACCTGATTAATAGGCTTGGTATATTGAGAATCTGGGGTGGAATTTATGAAGGAAAAGATTTTGCAGACAGAGAAATAAATTCACAAAACTAAAAAGGAAATGATCAAGGAGAGAAAATACTTAACCAACTAAAACAAGAATAGATAAAAACACTAAATATGGTAAAGAAGGAAATTCTATAGTGGTAAGATGTTCAATATACAAAGAACACAAACACTGTAACAAACAACAGCACCAAAATATCTGCCCAACATATTAATCCAAAAACTATTATAAATGCAATTAGAATACAATGAATATAAAATAGTGGGAACATTTTAATAACTATTCCAAAATCTGACAGAACTAGCAGCTAAAAATAACCAAGCACATAGAGGAATTGAATAAATAAAATCACCAAGTTCATTTAATAAAATAAAGAATATACATTTTTGGTTTGCCATGAAATTATACCAAATTTTAAACAAAGCTTACATATTTAGCATGAATAATTACTAACATTTTAAAATGTAAAGCCACAGCTCACAAGCATACTCCAAAAATTTAGAAATAAAGAATAAATTTTAACCTCAAACACGTGACTGTTTGAAAATTAAGAAACATAATTTTAAATACACCTTGAAGCAAATAATTTTTTTAAAAATTAAAGTTACACATTATAGAGAAAGCAATGTAAAAAAGTGAAAATATTTTACCAAAACTTATAGACTACAGCAAAATACACCTTCAGAAATGTCTAAAACATTAAAGAAATATTAAAGGTAAAGAAAAAAAATACTGAAACTTAAGAATTTTCTTAGTATGGAAACACAAAAGATCCTGAATAGCCAAAACAATCTTGAGAAAGAACAGAGCTGGAGTAATCACGTTCCCTGACTTCAGACTCTACTACAAAGCTACAGTAATAAAAACAATATGGTACTGGCACAAAAACAGACACACAGATCAATGGAACAGAATAGAAAGCCCAGAAATACACCCACACACTTATGGTCAACTAATCTACAGCAAGGGAAGCAATAATCTACAAAGGAGAAAAAAAGAGTCTCTTCAATAAGTGGTGCTGGGAAAACTGGAAAGCTACATGTAAAAGAATGAAATTAGAACATTCTCTAACACCATACACAAAAATAAACTCAAAATGGATTAAAGACTTTAATGTAAGACAGGTACTGTAAAAATCCTAGAGGAAAACATAGGCAGAACACACCTGGAAATAAGTCACAGCAGTATTTTTTTGGATATGTCTCCTAGAGTAGTGGAAATAAAAATAAACAAATAGGACCTAATTAAACTTAAAAGCTTTTACACAGAAAAGGAAACCATAATCAAAATGAAATGAAAAGACAACCTATGGAATGGGAGAATATATTTGCAAATGATGCAACCTAAAAAGGATTAATTTCTAAAATATACAAAAAGCTCATACAGCTCAATATTAAAAAAACAAACAACCCAATAAAAAAAAAAATGGACAGAAGACCTAAATAGACATTTCTCCAAAGAAGACATAGAGATGGCCAACAGGCATGTGAAAAGATGTTCCACATCATTAATTATTAAGGAAATGCAAATCAAAACCACAATGAGGTATCACCTCACACTGGTCAAAATAGCCATCATCAAAAAGTCTACAAATAATAAATGCTGGAGAGGGTGTGGAGAAAAAGGAAACCTCCTATACTGTTGGTGGGAATGCAAACTGGTACAGATACTATGGAAAACAGTATGGACGTTCCTTAAAAAACTAAAAATAGGGCTTCCCTGGTGGCACAGTGGTTGAGAGTCCACCTGCCGATGCAAGGGACACGGGTTCGTGCCCCGGTCCGGGAGGATCCCACATCGGCAGGCGGACTCTCAACCACTGCGCCACCAGGGAAGCCCTATATATTTGTTTTTATTTGATTTAGTTTATTTCATATATTTGATTCTATATTATCATCTCAAAATAGATAAATAGAAAAACAAAGAATCCAAGAAAGCAGTGTTCAAAATTAGAAATGGGAAAGAGGACTGGCCAATAATACATAATACATTCCAAGAGACTAACATTACATTATTCTTTAATAATAGTTTTCTTAGGGCTGAACTGTGAGCATATAATCATGCTAAACTTTCTCTGTTGACTTCACTACAGGGGATTGATGGGGCACAGAGAATATTAGAACCAATTCGGAGACCTGGGGTCAAGGAGTAGCCCTGCATTTAAGCCTTTTAGGGGTTTTCACTGAATTCTTTCAAGCTTAGAAATCATTTTAACAACCTGAAAACTGGGTAACTGTACATGGCCTTAAATTTAATTTTGCGAATAAGCACTTTATCTTTCCAATACCTTGTGATATGGCAAGTGCCCTGCCTTTTAAAAAGTTGCCACTAATACTTTAATCTGTAGAAAATGTATGAGTTTTTCAAAATGCTTACACAAGTACTATCTCACTGCCTGTGAGCCAGGCAACAGACTTGGAACCCTGATTCCTATTTTACACAAGAAGAAAACAGAGATCCAGTAGAAACTTAAATCTGGAGATTTTTCCCACACACCACACTTGACCTCACATTCTTATTCTCCATTACCTCAATCATCATTACAAATAACTGTATACCATTCCTATTGTTAATCATCCAGGCCTTAAAAGATATCTCTGTCGCTTATACCACAACTTATAATTAAGCCATATATATCTGACCGTTTGTACTCTATACAGGTTATTTGGTTCTGTAAATGCAAGTTGTTTCCAAACTCTCATTTTCATAACAATGATAAATTTAATTTTTGTTCCATGCCTTCTAATGAAATCATAACCTCCATTGTAACTTCATCTCTCTTTATTTCGCATTCTACCCTGTACACATATACCTAGTATTTCTTGCTGTTATTTATTACTTGAATTATTTCTTGCAAGCTGATTTATCACTTTCTCAGGCCATAATCTCTGCTAATGCACCCTGCTCCCAGTATTTCATTAAGCTGAAAACATATAAAAGAGAGACGGAAAAAGAGAGAGAGAAGGAAGAATAAAAGAAAGAGGAAATAATACCCTGGATAAAGCCTTTTCTCAGTCTCTCAGGTAGAATCAATTGCTCTGTCCTATGAGTTAAAAACATTTTTTAAATATCTTTGCAATAGGATATCTACTTCATAATTTTCTTTTTTATCTTTGGAGCTCTCTAAATATTTTACTAAAAGCACAGTCACAACCCCAACCCCAAGCCAAAGAAGTCACAAAGTTTATTTGAACCATTATCTGTGTGCAATGAAGGTGGGTTTTTCTAGGACCCTGGCTGGGAGGATCTCTTGAGCTGGCTCAGATTCACACCAACTAACTACTAACACCAAACACTGGTGATAGGGAAGATCCCCCTCTGGGTATGGGGGCATCCTCATCTCTCACCCCTCCATGTCCTCACGGAATGGTAGGGAGGTGCTTAAAACTTCCCTGAAGTCTAAAGATGGAAGACAATCCACAGTGGAAAGCTTGAATGGAATAAGTGTACTTTTGAGATCACTTCTACAGGACAATCCATGGGTAACACAAAGACAGCTGAAGATGTGGTACTCCCAAAGAAATACATAAACACAGACTTCAATTTCACATACAAGTTTCTGATTAAGCACTACTTGTGTGGGACTGAAAACTGAAGATTATGTGAAGAGTGTTGAACCAAACTTGGAAGAGAGAAAATACCATGTAGATGTAGGGAGTAAGAGTATTCTAACTGCATTAAAAAAAGATATTTAATGGGAAACAATTTCTTTTTTTTTTAACATCTCTATTGGAGTATAATTGCTTTACAATGTTGTGTTAGTTGCTGCTATATAACAAAGTGAATCAGCTATAAGTATACATATATCCCCATATCATCTCCCTCTTGCATCTCCCTCCTATCTTCCCTATCCCACCCCTCTAGGTGGTCACAAAACACTAAGCTGATCTCTCCATGTGATGCAGCTGCTTCCAACTAGCTAGCTATTTTACATTTGGTAGTGTATATATGTCCATGCTACTCTCTCACTTTGTCCCAGCTTACCCTTCCCCCTCCCTGTGTCCTCAAGCCCATTCTCTACATCTGTGTCTTTATTCCTGTCCTGCCCCTAGGTTCATGAGAACCATTTATTGTTTTTGTTTTATTTTACATTCCATATATAGGTGTTAGCATACGGTATTTGTCTTTCTCTTTCTGACTTACTTCACTCTGCATGACAGACTCTAGGTCCATCCACCTCACTACAAATAACTCAATTTCATTTCTTTTTATGGCTGAGTAATATTCCATTGTATATATGTGCCACATCTTCTTTATCCATTCATCTGTCGATGGACACTTAGGTGGCTTCCATGTCCTGGCTATTGTAAATAGTGCTGCAATGAACATTGTGGTACATGACTTTTTGAATTATGGTTTTCTCAGGGTATATGCCCAGTAGTGGGATTGCTGGGTCATATGGTAGTTCTATTTGTAGTTTTTAAGGAAATTCCATTCTGTTCTCTATAGTGGCTCTATCAATGTACATTCCTACAAACAGTGCAAGAGTGTTCCCTTTTCTCCACACTCTCTCCAGGATTTATTGTTTGTAGATTTTTGATGATGGCCATTCTGAACGGTGTGAGGTGCTACTTCATTGGAGTTTTGATGTGCATTTCTCTAATGATTACTGATGTTGAATATCCTTTCATGTGTTTGATGGCAATCTGTATATCTTCTTTGAAGAAATGTCTATTTATTCTTCCACCCATTTTGGATTGGGTTGTTTACTTTCTTGATTTTGAGCTGCATGACCTGCTTGTATATTTCAGAGATTAATCCTCTGTCAGTTGCTTCATTTGTAAATATTTTCTCCCATTCTGAGGGTTGTCTTTTTGTCTTGTTTATGGTTTCCTTCACTATGCAAAGCTTTTAAGTTTCATTAGGTCCCATTTGTTTATTTTTCTTTTTACTTACATTTGGCTAGGAGGTGGGTCAAAAAGGACCTTGCTGTGATTTATGACACAGAGTGTGCTGCCTATGTTTTCCTCTAAGAGTTTTATACTGTCTGGCATTACATTAAGGTCTTTAATCCATTTGGGGTTTATTTTTGTGTATGGTATTAGGAAGTGTTCTAATTTCATTCTTTTACACGTAGCTGTCCAGTAATCCCAGCACCACTCATTGAAGAGGCTGCCCTTTCTCCATTCTATATTCTTGGCTCCTTTATCAAAGATAAGGTGACCATATGTGTATGGGTCTATCTCTGGGCTTTCTATCCTGTTGCATTGATCTATATTTCTGTTTTTGTGTCAGTACCATACTGTCTTGATTAATGTAGCTTTCTAGTATAGTCTGAAGTCCAGGAGGCTGATTCCTCGAGCTCCATTATCCTTTCTCAAGATTGCTTTGCCTATTCAGGGTCTTTTGTGTTTCCATACAAATTGTGAATTTTTTTGTTCTAGTTCTGTGAAAAATGCCATCGGTAGTTTGACAAGGATTGCATTGAACCCGTAGACTGCTTTGGGTAGTAGAGTCATTTTCACAATGTTGATACTTCCAATCCAAGAATATAGTTTATCTCTCCATTTTTTTGTATTATATTTAATTTCTTTCATCAGTGTCATAGTTTTCTGCATACAGGTCTTTTGTCTCCTTAGGTAGGTTTATTCCTTATGTTGCAAAGGTAAATGGGAGTGTTTCCTTAATTTCACTTTCAGAAGTTACAATGTTAGTGTACAGGATTGCAAGTGATTTGTTTGCATTAATTTTGTATCCTGTGACTCTACCAAATTCATTGATTAGCTCTAGCAGTTTTCTGCTAACATCTTTAGGATTCTCTATGTATAGTATCATGTCATTTGCAAACAGTGACAGCTTTACTTATATTTTCCTATTTGGATTCCTTTTATTTCTTTTTCTTCTCTGATTGCTATGGCCAGAACTTCTGAAACTATGTTGAATAACAGTGGTGAGAGTGGGCATCCTTGTCTTTTTCCTGATTTTAGAGGAAGTGGTTTCAGTTTTTCACCATTGAGAATGATGTTTGTGGTGGGTTTGTCATATATGGCCTTTATTATGTTGAGGTAAGTTCCCTCTATGACTACTTTCTGGAGAGTTTTTATCATAAATGGGTGTTGAATTTTTTCAAAAGTTTTTCTGCATCTATTGAGATTATCATATGGTTTTTATCCTTCAGCTTGTTAATAAGGTGTATCACATTGATTTGCATACATTGAAGAATCCTGGCACTGCTGGGATAAACCCCACTTGATCATGGTGTATGATCCTTTTAATGTGCTTTTGGATTGTGTTTGCTCGTATTTTGCTGAGGATTTTTTGAACCTATGTTCATCAGTGATATTGGTCTGTAGTTTTCTTTTTCTGTAACATCTTTGGTTTTGGTATTAGGGTGATGGTGGCATTGTAGAATGAGTTTGGGAGTGTTCCTCCCTCTACTATATTTTGGAAGCGTTTGAGAAAGATAGCTGTTAGCTCTTCTTTAAATGTTTGATAGAATTAGACTATAAACCCATCTAGTCCTGGGCTTTTGTTTGTTGGAAGATTTTTAATCACTGTTTCAATTTCAGTGCTTTTGATTGGTCTGTTTATATTTTCTATTTCTCCCTGGTTCAGTCTCAGAAGGCTGTGTTTTTCTAAGAATTTGTCCATTTCTTTGAGAGTGTCCATTTTATTGGCATATAATTGCTTGTAGTAATCTCTCATGATCCTTCGTATTTCTTCATGGTCAGTTGTTACTTCTCCGTTTTCATTTCTAATTCTGTTGATCTGAGTCTTCTCCCTTTTTTTCTTGATGAGTCTGGCTAGTGGTTTATCAATTTTGTTTATCTTCTCAAAGAACAAGCTTTTAATTTTTTTGATCTTTGCTATCGTTTCCTTCATTTCTTTTTCATTTATTTTTGATCTGATCTTTATGATTTCTTTCCTTCTGCTAACTTTGGGGGGGTTTTTTGTTCTTCTTTCTCTAACTGCTTTAGGTCTAAGGTTAGGTTGTTTATTTGAGATTTTTCTTGTTTCTTGAGGTAGGATTGTATTGCTATAAGCTTCCCCCTTAGAACTACTTTTGCTGCATCCCATAGGTTTTGGGTCATTGTGTTTTCATTGTCATTTGTTTCTAGGAATTTCCTGATTTGCTCTTTGATTTCTTCAGTGATCACTTGGTTATTTAGTAGTGTATTGGTTAGCCTCCATTTGTTTGTATTTTTTACAGTGTTTTTTACTGTAATTGATATCTAATCTCATAGTGTTGTGGTAGGAAAAGATACTTGATATGATATCAATTTTCTTAAATTTACCAAGGCTTGATTTGTGACCCAAGATATGATCTATCCTGGAGAATGTTCCATGAGCACTTGAGAAGAAAGTGTATTCTGTTGTTTTTGGATAGAATGTCCTATAAATATCAATTAAGTCTGTCTTGTTTAATGTGTCATTTAAAGCATGTGTTTACGGATTTATTTTCATTTTGGATGATCTGTCCATTTGTGAAAGTAGGGTGATAAAGTCTCCTACTATTATTGTGTTACTGCCAATTTTCCATTTTATGGCTGTTAGCATTTGCCTTATGAACTGAGGTGCTCCTATGTTTGGTGCATATATATTTACAATTATTATATCTTCTTCTTAGATTGATCCCTTAATCATTATGCAGTGTCCTACTTTGTCTCCTGTAATAGTCTTTATTTTAAAGTCTATGTTGTCTGATATGAGAATTGCTACTCCAGCTTTCTTTTGATTTCCATTTGCATGTAATATCTTTTTCCATCCCCTCACTTTCAGTCTGTATGTGTCCCTAGGTCTGAAGTGGGTCTCTTGCAGGCAGCATATATACAGGTCTTGTTTTTGTATGTATACAGCCAGTCTATGTCTTTTGTTTGGAGCATTGAATCCATTTACATTTAAGGAAATTATCAATGTGTATGTTTCCATTACCATTTTCTTAATTTTGGGGGGTTTGTTTTTGTAGGTCTTTTCCTTCTCTTGTGTTTCCTGCTTAGAGAAGTTCCTATAGCAGTTGTTGTAAAGCTGGTTTGGTTGTGCTGAATTCTCTGAACTTTTGCTTGTCTGTAAAGGTTTTAATGTCTCCATCAAATCTGAATGATATCCTTGCTGGGTAATCTTTTTTTTTTCTTTTTTTTTTTTTTTCTTGCGGTACACGGGCTTCTCACTGTTGTGGTCTCTCCCGTTGTGGAGCACAGGCTCCGGATGCGCAGGCTCAGTGGCCACGGCTCATGGGCCCAGCCGCTCCGCGGCATGTGGGATCCTCCCGGACCGGGGTACGAACCCGTGTCCCCTGCATTGGCAGGCGGACTCTCAACCACTGCGCCACCAGGGAAGCCCATGGGTAGAGTAACCTTGGTCGTAGGTTTTTCCCTTTCATCACTTTAAATATGTCCTGCCACTTCCTTCTGGCTTGCAGAGTTTCTGCTGAAAGATCAGCTGTTAACCTTATGGGGATTCCCTTGTATGTTAATTGTTGCTTTTCCCTTGCTGCTTTTAATACTTTTTCTTTGTATTTATCTTTTGATAGTTTGATTAATATGTGTTTGGTGTGTTTCTGATTGGATTTACCCTGTATGGGACTCTCTGCACTTCCTGGACTTGATTGACTTTTTCTTTTCCCATGTTAGGGAAGTTTTCAACTATAATCTCTTCAAATATTTTCTCAGTCTCTTTTTTTTTCTCTTCCCCTTCTGGAACCCCTACAATTCAAATGTTGGTGTGTTAAATGTGTCCCAGAGGTCTCTGAGACTGTCCTCAATTCTTTTCATTCTTTTTTCTTTATTCTGCTCTGTGGTAGTTATTTCCAGTATTTTATCTTCCAGGTCACATATCCGTCCTTCTGCCTCAGTTATTCTTCTAATGACTCCTTCTAGAGAATTTTTAATTTCATTTGTTGTGTTATTCATCATTGTTTGTTTGCCCTTTAGTTCTTCTAGGTCCTTGTTAAATGTTTCTTGTATTTTCTCCATTTTATTACCAAGATTTTGGATCATCTTTACTATCATTACTCTGAATTCTTTTTCAGGTAGACTGCATATTTTCTCTTCATTTGTTTGGTCTGGTGAGTTTTTATCTTGCTCCTTCATCTGCTGCATATTTTTCTGTCTTCCCACTTTGCTTAACTTTCTGTTTTTGGGTTCTCCTTTTCACAGGCTGCAGGTTCGTAGTTCCTGTTGTTTTTGATGTCCACCCCCAGTGGGTGAGGTTGGTTCAGTGGTTTGTGTAGGCTTCCTGGTGGAGGCGACTGGTACCTGTGTTCTGGTGGGTGAGGCTGGATCTTGTCTTTCTGGTGGGCAGGGCTGTATCAAGTGCTGTGTTTTGGGGTATCTGTGGACTTTTTATGATTTTAGGAAGCCTCACTGCTAATGGGTAGGGCTGTGTTCCTGTCCTGCTAATTATTTGGCATGGGACTTCCAGCACTGGAGCTTGCTGGCTGTTGGGTGGAGCTAGGTCTTAGCGTTGAGATGGAGATCTCTGAGAGAGCTCTCGCCGATTGATATTATGTGGGGCCAGGACATCTCTGGTGGTCCAGTGTCCTGAACTCAGCTCACCCACCTCAGAAGCTCAGGCCTGACACCAGCCCGGAGCACCAAGACCCTGTCAGCCACACAGCTGAGTCACGTGTACTGTGTCCAGATGGTCTCAACATCACAGTGCTCTCTCAGGGCTGCCTCCTTGCAGTAGGAGAAATAATTTCTGCTAGCTAAGGCAAAAATGATAGATCATGAAAGACGCTGAATGCTATGAAATAACACATAAGTGGGGGACTGACAAAATTTGAGTCATCCTTTATGAAGATTACTTGAAAAGCAACATGTATGATAGACTGGGGGGATAAGAATGTGCGAAGGCCAGTTATGAAGTTACTGTAATAAACCAGCTAAGAGAATCTAAGAGAAATGAGGACAATTACCAGAAGACTGAAAAGAAAAAGATAAGTGTGTGAAATATTCCAGAGATGGATCCCAGTGGTTTTGTGACAGCTCCATACAATTACAGTCAAACTCCCTTGTATTGCAGAAGTTCTAGCAGAGTGAGGAGTCCACCTTATAATCCAAAGACTTTGGCTAAGTATTATTAATGAGAAAACTGTCACTGCTGGAAAGCTGTCCATATCAGTGCTATGCTTTCTGATTTTTTAAGTTTAGTAAAAACCATGTCTTTATACCTAAAAGTAACTATTACAGAAATATAACTACTAACTCAATAAATATTTATCAAATATTTATTAATATAATTATTTATTAAGTGCTACACACTTTCCTAAGATATAGCAGCAGTGAACAAAACACAATTTGTGCCCTCATGTAGTTTACCTTCTAGAAGAGGGAAACAGATATCTAAATACATATATAAATATATACTATATAATGTATATTATAAATATACATTATATATAATACATTATATATAATAAATGTATAATATATGTAATATACTGTAATATACAAATGTATATTATATATAATAGAAAAAAGAGAAAATCACCTTCATATATAAATAAAATATCAGATAATGATAAGAACTATAGAACAAAATAAAGCAGGGAAAGAGAACATTGAGAGTTGGAGGAAAGTTGCAATTTAAACAAGGTGGCCAGGGATGGCCTCTGAAACATGACCTTTGAGTAAGGTCTTGAAGGAGGGGAGGAGATGAACCATGTGCATACAGGGGACAAGAGAGTTACAACAGAGGGAACAGCCAGTACAAAGACCCTGAGACAGAAGTGGGTCTAGCATGTTCAAGCAAGTGTAGAGGGGACAATGCAGCTGAATGAAGGAAGGTAGGAAAAATATTAGTTGGAGACATGGTTAGAGACATCTTGGGTCCAAACTCTGGAGGACATTGTAGGTCATTGTAAAGACCTGGGGTTCAGCTCTTACTCTGGTGGAGAAGGAATCTCACTGGAAGGTTTTGAGCAGAGGAGTAACAGGGTCTGACTTAAGCTCTAAAATGGCGAGTCCGTCTGTTACAGATATTGGACTGTGGGGAGTGGGGTGCAGAGCAGGATGATCAATTGGGAGGCTATGGCAAAGACAGGATAATAAATAGAAGGCAGTGGCCTAGACCAGGGAGGTGGTGGTGGAGGCATTCATAGTGGTCAAGTTCTGTATCTACATCTAATAATGGAAAAAAGACAAAATCTTCTTAGCTCCAGTTATTCATGAACAAAGTTCTTTCAGTTATTCAAGTATAAAGATGAATATTTGGGCCTTAAAGTGGATTTAAATTTTAAAAATGATTTAAGTCAGACTGTTCAGACACTCCATCTCCCCTGGGCCCTGGTCAATGGTCCACAGTTTCCAAACTTTTTGAGCTGCTCCCACAGCATCCTCTAACACTGGCTAATCTGTACAGACTGATACGTGTATGCCTATCAGTAAAACATTGCTCTTATCCAGGGATATGCCAGCATTCATGTCCCTATTCAAAGATTTTCCAACTAGTTCATCCTGTATCCTTAGAACTCTCTTTTGCCAATTTTTCACATTTATTAGAGGTACGTTTAATTGAATTATGTAAAGAAGATGACAGACTATCTGACATCTAGAGGAATAGTGTCTGTTCTAAAGCTTTTTAAAATGCAAAACCAAATTTTAAATTTCAAATAAAGCTTGCCGATGTCATTAATATGACCTGCACATTGTAATTAATGAACTGAGAGCATGCATACTTAAAGAGACAACTAGTTCTGGACCACTTCTGAGGTTAACAAGGAAAAGCTTGAGAAAAAATCTGATATGAATAGGGCTAATTTTAAAGTATAATATTAATATGTATATATTCTTACATAAAGTAAAAATCTAACAATATGTACAGTTTTTATTGATTTCAGTTGTATGCTTTATTCAAAGGAACAGCTAAGGGACACACTTGTCCTAGTGATAAGAGCAAGGATTTCCAATAAATTTATTACTTGTAATACTGTTAAATTAATTGGTATTAATAGTTGGTAAGTTTATATCATGTTAAATTGTTATAAGTTTATTATTATTATTAATTATTATTTTTTAATAAATTGAAAAGCAGTGGTTCGGGTTTCAGTTCCAGTTGATGGAGTAAGCACACTCCATCATGCCTTTTCCTCTGAATGCAACTATAGAATACAGGCAGGCTTTATGCAGCTGCTATTTGAGGACTCTGAATATTAAATAATAGCAGGTAGATTGGGGAAGAAAATGGCAATTTGAAGTATCAAGGAGCCACTTTTGTGCTTACCACTTTCCTTTTTCTCCAGTGTCCCAGACTAAAGTCAGGTAGTCCCAAACCTGGAAGTGGGCACTGGGGTGAGGGCAGAAAACTCCAGCAGAGTTTTTCTAATAATTTTTTCTAAACAAAAATTATTAGAGAGTAGAATCTTCCTGTCCAGTCAGTGCAGTGGTGGTCCCAAGCGTGGACTGAATTACCTTTGCAATTTTTCCTTACGGTTTTGTCTTGGCCACAGATGTTGGCACGGCCATGGATGTATGTATCAGATTGGGGTAACTAAAGCCCCAGCTTTCTGGCAAAAGGACTAAAAAGGGAAGCCCTAGGTCTTCCCAGATAGTACCCAGGAAATTGCAGAGGGTTCAGGAAAGCAAGCCCATTAAGTTATTTATAAAAAATCCTGGGCTCCTTTCCCAGAGCTGTGTATGAGTAAATCTGATCCTAGTCAGCAGACTAAGACTTTGAGAACTGAACTAACAGAAAACTTCCCGGCCCTTATAGGCCACTGAGTGAATAATACTGCATAAGCTATAACTGAACTGACATTGAAACCACAGCCAAACTGAAGCCAACTGAGCTACCATTTTTTTCCCCACAAATATGCAGTCAAAACTGCTGCATACTTTGCTGAAACAAAAATGTTTTCTTACTGATAAATAGCATAGTCTAACAGTGTAGTTAGACTATAACAACAAATCTATTATTTGATATGCTTTACTCTGTGAATAAACAGAGTAGTTGTTTATTCACAGTAGTTGAATAAACAGTAGTTGACAGTGTTCACCTCTTAACTGTTAAAATGTTCACTCTTCCTTGCTTATTTTTTAAATAAAAATGCACATTTATTAAAGCAATGCTAGAATATGTATATATTTCAAATAAAGAAAAAAAAAACTGTCTAAAGATTTCTTACCCATTTGTTTCCAGTCTTTTTCCATACAAAATTTTTCTTATTTTGTTTATAGTTTTTAAAATTGATTTTATATCAAAGGTCATTTATGGGTATTTTCTGGTTGATATTATTTTTATTTCAGATATAATGGCTGTAGGGGATTGCTTACAGGTTGTTGTCATTTTAAATGGTGATGCAAGGAAAATTTTTTGGCAAGTGATTTTTCACATTTGTGCATCTCTCTCTCACTCCTCCTCTCTCTCCCAACAGACATATTGAGGTATAATTGACATGCGATGAATTGCACATAAAATGTACAATTTGATAAGTTTTGACATATGCATACACCCTACAAACCATCAGCACAATCAAAAATGGTGAACATATATATCAGCCCCAAAATTTGTCCTTTTGTAATGCTACCCTCATGCCCCTCAGCCTCTTTCCTAGGTATCCAGTGATATGCTTTCTGGCACTGAAGATTAGTTTGCATTTTCTGGAGTACAGTTTATATTTTAAGATAAATTTATAAACTACAATTTACTATGACATATATTCTCGAATTGCAAATTAAGTGACAGACATTATCAAATTACTATATCAATTCATTTCTTCAATAGCATGTACAGAAAGTTTGTTTTTGTACACCCTTGCCAAAACTGGGTTTTACCAAACTTGTTGATCTTTTCTGTCCTAAAGGAAACAAACAAAAAAATGACTTGCTATTGTTTTCACTTATTTTCATTGTATTAAGAGTGAAGCTAAATTTTGTGTCATGTTTATTGGTAATGGATGTTTATACTTCTGGTAAAAATCTCCTGTTCATGTCATTTGCCTACTTTTGTATTGGGTTGCTCATTTTTTGATTAATAAGAGCAATTTTTATTTTCCAAAATTAAGCTCTTTTCTCTTATAGATGATTTATCTGCTTTTTAAAAACCATTTTGCTCTTGTTTTCTAACAGAATAAAAAATCTAAAATTTAATATATAATAAAGGCATATTATATCAATATGCCTTTCATAACAATTTAGTGGAAACAAAAGATCAATTTTTTGTAAATAGTTTGAGAGTAATTGACAGGCATTTTATAAACAAACAACTAGGAAAAATTCATTCCATAACTTCATAACATCTCCTAAAATAAAGTTGAGATGTATTTAAAAAAAAAGAAAAAGAAATTACAAGTGTACCAGAAAAACACCGGTAAATGTGCTTGTAATCATAGAGTAGAAGGTTTATCTAAGAAAAACTCAAAACAAAAAATCATATGATGAACATTGAACATTTCTATTTCTAAAAATACTATTTTTAGTGGACAAAAGTGCATTGTTTATAAATTTGACTAGATGTGGTTATATAAAAATTTATATCCACACACACAATAGAGTTATTTTTCTACATTTTTAATATTCTATTTATTCTGCTTGTATACTTAAATGCTTTTTAAACAATACATTGCAATAATATATTTTGTGATTAAATTAATATTTGCAAAATAAATGAAGATTTCACTCTTAATAAGAATAAATTACATACTCTGAAACAAATCATAATTTTAACCAGAGCAAAGCTGATTATTCATATAACTTCAAGAATTCTTACAAAGCTCTTTTTACTGCTCTGTTAGAACTGTCTAACAAGGATGATATTATTTGGCAAATTAAGAAGTGAGAAGGGTCAACTAATATTTAAAGCAGAGATGATGGATGAGCAAATATATGCAATATATTTTAAATTGCCCAACAGTAAGTTTAAGATGTGGGACTTCTTAAAATTTTGTCTCAAATATATTTTCATAAGCAAAAATATATTCAGTTTTAAATTAGAATATTAATTAAAATTTCATTTTCAAAATACTGTACCTAGCAGTACGAAATTAAATTTTACTAAAATAACTGTCAATATCTGAAATACCTGGATGAGAAAAACTAATGAATATTTCAGGATTTTCTATTAATCACATAGCTATTTTCATTATGTATTTCCTAAAAATAGCATTTAAAGTGAGCACAATTTGACACATTTAGCATGAAAATTCTAGCTAATCCGACTATTTAAATTCACTTTCATTATTTCTTTAAAAACGTCAACATTTCATTTAGTGTGTAGAGTTAAGGGGTGTTAAAATGTTTGAATTAATATCATAACTATTATAACCTTTGGTCCTAATTTAATATTGAACCCAACATAGTCTGAAAGTATCTTCATTAATTATTTTTGGACATTCTTAGTGGAGAGACTAGGAGGGAGTGGTCTTAAAATTGCTTGAGAGAATGGAAAGCCTTTGTGACAAAAGTGTTAGAGGCATCACATGCTCCAGGAAAGTTGATTCTTTCCATAGTGCTTTAGCTTATGAGGCGAAGAAGAGTGCAGAGTATGTGGGTTGGGTGACGAGGTCAATTTGTTTTATTCACAGGGGCCACAGTGAAGGCCTTGGATGCAAAGCAAAGATGTTTTGATTTTTCAACTCGATGCCCAATATTTCTTAATTTTTTAAAAATCACGTTCCTTGCTTTTGAAGGCTGAATAATAGTCCATTGTATGTATATACCATATTTTCTTTATTCATTCATCGTCTATGGACATTTAGGTGGTTTCCACATCTTAGCTACTGTGAATAGTGCTGTGATGAACATAAGAGTGCTAATATCTCTTTGGGATTCTGATTTCAATTCTTTCGGATAAATACTCCAAAATGGGATTGCTGGATCATATAGTAATTCTATTTTTAATATTTTGAGGAACCTACATACTCTTCAATAGCAGTTATACCATTTTGCAATCCTACAAGTAGTGTATAGGGTTCCAATTTCTTCTCATCTTCACCAATTCTTTTCGTCTTTTGTTTTTTTGAAAATAGCTATCCTGAGGAAATTTTGCAACATGTAACAACATGGATGAATCTTGAATACACTACACTAAGTGAAATAAGCCAATCACATAAAAACAAATATTATATGATTCCACTTATACGAGGTATCTAAAGTAGTCAAATTCATAGAACTAAAAAGTGGAATAGTGGTTGCCAAGGGTTGTGGGAAGGGAGAAAAGAAGAGTTACTAATCAATGGGCATGAAGTTTCAACTGAGCAAGGTGAATAAATTCCAGGGATCTGCTGTACAACATTGTACATATAGTCAAAAATACTGTATTGCATAATTATAAATTTGTTAAGAGGGTTAAGAGGGTAGATCTCAAGATAAGAGTTTTTACCACAAGATAAATTAGATAAAATTACAATTTTGAAAAGTTTTAAAACATGTTTCCTCTTTTTTTTTTAAACATCTTTATTGGAGTATAATTGCGTTACATTGTTGTGTTCGTTTCTGCTGTATAACAAAGTGAATCAGCTATACGTATACAATTTTTAGCCCATTTTCTACATATCCCCACCAGCCAAAAGGAATTTTTTTCCAGTAGTTTGCATAAAGAAAATAATAGATGTATTGAACACACTTCTTTTTGTTATATACTATCAACTCTTCCCTCCCTTGTTTTCTTCCCTTGGGGATGAGACACTTCTCTCCATCTCTCAAAGTTAAGACTCTTTGCTGAAAGCCTTGGGGAGATCATCATTTGTTGAACAAATATTAGGTATTACTATGTACCATTCAACCATGGATTCTGAACAGGATGGAGATATGAGCAGATATGACAGACAGAGTTCTCTGGCAGCACTTGGTGGATGGACTACAGGGATCATTAGCTGTCACATATGTTCACAGAGGAGAAACATGAAACAATATGGAAAATAAAAGTAATACAAATATGTGAGATACTATAGAATAGGTAGCTGTGATTGAGGACACTAACATTGAAAATCTTGTTCTGGGTATTCAAAACAAAACTTTACTCACACATGTTTTGGAGCAGATGAGTTTCTGAATACCACCATATCATACTTCCTGTGCTTCTGGGCTGCACACAGGTTGGTAATACTTGGTACAGGGAGAAGGAATATAGGATCTTGATTGCTGTTTCCAACCAGTTCTCACAGCTTCTGGACAGCCAGTGGTAAATCACAACCCCCTATATCTCCAAATAACACTTTAAGCTTAGTTTGGCTTTATTTGGAAACAAATGTACAATCTTAGATGAATGAAAATCTTATCTGTGTCCCCATCCTTCTTTGCTGACTCCCTCAGCACTTACTTCACAGTGCCAAAACTCAGCAGTGACATGAAAAGGGAGTATAAAGGGAAGGATGGGGAGGGCTTCACCAGTTGGTTGTAGAAAAGGCCTTAGATCCATATGTAAGTAATCATCCCCCAAATAGTCTATCTATTTAAAGAATGGCCAATCTCTATAGCTATTCCTTGAGGCTCCATGATTTCCTTTATTGTCTTTTCACCTTTAAGGATGACCTTGACATTCATTCTGAAACCATTTGACCTCCAAGCAATATACTGAGGTGATGGGAAGTGGTGAGAAGCATTGAAGATCGTCCCTTATCGGAACATGTTACTTTTTTCACAGCCTAGGAATTTATTGGGAAAAGCTATTGATGTGGACTAGAGCTTGGTTTATGTTAGCATTTCCATTATAAACCCTTTGGGAGGCTATTAAATATGGCCATTAAATTTCTTAAAGTATGAAGCAAGCAAAGGCTCTGTATATTTCTTGGTTTATGGTTGGAAAAAAAAAAGGTTTCCCATTCCATATTATCTTAAATTGGTTGATCAATATTTCTTTTAGATTGTTTTATTCACACAAGAAGAATGGTACCATAATTTGACATATACATGGAAATAAAATGCATTGGGGCAACATCACAAGTGTGTATGTTAACTGTGAGTGATGTCTTTTTTAATTTTCCATAAATTCATATTGAAGTCATTTGAAATATATTCCACTGATATGTTTGCTTAAAATAAAGAAATGAGGTATACACAGGAAAGTATCTTGCTACCTAAAGTATTTACCCTAATTTCAGTGATTCTATAAATAGATATATGTATCTGTAGAAATATAGCTTTAAAAAGAAACTTAGAGACCCATCTTAACCCCTCTTAGCCTTGGTTCCAGGGTATACAAAATGAGAATGATAATAATACTTCTTCAAAGAGCATTGCTATTATGTCATTTTACACATTTTATTTTTGGAAGGAGGAAACGTATAAAAGTGATAACTGAAAATTAGTGAACTGGCTCTAGGCATGGTGTTCTGACGTTAGAAATCTGGAAATTACAGGAATATACTCAATTTAGTTCATGTACATAATCTGATACAATGTCCTTCCCTTCCCCAATCATGAAAAAAGAATATATTTATTATTAACAGATATCTTTATAGAGATTTAATATAGAGGAAATAAATCTATTCTTTTTAGTAACACATTTCTATTATTTTGCTTGTGTAATTTTTTTAGGTAGATATTTCTACTATTAGGGACTTTCAAATGTCCTGGGACAATAAGGTCACCAAATTTTGAGAACAGTTTGTATTTGTCTTTTTGATCAATACTTATTGTGAAACACCAAAGGGGTTTCATAGCTGCCATGACAACCATGGGTTTTCTGAATTCAGTTTCTGGTTGTAAGCACTTCATAGCTTTCAATCTGGTGTAGAAAAAACCACTTTATTATGGCCCAGTCAGATATACTAGCATGGTCACAGAGCTCTAAAAGGAATTAAGACACTAGCTAGCATTTTATGAAATGTGAAATAGAGTTCCACACAATGATATTATATTTTAAAAATAAGGTAAAGCCTTATAGAATACGAAATATATTTACAGAAAAACACTAGTTTTTAATCTATATTCTCAGATATCTTATTCCAATTTCTTTCTAAATATATAATAATTCTTTTAAAGAATTTAAACAGTTCCTAATAAACAAGGCTTAAAGCACAAAAAAGGGGTACATGTTATAAACCATATCTATGTGAAATAAATATTTTAGAAACTGAACTGAAGTCTTTTCAAATTGCGTTGCAGAGATGAGTAACCTGTGGCATCTGCAGCTATTTTGAGTGGCTTTATAGTGAGTGTTCAAATTATAGCACATAAAAATGTTGAGGCACATATTCAAGGGCAGCTCAATTCTCTTGTTATCCTCATAAAGAGAGAGGAACAGCCTCTTTGTTGGGTGCTTAAGCTGGAAGCAGTGTGGACACAAAGGGAAGAGAGAAAAAAAGAAAAAAAAAACATTACGAAAAATAACAAAACTTTGCTGAGCTTTTGAGCCCAACACTTCTTTTCAAGATATTGCTCTGATTCCCAAATGCCTCCAAATCTCTCCCAGCTCTGCCTCTTGGAACATCAGTAAGATGAGAGTGGTAAGGAAGGATCATCCCCACTTCCAGTTCCCCCACTCTCTTCATGATAAGCATTAGCTACATGTGCAAGAAATCAGGCATGATTCTTTGTAAGCTGTATGGATTTGTATACAGCAGTGAGAAGGGTGGAGACGGGTACTGCAACATCTTTATTTTAAGCATTGTATGTGAAAGCCTCTCTCTGACCAAGTTGTTTCCAGAGCTGCTACGGTTTGCCTCCCTTAAGGGATGGCTGTGAAAATTAAAAAGCATATCAGAGAACACTTGGCAACTATAAAATAGTCTACAAATAAAAGGAACTCTCCATAACGAGAATAAGCTATATCCCACCTATATGCAATTACTTCCAAACAAAGTAAGCCAGTCAGCAAATTAGCCATCTTACCTTCATAGTCTATGTTTCAACATTCAGGGAGCCAAGCTCACAGAATGAAGGTGGAGTGGATCTGACTGTGAATTGCATGTGTGGATGTGTTTTATGTGTTCTGTGACAATCTTGCCAAGTTAAGACAAAAATGGTTTTCTATTTCTATCCCTAATTTTCACCTCTGGCTAATGAGGGAAAATTAAAAACAAATAAAATAATAAGGAAAAGGAAAGTCATGAAGATGTTAATTATTTGCAAGGAAGAAATGATGACTTTAGGTTCTACTACTCATAATCAAGGAGTACCCAAGGAATCATGTACAGTTACTGAATAATTTAGCAACTTGTTTTTAAAAATAAAACATAAACCTTATTGTCAAAGTCTTCCCCTCACAGCCCACTCCAAACACGCACACTGGGCTTCCGTATCCTAGGTAGACTTTACTGACAGCATGGGGCACCCCAGCATCCTGGGAGGAGGCAAAGCCTTGAGCCTATCTAAGGGAAATAAGAATTCATTACAGTTTATGTAACCTATATCCTGTTCCACAAACTCTTTTCAACTAGTTCCTATTTTACCCCTCTTCCACAGCCAGACATAAAAAATAGGGGCTGGAAATTATTAAGCAAGAAGGCTGTCTCCTTCCAGTTCAGAAGCTATTGGTCCTCAAGGATCTCATCAGGTCATATGGCAGGCCTTTGCTATGGAGAGATCTGTTGCACTGGCCACACAGACGTTGCAGTCCCTTTGGAACCATGATGCTGTTGATGGCACCTCAGTGCAAAGAAGAGCCAGCCAGTCCTCATACCTCAATGAAAACTTAGACACATATTTAATAAAGCTAATGTAGGAAAAGAATGCGACAGATGAAGAAATTCAACAGTGTTTACCTCTTCTAATGCTCAACTCTTTAAAAGTTATCATTTTTTCGTTTGTTTGGAAACAGAATACATTTTGACAGCCATTTTGATATAGTCAATTTAATACAGTAGGAAAGAAATGACCTTGTTAAAGCATCAGATTGAGACCACATTTCTTGTTCCTCAATTACCAACAACTTTTGCTTTACAACTTATTCCAAATTTCTATGATTGGATGTTACCTTTACAACAAGACAAAATAAAGGTATATGTTATGGGACTTCCCTGGTGGTCCAGTGGTTAGGACTCTGTGCTTCCACTTCAGGGAGCATGGGTTCGAGGATCCCTAGTCAGGGAACTAAGATCCTGCATGCCATGAAGCATATACATATATATATATATATATATATATATATATATATACACACACATACACACACATATATACACACACACACACATATATATACACACACACACACACATATATGTGTGTGTATATACACATATATATGTGTGTATATATACACATATATGTGTGTGTGTGTGTATATATATATGTGTGTGTGTGTGTATATATATATATATATATATATATATAGTGATATATGTTAGCCTCTAAGTGGGTATCACTTTTGTCTCCCAAATTGTCAGTTTAAAAAAGTTTCACAATATCATGCATAATTAGTACAGTGAGAACTGGTTGATAGAAATGTAACCAAAAACTGTGTATCCTAGCCATTTGGATAGAAGAGTGATCCTACTGTGATTGAAATACCATTTTCCCATGGGTCTTAAAGTTTATGGAAAAAAATGAGAGACATTGAGATAAAACAATCATGGATACAGGTGAGTCCTGAGAAAATGTACATGTGCTTCTTGTAACAGGTGATGGATATTGTGATATGTGCAAGGGGGTGAACTACTGATTCTTAGCTATGTGAAGTTTGCTCTGGATTGGTCCTTGTCCCCAGGGTCTCTGGCCCTCTGCCTTGCCTTCAGTCCAGATCCTAACACCTGCTCTTGGCACAGAACACAACTTGTCCCTCATCCTCATTGTAGGGTGAGGTCAGTTCAGTGATAGGGTGAGGCTGATGATAATAAAAGCTGAAGGCTTAAATGTCTTTTTAAGCCATGTCAAAAACAACCCTGCATCAAAACTACACACCAAAGTGGCATGTCAAAAATCTCCTAGCATCAAAATGCTTTTGTCAAAGAAGTTGCATAGGTCAAAAGAGCCCTATTAAAATGTCACGTATACATCTAACTCTTCGTAGCACAGTCTCAAAAGACCAAGACTTCCTAAGATGACTGAAAATTCAAGATGCCACTGAATGGCACCAGAGAAGAATAGAGAGTCTGTGGATATTACGGAGCTGGGGAAAGGGGTAAAAGAGTAAACAACAAACAAGTAAGCTAAGTAAGCAAAAACAAAAAATTCCTTCAATCCCTTTTGGTTTTTTACCCTTAAAAAAGACTCACCCCAAATGTATTTAAATAGTCCTTTTATCAAAACTTCTGTTTAAGCTTTCACAAAGATTTGCATTAGCTGCTTGAAAGAATGGTAAGGGTTTTCTCCAACCATCTTAAAATATGGCTTCTGCCCACAGTGGAAATTTAAATACATACCAAGCATAGAAATAAAGTGCTTGGTAAGGATGAAATTTAATACAATTTTCTGTTAAAGACCAGATCCTATTTTAAGAATATCTTAATGGTCATAGGGATAATTTATTTTTTCAGTAATAATATATTTTGTAAGTGATTTGATTTGAAGTAAGGAAAACCAAGAGTATCATTTTCCTGTCAGACACAAGATATATTAGAAGAGCTAATAGACCTTTTTCATTTATAATTTCTACATCTCATAAATGAAGAATATTCTGACTCTGACTCAGAGTTTAGTTTAATTTTTTTTAAATTTTAACCTCCCCTAGCATGCCTTATTACATAAGGAGTAGTTGGATTCTTTGTATGAGAAACATTTCAAAGACTTTACTAATATATTTAACATCAACATGGGTCTCTGCCAATATGTGTGCATGGTACTATATGTAAGGTACTTTCTCTGACCTTTTTTCATAATGATACAGTTTTCTGTCTCCCCTTGAAAGTTCCTGCCAGAGTCCAGCACGACTGGGTTCTGTTATCTCCTTCTTTCAAGGTCATCTAATATCCTCCTTATTCTCATAACCGGAAGTAAAGAATACAGTCCCCCAAACAGGACAGTTATTACTGGCACCATTATGATTTTGGAGGTTGCATTTTTACTTGATATTCCTTATTTTTTCTCAATTTACAATTTCTTCTTTTTTAGTAATTATTCATATTTATTGTTGATCCAAGTTGATCTTGCACTGACAGCTTATATTTAAGGTGGCAGATAAAGAAATTGCACACTCATATTCAGTAATGAAGTGCTGGATGTGTTTGGGCCTGTTCCCTAATCTCACCATCCCCTTAGTTCTGACAATTTCAGTTAGCTGGATCAGTAGTGGTGGGTAGCTGATCTCTACCACAACTTCTAAACTTTAATACAGTTTCACTGATGGAGCACATTGATAATAAAGCTATGAAAATCCATACTTTTGACCATTTTGGTTTAAGGAAATCCTGCCAACTCAAGATCAGATGTTTTAGCTGGGCATCCATAATTGTAGGGGAAAAAACAAAGAGAAAAATATTGGTATTCATCTTTCAAATCCCTGAGACAAACAACACTGCTGCAAGAAAATTACACTGCTACTTCATTCCGCCCTGGATTATAAAAAGAAATAGAAATAAAGAATAATAATGCCACCAATTGTAATCTGTTTCCCAAAGCTAGTTATAGACTCTACATCATTTTAAGAGTCTTTTGGTTTTCATTTGTTTTCGTTTTCCATTGCAGGACTTTTCATTCAAACAACCAAAGCCATGGAAGAAGGATAAAATGTATTCTTGACAAAACCAGGTGCTAAAAATGTTAAATAAAGAATATGTGGCTCCGTAGCCACTGGGAAAAGAGAGATGAGAAAATCATCCCCTTTTCTGGGTGCTTCCCGAACTTAAACAGAAATGAAGAAAAGACACTTCTGATAAACAGGTCTCAAATGCGATATTCACAATTTAATAAAATTTTGGTATAGCATATGAGATGATATGCAGCTTTTATGAAAATGAATCGCAGTTTTTTAAATATTTGATTGAGTTAAAAGGGACACTAAAAAAACTTCAGGGGTTTATGATTCTGAATTACGTGTGTCTTATACTGAAGGGTTTGAGAAAACAATGACAAAACCTAAAGGAACATTAAAACACTTAAATGTAGCTCAATACCCCACCCAAGACACACATACACGCAACCACACATATACTCAAATACCCACACGCATACACATCCATGTGCAAACACACATACACATCCAAACTCACACACATACCTCCAAAAAGCTTCATAAACTTTTATCAGAAAACATTTCAGCAAAATACATATGACTAAAACAGAGTTCTAATAACATAATGATAAATTAATTACTTTGGGGGAACATTTTTCTTATTTCTCATAAAAGCAAGCTTATACTTATTATCTCAAGAATATTTAAATTATTTTCCTAATCAAGTTGGAGTTGTTTAACATTAAAATTATATTTGGCTCTTTTCACATCACCTGGTTAAATTTTCTCCTTGTTTTATAAATTGGACAGTAGAGCCCAGAAAAGGTAAGAAGTTTTTGCACAGTAACTGAAATGGTCACTGGTAGAAACAAGGCAGGCATCCTTAGACCTGTGCTCACCCTGTGCTTCTTCCTCTTCTAAACATTGCTACCTCGGTCCCTTTCACCAGTTGTCAGTTTTGGTGACATATTTGAGTAAAAATATGATCTTTCCTTCTTTAGAAATTTAGATTTTAATTAATTAGCTAGTAAAGTTTATGCAAAGAATAGCAGAGATATCAGGTCCCTCCTTCAGCTCTATTTTATCAGTTAATCATTTTCTGTCATATGTGAGTTTAAATTTCACTTGGAACTTAAGGTATAGCAGGGGCTGTTTTGTAACCTTCCTCCTATTCTGTTCATAATTGTGTTCCTGAAGTTTGTTTTTGAATGATTACATAAATGCTTGGTTGATCTAATCACATGCTTACTAAAACTTTTAAAAGATCATTCTTGACTACTGTGTAAAGTCTAAATTTCCAGCATTCAAAGCTTACTACAATCTGACCCTAAACTAATATACTACTTAATATTTATAACACTCAACTTGAGCCAAAATTATCTATGCTTTTGCTTTCATTTTTGTACACATTTTATACTTTCTTACCTGTGACTTTGTTCAAACTAACTGTTTCTGTGATTCTTCACTGGAGTCAGAATCACAATTTTTTGAAGGCTTATTGTGTGCCAGACACAGTGTCCAGAACTTCACATGCATTAACTTATTTAATTTTCACAATAGCTTCAATAGATAGTATTGAACTATTATTGTATGCACTCTGTAAATGAGAAGACAGGCCCCCAAAAGTGTAGCCATCTGCTTAGAATCATACAGTTAATACTTGGTTAAACCAGGCTTCAACACAGGGCTCTCTACTTTCTAAGCCCATGTGCTCTTCTGCAGTTCTGGCTCATAATACACTGGAGCCCTATGCGAACGTGAAAGGCCCATTTCAAACACTAGAGTGCTGCCAGAGATCTGGTCCCCACTTCACTCTTTAACTTCTGACTTCATCAAGTTCATACTATCCATCCTGCTAACTTTGTGCATATCAACTATTTCACTTCACCCTATGACCTCATCATTTCACATCCTCACGAACATTTTTTGTGCCTACAACTTATTCTGCTGTCTAGATTGTAATCTTGCTGAAGAAAACCTGTCCTTTTCTAAAATGCTATCTAGCACCTTGTTTTCCCCCAATATAATAACTCTACACGTAACACAAGGTCCCATCAAATATACCCTGAGGATAAATGATTTTAAAGTATAAATTAGTGTGATTTTTAAAACATAATTAAGAGTTATAACCACTTTGGACCTCTACTTAGTCTTTATATTCATAAATGATACAATAATATAATTTAAGATATTTTGTTAGGATGAAATAGTAATTATGAGGCCACCTACTATGCATTAAGTAAACACTACGTGACAAACACTCATGAGATTTATTTCTTATAACCGTTAATAAACAGTTATGCTCATTTTTACAACAAGGGGAAATCAGGGATCAGAAAGTTTAGATGGGATACTTCAGACTTTGGAAGTAAGCAGGAGAGCTGGGACTCAAACTGATAACCACTGGCTGCAAAGCCTGCACTCTTTTCACCATAGCTTCTAAAGAAATACTGTATGTCGAAGTGCTTTGTTTATTGCAAGTAGGAATAAAGTATTTCCTTGATTCTAAAATATAATCAACTAAAAAAAATGACTGAATTAACAGCTTTCTTTAAAGAGGGAAAAAGATAACTATAACCATAAATGTATACCTGATTTTTTAAGATAAACACTGGTTTTTAAATTAACAGAGTTAAAAAACCTTATTTTAATAATTGAGAAAGTAAGTAGTTACAGTTGCCCATTAAACCGATCTTCTGGAGGAACAGGACTTTGTCTTATATATCACTGAATTCTCATCATTTTTCTTTGGCCCTCATACTGCAGAAACTTAACAAATAAATAAATGAACGGGAATAGTTCTATACTTTGTAACACTGACACTGAAACAATACTATGCATATGGTTCAAATACACACATAGTACGATTTATATCGAACGTTTCTGCAGTCCTTGTAACAATGGTGAAATGTGCTAAATCACTCTGGTGCCCCAGTTTATCTGCATATACTATTTACATAACACATACTATAAATGCAGATTAGTCAGCCTGAACTCTAATGTGTTACCTAAACAACTTTATTTCTCATTTCTGAGGTGACATCAGCTGTTTCTACAGATATGCGTATAACATGAATTAGATAAAAGTCATTTAAAATGTTTCATAATAACTTGCCTTGATATAGTTGGCACCATTAAAGATGGAATGTATACACAACATGGAACACAAGGGGAATGTATATTATTAGTGTGGAGAAAAAGAAATCAATGTTAATTAGCAGAAAAACCATATATTAAATAATACATGAAATCAGGAAAATGTATAGAAGTCACCAAGCCCTTATAAAGAAACAAACAAAATAAGAATGCAGAACTGCAGAGATTGTACCTTATTGCATCATGGTGAGATCAGAACGCAGTGGTGGTTTGGGTAAGCATAATTTAGATTTCAGATAGGCAATAGGATCCTCACCATATAATACAGATGACCCTTGAACTCGGGGATTAGGGGTGCCAACTCCCACACAGTCAAAAATCCAAGTATCTCTTCACAGTGGGTCCTCCAGTGCAGTACTGTAGTATGTATTTATTGAAAAAATCCATGTATAAGTGGACCCACACAGTTCAAACCCATGTTGTTCAAGGGTCAACTGTAATATTGTTTTAAGGAAACCACATGCAAATGAAATAAATAGTATTTAGAGATGGAATCACATGCTGCCTAGCCCTACTATGGGGAAGATCTGGAGAGAAGTCTGAGATGGATTGTGCCGCAGGAGAAGAGTGAGGGTATGAGGGTATTAATTTGCATCCATTTATGAAAAATTAGGGGGTTAGGTTTAGCTCATCTGCTAGAGTCCATTGGTATGGAACAGTTTGTTGTTTCTCTTACTCACAGTGATCAAGGTCAGTGTAGATAATTAATTATGTAGCTGTATGTCCATTGTATTTAGCAAATTTTACCCACCAACACCAATGCTTAGAAGGAAATGTAGATTAGTTAGTCACAGAAATACAGTGTCCTTATGATCTGTGCCAGTTGGTATGTAATCAGTATCAGAAGCTTATTAAAATTACTCTCCTGATCATAATTATCAGCCAGGAGAGTTGTATGCACCAGAGGGAACTGGGGGCGGGGGAAGTAGGAAGCAATCAGTATTGAGGATTTGCACAAAATTAGGATACTTTGAGCATAATTAGCATATAAATATATATATTTTTTCTTCATTTAATGCTTAAATTCACCATGGAACTAGATATATTTGGAGACACACAAGTCATGGCATTTCTTCTATTTTAGGTATTTGGATTGTACATCTTAAGGTATAATATACTCAGAACTGAGTTAAGAAGTCCAACTCATATTCATTAAGTGTCATACATTGACTAAAAAGCACATTAAATCAGACATTTCAAGATATGAACAATGCAGCGAGAAATGTTATATTATATTTCACATACCAAGGGAAATAAGCATGTGCTAGGAACTCAGATGTCACTGAAGTCATTGCTTTACCCTTTATTTCTGGGAGTGACTTTTACTTTTTTATATATGCAAAATGCCATCATTGTCTTACTTATCTCACTGCCCATTTTATTTTTAACTTTTTTTTTTTTTTTTTTTTTTTTGTGGTATGCGGGTCTCTCACTCTTGTGGCCTCTCCCATTGCGGAGCACAGACTCCGCATGCGCAGGTTCAGCGGCCATGGCTCACGGGCCCAGCCGCTCCGCAGCATGTGGGTTCCTCCCGGAACCACGTGTCCCCTGCATCGGCAGGTGGACTCTCAACCACTGCACCACCAGGGAAGACCCTTAAATTTTTTTTTAATTAAAAAAAACTGTATTGAAGTACACTTGATTTACAGTGTGTTAATTTCTGCTGTGTTAATTTCAGCAGTGACTCAGTTTTACATGGCGGTGGGGAAGGGAAGGAGTGGGAGTTTGGGATTAGCCGATATAAACTATCATATATAGGATGGATAAACAATAAGGTCCTACTGTATAGCACAGGGAACTATATTCAATATCCTGTGATGAACCATAATGGAAAAGAATATGAAAAATATATATGTAGAACTGCCCATTTTAATTTAAAAAAAAAAAGATGCTATGATGCTTTGATTTTGAAAACTTCTGTGTGCATGTTGGGGCAGGGGGGATTCTTGTCAGCATTCCTAGCCATCATGTGGTACATTTTGCTTTTCTCCCCTGAGTGGATTTGCAGAAGTTAGGAAAGGAAGAATGGGAGCCATGTTTAACTTGGTCCCAGAGTCAATTGTGTTTTGATATCCACTTTTATAAAGTAGCTAACAAAGCTCCTGACCAAGAAGGTGTGTGTGTGTGTGTGTGTGTGTGTGTGTGTGTGTGTGTATGTATGTATGTGTGTGTAGTAAATAAACTGAGAACACTGCTTGCCAAAATACTGTAATAGACCCTCAAGCATGTGAAGATTCCAGCTGGAGCAGCAACATATTGAATCTTAGATACTGTGTCTTCAGTAGTTCCTTATTCCCAATATGCAACAAAAAAGACAATCACAAGTACAGCCCTAAAATCACAAGGCAGTACTCAGTTGCAAAGTGCTTATCCTGGGGATTCAGAATGCTTACAATATTCTTTTATATACTATAAAAGTAAAAACGAAAAATAAATAAATAAATCTTCATAGAAAATTCAGAGGAACCTCAGAACAGATCCAAAGATGAAGAGAGATTGCAAGATCTAGCTAAGCTTTCATTTTCTTGCTTCGTATCAGCCTATATTTTGACGTAAATTTAATAAACCAAGATCAGCATGAAAAGTCAAGCTACAGGATCCAGACCCTCCTTCTTCAGTAATATTAATAATACCAAGATCCAAAGTATGGCAGAGACATGTCCAATCAATCTTGTCTATCTTGCTCCAATTCTTTTACACATATGGAGAGAGAGAGAGACAGAGAGAGACAGAGAGAGACAGATTGAGAGACAGGCAGGCTGATATCAATAAAGAAGTAGCTTCTTAAAAGTAGCCAGCACTCTATCCAGTGTAGCAGCATGTATAATTATTCATTTTTTCTGATTATAAGACACTTGGTTTACCTTTGAATTTTGTTATTTAATCACATCTATATGTAGTAAAAATCCAAATTATTGGAAAATTTTGAGATGTCTATAACATTTATTATGTCTCTGTTAATCTTTGAGTATATCATTAAAATTATATTCATAATATGGAGAGAATAAAATCACTGGTCAGAAGAGAATAGTGATTTATCCCAGTGATATATTTAAACAGCCTATCTATTCTACCAAAAATGTTCAGTGGTATGTTTTTACAAATCCACTAGAGACTGGAAAACTATAAACTCACTCTGTAAAAATGCCTCTTTTTATACAGAATTTTAAATGCAGCAGTGAGTGTACCCACAGGTTTGCCCTACCCATCCATCTCCAAGAGCTAAGCTCTTCCTAGGTTGCTTTAGAACCCCAAAACTGAAAGGATAGCAGAAATTTATAATCCAAGCTTCCATAAGTTGTTCTTTCACTCTTTTTAATCATATTTCTTCAGACTCCAAGTGACCCACTATAACCTTACCACTAAAATGAACAAGCCTTACTCCTCCCTTTCCCCATTCATTAATACTTTTCTGAAGTTTTCCATTGTCATAATCCTGACAGCCTGCAGAGGTTCACAGTTCTTTTTCTGACTTGGAAAACCATGTTGACTTCCCTGAACCCACTTTTATTGTAAGCTGTAGACTGAAAATTCTCCTCACTCTCCTTTGATTTTCAAAGCCCTTACATTCATCACATACCCTGAACAAAAGTCCGAAAGAGTTTTTTTGCTTAATAATATAAACTTTATAAGATATATCTAAATAACAGGCTTTTCAGGGTCAGTGAAAAAAGTTATGCTCAGCTCTTTGAATATTTCATGACTTAGCCAGGTAAATTCACTTGCTATGTTTATTGGCCCACGACATGTCAGACTGTTATGGGATATACATACATGTGTGTGTATGTGTGCATATGTAAAATATATAATTTAAAGGTATATGTGTACATATGCATATATCTAATAGGTAGTATGACACCGATTTAAAACACTTGCATATCCATGTGACATAGTTATTATTATCCCTATGTTACAGGTAAGGAAACTGAAACTCATAACCATTAATATTTTGTCCAAGATCACAAAAGTAGTAAATGACAGAGACTGAAATTGATTTGGAATTACTCCAAATCTCATACTTTTCCTACAATAATATTTTTGTCTTTCCTACACAATAACATAAGAATTTCTTTGGATTTTCCCAACTTAATTTTGATTTCTAATCCATCTGATCATGTTATTTTCTAATAATAAGGAGGCTCTATTCCAAGAACTAATTACCTTATTTTTCAAAAACTGTCTTTTAGGGTCAGTTTACTCCACTTCACTTCTATGTTTTATATAGCTGCCAGTTAAAATGTTTTTTTTTTCTTTTTAAAAAATATTTATTGAAGTATAGTTGATTTACAATGTTGTGTTAGTTTCTGCTGTACAGCAAAGTGACTCAGATATATATATATATATATATATATACACACACACACACACACACACACATTCTTTTTCATATTCTTTTCCATTCTGGCTTATTACAGGATATTGAATAGAGTTCTCTGTGCTATACAGTAGGACCTTGTTTATCTAAAAAATGGACCTTAATTGTCTCTCTTTTTTTTAGTACATCTTCATTGGAGTATAATTGCTTCACAATGCTGTGTTAGTTTCTGTTGTACAACAAAGTGAATCAGCTATACATATACATATATCCCTATTTCCTCTCCCTCTTGAGCCTCCCTCCCACCCTCCCTATCCCACCCCTCTAGGTGGACACAAAGCACCGAGCTGATCTCCCTGTGCTGTGCGGCTGCTTCCCACTAGCTATCTGTTTTACATTTGGTAGTGTATATATGTGTTGTCTGCCAATTCTAACAGCTGTGACCATTTTGAGTGGGTTCCAGTTGATTGATTATTCTTCTCACTATGGCTCATATTTTCCTGTTGCTTTGTATGCCTCGTAATCTTTGACTGGAAACCAGGAATTGTGAATTCCACATTCTTAGGTGCTAGATATTTTTTGTGTTCTTATAAATATTCTGAAGCTTTGTTCTGGGATGTAGCTAAGTTGCTTCGAGACAGTTTGACCCTCTCTGGTCTTGCTTTTATGATTTGTTGGGTGGGCTTCACGTAGTAACTAGTCTAGAGCTAGTTAATCCCAGTCCTTCAAGTACTGTTCTCTCCAATTACCTCAAATGGTTCTTTCCTTACCTCTGGGCACTAGCTAGACTGGAAAATTACATAATTCCTGAGGTATTAGGTGGAGTTCTCAAAAGGTAGTTTCTCAATATCTGGGAATAATTAGCTCTAGGCTAGAGGCTTCTCTGGTTAAACCATTCTTCCCTTAGTCAGCTTAAGAGAGGTTCAACTTTTCCTATTTAATATATATTCAGTGATTATACCTAAATTTTACATTAGCTTCACCTTCTTCTAGGCATTTTTCCTTCCTATTCCCCACTAAACTTCAGTTCCCTCACCTGTAAATTAAGAAAAATAGGAGCTTCCCTGGTGGTGCGGTGGTTGAGAGTCCGCCTGCCGATGCAGGGGACGCAGGTTCGTGCCCCGGTCCGGGAAGATCCCACATGCCGCGGAGCGGCTGGGCCCGTGAGCCATGGCCGTTGAGCCAGTGCATCCGGAGCCTGTGCTCCGCAACGGGAGAGGCCACAACAATGAGAAGCCCACATACCTCAAAAAAAAAAAAAAAAAAAAAAGGAAAAAGAAAAATAATAATATTCATCCACATAGGATTACTGTGAAGAAAAAAATGAGATGATGCATGTGAAGTTTTCCGTTTTTTCCTGGCATGGAGCACTCAAGGGATTTTAACCACTGTTATTATTACTGAGTGCAGTTGAAATTCCTCTGGCTGATTTTAAGGTTCACCAGAATCTGATTTTGCAGCCTCCTCTGCATCTCACCTATTAGTTTGGGTCTCACAAACAAATTCTTTAGTCTCATTCTCTTCACTATACGTACACTTGTCCATGACCTCCAAGCCTCTGCCTTATTTCTCCCACTATTCCTGGACCTTGAAAGCCCTCTCTTTCCACAATTTCCATCCATTCAGATCCTTCTATCCCCTATTATCCAGCTCAAGCCATTCTCTCCAAACCCTCTCTGATTTCTCTTGCTTCATTGATCTGAATTCTTATAATACATAGAGTCCATGTGATATGATTTAGCAATTAATTTGTCAGGATTTTTCACTGTTGATTTTTTACCATGAGACATTTGTCTTCAAATAGATCTATTCCTTAACAAGTTTTTTTAAAAAACATTTTTTCTTATAACTTCTACTCTGCCTCTCACAGTTAACTGATTGACAATACTTAATAATTTATTCACTGAGATTCTTTACAGAGAATTTGTTATTATTCTGAGCTTCCTCCACTTCTCTAAATAAACATAGGAAATACTATATTGAAGAAACAGCTCTTTAGATTTGCAAACCATACATTTCGTATTGGGCATTTTATTGCCAATAGGCATGAAAACATTATACATCAGCTTTAATAGCATATATGCAATTGTCTGGCTCTCTTACATTTAGCACAGTTGTTTCCCATTATTCACAGATTTTGTATTTGTAAATTAGCCTACTCACTAAAATTTACTTGTAACCACCAAATCAATACTCGTGGCACTTTCCCAGTCATTTTTGGACATACGAAAAGCTGGAAATAATATGCTTCACCCAACACACACATTTCCAGCTGAGGTCAAACAAGGAGACACCCTTTTTTCTTGGTTCAGCTCTCAAAACTGAAAACAAGTGTCCTTTTCCCAGTCTATTTAGTGCCATGTTTTTTGTATTTTTGTACTTTCTGTTGGTGATTCCCCTGCTTAAATTGGCCTCTGAGCATACTGTTAAAGTCCTGTCTAGTGTCTCTGAACACAAGAAAGCTGTTCTGTGCCCTATACAGAAATATGCGTGCTAGATAGTCATGTTCATTCAGACCTGAGTTAAAAGTTGTCAGCCCTGAGTTCAATGTTAATGAGTCAATAACATGTATTAAATATCTGAAAACAGAGGCACATATCAAATAAGGTAATGTATTAATGAGTTGTTGAAAATGTTGTGACCAGAGGATTGCTGGACCCTAACCCTGTCTTTCCCCAGGAGCAATGGTTCAGTATTCACTACATTCAGCATTTGCAGTGACCAATCAAAACATAACTATTGCAAATAATGAGAATTGACTGTAGTTAGTGTCTTATCTTTACATTATTAATGACATGTATCACAAGAATTTTAAATGTTCTCAGTAAAACAGAAGGACTTGATACACAAATGATTATGTAAATTACTTTAAGTGTGCATCTTGATAGTTTAGAAAATTTTTTTGAAATGCTGAATGCTTCTCTTTCTTCAATAATAAATAAGTTCTTGCCTTCACTCTCTAAATCTAGGACTTTAAAAGCATCACATGGTTTATTACATCTGACAGATGACTTATAATTTAAACTGAACTAAGTTAAAAAGAAAGAATTGCATGTTTGTTTTTCCGACAATAATCTTCAATGATATTTCACAACTGTCTATTACATAAAGGGTTAATATTCTCTGGAAGTAACACAAAAAGCTCAATCAAAAAATTATCTTTTAGGATAAAAAAGCCAAATGAATACCTATTTTTCAAATGGAAGGAAACCTCCAATTCCATTGATGTGTATGTGTTTATTTTATATTATTTCAAATGATCCAGATGGAGAGGCTAAAGTAGATTTTTCCAATAATTTTAAAACCTTTCATATATCATTGTCTTTTAAACAGTAGACTAAAGTTATAAAATAAGGCTCATATTTAAAATTCTGAATGTGGTAACCATTAAAATAAAAGCATTCAGAAAATTAATTTATTTGGGGTGATACAGTCAACCTACTTATGAGTGTGTATGTAATGTTAAATGAGATAATGTATGTAAATATAAGTTGTTGTATACACTCTCTGGGAAATTCATTCCATTAAAAATATTCACTGAGACCCAGTTTAGGACCTAGGGATGTAAAGACGTATTAGTTACAGTCTAAGTCTCTGAGAGGCTTACATTTGATTGTAAAGGAAAAAGAATCATAAGCAAATAGTTGGAATGTGATACTTGTAATGATAATGACACTATGGAAACAGAGAAGTTTCTCAATAAAACCTAAGAGTATTCCTAAAATGGGTTTTGAAAATAAGTACGGTAACAGTTTTATTCATTGTCTCAAAAAAACTGATAACAACTAATATGTCTTCTAATAAGTGAATGGATAAATGAACTGTGGTTCATCCAGACAATGGAATACTATTCAGCAATAAAGGAAACCTATTAAGCTATGAAAAGACATTAAAAAACCATGGACTTTACCTATCAATATTAGTTTCAATATTAATCAATTAATCAATATTAATTACTTAATTCGATTAATTAATCAATTATTGATCAATTAATCAATATTAATTATAACAGAAGTACCGTACTAATGCAAGATGTTAATAGAAAAAAACTAGGAGAGAGGGCTATATGGGACCTGTCTGTACTATCTTTTCAACTTTTCTGTAAATCTAAAACTGTTCTTTTAGAAAGTCCATTAAAAAAATGAGTAGAGTTTGGCCAAGCAAAGGTGGGCTGGGTGAGGATTGCAGGTAGAGGGGACAATATGAGAAAAGTCATAGAAGTTAGAAACATCAGAGAATGGCAGCACATTTTAAGAAGTTCAGGGCACGTAGCATGGGAAGCAGAGCGCAGTGAGAAATGAGCAGAGGGAAAAAGCAGCCTCTGCCAGGGTTAACTGCATACTGTCGTGGCAACAATAAGCAGTCCGCAGTGTTCCCTACTTCATTACAAACAGTTCACAGAACATCAGCAGCAGACAGGCACTCTCTGACGTGATGGAGTGAGCCAAAAACAGGACAACTCTGTAATCATGTCAGAGTAGACACAAAAGCAAGAACACGGGAAACCACAAAAATGACCTAACAGAATCCTTTCCTAACTAACATGAATGACCGCTGCTTCTTAACTAATCACTCCTTTAGCACCTTTCCATTTCCTCTGACTCCTAGACTAAGAAACATCACTAACATATACAATGCTATATTTAGCCTACTTCCTGCCAGCACCCAAAGTAGAGCAAACCTCCTGCTTTCTTCTAGCCTCCCCCAAATAACTTATCCAGTCTCTTCTCGCACCCTCCTACTGTCCCACTCTTTCCCACGGTGTATGGTTTTCCTTGCTGTAGCACTAATAAACCTAACCTTGACGACAGGCATGTACGCTCCCGGGGTTTTTTTGTCTAGTGGGCATGGACCAGAAGAGACAGATATGAGTGAGAAACACAATGCAGGATCACGGGCTGTGTTAGGCAGCTTGAACTTAGTCATGCAGGCAACGGGAGGACTTACTGAAGAATCCTATGTGTGAAATACTGTGATTTAAATTGCATTTAAAATGTGGAGAGTGGGTATGAGGACAATGAATTTGAGGGCTAAAAGAGTGTTTAGCCCTCAAAGGGACTGCTGTCAGCCGAGGCCTGAACTTGGGGATCAAGAATGGAAGGGAAGTAATGAATTTGAGAAATGTTTATTAGGTAAAATCTGTAGTCTATAGTCATTGGTAATGAGAATAAGAGAATAAACAATCAAGGGTACTGATTATCGGTTAATCACATTATTATTTCTTAGCGGATCGCCCCATAGGGATGCCCACACTACAGACCTATTTGGCAGCATGAGAACTGAATGGAGAAGTCACGCCCAATTAATAATTTGGGTAAAAACACAAGGCAGGTTGCTGTTTTCACATTTAAAGTTCTATCATGGTAATACGGTACCAGGGCTCTAATTACATTGGAGGCATTTTTTTTATTTCAAAGCACGTACAGTATTTGGTTGATAAAAAGCAACAGAAAACATCAAAAATGTATGTCTGATTTTTTGCCTAGGAGAAAGACCAAGAGTTGAGAGTTCCCCAAGGAATGCAGTTCAGTCTTAAATAAAGATGTGTCTTGGTGAAAACAAAGATGTCCTCAGAATACTATTAGCTCTGCCAGACTGAAAACTTCACAAGGGCAGGGAGTGTGTCTGCCATGTCTATAATCCTTGGCACCCATCATAGCACCCCCTTGCATATAATAGGTGCTCAGTCATTAATTAATTAATTAACAGAGAGTTTGTCCCCAACGGAGGCCAACAACACCAATGACTGGTTGTAGAAAGAGCTCTTTAATAGAACAGCAGCATGAAATAGAAAGAGGTATTTGCAGACCTAGATCACAAAAGCCAGACAGTGGCTGTAGCAGCTGAGGAAGGAGGTTGAGGTACCACAACAGCTTAGGGTAAAAGGGAATGTTCTCACTGTGGGTTCCAAGACAAAGAAGATGCAAGAGAGCAAGTTTTCAGAGGAGAGGAAAGATGTCTGTGTCCATGGATTTGCAACAAGGACTATAAAGTCTTCATACGAGGTACCAATAATAGGACATGGGATGTTGAGTGAGCAGTGGTGGTTTCCCCAACCAAGATAGGTGTGGCTTGGAAGGTGAATCATTAACAAAGGATATTTTCATGCTGCCATTCCACCCTATCCCAGATTCTGGCAAATCCTATGAGGTTCTTTGAAACAGGGAGAGGAGAAGCGTGAGAGACCCCTTTGTAAAACCATAGGAAAGCAGGAGATGAGATGACAATGGATTAAGAGGAAAAGCAGTGAAATTCAGTTAAGAAAGTCTTGTTAGAATAATAAAAGCCAAGCCTCAGTGAAAATGGATGGGTTGTCAAAAAATTAAGCTCAAGCAGTGTAGTTTTATGTACATACTCCTCTATATCTAATTTAACTGCTGAATAAATTCATTTTCTCATGTACCTCTAGTATAAATCATCTCATATAACTTTAAAAGTAAAAAGATCTGGTCAAATAAAAAGAATTAGTTTCATTCTAAGAAGAAATATCTGAATATGGATAGATTCTATCTAAGGCAAAGGAAGAGTCTTAGAAGTAAATATATTGTGATACACCCTCCACCAAACCCACAAACAACCATATGTAATAAACAGTTTTCATTTTGAAATGATACGAATATCTATATATTCTGAAATAAGTTCATTGACGCTTTATTTTTCCTTTACCCCCTCCCTCCCTTTCTCTGCACTATTTGTTGCCCTGTTTCTGTTGCTCTAAACATGTGTTTAGTCCACCATCAGAGTAATTCTCCACTGACCCTGGTAGCCACTGAACTACAAAGCAAAGGTGAATGTTCCTTGATATTCTTTTTGGACTCCTACCTATCAAGCAAACAGGAAAGTTACAATTGGATACCCCAAAAGTTAGTTACACTAACATTTAGTACATAAAATGGCAGGAAATAAAATGAGAGGGTTTTTTGTGGTTAATTATGAAAGCTAGAACATTCAGGGACACTTATAGTCAGTAACCAATCAGTTGTTTTCAATAAGCAAGAGTGTTTAGGTTTTTTAATCTGGCAGGAAATTTTGTTATCATGAGAACACCATTGGTCATACGTGCAGACCCATGGCTGCCCCCAAATAAACCAAACCTGCTTCCCCAGCAACTTCATTTTGGACACATGCAATTTGTCCAAAAATATAACATTATCAAACTGTCTGTATTAATTTGTCCTTTTTTTTTTTCATTTTCCTCTAGCTCAAAGTCTGTTTATGTCTTTTAGTACAAAAGTTTGCTAAATATTGCTTGTTAGCTATATGGATTCATTGAGTAAAATGAAGTCCTTTGAAACAAAAGAAAACCAAAGAAAAACCAAAATAAACAAAAAGCATATATAAGAACAAAGAATGTATAATCAGAAATACAGAAACAAAAACTCAGTTTAGCATGAATAAGATACTTTTTTACCACAGAATTTTTGAAATTATAAAATGATGTGTGTAGAAGCATGGACAAAGTGTATGCCTGTAGGTGGCAGGCTATCAGCAGTGTTGGTCCAAATCTTCATGTAACATGTGTGTGCATGTGAATGTTGTTGCTGTGTGCATATACTGGCATGAACTCCCAACCAACATTCTGGAAGGCAAGTAAAGTATTAGCCATTTTTAACTAAAATAAGGAATAAGGAATAAGGCACAGAAATAAGGAATTCCTTCAAATAAGGAATGAAGGCACAGAAATCTAAACTACCTATGAATTTCATTGACTATTTTGCTGAAAAGTTGGTACTTACACGTTGCCATATGTCATCCATTAAATAGTAAATACAATAACTGTGTATCCTTTCAGAGTATTTAATATTTTTAAGATTGCAGATTCACTGAGAATTTGCTAAAAAGCTATGGATACTCTCTATGGAAATTGAAACTTAAACCCACATCTAGCATATACTAACAATGGATTCATAGTTATAATAAGGGACATTGTATACACGTGAGGTTCCATGGATCCCATATTTTAAAAATCTCTTTTTCTAAAAGAATATGTTGATAGCAAGTGGCCCCCTCTCGATAATAGGGAAGGCCCTCACTGAGGCAATGAGAACAGTAGGTCCTCCTAGAACTAGACTGCAGGGAAATCTATTTTGGCTCTAAGGTGAGAGAAACACTGTAGGACAGGCAGAATGAAGAAACTGCTCCTTGAATATGTTGATTATACTTCCGAGGGAGTTTACCTCTCAAGTCGTTCAGTTAATTGGGTGTTAACTGAGATAGATATTTTAGTGACTTCTACAGAATATAATTAACAATAAAAGAGAGATTCTAAATCAGGCTCTGAGAGAAAGAAAAAACAGACAAACAAAAACCACCTGGAAGGAAAAATGAAAAAGGTAACATTTACAAATGAAGTCAAGAGAACTTTGGAAAGAATGCTGATTTTACAAGAAAATGAATTTATCCAGTTGAGTGTAGTTAATGAAACCAAAACCATGTTTAAAAGTGTCTGAAAATATCAGTATGCATATTCTTTCTGAGACTGGCCGGGAGAAGATACTTGATAGTTTGAAAAAGGATTTAGAAGGAAATTTACCATTTTGCAGAGTCAGTTTTGGTTACAGACACAATTGAAAAGAGCATATTTAGCCTTGCCTAGTTAATAAACCATTAATGGAAAAAAGTAGCAAAGAAGTTAACTGACCTTTTGGATCTTGTCAGAATCCTGTCAAGGAGGTGGCAGTGGAAAAGTGACAGAGAGGCAGTGACTAAATGACAGTGGCTGGAAAGCCTACGATTTTAATGAAAGGTATCTTTGAGAAACCGATTTGGAACAGATGTGTTTAGAGTTATTACATAACACTTTAAATTCTATTTTGTTATTTGCTCTTCTTCTGTTGCTAATGTCCTGGTGTCAAAATGTTGGCAAATTTGGCAAGCAGGAGAGAAAGGGTAATGTATATGTACATGGATGTGTGAGGGGGGATTGGGGACCGATCCCACTTGCCCCTCTCTCCATCACCCACGTACACCTCCCTTCAAAACCCTTAGCCTGAGTCCTTCTCACTAGCAAATGGTAAGTCAGTATTGTCGCACTTGCCAGTTCTGTCACTTGATAAGTATTCTAAGCTTATCTCTATTTTAGTGTTGAACATTTCTAGATGCAGATACTCTTTACGTTTATATAAATACATAATATTTAATTATACTATTTCATTATATTTACATTGTATTATTTTTGTCTTATTATTTTATATTATATAAAATATATAATTATATACAATGTCATAATATGTTATATATTATGATAATAAATATGAATTGCAATGATTTGATGAAGGTTATATTAAAGTATACCTCAATTACAGTAACCTTTAAAATTTTTTCACTCAAAACAGGCTCTCAGTACTATGACTGAATGTTTGTTTTCCCCCCAAATTTGTATGTTGTGGCCCAAATCCTCAATGGGATGGTATTTGGAGGTGAGGCCTTTGGGAGGAAATTGGGTCTTAAGGGTGGATCCCTCATATGGGATTTGTGCCCTTATAAGAAGAGTCGGGAGAGAGATGATTTCTCTCTCTCCCTCATATGAGGGTACAGCAAGCCGTTCGTCTGAAAACAAGGAAGAAAGCTTTCACCAGACCCTGACCATGCTGGCACCCTGTATGTTTGGAAGTCAAGAGACTTCCAGTCTCCAGAACAGTGAGAAACAAATTTCTGTTGTTTATAAGCCACCCAGTCTATGATATTCTGTTACAGCAGCTCAAACTAAGATAGTCAAAAGCCAAGGAGTAAAAAGATAATGGAGACTCACTGAAATAGGCTTCTCAAAGACAGATGTAGCTCTAGTATTTCATTATTAGTCCTATCATTTATTATTTTATGAAGGGATCTAAGATTTTCTTTCAGATACTATTGACTCTTTAAACAATTCTAACGCTTGGATTTTTAACAATTTTTTTAAACTGCTGCCTTAGTGTCAATCTTCGAGACCGACCTAGGTATTTGTATAGAGTAAACACCAAACAGTGTTTGCTAAATTACGACTTATTCTTCATATGCTGTAAGAAATGAATGGTACATCTTTCTTACTCAAGTTTCTAACTTTTCTTCAGCAGTTAGACCCACTCAAGGCCATTGATCACCAATGTGCTGGAGGGAAACTAATAAAATCAGGGGTCCCAAAGCTAGTCTTAGTTTTATTGAGCCAGGAGGAAAGAAACAGAGATTAGCCACAGATACTAATCAGCTCCTCTCTGACATTTGCAAACCCACAACAGTCCAAGCACCAATAATATGTTCACTATAAAGTTTTATTCCAAACCTCATAGGCCACTTAATTGTGTCCATGTCTTGGACACCTCACCTCTTTGGTCACTTGTCAGAATTTCAACCACTTTGATCTATAAATTCTTTCCTTCTTATATCACATACATTTTCCTCTCTTTTCTGATATTTGCTCTCCCTACCCCATCACTAATCTTCCTTGAGAATATTTCTATTTGGGTTTATAAGGTCAGAAAATTCCCCCATATCTTTCTTTTTTTACAGAGAGTATTCTCACTCCCTTCGTCCTGAGAGGCAGCCTTGAGTCTCCTCTAGGACCTAGTACCCCATGTAGCATTTTTTTTTAGAACTCACTACTCCAAACTCAAGTTCCCAGTGTCTCAGCAAATGCAGGGGAGGGGAAACAAAAGCAGACAAATCAGAATTCTTCTCACAATATCATTCTTCCTTTACAGTCTTGTCAAAAACGCCCCATTTTGTATCCCTACTATCCAGCTATATCAGCCTCTACCCAGTGTTAAGAGCCAGGTGAAAAATTCTGCTTTGTTTCCTGGGACCTTTTGCTCTTGACTCACAAGTCTTCAGCTACATTCAAATTTTATTCACTGTCATCAGTGACCCGTCACTCATGATTTCCTCTCCTTGAACTTCCAAGGTCATAGACACAGCATAAAAAGGACTAGTGGACTCCTCAAAACTCCTATGTGTTGAAAGGAAGAGAGTAAGTTGTTTATTAGTTTTCTCTTATGCTTTCTCTTATACTTTCTAATAATTTTTAATTCATTCAATTATTTATGTGATTTTTCTCATAACACCGTGTACTTTATCCATATTTTTATAAGGAATAGTAAGCCAAACTAGACCTAATGTTCCAAAGATTTATTTTTTCTTTCTTCCCTTCCTTCCTCCCTCTCTCTCTTCCTCCCTTCCTTCCACCCTCCCTCACTTCCTTCCTTTCCTTCTTTCTTTCTTCTTTTCCTAAATAATTGCAAAAGAGAATTTGAGGAAGTTAATAATATTGTTTAATGACATAAGATAAAAGAAGTAAAGCATCTGTAGCAAATGGAAAATAGAAATCAAAGAGCAAACAAGAATTGTAATGAAACAAAAACTCCTCCACACATTTATAAATTAGGGTCAAAATCTGGTTCTGAACTTTCAGTGGTGGAAGCACATGAAGCATAATAATCTCAATGACACCATGAGGTAATTAATTAACTCAGAAGAAATGCATCTTTTGCTGGTACTAAAGCCTGGGGACATTTCTCTTGTGGGTCCTCATATGTATTGTCCAATGTCCTCAACAACATCCTCAAATGCAACTATGATATGAAGTTGAACATGGCTCTATCTTAGAACCTTGTTGGGTGAAAACCGACAAAGCCATTGTAAAAGCAATTCAGCCGGAATTCAATATAAAATGATAAAGATACGTAAATCTCTTTTGGTCAAGTTTGATTCAGGATAAATTTCAAACTGGTTAGAGCATGAGTTTTACTTTCAATATGTGTATAATAACTGCCCAGGCAAATTATGAAAAATTTGTTTTGTTTTCCACCAACATTCAAAGTGGTTATTCTTGAATCCTGATATGAATAATACTTATCTGAAGTAATAAATAATCTGCTTATTCTTTAGGATAACTTCCACGAAGTTATTTCTCACATGCAGTTTAAGATAAAAGTTTGCCTGCAGACAGTGTAAAATTATCATCTCTGTAAGAATCCAGAGAACCAACGTTCTGTGTTACTGATTAATAATGAAATCAATGGAAAAGAATAAAACTGTTCTCTTTAAAATTTTTTTTTAATACAATGAAGTACCTAATCAAAATAGATACCTAAGAAGAAGGAGGTTCTATGAGCAGGGCAAAATTTTTCCTCAGAAAATAATTTGAATCTATCCCCAAACAAAAATAGATGGGTAATTCTAAAAAAAAAAAAAAAGTCTAATCAAAATAGATACCTAAGAAGAAGGAGGTTCTATGAGCAGGGCAAAATTTTTCCTCAGAAAATAATTTGAATCTATCCCCAAACAAAAATAGATGGGTAATTCTAAAAAAAAAAAAAAGTCTATTAATTAAAAATTAGATGAAGGTTATGATAGAAGCCTCCACATTTCATCAGCTGGTTTGTAAAAATGTTTAGCCTGGAAAACTCATAGAAAAGGTGTTACAAACCACCTACCAAAAGCAATATATATACAAATCTCAAGCACTACAGTATTCTGATAAAATCTCTAAAAAAAAGGAAAGAATACCTGATTCATTGCTTATCTTTGAAATAAACTGGCCTACTTGTGCTGCTGTCTATAACAATTAAAACTTATAATCATCTTAGTTTTAAAGATGTTGCCGGTTATTACATACCAGACTACATTAACATTTCAACACCACTTTGAATATGTTTTCTGTTTCTTGGTTTATTTTCTTTTTCTTCTCAGCCATCTTTTGTGCTTCTTATACATGCAGAATTCCTCTTGTCCTCTGGTCATCTGAACAAATGCTGAATATGTTTAAACTTCACGTGCACCCAGCTTAGCTCCACCACTACTGTAATCATCAAACCAGGTATTTTGAAGAGGAGCTGACCCCTGATATCCATCGCCACATACAGACATCCGCAAGCTTAGTGAGCAGTCATAACCATTATATTATGCTCCCAGGAATTCGAAGAGCCCATAGTGGGGATGGATGGCTTGCCGCTGCTACACAAATTCTGGGGTCTCAGGTGATACAGGAGTGGGAGAGCAGAAGGATGACTAAATGGCTGAGGGCAAGAATCAGAGGAAGGTTTCTCTCACTGTCTGGCATTGGGCTGGGGTGACCCAAAGCATCTACACTTGGCTTAATCACAGCAAGGTTACTTCTGTGTGGTGTGACTTTCTTCTGGGTAGCTCAGTGTTCCAAGAGTGTGGAAATGCAAATGCAGGGTAGCAGGCTGTCCCTGGGACCTAACCTTGGGACTTCACACAGCGTCACTTCTTCAAAACCACCACAGAATGTAATAAACTAATTAAGTACCAGGAAAAAAAAAAAATGACTAAAGGTAGGGAGGTAGAAAATTGGATACAACAGTCATAGTTGTTTCGATGATATTTCAAATAAGAAAAACGTACCCTCGAAATGTGCCATTTCACATAAAAGACTGCCAACTCGAGCCTTAAAATTATCATTCCAAATATCTGCCTGATGCACATATTTGTAAAATTTATTTTTCTAAAGTATTTTAAATATACAGGCAAGTATGCATAATAAAAAAATGAAAAACCACATACACAACATCCAGCCCTTTAAAATCTTAACATATTTTTATATTTGCTTCAGAGATACTTTTTCAAACACTAGAACAGAACAGAGTTGAGGCACCCTATGGAAACTTCTTAATCCTATTTGCCTTCTAACCTCCCCAGAATTAACAACTACAATTGATTTGAAGTTTATTATTACATATTTTTAATTCTATTATTATACATGTATACAGCTATAAAAATATATAGGCTTTGTTATGTTTTGAACTTCATATACACAGAGACAGATTGAGCACTTGCGTTGTACCAGATACTGTTCAAAGCATTTCACATTTTAATTTAGGTAAAATAACAATGGTCCTATGAATAGAAAATATCACACACACACACACACCCTACTCCATTACAGACGAGAAAAATAAATGAGGTAAAGAGACATTTGCAAAGAACTGTGAAGGTCTGAGATTCCCTCCTACTTACAAACTAACAAGTTATCCTTCCAAAGATTCATGGATACTTGTAGAACACAGGAGAATCTTGGGTTAGATGGAAGACAAAGTATTGCTCATAGTAAAGGCAGTGTCCAGAGTACTAGCATTTATTGCATTGGCTCCCCCAGTCCAGTTCCCACAGGGCTTAACATGGAGGGTCAGATGATATCTGCACAGGCAGTGGATTGCATTGTAGAAGAGGAGCAATGAGCTGAGGGAAACTGTAATAATGTTCTGTAAACATGCCTTCCCTTTGCTCCAGAGGGAGACGCTATCTCTATCATCGAAGGCTGTTCACTATACAGATAGCCTTGAAAAGACTGTTCTAAGTGAAGTGCTTCACTCACAAGAGAGGCAGAAATGCAAGAAACCCATGGAGAGTTGTCTCACAGCAAGATAAAGTAGTTTGCTCAAGGCACACAATTGTAAGTGTTGTAAACAGGTTTCAAACAGAAGTGACTGATGCCAGAAACCAACCTCTTTACTGCTGTGTTATTCAACCTCTTCACCGGCAAATAAGAATTCCATTTTTCAAATACTGCCCAACATTGGTATGTCTTTTCTCTAATCTGATAAAACTAAAACAATAACCTGATTAATGGGATTATGATGAATTTGTGCATAATATGTTTCTTGGCCATTTAATTTTCCTTTACTTTAATTATATCTTTTGCCCTCTACTGCTACTTATTTTTCTTTTTTTCCTTATTTGATTTATAGTAATTTTTGTATATTCTGGAATGCAAAACCTCACTGTGTGCTTTGGAAAAATCTTTTCTTATCTGTAGCTTGTCCTTTTGTCTACAGGGTCTTGTGCTGTAGAAATACAAATAAATGTAAAACAACATTTTATTGTAAGCAAATTAATCAGCATTTTCCTTTATGACTTGTGCTTTCTTTTTTTACAGAAATCATTTTAAGGAAATATTTTCTTTCATCAAGTCTATAAACCTATATTTTAGTTGTTTCTGATAAATATTTAAAATTTTTGCTCTTCAGGTGTAGGCCTCCAGTCTTTAGTGATCTTTGGTTAGAAATGACTATTCTGGTATGATATAAATCAAAATACCTAAATATTTACTTAAAATTATTCTGAATTTTATACATCATGAGTGACAATTTACCTCTGTGAGCAGCTATCAGTCATGACTCAAAAATAGAAAAGAAGGAGAGCCTCTAGGATAACCTCTAAGCCTCAAATGGACTTTCTAAACAAATTTTTAATGTTTGTGAGCTGTTAAAATTTATATCTTAGGGGAGTAGTAAGCATGATTATACAATAAGAAAAGTAACTGGAAAGTTACATAAAAGTAAGTAGTTACAATGTTGAGTTTTATGATTCTTGTCATATCTATATGGCAATCCTTTAAAATAAACAAACAAAAAAATGAAGCTAAACTATTAGAAACCATATTTAAATATCAAAATAAGTGTAAGAGTTCTAGCGTGACATGGATTGTAAATGTCATGGGGTTTTCAATACTCATGCCATTTAATTTTTTCTTCAAAAGAAACTGATAATTAACAGCAATTATATGTCTAAAAATTTTTTAATTTATCTATCACCAACACTCTTAGCTTTTTTCCCTCACATTTATCAGCTGGGCAGACAACGTGGCACAGGCTAACATTTTCATTCTGATTTGTTTTGACTTGATTCTTAATCTAACATTTCAGGAATGCATGCCATTCCTTTTTTTTCCTATAAGCGAACCATCTATATTGAATACGACAGCTTCAAAAACAGTGGACACGAGCTAATTACAGAATGATTTGGCTATCTGTGACATAATTTCATTCCTATACTTTTTCTCTTATGGAATGTCATACTAACTTTAGCTTTATTTTTTAGAAGGAAAGAAAAATAGTGACCATGATATAAAAATAATCTGGAATTAGAACCATTATGTTCAAGGTGTTTTATCTTTTCAAATTTAAGAATAGCATTATGAATGTAAAACTTTATTTTTGTTTTGATCTGTAAAAATAGACAATTTATGTCTGACTATAGGGGGTATAGGTAACTTTAATTTTTATTTTAGTTTCATACTTGATAGTATTTTTCTAGATTTTCTACAGTTATTTACATTATTTCAGTAATATTGGTGGTATTAGTAGGAAAAATATATTTGGTTTGAGAAATAAATGTTGATAAATCAATTAATCACCTATGCCATCTATTATTATCTGCCAATCTATGACTTGACAGGAAGATTATAGAATACATGCTGTTTAAATTTAATTCTAAGAATGAAAAATGCTAAAAGAAGTTAAAACTCTAATTAAAAGCTTAAAGAAATATTTCAGTAATAGATAGATATAACATTCAATAGTGATATGATTTAACATGGAGAAAAAAGGCAATTGTCCCAAGTTTATATACAAATCCAATACTGTCACAGTCAAAATTTCAGTTGGAACACATATTGTTCCTTGTAAAAATACATGTAAACAGTGTCTGAAAAGAGCTAATTCAACTTAAAAAAATAAAAAAGAATAACAGAGACACATTCTTTATGCCAGGTAGTAAAGCATAATGCAAAGACCAAGCAATGGGGATGATATAGAAATCCACATGAAGAAACAAATGGAACGGAATATGGAATTCTGATATGTAGTTAATATATTTGAAATTTTGGTAATGACTGATAAAACAGAGGAATGGGAAATTACAGATTGCTTAGTAGGTTGATATTGGGAGAACTAGCTTATTCTATGCAGAAAATATTCTTTAATGTGCATACTATACAAAGGGAAGCTGCACATGGATTAAAACATGTAAATTTTTATAGAAAAAAAAAGTAAAAATAGTAGAAGAACCTCATCCAGCAGTAGGAAAGTTGATTTTAAAAGATCCCCAAAGTGCTAATCTAGAGCAAAAAATAAGGATTCAAGTACATCAAGATTAAGGATCTCTGTTCAACCACAAAGCTAAAAAAAGATTAAGAGAAAATATTTGTAACTTTTAAAACTGATGATATTTATATCTAAAGTACACCAACACACACACACACACACCACAAATACACAAGATAATTACAGGAAATTCAGTAGAAAATAGGAGTAAGAGAGACACAAGAATTTCAAAGAACTAAACTGGAAGTAAAGAGATACTCAATCTCGTCTGTCATTAGAGCAATTAAAATTAAATGAAAAAAGTATTTTACGTCCATAAAGTAGAAAAATAATATCAGTTAGAGTTGGCAACAATATGGGTACTCAAGAATTTCTGTAGAGTAACTGAGAGGGTGTAAATTGGTACAGCTATTCTGCAAGGTAATCTGGAAGATTATATTCAAATTAAATATACTGTATATGCATCCTAAGACTTAGAGGTGTGTATTCTTGGTATACAAACAAAAAAGTTCTTACTAGGATTGGGATGGAAAGTGTGCTGTGAGGATTTATTCTAGCAGGCCATCCAGCAGGTGTGCCTGAGTTGTTTTACCAAGACTCCTGCATGGCACTGAGCCCTGGTCAAGGCATCTTTGTAGCCAGGAGTCTGAGGACATTTGGAGCAATCTGTACCAATTTGCCAGTATTGCTATTGATAATAGTGAGATTTAATTATTTGAACATGGTCTCAGTGAAGTGCTCCCCTGGAGAGCTCTGTGGTTGAATTTAGTTAGATAGTTTCCCTATTCATCTCTAACTGGCTGGATTTACCTTATCATGCTTTATATTTTTTTGTTGTTTTAAAGAAGATCTCATGAGCACTATATTCCATGTGTTTATATGTATTGCAAAATACGTCCACTGCCAAGAACTTTTATAGGATTTGTGCCACTGCCTTCTCACACTTAATGTTGATGTGGAGATTTCCCCTTCTTGTATGTCATGTGATTTTTTGGCCCAGGTGTCCCCACAGAAATCTTTAATACCCAGAAAGATTAACAAGGTGTGAATCAGTGCTGAATGCACCTCGCTCAACATTTTTTTAAGACTATGAAGCAAGTTTTCTTTTATAACTTTTAATACACTTTCAAATCTTTCCTTCAGGGAATTGAGTTATATTTACTCATATCTCCTTTTTCTTCCCTATCTATTATTTTCCCCATTTCATTTCATTTAATTTTCTCATGTCTATACTATGTATGTCCTTGTTCTCAGTATTGTCCATTCTTCTTCATTCAGATTCGAAAGTGACTTTATTACTCTTTTTTTCCATTTATTCTGACTTATTCCAGAGCACTTTTCATCTCTTTCTAGGCCTTATCACCTCTTCTTTTAGTCCTTGTCACCAGATACAATGTTTGTGGTAGGCCCCTCAAAACATAAGGGTGATTAGCTGGTGTCCATTTGATTGGTCAGTGTTTTTGTAACCTCTAGTTGTTAATTCTTTGCCATCCTTCTCATTTGCTTTATTGTAAAATTATTCTGATGCATGCTTTTCATCTCTATTATAGTTTTCATGTTCCTTTTAAAATTTTTTTTTAATTTTCAAAAATTTGTTTTTTAGTTTTTAAATTTTTGTTTAATTAACTATCTTTTCTTAGGTCCCTGGCTAGTTGTTTTTGCTGTTGCTGGTCATTTTTCAATACAGCTTCTTTCTTTGTAAGCTATTTCTTTGTTGACAATATTAGAGAGAAGGTCCAAAGGAGTGACATGAGTCAACAAGCCACTGGATTTGGATTTCAGTCTCTTTCCTTTGAACAAATACTAACCCACATTCAGCCCAATGGGTGGATTCCTGTACCAGGGCAGCTATAAGCTGACCTGGCTATGAGTGAGACCCTATACAACCCAGGTCCTACATATCATGATCTAGTATTTTAGTTAGATGACAAAAACTCATTAGCACTGGAACTGACTGATACCTAGTTTTCTACTTTCACCTTGTCAAGTTGGTAAGGAAGTGTATTTCCTTCTTGAATCTCCTTCCCTGCTGATCTTTGATATGCAAGTGTTACTTGGGAAACTCCAACATGCTCACCATGGAAGATGGAGAAAGCAACTCTTTTGGATCTGTCCACAGTGTTTATCATTTTACCATGTACTCGTATAATATTTTCTTTTTAATGCCAAGAAGCATTATCTGAGAGGAAAGGGTAAGGTTCCTATTAGTGATATCTATTTTTTCTGCCTAACTAGCATCCCCTTCTTCTGAGGGTGTTCTGGGTTAACTGGTGCACTCCCAACAAAAGATATGTTAAAGTCCTAACACTCTTGTACCTGTAAATGAGACTTTATGTGAAAATAGGGTCTTCACTGATATAATCGAGGTAAAATGAGATTATACTGAATTAGGGTAAGTCTAATCCAACATGACCAATGTCCTTGTAAGATGAGAAGAGACACGGACTGAGACATACAAAGAGAACACCATGTCATGACAGAGGCAGAGACTGGAGTGATGTATGCAGAAGTAAAGGAACACCAGGGATTGCCAGAAACAGCAGAAGCTAAGAGAAAGGCTGGGACAAATCCTCCCCTAGTACCTTCAGAGAGATTTTGGACTTCTAGCCCCAATAACTGTGAGATAATAAATTACTATTGTTTTAAGTTATCCTTTTTGGTAATTCTAATGACAGCCCTAGGAAATTAATACAGAGGGCAGCATGATAACTTCGTTTGGAGAACTACCAGCTTGCTGTCACATGTAATCAATTTTTATGGTTTGACAAAGTTGTTTATGCTTCATTTGCTTGGTAATTCCTCAAGAATAAAAATTAATTCATGAATTATTTTATAAAGATGATTAAAAAGAAATCTATATTATTTACATACATTAGATTGAAGATAGTAACCAAAATATCTGTAGAGACGCAAACATGTCTTTCATTCATTACCTCTAAGTGGCTTTATATTTTATTACTATTTACCTAAAATATTTAAATGCAAATTTAGCCACATAATTCCTTTCTTACAGAGAACATTAAATATTTTCTTAAGCAGACAACATGTTATTACAGAATCCCGTTCCAACTAAAGGGGGATTTAGAGGAAGGCTTTAGGGTTTTCACGTAGAACCCAAGAACAAGAAGTCAAACTGGGTCTTCCATAGGAAGAGACAAGGGGAGCAGAGAAACAGTAAGCACAGCATATACTTTCTCTTAGTTCCCCTCTCTTTTTCCCTGAGGTAGAACGGTCTGTCATTTCTGCTTATCCTCTTTACTTTTACAGATTAGAGTTCTCTGCTGATTCAGCCATTTGCACGTTGTTCTTAATGATCACCCCAAAACTGCCATCTCAGCTCCTGAGTCTACGTGACCTTACAGGTCGTGTTCCCAGAACTTGGAACTTAGTATCCATGCTCTAAATCAAAAATTTTAGTAGAAAGAGACTGGTAGGTCTGGCTTAAGTTACGGCCAAAGGACTGAATTTATGTGAAACACAGGGCTGCAAACTCTAGGGTTATGGAAAAGGTAGGATCTTTTTAAAAGGGTTGTAAAAATGAGAAAGAAATAGTATTTCTAACACAAAATCCTAAAGCCTTATAGATTTCAAATTGTTACTGCTTTTTTAAAGGCTCATTAAGATATACATATTCTACTTTATTTTTAAATTTATTTCATTTTAAATTTAAGTATGAAAATCTAGGAAATGCTCCATAACTGTTTGAATTGATAACTATAGTTACCCAACATAGTGAGAAAAGTAGTTGAGATTTGAAATTAGAAAACCTGGAGACCAAGACCACTGCCACTCACTAGTCACAAAATTCTGTCAAGGATTATAACCTCTCTCAATCTCACATCTGTTATCTTTAAAATGCAAATAAAAATAAGAATACATACTTTAAGTGGTTAATGTGAAGACAAAAAATAGTTCATGTATAACAAAGGGCCTCAAAGTGTGTAAAGTGCTATAAACCCTGAATATAATGTTATATTACTTTGTTGTAACCCCTATAACAGCTTATGCATAGCTCTGTAATTGGTACACTATAAGTGCGTGGATGCCAGCTGTCCATTGATCAATGCCCATCTGTATTATAATTTTATTTCTACTACTGTTATATACTGAGTTAGTTAGGTTTCTTTTAGTTGCATGTAACATAAACTGACTCTGGCTTAAATAAGCATGGAAATAAATTAGATTAAATTATAGGATCCAAGTCCTAGCTGAATATCAGAATGAACAGGATCCAAGATAGCACTAGGGACCTTGACACGTCCAAGGAACTTCCACTAGAGAGTATGTGGCATCAACACAATCACATCTCTTCTGAGTGTCACTCAGTTAAAACAGTTCCAAATTACTTCAAGAGAAAATGGGATCTACCCAAGTTGGCTAAAAAGTCTAACTCTGAGTCTGTCAGCATCACACAGTGAAAATATAGTTCCTAAGGACCCACCTTATTGTTGGTGGCAGATTCAAGACAAAATCAGAATGATACAGGGCATCATGCCAAGAGATATCTGCTATAACTGAGCAGCAAAGATTTTTATCATTCAATTTTATAAATGGCATTTTCTTCCATGAGTATTCATTTTTTTCTATCTTGAATGTGATTTATCATAGAAAAGTTGCCTTCATTCATGTGTTTATCCATATCCTTTTCCCCTGATTCCACATCTTCTCTCATCTTTGTATCTTTCTGTGCATGGCTTAATTCTATTGTATATGTATTGGTCATATTTCTCTACCTCAGTATACATACAGCTGTCCCAACCCAAATTCAAGCAACAAACTAGTCACTAAAAAGTATCTATGAAGCCCAAATCCAAATTCCTGGGAAAGATGGGAGCGATTCTGATTTGACCCAACCTGGGCCTGGTGCCTGTTCAGCTGTGGCTGGGAGGCAAGTTACAATGCCAAATGCCTACTTTTTTTTTTTAGCAGGGCTGATGAAGTTGTCTGAAAAGAGGGACAGGCATGTTAAGAGCTGTAGATGGTTAATTTTCCTTAAAGAAAAGTGAATGAGGTGGGCAGGCACACAGAAGTTGCAGTTGATAAGCTCTAACCCATCTAATGAATTCCAGAGCAGTTTTTACAGATATCTCCATCTGCATAACCTGTGAGCACTTTACATTCAGTCTGTCCAAAACTGAGTTCATCATCTTCAGTTAGGACTCCAGTCTTTCATATTTCCATCATCATTCTCTTAGGCCCGCCACACTTAAAATACTACAGTCTATTTTGACTAGTCTCTACCATCCCGATTACCATTTCCAATCAGTTAACAGGTAAGTCATTTTTACAGCTATAGTGACTCTCAATTTCATTTGCTCCTTCATTTACTTAATTCCATCACTCTGTTTGACTCTTATTACCTAGCCAGTGTAATATAATATATGCAAAGAAAAAAAACCCTTCTTTGTCTCTAATATCTGTTCTTTAAATCCATCCTGCAAACGGATGCCAAGAAAGGTTATTCCCCAAAGATCAGTATCTAGCTCAGAAAGCTTCAATTCTTGGAACCTGCTCAGTTCCAAATTCCAAAGCCAATATTTAGAATAATACCTGAAATGTGCTCCTATCTGATTTCCTTGTCTGATCCCAAGCTGGCTCCTCTATGAGGGAAAAATGTGACCCTTAAAACATTCTCTGTTCTGATGACTTGTTAATGCATATAGGACTTCCTCTACATAAACTGAAGCTCTTCTCTTTCTTGCTACCATAGTTTTGCTCATCTCACTATTTCACTGAGACACTTCGCCATCTAGACCAGTAGAATTTTATACATCAGCTTAAGAAAAAAAAAAAAACTCTTTCAAGATTTCTTTCCTTGTACCCTCCTCACCACAAAACATGGGAAGAGTCTCTTCTTAATATAAGTAGTCATTGCAAATTTTCTGTACCTCTCTTGTATTACACATCACATTCTGACAGAGGTGTTTTTAATGGTTTTCATCATGCTTTCCCCTCTTGTCCATCAAAGAGGAGAGAGAAAAGAAAGAGACAGAAAGAAAGAGAAAGAAAGAAAGAAAGAAAGAAAGGAAGGAAGGAAGGAAGGAAGGAAGGAAGGAAGGAAGGAAGGAAGGAAGGAAGGAAGGAAGGAAGGAAGGAAGGAAGGAAGGAAGGAAAGAGAGAGAGAGAAGGAATAAAAGAAGCAGGGAAGGAGGGAGAGTTGTAAACTCCTTAAGGAAACTCCTTGAAGCCAGTCTTAGTCATTTCTCTCCTCCTCAAGAGCATCCAAATACACAGAGAATATAGGTAAAAGCAAGGGCTCTTACAGTATTAAGATGGAATAGTGTCCCCGTAACCCTCAGGTTATTTGAACCTGCTTCGGCCCTCTCTCATAAGGAATCCATACATACAATGTGCGAGAGAGAAACCAAGTCCTCTCATTGTCTCCCCATGGAATCCTTTGCTCAAGGTAGGTTGATAGATATATTTTTACCTAAAAACCAATATATTTCACTTCCTTCCTCAAAACCATACCCTAAAGATCATTCTTCTGACAGATTCACTCAGAAGACAAGAAAATGTGATGACTGAAGCTGCATCAATGCCAACATCCCCTCCTCACAAACAAACATAGAACCAAGGCCTCATTCAAAAGCAAAATGATACTATATTAATAACTAAAAAGCAAGTCAATAATTGTGACCCAATTTGGCTCCTTCACGCTGATGAGTTATATTAGCAACTTCCCTTTCCTCTGTGCATAAGCAGGATGAGGGTCAGATACACAACAAAGAGATGGAGGTAGGCTGAGGTTCAAAGGCGCTTCCCACACCTACACCCAGAGGGCAGATTTTCCTTCCACTTCTGGCAGTAGCTTCATAAATATGAATAGCTGAAAATAAATTTGGAATTTAGATAATATAATTTGTATTCTTCTAATGATAATCATCCTATATATCATCAAATGTGTATGAATACCATAAGAAAATTTTCAAGAATCAAGTTTTCTGCCCATAGATTTTCTCTTCAAGATCCTGCATTACTTAGTCCCTGGTTTCCCCAGAAACTGAACTTCCTATCAGAAATGCAGCGACATACATGGAAAATCAAAAATTTTATAAAACTTGAAAATAAAAAAAAAATGGTAGTAGTGTGAAAGGCAAGGGACCCATGAAATTTACTCCTTTTACAGAAAACTAAAATATAATGCAAAAAAATTAAGCCAGAGGTTTACTAAGCTCTTTAAATGCCCTAATTTCCCAAGAGACAAATGGTAGCTTTCAACTTGTTCTATTTCTACTTTTAAGTTTTGTGTAAATTACATGAAAATAGCGGACTGCACTTTTTTTTCTAGTTATGGGTGAGAAAATAGCAGTTGCTTAGCTAAATCCCTGAAGGCTTTCTTGGACCATCTCTGTATGAGGGGGGACAATTATTCTACTTCTGGCAGCTACTGTCTCATGATGAGGGAACACATGTACAGTAATAATGAAACCCTGTGAAGAATGGAATAGAGATATTGCTTCAGTATTCAATATTAAAGATGTTTTACTTTGAAACACTTGGGGTTTGAAAAACCATACAGTAACATCTTTTAGAACCCACCTTGCATAAGCACTATATTCTGTTGGACTATATGAAGTCCCATTGCTAACCTGGAATAGAATGGTAGTTGAAAGGAATTTAGAAATATCCTCTTCAGATATCTGTCAGGTTAATCCTATTTTGTGAATATTAATCCATTCTTTTGTAGTTTAACTAAAATAACAGTTTTGTGTACATTATACATGGGGAAAAATTCTGCCAAAGAGATGTCACACTCAGCAAAATTTTATTTCTCATACTCACGTGGCCAAAAACTTGGCACTAAGAAAACTTATAAAGTCAATTTGTTATATTTTAATCCTAGTTATCCTGGTCTGCCAAGAGAATTAATGTGTTCCTGAGGAAATAAAGCCTCCCTACAAGTCATGAAATTAAGTTTTTGTTCAAATGTTTATAAACTAAAAGTCATAAAAGATAGTTAAATGTATATGAGACAGCAGATCAGAAAGAAAATGTAGGCTGTCTGCGTATAAGACTGACTAAGTTGTTTTGATCCAAACCTTTATTTTTGGCAAACAACCGCCTACACAAGAAGAATAAAATAACAATCATCCAGTGAGGAAGCAAATAACTTCTTACATCTATCTCAGGAGGAAGCGGGCATGCGAAGGAAACATGAAAGGAAATTGTACTGTGGAACAGAGTAAACAACCACAGAGTAAACATCTTAACATAATCTGCAGACAGCCTTACACATGGCAATGAACCTAGAAGATCATAATTCCCCCCCCTATATTCATACAAAGCATTTATTCCAGGAACGTGGACTTTTATAAGAGCATTTTGTGATAGCATTTTTATAGATGACATTAGAAGAGGCAGTTAGGAGAGTTATAGCTCCAGAATGTGTACAGACTTCTGAAACAGCAAGTAAAAGAAACAAGCATGACAACCCATCACTACAACAAAGATAACACTTTCCTAGCCATTCTTGGTTCAGAGACATTATAAGGAGACATAAAAAATTAAATGAAAGTATTATTATGATGATCTCACCACAAAAAAAGGAGTGTGAGATACTTCAGGATGTTTATTTATTCAACACATTTATTAACCTCCTACTAAGTGACAGGCACAGCAAATACAGCAGTGAATAAGAGATTTTTTAAAACTCTCTGCCATCAGCCGTCTTAAAATCTAGGGAAGAAGATCAAATTACACAAATAAAATTAAGCAATTAATTGTTTAATTTACCACTGTGACACCCACTGTGAAGGAGTACAGGATGCTCTCAAAGTATATTAGAATGGCTTCTGAGTGTGAGAACAACCATTTGGGGAAGGTCTCCAAAGAGGTTTCCAAAGATATTCCATCAACTCTTTGACTATTCACCTGGCATCTGTGCCAACTGACCATCTATTCAAAAGAGCCGTTTCTGTTTTGACTTCACTCTGGTGGTATGGGTGGTAAGGGTGCACTTGCACCAGGGGTAATGATTTAGAACATCAGATGGGGAGGTCACATCTCAAAAATACTAGAGAAGCCTGCTATTTGTCTGTGACTCTCCATTAATTCATCTTGAATCATCTCCTGATACTTCTTCTCTATTACCATATTCTCTCAAACCAATAGTAATCATCTATTGAGTAGTTTTCATCATCATCTCATTTAATCCTTATGGCACTCTCAACGAGTTGGATGCTATTATTGCTATATTAACACAATGACACCAGGACTCAGAGATGTTAAACCTAAATGAGTCACCACAGAAGATGAGCTGCTACTGTGCATCCAACCGTAGTAAATACACCCTGAGGTCTAGTGCCCTGGGAGCAAGTCTGAGAAAAGTGATGGGTATATATATGCTGCATCCTTTGTTGTTTATTGCAATTTTGACACTCTATTTGAAATGTCTAGGTCTTAGGTCTAAAGCAGAGTTTTTTCTACATAAACGTTGTGTTAGAGATTGGGGGAAATCAGCTATTTTTAAGCTTGTCTATGGACTAGAAGAATCCTTTATCTAACTCCCCCTACTCCAACCATCACCATCAGAATGTCAGTTTTGTTACCAGGATTGGTACCAGATTATAGTTAAGAAGAAAGATAGAAAATCACTTTGGGTGTTTTTGCTTGACTTGTCCATATTTCCTAAGGATCTAGCATCTGATTAAGTCAACTTTTCAGTGAATTGGACATAATGCAGTGAATTGCTTTCATGATGTGGACTCACACATTATAAACTAATGTTTTAGTTGGCATTGCAATACCTTAAGTTAAAAAAACTCTTTCAGTTTTGCGGAACCATTCCCCAAGCAGAAGGATCCTATTTACTCATGTAATGACAACGCTAGTGCCCAAATTGGTCTATCAAGCTGAGCAGAACTTCTTTTCCTGTTCAGGTATGTCACGCCTTATAAGCTGAGGAAAATCAGTGGTTCTCCAGCCTGACTGAACATAATCATCACATGAGGGGATTTAACAAGTATAGATGTCGTGTTCCCACCTTCAGATATTATGATTTATGTGACTCATATGGGGCCCAGACATTGGTTTTGTATTTTGAAATCACTTCTCAAGGTGATTCTAATGTCTAGCCAGGGTTGAAAATCAATGAGCTCTGTTAGCAGGATTATCTATATACGGAATCTAAAAAAAAAACGGTACTGATGAACCTAGAGGCAGGGCAGGAATAAAGACACAGACAGAGAGAACGTGGACTTGAGGACACAGCCGGGGAAGAGGAAGCTGGGACGAAGTGAGAGAGTAGCATTGACATATATACACTACCAAATGTAAAATAGATAGCTAGTGGGAAGCTGCTGCATAGCACAGGGAGGTCAGGTCGGTGCTTTGTGACCACCTAGAGGGGTGGGATAGGGAGGGTGGGAGGGAGGGAGACTCAAGAGGGAGGGGATATGGGGATATATGTATACATATAGCTGATTCACTTTGTTATACAGCAGAAACTAACACACCATTGTACAGCAGTTATACTCCAATAAAGATGAAGAAAAAAAAAGGGGGGATTATCTCACCAAACTTGACTCTAAGCCACCTGAGGAGAGAAAGAGGAGAACATTCTAGTTCTGCCTGGTGGCTGTGGCAGAGTTGATGGTGGTGCCAGTGATAGATTAGTTGCATAATTGTTTGTACATGTGTTTGGAGACAGGTGGCTTAGAATCACATAGCTACACTGGCTGTGGGGAAATTAGATGCCTAGACCATCCTCAGTGAATAAACAGGAGTAGAAATGCATTTCTATGAAAAAAAAATAGAAGTTTTGAAGTTAAATTAGTCTGGTGGTGAGTTTCAGGGAAAATACAGAGAGGCCAATTTATTAAATCTGAGTATAAAATTTAAGGCAAGTGGAACAAAAGATTGGTGTGAGGAAAGGATGTGAAAAGCTATCTTATTAGATTGGTACTTTTACTTTCTCTTCTGTTCTGTTACTGTGCTCCTCAAATTAACAACCATTTACTGACTAATCAAGTTACAGAGACCATTATTTGAATGGCATTCGTTTTTTCAACAACTGTGGAAATGGATTTTTCTCTCAATGCCTGATTGTGAATGCTTGTGCTAGCAAACTATCACTGAAGAGATTACACAAAATAAAATAATTAAAATTCTTCCCAGTTTACCCCAAACCTAAGGTCACAGTTGTGGAACAATCATTTAAAATACTGGCATACACTTTGTTTTTTGCTTTTTAGCTCATTTTTCATTGATTTTGTGCTAAGGAGACTTTGTTTTGCAGTGTTTATTTACCTTTGGCCATGATATTTAACCCCACACAATGCAGATCTTTCATAGCTGCAATTTGAACTTACACAGTGTAGATCTTCCATCTCCTCTGACTAATTTATGTTCCAGAATACAACACCTATCTCACTTTCCATCCCACACAAATATCTTCTTTTCTTTATTTAAATCATATTCTGCTTTATTATTATCTAAATCACAGCATCAGGTGGCATAAGGTGGATACTGTAGAGAAAATGGCATTTATGAAACTGGTTGCGTTAGCATTGATGCAAGCAACTTCAAAAGATATATATTAGGCTTCAACTGCATGCCTGGTATTATATGGAATCAGTGGCTCTCAAGCTTTAGCGTGTATCAGAATCACCTAGAAGGCTTGTTAATACACAGATTGCTGGACACTCCTCCTAGGGTTTCTGAACAGTAGGTGTGAGATGGGCCCAATCATTTGCCAAATATATATATATATATATATGTGTGTGTGTGTGTGTATATATATATGTATATATATATGTGTGTGTGTGTATATATATATATATATATGTATGTAATGGCTTGCTACTGCAGATCTATTCACAACTCCATGTTCAATAAGATCCTTTTAGGAGACTGAAATTGGCCATGTTAGAAGTATTTACACGACAGAAATCCACAAACCCTGCAAATCAGGGATTCTCTCCTACCCCTCCCTCCATCTCCCATGGTCCAGTTTTTAAACAGTTTGCCAGCAGACCACTGGGGACATCGTTTTATGGGTTTTTTTTTTTTTGTGGTACGCAGGCCTCTCACTGCTGTGGCCTCTCCCGTTGCGAAGCACAGGCTCGGGACGCGCAGGCTCAGTGGCCATGGCTCAAGGGCCCAGCCACTCCACGGCATGTGAGATCTTCCCGAACCGGGGCACGAACCCGTGTCCCCTGAATCAGCAGGCGGACTCTCAACCACTGCGCCACCAGGGAAGCGCGGGACATTGGTATTTTTTAAAGCCCCTCTGTGATTCACATGTTTGGTTAGTGTTGAAAACCAATAATCTATGGGGGAAGTTCCAGTAAGAAAGACAAACACATAACATATATGTATAATGATTACCATATATATTATTATTTATAATAAGGGAACAAGAATATGGGTGATTGATTTTCTATGAGAGAAATAACTAATGGAGGAAGTTTTGTTTTGAGCTTGGATTTGAATGCCATGTAGGACTTAGAAAGGCAGCAAATGGCGTTTGGAGAGAAAGAGGACATTTCTGTTGAGAACAATCACAAACAAGGGGATGCGTTTGGGGAACACATTAATTTCAGATTAATTCCATCAAAACCAATATACATTATTGAAATTATAGTACTTGCTTAATATCTATTCCACTAAAATATAGCCTCCATAAGGGCAAGTATGTTACCTGCCATGGTATTTCCAGGCTCTAATACAATATCTGATACTTAGTAGGTGTATAAATAAATATTTGTGTATGAATGAATGTACATCCCAAATGGCCTAAGAGTGGAATAAAAGGGAGGCATTATTCTCAGGTACTGGATCTGAAATATGGAATTTTGTACTTAATTTTTCTCAGCGGAAAGGATATCTACCATTACATATGGAAAAAGAATTGGCAGTTAGAGATGCCTAAGAAGGAACAAAGATTTGTGGAAAAAAGAAAGAACAATGATTTGTGGGGGACAAAAAAGTCAAGATTTAAGTTTAAGACGTCATAAAATCTGGCACTTTTTATGAAAAAAAATTTTTGAAGACCTTTGAAATGATATACTTCATTTTTAAAAATTTTTAAATACTTTTTTCTTAACATATTTATTGGAGCATAATTGCTTTACAATGGCGTGTTAGTTTCTGCTTTATAACAAAGTGAATCAGCTACACGTATACAGATAACCCATATCTCCTCCCTCTTGCATCTCCCTCCCACCTTCCCTATCCCACCCCTCTAGGTAGTTACAAAGCACCAAGCTGATCTCCCTGTGCTATGTGGCTGCTTCCCACTAGCTATCTATTTTACATTTGGTAGTGTATATATGTCCATGCCACTCTCTCACTTTGTCCCAGCTTACCCTTCCCCCTCCACGTGTCCTCAAGTCCATTCTCTACGTCTGCATCTTTATTCCTCTCCTGCTGCTAGGTTCTTCAGAACCATATATATATTTTTTTTGTTTGTCTGTTTGTTTGTTTTTGTTTTTTTAGATTCCATATATATGTGTTAGCATACGGTATTTGTTTTTCTCTTTCTGACTTACTTCACTCTGCATGACAGACTCTAGGTCCATCCACCTCACTACAACTAACTCAATTTCATTTCTTTTTATGGCTGAGTAATATTCCATTGTATATATGTGCCACACCTTCTTTATCCATTCATCTGTTAATGGACACTTAAGTTGCTTCCATGTCCTGGCTATTGTAAATAGTGCTGCAATGAACATTGTGGTACATGTCTCTTTTTGAATTATGGTTTTCTCAGGTTATATGCCCAGTAGTGGGATTGCTGGGTCATATGGTAGTTCTATTTTTAGTTTTTTAAGTAACCTCCATACTGTTCTCCATAGTGGCTGTATCAATTTACATTCCCACAAACAGTGCAAGAGGGTTTGCTTTTCTCCACACCCTCTCCAGCATTTATTGTTTGTAGATTTTCTTGATGATGGCCATTCTGACTGGTGTGAGGTGATACCTCTTAAATACTTATTGGGCCCTACCATTAGAGGTAGATATCACTAACCCAAGTTGAGAAAATGATAAATGTTATTTGATTTATAAAAATAATTAAGAAGTCAGTTCTCAATTTACCAAAAAGTGTCTTGAGCATGTAATCTACTTAAATCAAGTACAGTCATAGTCTCTTAAGGGAATAAAATGATTGCTTAATGTTTGTTTGTGTGCTCAAATCTCTCATAGGTTGATATTCAGAAAGCCTGCAAAATCCAAAGGTAAAACTCAGATAAATAGTAATATACAGGAAAAAATACTTTAAACTATTTTATTTAAGATTACATCTCTCCTAAAATGAAGAAACTGGACTTAAGCCAAAAGGACTATCTATAATCGGGAAACTATAAAGAGATAGAGTTCTACTGATTGTTTCAAATTTAGTTAGAGAAAGATATTTGAAAAATCCCAAAATATGTGGATATTCAGCAACACACATTTAAATAACTCATGAGTCAAAGAGGAAATATGAAGAGAAATTTTTAGTTCAAAAATAGTTTGAACTAAATGAAAAGGAAAATACAACTTATCAAAAATTGTGCAATGCAGTGAAAGCAGTGCTTAGAAGGAAATTTATAGCATTGAGAAAAAAAGAACGATCTAAAATCAATCATCTAAGCTTCCACTTTAAAAAGACAGGGAAACAAAAGAGCAATTAAATCCAAACTATCAGAGGAAAAGAAATAAGAATCAGAGCAGAAATCAACAAAACTGAAAATAGGTAATCAATAGAGAAAATCAATAAAATAAAAAAACAGTTCTTTGAAAAGATCAATAAAACTGAGAAGTTTCCATCCAGACTAACCAAAAAAAGAAAAAAAAAAAACAGAAAGAGAGAGAGAAAGGACACAAATATGACTAATATAAGAAACAAAAGAGGGAGATCATTACAAATCCCATGGGCATCAAGAGGATAGTATAGATATAATATGAACAACTCTCTGCCCACAAATTTGATAACCTAGATAAAATGGACCAATTCCTTGAAAGACACCATCTGCCAAAACTCACACAAGAATAAAGACAATATAAAAAGATCTGCACATACAAAAGAAATTGAATTAATAATTAACTTTTCCAAAACAGAAGCACCAGGCCCAGAAGGTTCACTGGTGAATTATAGCAAATATTTAAAGAAGAAATTATACCAATTCTCTATAATCTCTTCCAGAAGACAAAAGTAGAGGGAATACTTCCTAACTTATTCTCTGAGGCCAGCATTACCCTAATACCAGGACCAGACAAATTTTACATTTACTACAGACCAATATTTCTCATAAATGTAGATGCAAAAATCCTCAACAAAATATTAGCAATTTGAATACAATAATGTATAAAAAGAATTAATACGATGACCATGTTTTTCCCAAGTATGCAAGGTTGGTTTAACTTACAAAATCAATTAATGTAATCCATCCCATCAACAGGCTAAAGAAGAAAAATCACATGCTGAAAGCAAAGATACAAAAAAGCACCTAAAATTCATTTATTTATATCAAAAATTCTCTGTAAACTAGGAATAGAAGGAAACTTCCTCAACTTGACAAAAAAAGTCTACAAAAATCCTACACCTAACATCATACTTAATGGTGAGAAACTCATAGCTTTCCCACTTCAATCAGAAGGCAAGGATTTCTCCTCTCACTACTGATTTTCAATATTATATGGGAAGTTCTAGCTAATACAATAAGACAAAGAAAGGAAATAAGAGATATACACATTGGGAAGGAAGAAATAAAACAGTCTTTGTTCACAGATGACATATTGTTTATGTAGAAAATCTGAAAAAATCACCAAAAAACCCTCTTAGAACTAATAAGTGATTATACTAAAGTTGTAGAATACAAGTTAATACACAAAAGTCAATCACTATGCTATATTTTTAAAGAAATAAACTAAATCTAAAATAAATGCTTTCAGAAAATAGAAAAAAATAAAACCATTTATTTTTATTTTATGCCAAAATTTAATAATAATTTCATGAAAATGGAAAATTATAGGCCAATCTCACTTATGAGAATAAATGTAAAATTCTAAAGATAATAATAATAAACTGAATTTAAGAATGTACCTTTAACAATATTTATGTCATAGCTAAGCTGGCTTTACCTTGGAATTGTAATGATGATTTAACATTAGAAAATCAATTAACATGATGGGTCGTACTAAGTGATTATGGGACAATAATCAGCACAAGATATTAAACTTAAGTGTTGAAAATCAGTGTCCATTTATGATTGTTTCCAACGTTTCTAGCAAAAAAAAAATTGAGGAGAATCTCTTTAAATAAAAATGGACATCTACTAAAACTCGATACATGCCATACATTTTGGTGAAAATTTAGAAGAATGTATTTTAAAGTCAGAAATATTCAAAGATATTCCCTATCACTTCTTTCGCTCAACATTATACTAGAAACTTGACAAATGAGAGAGGTAGTATTTAAAATTAGTCTGGGATTCAATAAAAGATACTAGGGTAACTGGTAATCTACAGGGAAAAAAAATAAAACAGGATTACTATTACCACAGACTCATAAACTAAGTTCAGGAAAATGAGTAAACGTAAAAAATAAAGGAAATACGTATATACATAATAAAATATTTCTTCAGAGTCATGTATAGAACACCATAGAACATCTTAATGAACTTGCAGTAGAAATGGATTTGTTAAATTAATCATAGACAGCGTGTCATAAAGAAAGATTGATACATTTGACTGCCTTGCCATTAAATATTTCTGTGTATGTAAATATACACACACAGAAAGTAAAATATACATACACAGAAAATAAAAGATGTCATGACAAGACAAGACACATTAAGTATTTCTGTGTATGTAAATATACATACATAGAAAGTAAATATACATACACAGAAAGTAAAAGATGTCATGACAAGACAAGCCACATACTACTAGTGAGAAAAATATAAATACAAACCACAATGAGATAACTTTTAATACCCATCCAATCGGCAAGAATTTAAATTGTACAATTCCTAAAATTTTTGAGGAAAAGGAGAATTGCAACCCTCATACACTACTAATAGTATTATATACATTGTTAAAATCACTTTGGAAACGATGGAGACATTATCCAGTAAAGCAGAAGTTACTTATAGTCTATGACCTACAAATTTCACTTCTAGATGAACTGCATAGAAAAAAACTCTTGTAGAGAAATGAGGGAAGACCTTTTAATGATGTTCATAGTAGCAAGTACATTTTTGAACAACTGGAAATGATTTAAAGCTCCATCAATAGAACTATATTAGAGTCAAATGATAGGATCCTATACATAAAATAATTTAAATGAACTAAAGCTACACATATATCAACATAAAAAAATCTCATTGATATTTTAAGCAAATAAATAGAAAATAAATATACTTGTCAAATTTTAAATACTGAAAAGCCATATTATTAGTGACATATACATATAAAAGTTAAAATAGAAAGGTCATCATAGTAAACACAAACACTAAATTCATTTGGAGAGAGAACAGAATTGAGGAGATATAAACACTTTTTAATGCAGAAATAAAAATTCTAATACTGTCTTCATTTTGCCTATCTCCAGGGATGTGTACAAACTGTCATTAAAAAAATATGTATCTGGGCTTCCCTGGTGGCACAGTGGTTGAGAGTCTGCCTGCCGATGCAGGGGACACGGGTTCGTGCCCCGGTCCGGGAGGATCCCACATGCCGCGGAGCGGCTGGGCCCGTGAGCCATGGCCGCTGAGCCTGCGCGTCAGGAGCCTGTGCTCCGCAACGGGAGAGGCTACAGCAGTGAGAGGGCCGCGTACCGCAAAAAAAAAAAAAAAAAAAAAAAAAATATATATATATATATATATATATATATATATAAAAATCCCTCTGCACCCACCTTCATGTTATACATGGCCTTGCTAGTACTATAGGAATACCTAAAGTCCCTAGGCAAATTAAATAAGGTCACAAATTCATTGATCTTCTTGTTATAGAGAACTGGTATGTCTCCTTCCTCTTTAATCTGGATTGTGTGTCAGCATTGTCCCATAGGTTATGTTGGAAGTGTTGTTATTCTAGTTTTAGAGCTTCATTCTTAAGAAACTGGAAGCTTCCACTTCTTGTCTCTGGGAGCCCTGAGCAGCCTTATAAGAAATCGGACTATGCTGAGACTGCTATGCCAGAGAAAACACATGTAGGCACTCTGCTGGACAGTTCCAGTTGGGCCAGGCCTTCCAACTGTCTCTGCCAAGAAATTAGACTTGTCAGTGAAGCCATCTGGGACCCTACAGACCAGCCATTCACCAGCTAAATACACCAAGTGACCTCATTAAACTCCATGGAGAGGAGAAGAATCACTCACTTAATACCTACTGGATTCTCACTCCAAAAATTATGCTAAAATAAAATGGCTGTTTTAAACAATAGAATTTGGAAGTAGTTCAATAGATAAATGGAAAAATCCTTTAAAAATGCTTGTAAACTCTGGCTAAGTATTAACTCACCATGGTTAAGGCATAGAAAAATAGTTTTTACAGTGTCCTCTAGATGATCCTTTCATGTCAGGGACCACAAAAAAAAAACAACAAAAAAAAACAAGGTACTATTTGGAATTCTTTTAACAGGAATTACTCGTTAGAAAACATTATTTTCCCTTCCATTATATTTTGCCTCTATTCTATGCACACGTCATTGGCAACCATGCTAATTTCTCCTGCATCTGCCATATGGGTCCCATGAAGCCTTTCAGCTATTTGTATTTCTCTGCTTAACCTCATACATTTCTATTATTCACCATAGGCTGAACTAAATTCATGAATCGTTAAAGCATTTTGAAAACAAAAGGAGCAGTCCGGAGGTTGATATGCCATCCTGAGGGACTAGCAGATGCAACGCCCCTTAACAGAAACAAGTTCAGGGAGAAGAAGAAATGAAATGCAAAAAGCCCATGGGTTTGCGGTATTCAAAAGGAGACAGAGATGTAGGACAAAGTGGCATACTGAGCATGTTAAGATGCTTGCATTTTATTGCAATATTAAAAGCAATGGAGAATCTTTGGAGGGTTTAAAGCAGGAGCATGATATTGATTTTTGTTTCATAACAATCCCTCTGGCCTCTATGAGAGGGCGCATTTGAAGAGTGCTTTTCCACTTACCGCTGGCAGCCCCAGTTCCTAGAGCTGAATCTAGTTCCCGTTTTGCCCAGCCGCATCTTGGTCGGACTCTCTGATTAGCTCACCTTGCCTGTAAGGCTCTAATCATCTTCCTTATCCTCCCAGAACTGTGTGCTCACACTGCTATTTTAGCATATTATGCTTGATTATAAATAGGGTTGGAACAGCTACACTCTGATGTTCATTTGATCCCGCTCTGAAACACCATTTTAATATTCACCTTGTGTTATGTTCTAATTCTTCCTGTTGGGCATGAATGATTTCCTAAGTCCTCAAATCTAGCTGTCTACAAGCTGATCTTATAACTTTTCTCCAAATAAACTGCATTTGGTTCCTAAAACTATTATTAGTCCTTGGCAAGGACGAACATATCTTACAAAATTTTTCGTTGTTATCCCGAACTTCCAGCAATTGATGGGGATCAACTAAGTGCCATGTCTCCCAACCTTCATATTAGAGCCAAAGCTTACAGGAGGTCTTTTAATTTAAGGTATTAATGAAATTTTTAGCTCTAAGGAAAAAAGCAAAAATTAAAGATTCTATAATATTTGGAGATTAGGCAATTAAGAATAAATTTTAATTGGTTTAAAACATTAAAATTTGAAAACTAAAATCTAAAGTTGTAAATTCATAATGAGTTAGGTGTGTTCTGAAGTCTAAAAAACATTTTGTAATAACAAATGGAACAAATTAAACTTAAAAGCTTTTGCACAGCAAAGGAAACCATTAACAAAATGAAAAGACAACCTATGGAATGGGAGAAAATATTTACAAATGATATGACTAACAATGGATTAATATCCAAAACATTTCAACAACTCATACAACTCAATATCAAAAAAACCCAAACAACCCAATCAAAAATTGGACAGAAGACCTGAATAGACATTTTTCCAAAGAAGACATACAGATGACTAATAGACACATGAAGAGATTCTCAACGTTACTAATTCTTAGAGAAATACAAATCCAAACAAGAAGATATCACCTTACACCTGTCAGAATGGCTATCATCAAAAAAGTCTACAAATAAATTTTGGCAAGGATGTGGAAAAAAGGGAATCTTTGTACACTATTGGTGGGAATGTAAATTGGTACCACCGCTATGGAAAACAGTATAGAGGTTCCTCAAAAAACTAAAAATAGAACCACTATATGATCCAGGAATTCCACTCCGGGGTATATATCTGGAAAAAAATGAAAACACTAATTCAAAAAGATACATTCACCTCAATGTTCAAAGCAGCACTATTTACAATTGCCAAGATATGGAAGCAACCCAAGTGCCCATGAACAGACAAATGGATAAAGAAGACGTGGTATGTATATACAATGGAATACTGTAGGCCATAGACATGAAATTCTGCCATTTGCAGCAATGTGGATGGACCTAGAGAATATTATGCTGAGTGAAATAAGTCAGACATATGAAGACAAATACTGTATGATATCACTTACATGTGGAATCTAAAAAATAATACAAACAAATATATATGCAAAACAGAAACAGACTCACAGATATAGAAAACAAACTAGTGGTTACCAGAGGGGAGAGGGGCAAGTTAGGGGCATGGGGTTAAGAGATACAAACTACTATGTATAAAGTATCCATAGATAAGCAACAAGGATGTTTTGTATAGCACAGGGAATGATAGCCATTATTTTGTAATAACATTTAATGGAGTATAATCTGTAAAAATAATGAATCACTATGCTATGCACCTAAAACTAATAGAATACTGTAAATCAACTATACTTCAATTACAAAAAAAATATTTTATGTGTATATATGCATACATACAGCAATAAACACATAAATTTTTTAATTTTTCTTTTTATGTAATGGAGTAACTTGCTGAAATATACAAATACATACATGGCAATAGGAGGTTATCGGGAAATTTTTTTGAATCAATGAAGACATGTGCCTCCGTTGACAGAATGACTGAAGTTTGTGTGGTTATCTGGGAATTGCATAAGTAGACAGAATAAATCATCCTGCAGCCACCTAAAGTAAAGAAAGCACTGAGAAATATTACAAGTAGTCCCACATCTATACAAAATGATATAATGTTGCCTTATTTTATGAGATTATTAATGGAAATTTGGCTCTAAAAGCTGGGAACAGCCCTCAGTTGATGGCTGCAAGATAAGGACCTCAGTTCTACAAATACAGGAACTGAATTCTGCTGACAGCCTGAAGAGGTGGGAAACTGATTCTTCCTTAGAGACTCTAGAAAAGAAAGCAATTCTGCAGACATCTAGATTTTAATCTGATGAGATCCATTCCAGACCCCTGACCTAGGCACTATAAAGTAAGTACACTGGCAAAACGACATTGCAGCATATGAAATCATTTTATGAGTTATTTTCTACCTAGTAAATAATTATTTGATAGTATATATATTGTAAAGCAATTATACTCCAATAAAAATGTTTAAAAAAACCCAATGCAGCCAAAATAAATAAATAAATATATTTTAAAAAATAATTATTTGAGAGAGAAAAACTGTTACTGAGAAACTCTCTTATTTTAGTACTTTATTCAACTCACAGTCTGTATCTATAATGTGTTGTACTATGTTCCAGGTGAGAAGCTAAATCTTTACCCTAAAGGAGCTTCCTGTTCAGTGCAGATTCCAGTTATTAAGATAGAACATTTGTAGTTCTCCTAGGGGATAGCCAGTCATACATTTTGTTCCAAATAGAGGCTACAGGAAGAAGTAAGCAATAAATCTGAATATCTTGGTTAAAATTTGATTGTTAATGACCAAGATAAGAAAAGTATATATTTAGCTAGGTAAGAAATGGAGATGCTGTTGGTTTTTGGAAAACAGAGTGTTATGATCAAATCTTACTTTGGAAGATTAATCAGGGAGTTAATATAAAAGATATACTGCCAAAATAAAAATAAACTATAAGCATAAATCCCAGGAGATTACTGTAATAGTTTACAGCATTCTAGCAATAGGAATGGAAAAATGGATCCGATGATAAAATAGCACAGAAGTTAGACAAAACTTGGTAACAAATTTGATGGGAGAGTGAAGGGAATAGATAATTAAAGCATGATTTCCTGTTTATGAATATGAATGACTTAAATACTCACGACATTTCCAACAGAAATTTGGAAGTCACAAGAAGAAGCTGTTCAAAAAATGATGAGTTTTGCTTTGGGCCCAACACCAAATATCTGAATGAAAATGAAAAAAATTCACCTAAATATTTGGATGTTTTCTTTGTTCTAAAATGTACACTTAGAGTGTTTTTATATATAGTTATTTTATATGACATTTGTTTTAACAGTTATATTATACCATAGGTATTTGGCAACATGACCTTGGCTAGTTTGAATTCATCCTCTATATACTTAGCCAAGTAATTTCTTTAGCATGACAGATACTAAATGAGATTGCCAAATGAATCTTCAGATACCTTAACATAAACATTAATGCCTAGTGTTTTAGACAGTGAATATGTTTAAGCTGTCTAGGAAAAACAGTATTCTGCGATATTTTTAGGAATCTGACAGCTATAGAGAAAGAGACTGCAGATATTGGTATGCAGCATAACATTCAGTTACCTCAGTGCGTCTAAATGCACTACAGTCTGGTGAACTATGAGTTGATCCAAATCTTCCCTAGACTGTACACTGCATACACTCTGGCTTGGCTGTTGAATTTGTGATTTGATAGTCCATACACAGAGCTCTACCGTCTTGTGGTATTATTATAGTGGTCAAATCTCACATACCAATGAGCTTGGGCATTGCTTTATCTGGTCACATACAAATAATGTTCTCTAGCTTTTTAGGATTATTTTATAACATTTTATAGTGTATTTGAAATACAGAATATCAGAAAACTGACAACATTTCAAGTTAAACTTATTCATTTTTCCTACTATTGTCATTTCTTTCTAATTCTAGAGTAAAAAATGAAATTGAAAGTACTAATATGTGAGAAATAAGAAGGCAATATTTTCTTTGGCTAATCTGTTTTCAGTTTTGAGAGAACTGTCTCATGACAAAAAGAAGCATAAAGAGAGGCAGCAGGTAATCTCTCAGACATTCTAAATTGCTTCTAAATTAGACTATTTTTTATGATTGTTTTAATATATTGTTTTATGTTTGTTTGACCCCTGGGTGGACATTTACTTGAGTGCAGTCAAGATAACATCATCATCAACTAAAGTACCCTCCTCAACACTGGAAAGTTATCAAAGCCTTTCCATTTCTTAATCATTAAATTCTAGTTTAATTCTGCTTATGCTATTTATTTATGTGAATATCTGAAAAAAAAAAATTGGAATTCTAATACTCACTATTCATGAAGTGACCGGTGTTGTAATGGACTGCAAAATATCCCTAGTATCTGTAAGTAATGACTCTGACTCAAGTACTATTTAATAATATTTAAATGATTAAATTATGTAAAACTTTTAAAATGTGAAGATGCAACTATATGAAGATATTGGCTACATTTATAAGTTGGTGCTAACTGGGAATAAAGCAGATTGCTTTTATAAGCACTTCTAAATTCATTCCTCAGTATATTTCAGAACTATATCAAACATGAGAATGCACAAACCACAGCTAGAGAAACACTATGTAAAGATTAAAATTAAGTCTTATTCTATGGATGTATTTTCAATTGTAACATCATTGCAAAAGAGAAGTCTTATCTTTATTTATTTATTTATTTATTTATTTATTTATTTATTTATTTATTTATGGCTGCATTGGGTATTTGTTGCTGCGTGTGGGCTTTCTCTAGTTGTGGTGAGCATGGGCTACTCTTTGTTGTGGTGCATGGGCTTCTCTTTGCAATGGCTTCTCTTGTTGCGGAGCATCGGCTATAGGTGCGCGGGCTTCAGTAGCTGTGGCATGCGGGCTTAGTTGCTCTGTGGCATGTGGGATCTTCCTGGACCAGGGATCAAATCCGTGTCCCCTGCATTGGCAGGCAGATTCATAACCACTGCGCCACCAGGGAAGTCCCGAGAATTCTTGTCTTTATAATTCATAAAATAATTCAGCATTATTGAGATATAAACAGCATGGCTTGATTAATCTCCTACTAAGATAACGTTTTTGAACCCCAGCTTGAAAACATCGTTTCGTCATTGCCTGCAAATCTTGTGCCCATATTAAGCAAAAGTGTAATATCAAGGTCATCATTCTGCAGAGGGGATGTAAGAGAAATCAGCATGGTATGAAGCCCATTGGTATTCTAAAATCATTTTCATTTTCAGTACATTACAATTTTGGCCTTTTGTTTACTGTTGAAAAGGGCATTTTGCTAAGTTATAAGAAGAATTCAAATTAAAGGTGTGGTACAGGACATGAGCTGCCAATGTGAGCAATGTTAGGTAACAGCGAAAGAGGTTAAATAGTTGATTTAATTTAGTACAGTCAATTTAGCAATAAGCATGAAAACCCTTAAAGTTTGTATAACATTTGACCTAGTCATTCCACTTCTAAGAATTTCTCTTAAAAACTTAAATGTATAATTGACTAAAAGTTTAGCAAGATTTTCACTGAAATGTTTCTCTTAGTGAATAATTTAAAAAATTAAATATATAACTGTAGTACAGATTAAATATGTATATTATATCCACAAAATAATAATTATATAAAATAAAAAAATTATATCACATGGGAATGTTCAAAAATATTAAGTTGAAAATAGCAGGTTGTTTACATTTAGATACAGATGGATTGATAGAGATAGATAAGTATACATATATAGAGAGATAGATGAATGATAGATGATATGAAGATAGATATATAGACAGATTAAAATATTGACAGTGAATATCTCTGGGCAGTGATAAAAATATAATTTCTTTTTCCTCTTCCTTGTTTTCTTTTATATCTGTGGCTTAATTTTTTTTTTTTTTTTTACCAAGAGCCTATATTTTATTTTTCAATAAGGAAAAGGCAATTCTTAAAAAAGAAAAAAATTATAATTGTCAGCCTAGATAATATATCAGAAAACCAAGCATGGTAAATTTTTAAATTAACTTTTCTGAAATATTTTCCACAGGACTCTATGTTAAAAATATCACTTGTAAGGCTTCCCTGATGGCGCAGTGGTTGGGAGTCCGACTGCCGATGCAGGCGACACAGGTTCGTGCCCCGGTCCGGGAGGATCCCACGTGCCGCGGAGCGGCTGGGCCCGTGGGCCATGGCCGCTGGGCCTGCGCTCCGAAACGGGGAGAGGCCACAACAGTGAGGGGCCCGCGTGCCGCAGAAAAAAAAATATATCACTTGTACACAAAGACATGGACTTTGACGAGTGATTGGAGTTTGCATATGTAGAGAAATGGAAAATACACTCTAAGTGGATGGAATTCTTCCATTACGTGACAAAGACGGAGAGGACACAGGTTTGTTTAGGAAATAGTGAGCAAAATAGTGGAGCACGATAGAAGTTCAATCAGATAAGTAGATTGAGGCCATTTAAGAAGGGTCTAAATGCCCATCAGAGATGTTAGGTTATATCAGACAGGACATGGCCCCTGTTTATCTCAGCCACCTCAGTTGGTACCCATTTCCTCACCGACTCCTTGTTCTTGGCTACATTTACCTCCTTTCTTCTCTCTGCCTAATCTCTGCCCTACCTCAAGGCTTCATGCACCTGCTAGTGTCTGTCTGGAATTCCCTTCTTGATCACAACACTGCTGGCTCCTTTTAGTCACTCAGAACACAGCTTGCAGTTCACCACCAGGAAGAAGCCTGCCCTGACTAGTCATACACTACCATACTGCTGTGTTTTAATCCACTAAGAAGCACTTACTATTAACTATTTTTATTTTTTTTATTGTCTCTCTCTTTCGAATGTAACCTCTTTGCAGGCACAAAATTTGTCTTCTTATTCACCACTATATTCCCAGGACCTAGGGAAATGTCTGTGAAATATCTGTTGGATAAAGGAATGAATAAACAAATACTGATCTGTTATTGACAGAGAGAATTGAGAGATAATACAATAAGGAGGACAAGAGATATTTTTTTCCAGAAAAGAACTCAGAAAGGTAACAGCATCTAAGTTATTTTGAGTTTAGCTTATAGACCAAAGGAAGACAATTCATATTATTCTTATTTGCATTGGTATACCATTTCCTGGACTCTCTTAAATATATTATGAATATTACTAGTTTGACATTTAATTATTTCTTTCTTCACTTAAAATGTAGGAAAGTAAACATTCAAACTGTGTTTATTTCCCAAAACCCCCATACACACACACACCCCAAGATACCACAAATAGGAATAAGTAGCAACTGCTCCTAAACATTCAGGGACAAAAGGACACTAAACTGGTGAAGGTTAGTCATATATGACCAACACATAAAATGAAACCTGAAAAAATACGTATATTTTAAGATCAGCTCACATAAAATATTTACATGAAAAATTGCCAGATTAATTTTCAGAGCATATTCAGAAGATAATTACCTCAATAATTAGTGGATTTAAAATCTTATGTGAATGAATCTTAAAACGAACTCACAAACCTACTTAGGATGATCAATGTCAGATAATGTCAAAGCATTTTCATTTTGTGAGTGTAAAACATGAGCTTTGGGCTCATGTTAGATATTTTTGATGCTCGAACTATAAACCACCAACATTATACTTTTTCTATGTTGTATTTATTCACTGTCTACAGAGGCAAAAGTCAGACCAGCGAAGAATTATACTTTTATAGAAGAATTTCTATCAAACCTTCAATTTGGTCCTACTGCAATATCTTATTTTTCTAGACTTTGATTAGAATCCATTCAATTCTAAAGGGACTCTCTCAGACATTGCTTTGATAAATTATTATTACACCTAGACATAAATAATGCATCTCTGGAAATATATAGAACATTGTGTAAACATATATTAGAACCATATTTATCCTTTGTATATACAATTATCTGAGATGACCAAGTGTTTTTAGAACTAAATTATAATCTTTAGATTTAAATGCACTGCTTAAAAAGTATCCTAAACAACCTTTTTGACCATTAATCATATGTTCTAATTTTCCTGAGACTATATGTATATGTACTTATGTATTACACATGGAAGCAAAACAATACCAAAATTGTAAGTTTCAAAATGGTAAATAAAAACAATTTTAAAAACTACATTTTCTATGAATTTGCCTACTCTAGGTATCTCATTCAGTGAAACACAAAGTATGATAAGAGACTACAAGGAATGAGAGGAGAAGGAAAAAGGTGTTTCTGTTTAATGGATACAGAGGTTCTACTTGGGATGATGGAAGAGTTTTGGAAATGGATGGGGTCACAGTTACACAACACTGTGAATGTATTTAATGGCACTGAATTGTACACTTAAAATGGTTAAAATGGTAAGTCTTTCATTATGTGTATTTTGCCACAATAACAAAATTTTTTTAAAAAGAGAAAAAAATTATACTTTATGCTGAGCAAATTCTGGAAGGGTGGAAATGCAAACCTGAAAACAAGAGACTTCAGGTATCATCTAGCTTCTTATTTAACCAGCTCCTTATGTAACAGAACCAAAGGCCTAAGTTGATCTGAAATTCAGACAGTAGCAAAATTTAGTCTGAATTAAATTACACCCCAACCCACCTTATCTTCAATAGATTTAAATGATCAACCAACTGGGTATCCCAGCAACACCACAAACTGAATACATTAAAAGGTGAACAAATAATCACCTCTCCAAATTAGCTCTTCATTTGGAGTTTTCTTGTTGACTAAAGGCATCATCCTCTCCCTAAGCATGCATACCTTCCCACAGCCAATCACCCACAAGTCCTATTCCTTGAATTCTCCCCAAGTCTCTTGATTTTGCCACTTTTTTACTGTCCTGACCCTACTTAAAATCACGAGGCTTCCTTTGTTCCTTACCTCCTGACACTGTCAGGCCAACTGACATCTGGCTTTCCTGGATTACCTTATTTGACACTACATGAAAACATATTGTACTCTCCTATTCCATTCCAAAGTTTATCTCTTCATTTGCCTATGAACATCTTACACATTCTCCAAACCTAGCTATAACACTCAAAATATTATATTCTTCTCATATTTTCATACAAAAATTATGTATTAAATGCCAAGCATAGACACATTGTGTTAGGTTCCAGAAGTTTCGATGGTAAACCAGAGCTGATACCAACCAATCCCATCTTTATGTAGTTTACAGACATGTGAAACAGACTAATGTTAATCAAACAATGGTAAACCGCTTGAGCGTTATTTCTTCCCCAACAAAGCAACAGAGTCAGATGCTAAGTTCCGAGGCAAAATCAATTATGAGGATAAACCTAGGATTCTGCGTCTTACCCAGGGGGTAGAAATTGGTTTGCATATGTAGAGATTAAAAAAGCCTACAGACTCATTATCATCACGATGAACCAGAAAGCAATGACCATTCCCTTAAGAATGACTAGCAAATAGGCTACATAGCAGAAAAATTGTATGTGGAGTTTCCTCCTCTGTACTCATGACTGGGAAGGTGACTGCTATGGACGGAATGTTTGTATCCTTCGAAAGTTCATGCTGAGGCCCTAATTACCAACATGGTGGTATTTGGAGGTGAAGCCTTTGGAGAATGATTAGATTTACATTAGGTAATGAGGGTGGGGCCCTCATAATGGAATTAATGTCCTTATAAAAAGAAAAAATGAGAATTCTCTTTGCACCATGTGAAGATACAGGTAGAAGGCAGCCATCTACAAGCCAGGGAGAGGGCTCTCCCCAGACAATGAATCTGCCTAGCATTTTGATCTTGGACTTCACAGCCTCCAGAATTGTGAGAAATAAACATTTATTGTTTTAAGCCATACAATCTATGGTATTTTATTATAGCAGTCTGAATGCACTAAGACAATGACCAAATAGAACTTAAGAAACAAAAGAACTAGAAGAAAAGCCTATTATACACAGATTTTTTTAGAAAACTGAGAAATGTAAACAGTCAAGTTGCAGTTGCAATAGCAACAATTGAAAAATCATGCCTTAGCCGTCACAAAAATTCCCAATTATTTGATTTTGTGTACTGAAAGAGAAAGGCATGCCACTATATTCCATCATTGACGTAAACTAGTTAAAATGTGGTTCTCATTCTAGAAAATAGAAATCTTTTAACTTAATTTTGTTTCCCAGAATGAAAGAGCACATTATTCATTTTTTATTTGATAATTTAAATTTGTTACCCTGTGGAATGTGGCACTACTTCCTATGGTGAACAGAATCTACCCCTTTTTAGATAAGAATTACATTTGAGGTACAAACTTGAGGTACAAACAAAAGGTACAAATTTCCAGTTATAAAATAAACAAGTTATGAGGATGAGATTTACAGCATGGTGACTTATAGCTAATAATACTGTATTACATATTTGCAAGTTGCTAAAAGAGTATACCTTAAAAGTCCTCATCACAAGAAAAAAAAATTTTTGTAACTATGTATGGTAACGAATGTTCTAGACTTACTGTGGTGATCATTTCACAATACATACAAATACCGAATCATTGTGTTGTATGATTGAAACTAACGTTAATGTAATAAGTCAATTATAACTCAATAAAAAAATTTAAAAGAACGACATTTGACGTGAAACTTGAGGAGCCTCAAAACCAGGCTAAAGTTTAGAGCAATTGTTCAAATCTATTTTAGAGTGTTTATTTTCCTTAATAAATTTTGATTCATTCATCATATATTTTTGAAATGGATTAATAATAAGTATCTCACTTGTCCACAGTACAATGAAATCCTTTTTTTCCTTTTCTAAGTAAAGCAGAAAGAATGGAATTATTAGGAGAATGAGAAAGAAAACTGAAAGGATTCTACTCTCTGGTAAAGAAGTAAGAAAAAAGTGAAATTTCCAGAACCAGTTATAATTCTGAAAAGAAAAAAAAGAAAAGAAAAGAAAAGAAATTAATGGTACCTGAAGTTTCTAAATTTCTGGAAATTTTAAAAATTCCTTGATTGTTATGTTTGTTACCTCTGGCAGCTTGCCCGAAAAGCTTTATGGTAAATTCTAAAAAGGAAGAGGGTTGTAAGTGTGCTAGGGTCAACCCCCACACTCATCCTCCATCCTCCATGCTCTCCTCTAGACAGCCAGGTCCTAGAAGACTTCCAACTGAATTTCTCATGTGCACCTGCCTCCAAGGTTTCAACGAAGTTCTGCTGATAAGAGGTGGAGAATAGAGGGTAGAAGAAAAGGAGATGCCATTTTTTTCCTGCTTCTGATTCCTTTCCTGGGGAGCAACTGTGTGCTATGAGAGATGCCTGTGAGCCCTTAACATGGCAGTAATGTCTAAGACAGCCATATTAGTAGGTCACTGGGGTTGGTCATAGAGGACTGAAGGTCCTGGCAGCATCGGCAGCAAATACCACCCTATCAGTGGGACTGTGGGCTCCTGGCTCCCTGCCCTGTGTCAAGAGGCAGCAGTCCCAACAGCAGCAGCAAGATAGCTCCGGGAGCCTCAGTAGCAAGTATATTGTGAGCTATGGATAGCACTACCCTCTCTCTCTTGCACTCTGCTTTACTAATCAATTCCCTTCATTAAATGTCTACACTTATCACCATGATTAACTTCCCAAAGTCCCTCAATTAAATGTGTCTGCTTCAGCTGCTAGGAGTGGATTTAACAATTATTGGTTGGTTGACCAGGATCTGGACTCAACAGTTGTTTACATTAAATGAGCTTAGACGCCAGAACTTTCTGATTATGATACAGAGGAAAGATCCAAAGGCATAAGGAAATACAAATATTGGAATACATATCTGAATTATGTGCAACCCACCCAACAGTCCCCCAATTATCTCCCAAATTTGAGAACTGCATTAATGAGGAGGAAGCTCCTGCATTCTGAGAGAAGTTCATAGTTATTCCCTGCAGGTCAGAGACAAAAGTGGGAGATGCTGCCATTGAAATATGAGTTTCTGGGCTGGCAGAGGCCACTGGCAGCACCTCAGCCCCTGAGACAGGGTAGTCAGAGTTACTATAATGGGCAGCAGGTCCAGAGCAGTAATCAGAATATTTTGAGCTACAGACATCTTTGGCTGTGGTTAATTTATCACTAGAAATAAATTAGAGGTCATCCTTTTAAACAGTTTGTCAATATATAATCACAGAGTAAAACGAGGGCTTGTTTTGTGGGGCAGGGGGGTTTGTTTGTTTTCGGTCTCACTGTATGGCATGCTGGACCTTAGTTCCCCGACCAGGGATCGAACACGTGCCCCCTGCATTGCGAGCATGGAGTATTAACCACTGGATCACCAGGGAAGTCTGAGAAACATGAGGGCTTGTGAGCAGAGGTCTGATTTCATCACCACAATGGAGAGTCCCATCCTCTAACAAAGTTTCCATTCCAGAGCTAGATCACAGACCCAGAACCCTTTGAATGACAGAGAGGCCAGGTCCACTTAAAGAAGGACCCTGAGATACCATGCCAAGAATAGTCCATAAATCTACCTTAAAGCTTCCCTGATGGGACCCCTTTGGCCATTAATCAAGGAAGCTAGATACACATTGAACAAAGGAAAAAACACACACCATTCAGAGATTGGTAGACTGACAACGAGTTGATTTAAACTGGGGTCCCAAAATACTATTGGGATAATTGGTTAAAGTTGAGGCTTATGGGAATTAGGTGATAAATGGAGTTATTGCCTAAGTCTATCTCTCAATGGATTGGCCAACCCAGCTTTGGGTAATTTCCCTAGTTCCTGAAAACAAAGTTAAAATAAACAGGGCAGTGGAACTTATCCATTTCGGTTTAGAGAGGGAACGTAGACTCCACATAATAGAACAGATTGTCAATCACATGGAGAAAGTAACACAGGCTAAATTAATGGGACCTGTGAGAGAAAAGGTAAGCTCATTTTGCTGGTTAAAGATCAAGAAGTGTACCTAGGAGTGTAGCTGGAAGGAGAGCATGGGAAGTGTTCCCACAGGCAGCCTACTTCATTATTGGCCTTCAACATCAACATACAACATACCCTCCATAGACAAGCCTCCAAATAACTACCTTAAAAATGTCTGACAAAAGTGATAAATCTATTTTGCCAAAAGCCCCTCTTGGGCAATATTTTATTTCCATTACCAGCCTGTTTTTTCCTCTGTTTTTCCTCAGGCTGCATTTAATTTCCTTGAATAAACTCATCGTGGTCACTGTGAAGACAATCCGATGACATTAACAAATGAAAATAGTATAAAAGGACGTATGCCTTGTTAGCTGTGTTCCCTCAAAAGACTCTAGGGCCTAAGATAGAACCCAGAGAATTATTGTGATTAAATGAAAACCACTCAGAGGAAACAAAACAATTTTAAAATGTCACTCAAGCCATCCCTATTGGTTTCAATTGCCCAGGAATTCGATTGTATGAAGTTGTGACATATGGTTTTTGCATTTCATAGCGCTAATGTAATAAGTATCAGTCAAGATGTCAGCTATCAAATAAAATACAACACTCCAATTATTCCAATGATATTGTAGGGGAACGAAATTTGCTGCCCTAAAATCTATCTCTTTGGTAAGAGGATTACTTTAGGCTGACTATCTTTAAGAAAGAAAAGACTCAAGAGTCTTTTCTTTTTCAACCTCCCCCTTAGCTGCCTAAAGATTTAGATAAAGAACCTGTTCACAGAATACAGCTATCACCGGAGATACCTGCATAGAATACAGGTTAGATGTGTGGGTGGAAACTCTAGTCAGGGCCTAGACATCAGACTCCACTCTGTGTCCCACTGTCTCTGCATGACCCAGCAAACATTTATTTACCAAATATTTGCTTTTCCATCTCCATGTGACTTGCCTTCCTCCCCTTTGTAGTCCCAAAAGACTATCTCCAACATCCTGTTTTGGCTTTAGCTGGAGATGGTATTTAAGGTGAATGCTTCACACATTTTGGTGAATTACTCAGTTTTCCTGAATTCCTCCCATGTATACATGTTATTAAACTTTGGTTTGATTTTCTCCTGTTAATCTGTTCATGTCAATTTAATTCTTAGACCAGCCAGAAGAACCTAGAAAAGAAAAATTTCTTCCTCCCCAACAATATCAATAAATATTGTAAATAATAAATTATTACATCTAGAGTATGACATTGAGTTATAATATGCTGTCTGAACTACACCAGATTTTAAACATTGATTGTTTTAATATTAAATACATCATGTATATCATAAGACTTTTATAGTAAAACTGGCTGCATAATACTAAAAACTGAAATAAATTTTCTGTTAGATTTATACAGAATCTTCAAAGAATAAAATATGGAAATGAAAATTCAGAAAGAAAATTATAAATTCAACCAACTATGTAAAACATGAACTCAGATAATGGTGATGAAACATTTCAGGAAGTTTAAAATATATGTTATAATATGTGTGTGTGTACATAACTACTTCATTTCTGCTGAATTTTTCTTGCTGCTCAAAATTGAAATATATTATTGCAGAAAATATTTGGACCCTTGAAAATAATGAAATGTTTAATAAACTATTTTAAATATACAATATGTATATTTTATACATATACATATATATACATATATGTATATATATACTGGGGTACTAAGTTTCAAGCATCTTATAAACTTTTCTATATTAGATAGGTTGTTATCTAATCCTAACAACCCTATGAGGTAAGTATTATTTTTTGTATTTTACAACTGATAAAATTAAGCCTGAGAAAAATACAGTAGCTTAAGGAACTTGCTTGAGACAGAATTTTCCACTGAATAGACAATATATGGACTCCAGTTTCTTCAGAAAACCAGTGTTGTTTATATGGTGCTATTGCTTCCTTTCTGAATCTTTAAATTCTGAAACACACACACACACACACACACACACACACACAGTACTGCACAAATAACTGTGTATATTTCTATATACATTTTTAAATTTCCTTGAAGTGTATCTCACACAGTTAATTACCTCATCAATTACATTACAACATCATCAATAATACTTATTGGCATATGAATAGTTAATGATGGATACTTTTGCAGGGATATTTCCCTAGCACAGCTATTAATATATGGGCATTAGTGGATTTAAATATCCCACACAATGCTTGCATGTTAACAATTACTCCTTTGTTAACTAGAGCTAGAAGTATTCAATTAAAGAAAGATACCGTATTGCCAACTTTTATTTTAATGTATTCAAATATATTAATATATTCAGAAATATATTAGGATAGCAAGAGTGAGTTTTATGAAATTTTGTACATTATACTCCATTTCCTAAATAAAGACCCCATTTTAAAAATTATGACCCAAATGTATTATGGCCTCATGTCATATATAATAAGTTAGCAACATAGATATAAATCAAGTCACTTTTAACAGTTTGTTCCATACTCAAGGGTAAAAGAAATCTTTTATTCTATATGTAAACATTTGTGAAGGATCCAGAAATACTTTCTTCATATATACCTTTTGATAGTATTACTTTACATTTTCTACACAAGACAAATATGAGATCATCGCAATTGCATAATATATTGGCTTGTTAAATATATTTTTTAAGTTTTGAGAGTTTAATTAGCAGCTATGAAATGGAACATGAGCTTTTAATAAATCCACACAATTCAGCTATCCCTCTCCTCATCTCACTGCCACCACAATTTCTTGTTTTCTCTTCATAACACGTTTTCTATATATCAACCATTTTTGGAAAAACACACAAGCAAGCAAACAAAAAACTTCTGCTCAGTGACTTTCAAATCAAATTGGAAACGTTTCCGTGATGTAAAAGAAGAACTGAAAATAAACTGAGGGGACAAGAGACATTTAACAAAAGATATTCTCTGGAATTTTATGCATATACACGAAATGGTCTAAAATGTTCAGGACCTGCCAAATTCATGTAAGAAATGACATTTATGAACTGCCAGGTGTTTTCTTATCCTGAATTCTTTCCTGACAGATTGGGTCATTTAAGAATCTCTCTGCTTGTTCTCTGTTCCCTCCTTCTGCATCTACCAGGGTGTAGACATAAACAGAATTGGCTAACATAGGTAACCAACTCACTACAAGCAGAGCTGATTTGCAAGTAGAATATTTTTACTATTTCATGAGAACACATGTTTTGATCAGGAAATAGATCAACTGGAAACCTTCCCTTGAAACACTGCCAGGATAAGTTTAAAAAGAAACATTTCCTGCTCTGTTCCTTCCAGTCACTGTTCTGTTTGGAATAGATTTTAAAATCTCTTAAAGTATGACCTTATAAGAAATGATTTATAATTTTAAAATGCATTTAAAATCATAGAAGCCCTGAACTCTACATAGGACACAAAGTATTATTAGTTCACTAGAGGCACATATAAAAAAGATCATTTTAATGTATTAAATAAATATTAAATTACCATCTTAATAACAGGCTTATCAGATCTGAGTGGCTGCCTTGTTGTGCGTAAGCTGCTATTTATTGCTTTGATTGCTTTCCCAAAGATGATCTTCACATAAATTATAATAACAAGTGCCTTTAGTTACAAACAGCACATAATAAATACTTATTACACTGCATGAATACCTGCCATTACCCTCTCTTAAGTTATTATTAGTGAATAGTCCCTAGTCAACAAAGTACATTTCTACTCTTCACCACCATGGCAGTTTCAAACTGTGCATTCTCAGTAGGTGTCAAGATACATGAAGCTTCTCAGCATTGTGGAAGGATAACTTTTACTGCTTCGTTGCAGGGAATGAAAGAAGGTTGGTTGGTCAAAACCTGCCCTTGCACCTTGTCAGCTGTTCTATTTGAAGATAAGGTGCTTTGGATCAGGCGCTGGGTGTCACCAGGGCTTGGCAGACATAACTAATGAAAAAAATGGGCAGTTGTTTTTGAAATGTCACGGAGAACTAAAGAAATATCTGAAGTGTCAAAATGCACTTGAAATAAGATACAGTGAACCAAAGGCACTGAAGTAATTTAGGGGTTCATTCACAAAAGCCCTGCAGCAGGGCAGTGGAAGTCCTTCAGTAATCTGTAGGTCTGTATTCTATAAACTACTGCATTTGGTTCAGTTCTAAACAGTTCTTTTTTTTTTTTTAATCTTTATTAGAGTATAATTGCTTTACAATGTTGTGTTAGTTTCTGTTGTACAACAAAGTGAATCAGCTATAAGTATACATATATCCCCATATCCCCTCCCTCTTGCGTCTCCCTCCCACCCTCCCTATCCCACCCCTCTAGGTGGTCGCAAAGCACCAAGCTGGTCCCCCTGTGCTATGCAGCTGCTTCCCACTAGGTATATATTTTACATTTGGTAGTGTATATATATCAGTGCTACTCTCTCACTTCATCCCAGCTTACCCTTCCCCCTCCCCATGTCAAGTCCATTCTCTGTGTCTGCATCTTTATTCCTATCCTGCCCCTAGGTTCATCTAAACCATTTTTTTTTTCTTTTAGATTCCATATATATGTGTTAGCATACGGTATTTGTTTTTCTCATTCTGACTTACTTCACTCTGTATGACAGACTCTAGGTGCATCCACCTCACTACAAATAACTCAATTTTGTTTCGTCTTATGGCTGAGTAATATCCCATTGTATATATGTGCCACATCTTCTTTATCCATTCATCTGTTGATGGACACTTAGGTCGCTTCCATGTCCTGGCTATTGTAAATAGTGCTGCAATGAACATTGTGGTACATGTCTCTTTTTGAATTATGGTTTTCTCAGGGTATATGCCCAGTAGTGGGATTGCTGGGTCATACAGTAGTTATATTTTTAGTTTTTTAAGGAACCTCCATACTGTTCTCCATAGTGGCTGTATCAATTTACATTCCCACCAACAATGCATGAGGGTTCCCTTTTCTCCACACCTCCTCCATCATTTATTGTTTGTAGATTTTTTGATGATAGCCATTCAGATTCGATGGAGAAATTAAAACCTTTACAGACAGGCAAAAGTTAAGAGAATTCAGCACCACCAAACCAGCCTTACAACAAATGCTAAAGGAACTTGTCTAGGCAGGAAACACAAGAGAAGGAAAAGACCTACAAAAACAAACCCAAAACAATTAAGAAAATGATAATGGGAACATACATATCGATTATTACCTTAAATGTAAATGGATTAAATGCTCCAACGAAAAGACATAGACTGGCTTAATGGATACAAAAACAAGACCCGTATATATGCTGTCTGCAAGAGATCCACTTCAGACCTAAAAAGTTCTTAAGAAAATGGAAAGGCTTTAAAGAGGAGTGGCAGCAGTAATTACAGTGGAAAACACAGCAGTCTGGAATAAGATAATAAAAAAAAAAAGTAATTATGCCTGAAACCGTAAAACTCTTAGAGGAAGACATAGGCGATAAGATCCTTGATCTTGATATTGGCAATGATTTTTTTTGGATTTGACACCCAAAGCAAAGGCAACAAAAGCTTTAAAAATAACCAATGGGACTACCTCAAAGTAAAAAGTTCTGCACAACAAAGAAAAGCATCGGGCTTCCCTGGTGGCGCAGTGGTTGAGGGTCTGCCTGCTGATGCACGGGACACGGCTTCGTGCCCCAGTCTGAGAAGATCCCACATGCCACGGAGCGGCTGGGCCCGTGAGCCATGGCCGCTGAGCCTGCGCGTCCGGAGCCTGTGCTCCGCAACAGGAGAGGCCACAGCAGTGAGAGGCCCGCGTACCGCAAAAAAAAAAAAAAAAAAAAAAAGGAAAAGAAAAGCATCAACAAAATAAACAGGCAATCTATTGAATAAAGGAAAATATTTGTAAATTAAAGGTCTTATAAGGGATTAATATCCAAAATATATAAAGAAATCATACAACTTAATAGCAACACACCCAAAACAATCCCATTAAAAAATGGGCAGAGGATCTGAATAGATGTTTTTCTGAAGACATACAGATGGCCAAAAGGTTCATGAAAAGATGATCAACATCACTAATCATCAGAGAAGTGTAAATCAAAATCACAATGAGATATCACCTCACACCTGTCAGAATGGCTATTATCAAAAAGACAACAAATAACAAGTGTTGGCAAGAATGTGAAGAAAAAGAAACCCTTGTGCACTCTTGGTGGGAGTGTAAATTGGTGCAGATACTATGGAAAATAGTATGGAGGTTCCTCAAATAATTAAAAATAGAACTACCATATAATCCAGCAATTCCACTTCTGGATATCTATTTGAAGGAAATGAAAACACCAACTCAAAAAGATATATGCACCCCCATGTTCGATGCAGCATTATTAACAATATCCAAGATATGGAAACAACCTAAGTGTCTACTGAAAGATGAATGGGTAAGGAAAATGTGACATATATATATACTCACAATGGAATATTATTTAGCCATAAAAAAATAATGAAATCTTGCCATTTACAGCAACATGGATGGACTTTGAAGGCATTGTGCAAAGTGAAATAGGTCAGGTAGAGAAAGACAAATAATGTATGATATCACTTACATGTGAAATCTAAAACAAAACAAAACAAAAAACAAGCTCATAGATGTAGAGAACAGATTGGTTGCTGCCAGAGGTGGGGATTAGGGAGAGGCAAAATAGGTGAAGGCAGTCCAAAGGTAAAAACGTTCAGTTATAAAATAAATAAGTCATGGGGATGTAATGTACTGCATAGCAACTATAGTTAATAATACTGAGTTGCATATTTGAAAAATCGCTAAGAGAATAGATCTTAAAAGTTCTAATTACAAGAAAAAAAAGTTCCGTAACTATGTATGGTGATAAATACTAACTAGACTTACTGTGGTGATCATTTTGCAATACATACAAATATCAAATCACTATGCTATATACCTGAAACTAATATAATGTTGTATGTCAATTATACCTCAATTTAAAAAAAGAAAAAAGAAAAAAGTAATTATGAATTCTTCAACTCTTCTATCTGGATCTCTTTGAAATGTAAGGAATAAAATCACTTTCAATTGAGCCTAACTGAAAAGGAGGTTCTAGGACATGGTTAGAAAATATCACAGAATCCAAAGTAGAGGCAGATTTCCTGGGAACTGGAAAAGGAATGTTGCACAGACCAACCAAGGATTATGTTGATCACGAAGAAGGTTTTGATTCCCCTGTTGTGTTTTCTCAGTAAATCTGCTCCATCCTCCTACCATTCAAGAGCTTCTCTGCCTGGTCAGCTGGCATGCATCTCAATATTGCCATTCCAACCCCAAATCTACAAGTCCTTTCAGGAACATACTAACTGTTAAGTGACCACAGTATTTGAGTATAATTATTTCCATGGAAGATAATTTAGTGTAGTCTCCAGATGAGCTCCTCTTTAGTCAGCTGAGGCAGCATAGTGGAACCCTTCAATTGTTCCTAAGAATCAGCTTTGAGAAAGAAAAGAGAAAGCATGTCCCTTGCTTACAGCTACAGCAACCCAGGCCTTTCAACTCAGCGCCAGGCATTATCTGAGAGTCTGGCACTCACTTCTATAGCATCTTGTGTCAGGCACATGTCCCTGTGCAAGAAGATCTTTTCTGATGATAAGAGTCTTATAGAATTTGCTTATATTTTCATTCTTGGGAATTATATGCATTAAAAGCCAAATTCAGAAATGTAGTTCCTGCCATGGCCTGTATCAGAGCATCCACCTAACCAAAATTTAATAACAGTCTCAGCTGACTGGAGATGATGAGTTTGTGGATTTGCAGCCTGGCTTCCCACACACACTGGTCCTCCCAAGACTTCCCTAAGAAGAGATTCCCAACAACACAGGAAACCCTCAATTGCAATTACCACAATTTTTTTTTCTTTTATTTATTTTTTCAAATGAAAGCATTGATTTAATCTAAAACACAACACACTTGAGATATCAGCTTCAAATGGCAAGCTGTTTTGTAACTGAATCCCAATGGTCTCAGAGGGCCAGCAATGAGTAGAAATGGCTTCATACAGCAATTTTCAAAATATAATATTTATATTTACAATATCATTATTTTCATTTTTCATCATCTGGCTCCAGCCAGACACCCTCAAACAGAAGTGTATCTGGGTCCTCAACATTCTTAGAGCTATAAGTAATAACCAATAAATAACAATACATATCACCAACCTGACCTTTTTCTAAACTCCTCAATTCTTCTCCCTAAGAAGTTGTATGTTCTAGATTCTAAAAGTTTGTGTTAACTGTATTTCCATCACATATCCATGAACTGATAGCTCTCTTCCTAGGTGAAGGGTTCTAAATGCCTTCCTCTCAGCCACAACATCTTAACCAGTCTTGTAAAATTTCTAAATCCCATTGCTTGTAACCACACTCATACCTCAAAAAATTTCTTTTCACTACAGAATCTTTTGAATACAAAAACAAAACCCCACTAAACTTGGGTGAAATGAAAAGCAAGCTTTTTGTGTGAAAGCAGGTACTGAGAATAGTCCAAAGTACAGAAATACCAGGACTACTGCAAATTGAACTTAAAGAATAGGAACTTTATTGGGAAATGAGAGCACTCCCACCCTCCATCAGGAAGAGGTCCACATGGTGTCTGTCACCTCAATATGTGTTTATGTGCATTTACTCCATTCTCTCCTCCCTCTTGAATTAGCTTACTTAGCTTTTTCATTTTGCAAATGTTGGACATCACTGCCCTGTGGCTTTTTAGATGAAATCCTTACTGCTGACTCTAGTCTCTGTGTCTTTAGTTCTCATGGCTGAGGACACAAAGTGATTGTGAAACAAAACTGCTGGAAAACAGGTTTGCTCAGGACAGTCCAAAAATGGGCTCCTCTTACATCAGTTCTCCACTTTAAATCAATCTGATGTGATAAATCTTTAATCTTTCTGGATTTTAAAAGGGCTTAGAAACTTAAAGAGGGGTGATATGGAAGATATTTATCCAGAGAGTGTTCCTGAAAGTTACCACCAAAGACCAGAAGATAAGAGAACCCAAATGTCAGAACAGCTCTGATTTATCCACTTTGTTCACCCATTTATAAAATATTTCATTTGAATGAAAAATTCTACAGCTAGAAAGAAGCATTTGAAAAACTCAATCTGGTCTCACCCTGATCCACTCAAAAGTGTCTTTATTTTAAATAATGGTACTTCGGGATATTTTGTAGAAGGACACGGCTATCTTTATTTCCTCTGACAAACTATTCTTGGTGCTTATTCATAATTCTAATTTCTTCTTAGATATATTTTATATGTTTAGTCTATATCATCTGGGTAAATACTTGATAATATTCCTTCTCAGTTTCCTTCTTTCTAGCAATATTATCCGAGTTAGATACACCAGTAGGTCCCCAAAGGGCATCTTTGATTTGGTTTCCAGTTTTATTGCAGATGATAGAGGACTGGCCCTTATATTGGGCACTTTATTAATTTTAAAAATGGGCTTCTCTATCTTCTGGCTAGCCTTTTAAAAAAGAACTTAACAAAGAGAATTTTCTCCTGTTCTAAGTTCTTGGTAAAATGTATTTAGTTAAGTAGAATTATAATATTCACACATTTAATTCTGCTATGGTATGTGTGATGGTTAATTTTATATGTCAAATTAATTGCATCATACTGTGCCTAGATATTTGGCTAAACATAATTCTGGATGTGTCTGTGATGGTGTTTCTGAATAAGATTAGCATTTGAATTGGTGAACTCAGTAAAGTAGATAGCCCTCCCCAAATGAGTAGACACCATTCAATCCACTGAGGGCCTGAATAGAAAAAATGGTGGAAGAAGGGAGTACTAGGCCCTTTCTGCCTCAAGGTAGAATGATTGAGCCGGGACATTGGTTGTTTCCTTCCCTCAGACTACGATTTACACCATTAGCCACCCTGGTCCTTAGGCCTTTAGGCTCAGATTGAATTACACTACTGGTTTCCCGGGTCTCCAGCTTGCAGAGGGCAGATAACGAGACTTCTTATCCTCCATAATTATGTGAGGTAATTTTAAAACACACACACACACACACACACACACACGCAAAAATCTCCTCTTGGATTCGGTTTCTCTGAAGAGCTCTGACTAATGCAATATCATTATAAGCAAACTTCAATGGTAGCAGGGAGAAATTAAAACCAGAGGGAGTTGTGAAGACTTTATGCAAAAGACAATTTGGTGTGGCACCAATGGGGATGTAGAAGGCTTCAAGGGAGAGGAAAGGTGGAGAATGGGCCTTTCAGACATAGGTGATAAAATAACTGAGTGTAAGTCTAATGTGTTTAGAGGACACTAAATAGTCCAGTTTGTCAAAATGAAAGAATATAGAAAAGGAAAGAGGGGTGTATGATGGGAGTATACACTGAACAAGAAGATAAAGTATCTGTCAATAAGGTTTTTAAACTGGAATTGCAAAGAAAGTAAAAATAATTGCCATTTACTAGTTAACTACTATGTTACTATTATATGCTATGTGATTGGTATCTAAAGCGTCATTTAATCCTCATATATGAGAATACATGTATTATTACCCCTGCTTTGCAGATGAGGAGACTGAAGGCCTCACTAGTAAATGGTAGATCTGGGATATTAACTCAGGCCAATCTAGGTTTAAAACACAGCCCATTTCTATAATTTTTTAAGAGTAATTTGAATTATTCCACTTACAAAATAATATTCATACTTTATTTTCATTTTAACTTGTCTTTCACTACCCACTTACCTAACCAAGAGAACTTCTTAAATAGCCTAGGAAGGAAATAATTATGATTTAGGTTTTACGAACCGTTGAAACAAACAAAAAGAAGTCTTCAAAATGAAGCCATATAACAAAAAACTTGACTAAATATTTAGGACTCTGAGGATTGGAGAGTGATCATTACGATTTTTAGCTTATATTCTCCAGCAACAGTTTGCAAAGGGATGAAACAGAGCCTTTATTTATTCCACCCAACATTGAGACCCCTGAGTGTGGTATGGATAGGAGAGGTAGGTTAAGGGAAAGGACCAGGAATATTACTTGGGGACATGCCCACAAGGACTGTGCACAGGGATTTGTTCAGAGTCAGTGTAGTGACACCCAGAGCACAGACATCGCATTGCCTTCACCCAAGGAAGTGGCAGGAGGATGGGCCATTCACTTTTATCATTGCAAAGGGGTATAGGAGCTGATGAAATAGGGCAAAAAATGAAAACATTCGGAGTTCAGGCAGAGACAGTGAGTTACAGAAATTTTTTAAGTGCACATGGCTTTTACTATGGCAACCCACTTTTTAGAATTCAAGAAGAATAATCAAATTACAGTACTAAACCATCTCATGTAGTATGAGATGGGAAGACTTCATCAGAATGGAATAAGTTGTCTGATGTCTTATCAGTAAAACTTCTCTTCTACTATTGGCTCAGGAAGAAAGTCAAAGATTATGAGATTTGGGATTAAATGGAGGAAAGAACATCACTAAGAAACAGAAATAGTTTCTTCTAGGGAATCATTTTTCTGTGTATCTGACATCAGAACTATATTTAAATTATCATTATATAAGCAAGATTCACTCGGCTTGATTATCTCCCATTATAATCTAGGAACCATACCAATATCCACATTTTTACTATATTTTGAATATTAACATTTAGTACTTAGCCTCCATATTATATATGATAAAACTCTGTATGGGGCTTCCCTGGTGGCACAGTGGTTGAGAGTCCGCCTGCCGATGCAGAGGACATGGGGTCGTGCCCCGGTCTGGGAAGATCCCACATGCCGCGGAGCGGCTAGGCCCGTGAGCCATGGCCGCTGAGCCTGTGCGTCCGGAGCCTGTGCTCCGCAACGGGAGAGGCCACAACAGTGAAAGGCCCGCGTACCGCAAAGAAAAAAAAAAAAACTCTGTATGATTCTCAAATGATAATAATTATCTCTCCATATATTTTTTCCATAGAGAAAAATATCACTCTTGTTTTAGTGGATATGTGTTGTGTTTTTTTCCAGCCCAGCATTCCTATTCCTTTGGGAACCTTTTCCTCCTCATTCCTCTCTGATCCCGGAAGTGACTCTTCCCCCATCTCAGCTATAAGCTCTATCCAATGGTGACCTAATTAGAACATTTTTCACCTTGGCAACATTTTTTTGTTCCATGTGGAGAATCAATATAGCATTTTTGTTGGAATGAGACTGCTGTGCTCTAATCCTGGCTCTGTCACTTATTAAATATGTGACTTTAACCTCTCTGTGTCTCAACTCCCTCATGGGTAAGAGAGAGATAATAATAGTACATCCCTCTCAGCGTTTTCACAAGGATTAATGAGTTAATGTGTGTAACACTTAGAAGAGTGCTTGGAATATAGTATGTGATATATAAATATTTGTTAAATCAATGCTTTTGTTTAAAATCATATGCAATTACTCAGTGTTTTACTCAGGACTGATGTGTGGACATGTGGAAAGCAAAGTGATCTTTTTCACTGTGGCTGCTTGGGTAAGTTGAGGCTCCTGATGAATAAAATAGGCGTGTTATGCCACACAGGCTACGGTAACAAAACGCCACAAAGTAGGTGGCTTAAAAACAGCAGAAATTTATTTCTCACACTTCTGTGGTCTGGAAATCAGACATCAGGGTGACCACATGGTGAGGCTCTATGTCTGGTGAGGCCCACTTCCTAGTTCTTAGATGATACCTTTTCGTCACGTCCTCACATGGAGGAGGGGGTGAAGAGCTTTCTCAGGCAACTTTTATTATGGCACTAATTCCATTTATGAGGGCTCTGCTCTGATGACCCAGTGATCCCCCAAAGGCCCCAAACTCCTATTATCACCTTGGGGGTTAGGTGAATTCAACGTACCAATTTGCGAGAGACACAAACATTCAGCCATAGCAAGAGGTAAATCTAAGTAGTCATCAACCTTCCTGTTTATCACATAGAGAAACTAAACAATGAAGTCAGTGACACAGTTGGCAGCAGAACCAAGCTACAGAGACAAAGCCCCAAATATGATCCTTGTGTCCAGCTGTAGCTAATTAGACTTAGATTCCTCAGATACAGAAGCCAGTAAATTTATTTTTTTTTCCTCTGCTAAAGCTTTGTTCAGATGGGTTTCTGTTACTTGCCACCAAAAATTCCTGACCAAAAAAAAATAAAATTAAGATTTTAATATATTTTTAAGGGAACTTCAGCAAGTCTACACTTAAAATTCTCAACTTGTGACTCTCAAAAGAAGAAACATTTGACTTTTAGCTATTCAAATAAGTCCCTCCCACACCTACTAATACATATTCAGTATTTCATTTGGCTGAATATTAAGCCACTTCAGTTTTTCAGAGCTAAATTTTATTTTTTCTTAAATATTTATTGAGCAAGAATTTCCTTCCACTAATTAGTTTGCTACCACATTTTTTGTCATCATATCTCAATTCACAATATGTTACATTAAAGAGGTGTTAATTGTCTAATGCCATTAGAAGATTCACCATAGTTGACATGCCAAGAAAATAAGTGATTTGATTAGGTTACATACAGGTTGTCTAAAAGAACTTAGAATAGTCAGTGTTAGTAATGCAAGTTTCTATAAACAACATTACTTGGGAAAATGATCTTAAATGAGAGTGATTGCAATGAGGTTTAAAAAAATCTGTCTTCTGTGGATGACCTATTATAAGAAGAAATAAGATGTATTTAAAGCCTAAAGGATTCAAGTCAGAAAAATATAGGTTCAAATTCTGGCTCATATGGTACCAGTTGGTTTTGGAAATTTACTTAACCTCTCTAATCCATACTTTTTCATTCCTAAAACTAGAGAATAGAATGTCCATTTTTCAGGTCTGTAATGGGGATTGCATATTACATGAAATCATATAGCAACATGCTAGGTACAGCAATAAAAACAGTAACAAATAAACATATGAACAAAACATATAAAGATTCTCAACACTATTGCATCAATCAATTACCAGTTAGACATATGTTACACCATAGACATTCTCAAGAAGAATGTATTTAATGCGAGGAATTACTTAAAAAACTGTAGAAAGGACAAGAGAATCAAAGATCAGTGAAAGTTTTCAGGAGAAAAGGAAGTTTCAAGAACTTCAGTAAAGCACCACTGATAGCTCAGTTGCCACGTCAAAGCAGGAATGCCACTACTAGCTCATTTGACCCCCTTCTGTTAATAGAAAAATGATTCTGTTTCTGCAAGATACTATACCTCCAATTAGTATAACTACCATAATACAAAGATCCTGTTAGAATAATAACTTTAATTACATCTGTTAATTACAAGTTGTAATAAAATGCATGTGCATCTAAAATATGAAGTTTGGGCCCTTAGATGAAATGCCCTCGTGCAGTACACAACCTACAGGCTTCTGACTTATGTTCCTCTTGATGAAGCTCAAAATAAAATTTTACTTCTCTACTATTATATAAAAGCTATTACATGATACTAATAGTGTCAAATGCCAAGATGATCTATTTCTTCACTGCTCTATCCTAACTAGTAATATGAGAATTTATAATGATTTTGCTTAAGATCCTAATTTTGAATTCTACATTTCACATATATGAATTCACAAGCGCTCATGATTTTTTCCTCTACTTATTTATTCCTATATTGAGACCTGTGTTTGAACTCAGTTTTTCCTTGGTTAGACCCCATTTTTTGAGCATTGAATGTTTATATGATATATTCTCTGAATCCTTGTATATCTGCAAATAACATACGTATAACCCTAACAGTTGAAATGTTATCTTGGCTGGTATTTGATTGTTATTTTTTCCATAGTCCATACGTGATATAGATGAAAACTCCAAGACTAGCTTGAATCCTTTCTTCTTCCTTTTTTTTTTTGTTTTTTTTTTTTGTTTGTTTTTTGTTTTTTCTGCGGTACGCGGGCCTCTCACTGCTATGGCCTCTCTCCCATCGTGGAGCACAGGCTCCAGACGCACAGGCTCAGCGGCCATGGCTCACGGGCCCAGCCGCTCCACGGCATGTGGGATCCTCCCGGACCGGGGCATGAACCCGCGTCCCCTAAATCAGCAGGCGGACTCCCAACCACTGCGCCACAGGGAAGCCTCTTCTCCCTTTTAAATGTATTATTTTAGTGTGGAAACTACTATGATTTCCGTTATTTCTATAGTTTAATATTACTTCAGGATATGCCTTTGTATTGTTTTCCTAATCAACCTTGCCTGAAATTTGGTGTACATTTTCATCCGCTTTCTCCAGTCTGTTAAATTTTTATAATATTTTAACTATTGACTCAAATTCAATGCTTCTGATTTCTCTTTCTGTAGCAAGTTATTTCCAAATTAATTCTTCTAGATCTTCCAATTCTCTCATCTTTTCCCTCACAATTTCCATCACTGTATTTTTGCTCTGTGCTTTGAGACAATTATCCCTCTTCTTCCAGGCCACATATTCAAATCTCAAGAGTAAATATACTCATCATTTTACCTACTGGGTTTTTCCAATTTGAAGAGCAAATTTTACATTCCAGAAAGCAATTTGTATACTGTAATCAAATCTCTTTATGTGGATTTATTAATTTTTGTTTATTTTTTATTTTTTTTGCGGTACATGGGCCTCTCACTGCTGTGGCCTCTCCCGTTGCAGAGCACAGGCTCCGGACGCGCAGGCTCAGCGGCCATGGCTCACGGGCCCAGCCGCTCCGCGGCATGTGGGCTCTTCCCGGACCGGGGCACGAACCCATGTCCCCTGCAGCGGCAGGCAGACTCTCAACCACTGCGCCACCAGGGAAGCCCTATGTTGTTATTAGTTGCCTTCAGCAACATCATTTCATTGAATTGCAGCTGTTTAGGTTATTCTGATAGTATGTGAAATTCTCATTCTCTTTCTCCTTCTCTTCTCCCACCTGACATTTTCTAGGACCCATAGGTTAGTGCTGTGTTTCTTCTACTGATTATTCGTCATTCTGTTTAATTTAGGGGTATAGGACCAATAGTTGTGCTGGCTTACATGGTGATAACATTATTAGTATATTAGTATCATTACTGTTATTCATGGCAGTCTTTCCTGGTAAGTATGTAGCAGAGAGTCAGGTATGTTTCCAGGCCTCAACCAAGTTACAACCAAGAAAAAATCAGTTGTCCTTTGGCACCTGATAACGATATCAAGAGATCTTCGAACTCTCCATGATCCAGTGTCACTTTATGTTATTATCCTCTTTTTCATAGGACAAATTCTCTCCACGAATCCTTGATGAAATCTTCTGATAGAAATCAGAAGAATGGTGGCATATAGGAGGGGCAGACTGACTTGAAGGAGATGCAAGATAAATTTCTGGTTTGAGGGAAATGTTCTATATTTTGATTACAGGATGTATACATTCTTCCAACTCATAGAATTTTACACCTAATATATGTGGATACCACCATATGTAAATTATACCTCAAAAGAAAATAAATAATTCTTTAAAGCTACTAGAATAGTAGCAAATACACTATTATATGTTTACTAAGATATATATCTAGCTATCTTATCCATCCCTTTATGTGTATGCATAGAGATGTCTTGAATGTTGTTTTTGTTTTTTATGAGCACTTTGGAGTTTTAAAAATTTATTTTCGGTAATTGTGTTTGTTACTGTTTGAGAGAGACACACATACACAGTCAAAAGAAAGGAGTGACAGTCTTAAAATCCAGTTCTTTTCTAGTTTGGGTGAATTGACAACTTTGGTATAGTGTCTTATGGCTGAGGGTCTTAATTTGATGAGTCATATCATTCAGGGTTGCCTCCCTGTCCGGCCACATATTTGCTTTTCTTTACAGCTTTCTTTCTCTTATTTTTCTCCTCTGAAATTTTCTTCTTCTTTTCCAGTCAAAATCTTCCTTGTCAATGGGAAGGAAGGTGGCTTTTCAGACACTCAACTGTTAAGAATCGCTTCTGAATTGTGCTGCCTCACATTTTTCCTGGCATTTTATAGAATTCATTAACAACCTGGCTGCCTCTTTACGTCAATCCAACTTATATTTATAGACACAGCTTGTAGTCCTTTTGTAGATAAAATTGTATTTTAAACAACAAAAATAAATAAACAAAGAAAATAATTTCTGATTAGATGCTCTAGAAACTGTTTAGCCAAGATGACTACTTTCTCTAAACCTATTGAACTTGTTAGGACATAAGATAACAACAACAATAAAGCTTATAGTTTATTGGTTTATGCTTGTTTTTGTTTTTTGCTTTGTATTTACCCTGAATTTGGAAAGAATTACTTATTAACATTGCTCTGAATGTGAATAAATTTTATGTTTGTGAAAGACAAGCTTCTGTTTATCGTCACTAGCCTTTTCTCAAAATGATAACCAGCCAGAAGACCCTCAGAGATTCATATCTTTGGGAAGAATTACTTGAGGTTTTTTACTAGATTGGAAATTATAGCTTAAAGAGATGATATGGTACTCTATTTTTATGTCAATATTTTCATATCACAATTTCACTTTAACTACAACATTTTAATTGGAGAATTTTAGATGAAAAACACAGAGGAAGTGATTAGCAAATGACGCCTATAAGTTTTCAAATATTAATGAAACTATTTATACACAATCTGTTCCCACCCATTGGAATGAAGGGAGAAAGTCTCACACACTACAAAACATCTAACTTCCATTAGTAAAATATTATTATCCTGTACAAATACTGTGTAGCATTACTGCCCAGAAGCTAAGATTATTAAAGCATTACCATAGAAAAGCTGATGCTATATTTATCACAGAGAGTATACGGATGTCAAGTGTAGTGGTGTTGGGCCCAAAAGATTTTTTTAATTGTGTTTTTCACTTCTTTATTAGCTTTATAATACTACAAGGAAAAAAAAAGAGTCCAACGGCTACATTATGGATTTATGCAAACTACCACAAATTAAGCAAAATAGCAGACACCTTCATACAAGGGGAAAATGTTCCAAAGCAGGTGCACTAGAATTCTTTCATGACTGTCAAAAACCGTACCCTGTGAACTCTTTCTTGAATTTAGAATAATTTCCTCCAAATATAGAAGCCTGCATTCAGACTATCAATTTACAGTAGCCTTCTAAATGCCAAGCAAACAGTCTTTAATATACTGCACATCTGATTATAGCAAACAATTAACTGAAAACAAATTCCTTCCACAGAGTTTCAAGGATTTTTAGTATTAACTATTTAACAGTGTTTAGGTTTTAACTGTTTTTTTCCCTTCAATCACTTTTGGCTATCTCACATTCTGTTTATTAAAAGAAAAGTTAATATCTATTTCTGTCTACCTCTAATCTATTGCCTTCCACTTCAGAATGCTCCCTGTTCTCATATGATACAGAATAAATTAGACCTCATTGATTTCCATTATAATCATAGCTATTGTGTAGCCTTCATTATTATATCTGTCATTTGCTTTCTTTTCTCTCCCATATAAATAATGACAATATTTCCAATTATTTTTTTAGTAAGTTTTGAATTAAGGGCAACCTTGTGCTTCTTATTGGGCTTATTCTCCTCTTAACTTTTAAAATCAACCTTTAAAAGTTAACGTAAACAAACTTGACTGTTGCATTCAAGATGAAAACATACTTTGACACAGAATTTTGACTAATTTTTCATCCTGGTAGAGGGATTGAAAGAAATTTATCATTGCCAGTTAGAAACTTGCTTAAAAACTGATTATATAAACAAAAATATTTGAGATTGCACTCTACGGATTTCCCTCCCCAAAAGATTAAATCCTCCAAAATATTTAATAGCATTAAAAAGATACTTCAATTATTAAGTATGGAGAAAGGTAGCTTCAGTCATGGGGAAAAACCTAATTTCATAATTATCAAATAAATTATATCTTAAACATTTTCCGATATATAATACAACTGGAAAAAAAGGTTTCAATTTTCTGTCAAATATATTTAAATTACCAAAATTGCCATTTTAAAAATCTCAATTTCTAAATCTTAAAAACAAATCAAATCTTAGAAAAGTAAGAATCCAAGTTTTAAAAGGTCCTATGAATATCTCTTGGTGTACAAGATTTCCTGTTTATGTAAATAAGCCCCTAAAAACTTCTCCCTAAAAGTTTTATAGAAATATCTACCATTTGCACTAATATAGAATAAAGTGGTACCATGCCAATCATTCTTCAGTAGTGAGAAATTCTGAGTAAATTAATTAATGAAGTTAGATACATACAAACTAATTTGAACAAAAATGGTGTAGCATTTATTCCATTATTAATTGCAACTGGTGTTTCAATATCTTTTCAATTATGACTTTATTTTGTAATAGTTGCTGGCAAAAAATATGAGTTAAGTGAATAAATATTCACAGAAGACAAAATACAAATGACTAAGAAATGTATTTTTAAATGCTCAACCCCAATGTTATCAAAGATGTTAAATAAGGACATAACCTTAATTCACTTTTATCTTACCAAATTAATAAATTATTGTAAATACCCATTCCTTGAGGTCAAACATTGTTGGTGAGTATATACATTGTTAACGATCTGGAAGACAGTATGGTCTACCATGAAATATATATCAAAACCCTTTACAAAGTACCTATGTAGCAATCTCACTTCTGGGGATTTATTCCAAGAAAATAATTTTAATATTCTTTGCATTTTTCTTTATTAGAGTAAAATATGAAGCCACATTAAAAAATCCACCAGTGGATTTATTAAATAAACAATGCATAAAATGGAAACAGTATAGGCATTAAACATAAGAGAATAATATTTATTGCTATTGAAAGATGTTCATATATTAAAACTTAAATAGAAAACAATCAACAACACAGTAAAACTGTGAAGAAAAAGTTAACAGAGCAGGCTTAACTGTTATTCTTTGAAAGGATTATTTATAAAGTTGGCTCTTGGCTAGCATCTGGAAACTTAGATATTAGGAGCGTTCCCAACCATTAACTGAGATGAGTGTTTCTGTATACCTCAGCTATACCTGCTTTTCTTCTGGGAATCTGAAATTTGATTATATGCCAGGCAGAGAGTGCCTACATGACCAGTACCCAGTAAAAACCTGGGCACTGAATACCTTATGAACTTGCCTGGTTGGTGACATTTCACATGCGCTGTCACACTCATTTGTGAAAGAATTAAGCATGTCCTGTGTGACTCTACTAGGAGAAGACCTTTGAAATTTGCAACTGGTTTCCCCAGACTTTACCCACATGTCTTTTCCCTTTGCTGATTTTGCTTTTCATCCTTTCACCAAAATAAATCATTATGACTATATGCTGAGTCTATAGAGTCTTCCTAGTGAGAAATCAAACCTGGGGGTGGTTGGTGTCCCTTGACACTGAAATATTTTTCAGTACAAATAAATACTTATAAATGAATAAGAATAAACAAATTAGCATGTTAAGAATATAAGTGGTAAATTATATATAATTTTTTTCTTAATCGTAGTGATCCTGTCTACAATGAGTTCTGTAATTAATAAAAAAATAAATACCATAGTTATTAATAATACCATATTATTAATAAAAAAATAAATACCATAGTTATTTAAATGACTGAATTATTTCCCTCTTGTTCTTGAAATTAAATAAGAACCCTAGAACAAATGTAATATTTACAAAAGTTATAACATAATTGGAGGTGGCAGAAAAGATGATCACCATTAAATACACAGAAAGTATAAAATAATTTTCATTATTATGACAAACACTCAAAATATTATTGATTTCCTCACAGCTTTCAAAACATTTTATTATTTGCTAGGATATGTAAAATTATCCGACTGTTAGTTTGCTTCTCAACAGCTTCATGAACCAAACACATTAAATTTGAAGCAAAAGCCAATCTGTTTTTGTGTTTGACATTTAAAAATTTTTAATATGTGACATGGATTTGAGCATTTTTATAAGTTTAGTTTCCTCATGCACTAATTTTCTCAACAAGAGTAATTTCTGTTGAGTTCTGAAGTGTTACTGATTTGTTTACTTGTTATTTAGTCATCTTCATGTACTTATGGGAGATAATTTGAGGAAAACTTTAGAGAAAAATTAACAAATGGATACACATGAACAAATTTACAAATACTGGTTACTTTCTAATGAAAAGAAACCACATTAATAAAAAAATTTAAATAGTGTTTTTAATCTATTTACAACCAACTCTTAATCTTATGTATATTAATTGCTAAATCATGTCACCTAACAATAAAACAGAATTTCTTCCACTTCAAGTGAATAGATTGCTGTGGTAGAGTCTAAATTTTTGTCCTTTGTCCAAGAATTCATAAATTTCAAGGTATTTAAATATTTCACCTACAAGATATTTTATTTTTATGTATCAGAAATACAGAAGCTCAAAAATAGGTTTAAATTTACTTTGGCTTTTGGTACAAGTAGGTAAACAGGCTAATGTGTAACGTTCAGAGTTATGGAAAGAGAGCGTATGAGTCTCAAAAATTTAAGAACTCAAATTTTAAAAGTTCCCATTGATTTAGATCCTTTTTATTGTAAAATGTTATACTTCACATGTCATAAAACAGAAAAAGAAAATAGAAAACTCTAGCCAAGCATACATATTCTGTAATTTTTAAAAAATATTAAATATTTATCCTTCCAATCTAGAGGATCACATTTTTATCCTTCCAATCTGGAGGATCACATTCTCTTTCAAATATATTTGCATTAACCTCAAGGAACCATACTGCATTTCAAAGTACAAGTTTTTGCATGTTAAAATACCATTCTTATCTGGTTCATAGCAAGAAGATTTTCATTGTTATTGTTATTTATTTGGCATTTTAAGATATTTCGGTTTGATGGGGGCACGTTGAGGAAAAACTGCAGAGAGTGCTTTCCTTCTGCTTAAACCTGTCATTGAAGATTCCTACCCCTTTTTACTTAAAGGAAATTTTCTGGGCCACTCATTGTTTAAGGCCTCTGGTGAAGTCATACACTCTTCAGTGCTTGTTTATTTGGTTTGGCTGCCACTGTGGGAACAATTTAGATTATTTGAAGAATGTGCCCATAATAATGAGACTGATAGACAGCTGAGTGAGATTAAATATCCCATAAAAACAGAAGAAATGAGAAACATATTTTTTTTATACCTTTAGGCTTTTGTTCCTTTTTTTTTTCATTTTGAACTGTTATATACTGAATTCTCATTTAGCCTTTTTTTTTTTTGAAGATATAAAAGTACTTTATTCAGAGACAACATGATAGTGTACTTGGAAAATGATTCTAAAAATCTACCCAAAAAACCCAAACGTAATAGAAATAATTTAGCAAGGACACAGAATATAATTTCAACATTAAAAAATCAATTATATTTCTATATACTAGCAATAAACAGTTGGAAATAATTTTAAAGTATTATTTATACTAGTATTGAGAAAAATCCTTGGGGATGAATTTAATGAATGATGACTGAAAACTACCAAGAAATTGAAGAAGGCCTAAATACATGGAGAGCTAGACCATGATAGCTGATAATTCATCAGATTGGGGAGACTATGGGAAAATGGCATTACTGTACATTGTTGTGGTTACTTTTTCTTTTTTTTTTTGTCGGGGGGGGGTGGTTTGCAGTAAGTACTTTTCTTTTTTTTTTAATAGAACTTTATTGAAGTATCATTGCTTCACAATACTGTGTTAGTTTCTGCTGTACACCAAAGTGAATCAGCCATATGCACACATATGTCCCCATATCCCCACCCTCTTGAGCCTACCGCCCATCCTCCCTATCCTACACCTCTAGGTCATCGCAAAGCACCAAGCTGATCTCCCTGTGCTATGCTGCTGCTTCCCACTAGCTAACTATTTTACATTCAGTAGTGTACATATGTCAATGTTAGTCTCACTTCACCCCAGCTTCCCCCCTCCCAACCCGTGGACTCAAGTCCATTTTCTATCTCTACATCTTTATTCCTGCCCTGCAACTAGGTTCAACATCACCATTTTTTTTTTCTTAGATTCCATATATATGCATTAGCATATGGTATTTGTTTTTCTCTTTCTGACTTTACTCTATATGACACACTCTAGGTCCACCCACCTCACTACAAAAAACTCAGTTACGTTTCTTTTTATGGCTGAGTAATATTCCATTGTATATATGTGCCACATCTTCTTTATCCATTCATCTGTCAATGAACATTTAGGTTGCTTCCATTTCCTAGCTGTTGCAAATAGTGCTGCAATGAACACTGTGGTGCATGACTCTTTTTTAGTTATGGTTTTCTCAGGGTATATGCCCAGTAGTGGGATTGCTGGGTCACATGGTAGTTATATTTTTGGTTTTTTAAGGAACCTCTATACTGTTTTCCATAATGGTTGTATCAATTTACATTCCCACCAACAGTGCAGGAGGGTTGCCTTTTCATCACACCCTTTCGAGCATTTATTGTTTCTAGATATTTTGATAATGGCCATTCTGACTGGTATGAGGTGATACTTCATTGTAGTTTTGATTTGCATTTCTCTAATAATTAGTGATGTTGAGCATCTTTTCATGTGCCTCTTGGCCATCTGTATGTCTTCCTTGGTGAAATGTCTATTTAGGTCCTCTGCCCAGTTTTTAACTGGATTGTTTTATTTTTGATATTGAGCTACATGAGCTGTTTGCATATTTTGGAGATTAAACCTTTGTCTGTTGTTTCATTCACAAATATTTTCCCCCATTTTGAGGGTTGTCTTTTTGTCTTGCTTATGGTTTCCTTTGCTGTACAAAAGCTTTTAAGTTTAATTGAGTCCCATTTGTTTATTTTTGGTTTTATTTCTGTTACTCTAGGAGGGGGGTCAAAAAAGATATTGCTGTGTTTTATGTCATGGAGTGTTCTGCCTATGTCTTCCTGTAAGAGTTTTATAGTGTCCGGTCTTACATTTAGCTCTTTAATCCATTTGGAGTTTATTTTTGTGTATGGTGTTAGGGAGTGTTCTAATTTCATTCTTTTACATGTAGCTGTCCAGTTTTCCCAACGCCTCTTAATGAAGAGGCTGTCTTTGCTCTTTGGTATATTCTGGCCTCCTTTGTCATAGATTAGGTGACCACAGCTGTGTGGGTTTACCTCTAGGCTTTCTATCCTGTTCCACTGACCTATATTTCTGTTTTTGTGCCAGTACCATACTGTCTTGATTACTGTAGCTTGGTAGTATAGTCTGAAGTCAGGGAGACTGATTCCTTCAGCTCTGTTTTTCTTTCTCAAGATTGCTTTGGCTATTCAGAGTCTTTTGTGTTTCCATACGAATTTTTAAATTTTTGTTCTAATTTTGTGAAGAATGTCTCTGGTAGTCTGATAGGGATTGCATTGAATCTGTAGATTGCTTTGGGTAGTATACTCATTTTTACAGTACTGATTCTTCTAAACCAAGAACCTGGTATATTTCTCCATCTGTATGTCATCTTTGATTTCTTTCATCAGTGTTTTATAGTTTTCTGTGTACAAGTCTTTCACCTCCTTAGGCAAGTCTATTCCTAGATATTTTATTCTTTTTGTTGCCACAGTAAATGGGATTGTTTCCTTAATTTCTCCTTCTGATTTTTTGTTATTGGTGTATTGGAATGCCAGAGATTTCTGTGCATTAATTTTGTATCCTGCAACCTTACCAAATTCATTGATTAATTCTAATAGTTTTCTGGTGACATCTTTAGGATTTTCTGTGTATAGTATCATGTCATCTGGAAACAGTGACTGTTTTACTTCTTCTTTTCCAATTTGTATTCCTTTTATTTCTTTTTCTTCTCTGATTGTCATGGCTAGGACTTCCAAAACAATGTTTAATAAGAGTGGCAAGAGTGGACATCCTTGTCTTATTCCTGATGTTAGTGGAAATGCTTTCAGTTTTTCACCATTGAGTGTGATGCTTGCTGTGGGTTTGTCATATACAGCCTTTATTATGTTGAGGTAGTTTCCCTCTATGTCCATTTTCTAGAGAGTTTTTATCATAAATGGGTATTGAATTTTGTCAAAAGCTTTTTCCGCCTCTATTGAGATCATCACATGGCTTTTATTCCTTAATTTGTTAATGTGGTGTATCACATTCATTGATTTGCGTATATTGAGGAATCCTTGCATCCCTGGGATAAATTCCACTTGATCATGGTGTATGATCCTTTTAATGTGTTGTTGGATTCTGTTTGCTAGTATTTTGTTCAGGATTTTTGCATCTATGTTCATCAGTGATATTAGTCTATAATTTTCTTTTTTTTGTGATATATTTTTCTGGTTTTGGTGTCAGGGTGATGGTGGCTTCATAGAATGAATTTGGAAGTGTTTCTCCTTCTGCAAATTTTTGGAAGAGTTTGAGAAGGATGGGTGTTAGCTCTTCTCTAAATGTTTGATAGAATTCACCTGTGAAGCCATCTGGTCCTGGACTTTTGTTTGTTGGAAGATTTTAATTACCGTTTCAATTTCATTACTTGTGATAGGCCTGTTTATATTTTCTAATTCTTCCCGTTTCAGTCTTGGAAGGTTGTACTTTTCTAAGAATTTGTCCATTTCTTCCAGGTTGTCCATTTTATTGGCATATAGTTGTTTGTAGTAGTGTCTTATAATTCTTTGTATTTCTGCAGTGTCAGTTGTGATTTCTCCTTTTTTCATTTCTAATTTTACTGATTTGCATCCTCTCCCTTTTTTTCATGATGAGTCTGGCTATGGGTTTATCAATTTTGTTTATCTTCCAAAGAACCAGCTTTTAGTTTTATTGATCTTTATTATTGTTTTCTTCATTTCTATTTCATTTATTTCTGCTCTGATCTTTATGATTTCTTTCCTTCTACTGACTTTGGGTTTTCTTTGTTCTTCTTTTCCTAGTTGTTTTAAGTGTAGGGTTAGATTGTTTTTTTGTGAATTTTCTTGTTTCTCGAGGTGAGATTGAATTGCTATAAACTTCCCTCTTACAACTGCTTTTGCTGCATCCCATAGGTTTTGGGTGGTCGTGTTTTCATTGTCATTTTTTTCTAGGTATTCTTTGATTTCTTCAGTGATCTCTTGGTTATTTAGAAGCTCACTGTTTAGCCTCCATGCATTTGTGTTTTTATAGTTTGTTTCTTCCTGTGATTTCTAATCTCATAGTGTTGTGGTCAGAAAAGATGCTTGATACGATTTCAATTTTCTTAAATTTTCCAAGGCTTGATTTGTGACCCAAGATGTGCTCTATCCTGAAAAATGTTCTATGTACACTTGAGAAGAAAGTGTATTCTGCCACTTTTGGGTGGAATGTTTTATAAATATCAATTAAATCTATCTGTCCTATTGTGTCATTTAAAGCTCGTGTTTCCTTATTTATTTTCATTTTGGATGATCTGTCCGTTGGTGTAAGTGGGGTGTTAAAGTCGCCTACTCTTATTGTGTTACTGTCAGTTTCTCCTTTCTTGGTTGTTAGCATTTGCCTGTATATTGAGGTGCTCTTATTTTGGGTGCATAAACATTTATAATTGTTATATCTTCTTCTTGCATTGATCCTTTGATCATTATGTAGTGTCCCTCCTTATCTCTTGTAACATTCTTTATTTTAAAGTCTATTTTATCTGATATGAGTATTGCTACTCCAGCTTTCTTTTTATTTCCATTTGCATGGAATATCTTTTTCTATCCCTTCACTTTCAGTCTGTATGTGTCCCTAGGTCTGAAGTGGGCCTTTTGTAGACAGCATATATATGGGTCTTGTTTTTGCATCCATTCAGCCAGTCTGTGTCTTTTGGTTGAGGCAGTTAATCCATTTACTATCAAGGTTATGATCTATATGTATGTTCCTATTATCGTTTTCTTAATTGTTTTGGCAAAACAAATCTCATTTAGTCTTTAATTAGTTGGATATTCATTTTATGTGAGTAAACCACAAATACAGGGAGAGCAATAGCCAACTTTCTAAGAAATATTTATGTCTTCTTATCCTTGTTTTAATGGTAAAGTGTTGAGTTTTATTCTCATACTAACTTACCAAATAGTTTGTATTTCATTTCCTTAAAAAAATCTCACCATATGTAAATTTCAAAAAAAAAAAGTAAATTTCATGATTTTTAGCTTATTACTTTATAACATCCTTTATTTTTCCATTGGTAACTGAGGATTTCACAATCATGCCTTTTAGAGTTGTTATATTATTATTTAGTCTGATGTTAAAGAAGAATCTAGAGGATCTTCCTCACTTCTACAGAAGCTCCACCCCCTCAAAAAGCCAGGAATGAACCAGAGTAAACATGGCAAGGATAATTTTCCAGAGTTCATATCAAAGCCAGGATAACATGGGAGGATGAAGGATAACTAGAGAAATGGATGGAAGGATAACTGGAATTAATTTCCAGCTAAACCAATAAATACTTTTCCCAAGTCTTGTCTTCTGAGAATGTGTTTAAAAATACCATAGAAATAAATAAGCAGCTACTTGAGAATAATATTTAAGTGTCAAGTTTCCTGGACCAACTTAATAAATCAGCCTCTCATCTCTCCTTTCATCACTTCTCCATCAGTAACACCTGCTCTGGATGATAGATACATGTTCTGAACTGGCTGAAGTTTTTCTTTGGACAAACTGTGTGGCTATGAACAGCAGATACCCCAGCACTGCCAAGATGGTCCTCACAATCTGTGCCATCCTTTGGGAGGGACCAAAGTAGGCAAGACCATGTCAAAAAATCCAAAAGTCAGGATAATTTTTAGTACTGTACCTTTTTGATCTTGAGAAGCAGAGTAAATAATGGATTCTTCCCAGTTCAAAAATTTGCAGACCTATTCTAAATCAATTTAAAGAAATTAATGTTAGCCCTGCTGATTAACACTTGTTGCTTTTGAATCAGATATTATAAGATCTTAAGGACAGAACATCTTTTATGAAGAAGTTTTTCTACCATGATCCCTGTTTGAGTTTCCAAGTTGGATTATGGCATCAAAGTTTGTTGTCTTTTAGAAGCTAAAAAAATATAAGAAAAAATCCCTAAACAAGTTGAACCTTTCTCTCTGAACAAACGAAGTGACTAGAGGAATCTGGCTTAAATATTCACATAATCAGAAAAAAAAAAAAAAGAACTGCAGCTATCCACTTGCATTGAAGGCATAACCATATATATTTTTGATTGAGCTAAGTTAAGATTTTCTTTGGTCCCAATATATTAATTAAAATAATAACAGCATTTGTGATTACAAAATATAAAAATTAAGAAGGTGATACTAGAAAAGGTCCAGCAGCTCAAAATTCTCTATTATTCATAAGATAGAAACATGGAAATCACCTTTGACTTTTCCTTTTCTGTCATCTCCCCAATTAATTACTGAACCTATCAATTCTTCCTTTTATATTTCTCTTGAATTCAGGCACATTTCTCTCACTCCTAGTTGTATTACTCTACCATAATCCCTTACTTGTTTTACAGTTCATACAACTAACTTCTCTCCCTGATTCCAAATTTTTCACCTTAAATTTCACTTCCCTCACCACAATAGACTAATATTCTTAAAAACATATAAGCAGTCTTCTCCATCCACTTAGGATGTATAAAGCAGGAAAGAATATTACTTCCACAGTAGCAGTCAGAAAAGTTGGATAAGCAACGAGATTATAATTTCATTGCGTCCATCGGAGAACTTAGATCATAAGACAACTAAGTAATTTGAATTTCAAAGGGAAAAAAACCTCGAAAGAGAAATGAGACAATGAGGAGACAACATACAAGAGGCTAGGGAGAAACTGAACAATTTGATAAGATCAAATGTGCATTAGCTTGTCAGTCTAGAATACCCTAGAGCCCAAGACACAAAGGGGGTTTTGCACACCTGTAAGATCTTTTCCTTAGACTTCCACTTGGTGCTCAGAAAAAAGATTAGGGATAGGGGAAAAACCCAGAGAGCCCACACTGTTGATGCAGGCACATCGGAGACGATTAGCCCACAAGAAAGGCATGACTGGTAGCAAGAGATAAAATTCTAGGGGAGGGACAATAGACCTACTGCTCTCTTCCTCCCCTAACTAAGCTGACTTTTCCAATCGTGTTAGACTTCTTTCAATTACTTGCATGTCCTATGTTGTCTCTTATTTTAAGGCTTCTGCAGATGCCATTTCCTCTGTCCAGTAAATTCCTACCCGCTCTTTCTCCTGGATAATTTGTCTGTTAATTCTTTAAATATTCACTTAATTTTTTTTTTTTTTTTTTTTTTTTTTTTTTTTGCGCTACGCGGGCCTCTCACTGCTGTGGCCTCTCCCGCCGCGGAGCACAGGCTCCGGACGCGCAGGCCCAGCGGCCATGGCTCACGAGCCCAGACTCTCCGCGGCATGTGGGATCCTCCCGGACCAGGGCACGAACCCGCGCCCCCTGCATCGGCAGGCGGACTCTCAACCACTGTGCCACCAGGGAAGCCCTATTCACTTCATTTTGATGTAACTTTTCCTTAGTAAGTTTTCATTACCTGATCCCATCATTTCTACCTGAAGATATAATTTTATGCCTTGGATAATTCAGCTATTTGCATGTCTTCTTTTATTGACTGCTTCTTCCAGACTCTAAGCTTTTTGAGAACAGGAAGCACCTCCATCGTGTACAAATTTGTATTCCTAGCACCTAACACAGAAAAACTGCTCAATACAGACTACTGATTGAATAAAAAGCCAGTACAGTTTTTGTGGGAAAATGGCATGCAGATACTTCAATGTAACATACTTTGTGTTCTTGCTGAATCTTATGTCTAGCCATGATGATTTTATTTTCTACAATACTTCTGGACTTTTCAGACTCTTAACACATACTCTGCCAAATAAGTGCATTCTGTAACAAAAATGCACTATTTTTAAAATAAACCACCCAGTAATAACTCCTCTGCAGACTTTAATTGCCAACCTAAATATCATGCAAACATAAAGCCTGGTTATCAACATTGGTACCTTTGCTTCCCTTTCATCCACAATGGTAGCTTAAATTGGAGGATATTAGCTAACAGTCAAGGATACATATTTGATTATATCTGTGACCAGAAACACAAATTGTGGAAGGAATGCAAGGTATTATAAATTGGGAAAAGAAATTAACTACCAACCTGAGGAACTGAAACAGTCAAATTTCATTTACCAAGAGAGTTTTATTATAGTTAGTGAACTATGTTATAAAATAAAATAGATTCTTTCCCTGAGAGCTTCCTCAAAAAGCACAAGTATAGCCCACTCTCACTGCTTTTTAAAGACATAACAGAATCTTGGGATTGGGGCCTGGAAAGGACAGATGTATATATGTTTATACTTTTATTGTGAAATGTAACCCATTTTAAGAGCAGACTGCAAAGTTATATATAAATTTGATGTATTCCAATATTAATTTACTTATTTATATAAGAAAATTCTAGTGAAAAAATTTTGTGTCTTTTTGTACATCTACTGAAAGTTGAATCAATAAAATAAAACTATTTTCCTCCTTCACTGTACTAGTTTAATGATCACTGTTAATCTCTCTACTATATTTCTCTTCCTGTTGCTACTGCAAAACTTGATAAAAAACAGAATATATCTACAATTCTAAGTCCCTTTTGCAGTAACCCTTTGATCATATGATATCCTTATACTGACTACTAAAACCACTATTTAGAGGCTATGTGAGTTCCAGCATCAAATAATCATTTAGAGCATAGTTCTAAGTTAGAAGAATCTTCCTTATCACTCAAATAACCTCTCCCTTCCTACCTTCCTAGTTTCTTCCCAGAAGTCCTACTGATACCAAAATTAAAGAGACTACCGACATCTAAAGTAAAAGCTTAACTTGTTTCACAATAGTAGATCAATCTTCCAACTCATTGAATTCTACACTTGCTAATTATATGTTACTTTTGATATCATTGATTGATTGAATTCTTCAGTATTTCATTTGTAACTAAGTTGATGTAAACTTTGCTATAGCCAAGACTGTTTATGGTAAAAGAGCAGCTGGTTGATACAAAATTGGTCTTTTTAACATGTATTTATAGCCTTCTCACTATTCCTTAAAATTTCTCTTATAATGGGAGCACATATTCTTTTTATTTTATTACTATTTCATTTCACATTTAGATTATAGCTTTGAGATTGCAAAATTCTTGCATTGCCACTTACTGCGATTCAACTTATACTTTAACTGTTGGACAATATTATTTTCTTCAAAACAATGTTTAGTTTCCTATCCCTCAAATTAATTTTAAATAGAGGACAATTTTCAAGACAAAAGACCTTATAGTTTTGTTTTTCTTAAGAGAAACACTTGTGTTTTTTTTTTTAAATGAACCAGAGTGCTAGTCATATTAACTTTAAAAAAACTATTTACATTTCTGAAACTTATGTAAGTTTAGAGAAACTTAGCATTCTAAAATAGTCTATTCCTCAATTTATCTTAAGGTATCTGATAAATGTAAAGTTTAATGTCTTGACGGGATTTTTTCTTTAAAAACAAAAAAGATAAACAGTAATGAAATGATAGTATTAACATTGGTTGAATTAACTAATTTGAAAGGAAAACAATGATAAAATTAGACCAGTTTTATAAAAAATATTCAATTTTTATATAATATTAACAATGTGGTGTTCTTATGACAATGATTTGCTTTTTAATTTGGCTTTGTGCTGTCCTTTATTGTTCTCTGGAACTTGAATACAGGCTTGTCTTTGACAGTTACAAGGAAAATGTCTCAAGACTGCTGTTTTTTTAAAGATGTTTTACAAAATGTTCCTAGTTAAAACAAAAGGACAAACAAAAATGTGGTAGAAATGACAGCTTAATGTTCTATGTATATCACTTTTTCATATCTTCAATGACAGAATGAATCAGTTTATTTACTAATGCAGAGCATTCCTTTCCAAACTTCAAGGTCAAGTATATTTTTGTAAACCAAAAATATGTGTTTTTTGCTGGATCACTTTGAATTAGTAGTAATAAAATCTTTAGGAAAAGAATATGTTTTCTCTTGCTTGTTGAGAAAGTGATCAACTAAAAAGAAAACGTCAATGTAGACAAAATGTTAAGGCTAAATAGGGTAAAAGAAAAGTTGCAAAAGCATCTCTTATTTGTTTTCCACAGAAATCTGCATGATTGAGATTTGTGATATGGAGGCACTTTAATTCCCATAATGGCATTTGTGTACTTTAGGAACCAACACACTTAAAGGCAAAATGAATTGTTTTTTAAAAGAGATATTCTTTGCTTTACTGGCAGGTATAAATAAGAGTGAAGCACTTAGGAGTTTCTGAAATTCTTCTTTAAATAGAGTCCATGATTATCCTTTTCTACCTCCTTGGTGCCTCTCAGAGCTGAATTCCTGGGACTTTTAAATAACTATACTTAAAGGTAATATAAGACTCCTTCTCCAGAGCAAGTATTTATTCCTGGATCCAAGACTTATCTTTCATAGCCAAATGAGTTTCATATAATCTATTCCATTGGTTTCATCATTTTATTAACTCTTTTTTTTTTAACGTCTTCATGGCACAACTTAAGAAATCCTGTTGTACCTTCTCAAGATTGTTCCCCCTTTTGCCTGAATCCTGTTTTCTCTGCTCCATTAAGTTCAAGCAGGATTGGTTCCTTCAGATGCCCTGACTTTCCCCATCAAAGAGAATAAGATTCAACCTGGTGGATCTATTCTGAGATTCAATGCAGATTTCTTAACTTGTCTGCATTATCTGAGGCTCATTTTTGAGAAACTGTTTACTTTTCTCCATTCCAGGGGCCGGAGAGTACATGAGTCTTTAATGGTAGTACAGGACTATAAAACATTTTTAATATATTTCACACTGTTTTCTCTGCATTTTAATGCATTCTAAACATAATAAGTGTTTTTATTTTCTGAGTAGTCTTTTCAATAGCCCTATTGAAGTTAGTATTTTAAATTCCTTGTCAAGGAGAGTACATTTATCAATTTTTTAAAAAGTTTATTCAATATTCATTTAATTTGTTAAGTATCTACTCTATACTAGAAACTACATATTATAGTATTACGTAAACCACACAAATATACAAATGAATAAACATAACCATTATCTGGCATACTGAATAACATTTCCAAATTATTTTTAGAAGTTTCTCTTTAGATTGCAAATTTGGGATTTTTTTCCTTTAAAAAGTCCTAATTCAGAGATAATTAATTTTAATAGTACTCTAATAAACAGTAACCAGCTAGTTTACCTCTTTACATGAAAGTAGTTCTTCAACATTCAGAAAATGCAGTATCTAAAAGTATCAGGACTTCTTAAACACATATAACTGAAAATAGACATATAAAGAAAATGAAATCATATACACTAAAGTCAATTTCTCAAATTTTAAATAATTTTTAGATACCAATGACAGATTAAAAGTTACAGCAAACTCTATTTTTGCCAATAAATTTACATAAACTTCAAATCCTGAACTTAAATTATTTGTTATACATATTTAAATGGGTGAAGTTCTGTGGTGAGAAATTTATCTTTATTACAATAGTAATCACAATAATTTAAAGGATAATAAAGATAAATGATACAATTTATCTCTATTACAATGATACTGTAATATTACAATTACAATAGATAGGGCAATGATTTCAAACCCAAACATGACGTAGTTCCAAGAATAAAGCAGATGGTATCATTAAAACCTGCCTGTTTTAATGGGGTTGTACTGTGTGTTGCAACCAGTACAAACATGTATTCATACTCCAAAGTTTTTTCAAAAATATTTTACTACATTGGATAAAATAGTTATTTTTTTCAATAGTTTATAAGTAGCATTTGTGGCAAACTCCTCACAGGTGACTGTTTAATATCCATTGTTATCCATATTCCTTGATTTTGTTGAGAACAATATATCAAGCTCCAGAAAATGAAAAGAATGTTTTAAGACATTCACGATCCTATTTCCTGATTCTTTGGAATTCCTTGCTGCTGGGGTACCCATGGGACTCAGTTTTAGGCAATGAGACTGAAGTAGAAGCCTGCCAAGTGATTTCTAGGAATGTTTTTACTTTCCTGCTAAATGGTAACAGCTCTGGCACTGACTCTTCTCTCATGCCTGGAGATGTAGCAGCCATCTTGAAGACAAGATGATGATGGAATAGAAAGCCAGAAGGATGAATCCTTAAGCTACTTATCAATGCCAGCAACCAATCAACCTCCCTCTAGTTTTCTTACTATAAGAAATAAATAAATGCCAAATTTGTGAGAGACACTTTAAGTAGTGCTTCTTACTTCTTATAAGCAGATACAAACTAACAATTTTTAGAATATATGAAAGATGCAGTGAACGACTTGATATTACACAAAAACAAATAAGCCCCTAATCATAAAAGATAAAATCAGTGAGAATCTAGTATCACTGAGCTAGACAGAAAACAGACATTATTCCTTCATATAAAAACACAGTGTTTTTATATGAAGGAATAAGAGAACAGATGGTCCAAAATAAAAGTTTGTTCTTCATTGAACCACTGTCTTCTGACATGATTAAATCTATGATTTGCTTTAACTTGGGATATAGCCTTCAAATAAAGTCCAGAGTCCCTTACGTCATTAAATTCTCTGTGATAATGACAATATTGTGTTTATAAAAATAAATCCACCCACTCACTCACCCACCAACAAAAAAAAGATGCTGAAAAGAACAGAGAAGTAAATATAAAGAAAATAAAACCTCCCCAATGCTCTGAACCTTTATCTCATCATATGATATTTTTCCCTTTAACTGTCATGAACTATAAGACTCCACAACTCGGGCTTCCCTGGTGGTGAAGTGGTTAAGAATCCACCTGCCAATGCAGGGGACACAGGTTCAAGCCCTGGTCCGGGAAGATCCCACCTGCCGCAGAGCAACTAAGCCCGTGTGCCACAACTATTGAGCCTGCGCTCTAGAGCCCACACGCCATAACTACTGAAGCCCACACACCTAGAGCCCATGCTCTGCAACAAGAGAAGCCACCACAATGAGAATCCTGCGCACCGCAACGAAGAGTAGCCCCCGCTCGCCGCAACTAGAGAAAGCCTGCGAGCAGAAATGAAGACCCAACACAGCCAAAAATAATAAATGAATTAAATAAATTTATATATTAAAGAAAAGACCCCACAACTCACCTCCAATCCCGATCTCACCCCCACTCCCACCAGTGTCTGTCATTCAAAAGCAATCCCTTTTGTTTTATTTTAAGTACTATTACCTATTAAAAATTATCTTATAAAAATTATCTTACTGTTGTTTCCTCTCTCTTTTACTCACTCATTTTCTCTTTTTTTGGCTTACTGGTTTGTCTCCCCTCCTCACAAATTAAATATAAGCTACATCAGGGCATAGTTGAGATCCTTATGAAAACTTAATCTAAAGACTTAGAAAGGTTCCCAAAATATTTGAGGCAATAAATAAGGGATGAATGAATTAAGAAATAATGGGAGAAATGATAATGATAAATAAACATAGCCCTCACAATATCCAAGAATCTAGTATAGAACAGGCATCAATGAATATTAAATAATTTTAAGAAAATATTCATATACTCTTGCCATCAGAGTACCGCAAACTCATTTGCAGTTCAATGCAGGTTTTCTACAGAATCATTAGAGTTTGTATTATAAACATGCAGCTAATTTATTACGTGAATCACAATACTATTTTATTATTTCTAATCCCCAAATATATAGGAGCAAAGAATCCGTGAAATTGTTGCTCATTGCTCATAGAATAAAGTCTGATTTTGAATTAGTAAAATTACTACACTAATGAAAATAATACAGAGTAACTTCTCCCAACTCTAAACCATCTTCAGACTTGCGCCATCAATTACCAATTTGCACCTAAAGATGAAACAACATTCTAAAACAATGAATAGAAAAGAGACCTCATGCAGTAAGTTTTAAATTAAGAGTCTTGAAGTTTCATTTTCTAATAATTTTCCTATATACAAAAATACAAAAGTGTGATAAAGAAACTCAAACAAGAGAGGCTGCACAATGAAAAATGTCTTTCTCCCACTTCAGAATATGTTCCTACTTGAGCGAGGCAATAGTCATCAACAGAGTTTCATAAATTCTTCTTTCATTTTTTTTCAAACACGTATAAATACATTACCAAAATACACATATAACTTCTTACACATATGGAAGCAGATTTAATGCTTTTCTATTTTTTGTGTGCTTACAACTTATTAATTTGCTTAGCCACATATTCTGGAGCTCTAACTCACTGTGCAGTCTTCCACTGTATGGCTACAGCTCCTATTGATTATCATTTAGGGTGTGTCCAGATTTTGCTATATCAGCAAAGCTACAATGAAGATGTGCCTGCGTCTGTGAGCATCACAAAACAGTTGCCAGAGAAATTTTCATAAATACGGAAAAACTCCCACCACATTTGTTACACCACAGTACATTTTGTCAATAATGTATGAAAAAAACTATTTTCCTACAAACTTTCTAACATTGTATATGATCAAAAATTTTTTATTGATGACAAGCTGAAAAGTGGGAAACGCCATTTCATTACTGCCTTAATTTCCACTACTTAAAATATAAAATAGCTCAGTATGGGGGAATTTGAACACCTTTTGGTCTATTTTAAGCCATTGGTATCTTTTACTCCAAGTTTTGCCAGTCCACATCTGCCTTTCTTTCTTTCTTTTCTTCTTTCCTTCCTTCCTTTTCAGAGATTTGGTGTTTACATTATTATTGATTTATAAGAATTATTTTAGCAAATTAGTCTTTTGTCATAATTAATACAAATTATATTTAATTATTCCCTTTTATTTTTTTATTTAATGTTTTTGCTATGCAGAAGGCTTTACATTTTATGTAATAAAATTTGTCATCTTATACCTCTTGACTTCCAGGTGTTCTATGTTAAATAACGTGGTGAAATACTATCTTGATATGTTTATATTTTCAACTCTCTTTTCTCACTGCCAAGACCTTATTGCTGTTTATCCACAATGCAGATAAATAGGATCTTTCAAGTAGAATAGGAAAAGAAAGAAAGGTTAATGCTTAGGGTTTCTGACCTCCCACCCCCACCATCACAAAAACCCTGAACTCTTCAGCATTAAAAGGGAAGAAGCAAAGGGAAACTAGAGATAGAGTTGTGTCATTATAATAAATTGGAGAGGAAGTGAAGGGACATATAGACACTGCCTGCCCCTAACATGGTCTTAAGGAGACACAGACCTTACAGTCTTCACGAAGTTTAACTTAAAATGGATCACAGGCCTAAATGTAAAATACAGAACTATAAAACTCCTAGAAGACAACATAGGAGACAATTTAAATGACTCTGAGTATGGCGATGCCTTTTTAGATACCACATCAAATACACGCCCTATGAAAGAAGTAACTGATAATCTGAACTTAATTAAAACTACAGACTTCTGCAAAAGACAATATTGAGAGAATTAGAAGAAAAAAACACAGACTGGAAGAAAATATTTGCAGAAGATACATCTGATAAAAGACTGCTATCCAAAATATATAAAAACTCTTAAAACTCAACAATAAGAAATCAAACAACCTAATGAAATAATAGGTCATAGAGCTTAACAGACATCTCATCTAGGAAGATATACAGATGGCAAATAAGCATATGAACAGATGCTCCACACCATATCTCATCAAGGAAATGTAAATTAAAACAACAATGAGATACCACTGCATACCTATTAGAGTGGCCAAAATCCAGAGTACTGGTAACACAAAATGCTGACAAAGGTGTGGAGCAATAAGAACTCTCATTCATTGCTGGTGAGAATGCAAAATGATACAGACATTTGGAAGATAGTTTGGTCATTTCCTATAAAAACTAAACATAATTTTACCACATGATCCAGCAATCATGCTCCTTGCTATTTACCCAAAGGAACTGAAAACGTATGTCCACACAAAAACCTGCACATGGACGTTTGTAGCAGCTTTATTCATAATTGTTAAAATTTGGAAGCAACCAAGATGTCTCTCAGTGGGTGATGGATAAACTGTAGTACATCCAGACAATGGAATAATTTCAGTGCTAAAAAGCAATGAGCTATCAAGCCATGCAAAAACATAGAGGAACCTTAAATGCATAACTGAAATAAGCCAATCTGAAAACACTGCATACTGTATGATTCCAACTATACGACATTCTGGAAAAGGCAAAACTATGGAGACAGTAAACAGATCAGTCGTTGCCAGGGGCTGGGGTTGGGGTGAGGGAGTATGGATAAATAGGCAGAAGCACAGAGGATTTTTAGGGCAATGAAAATACTCTGTATAATATTACAGTGGTGGATATGTGTCATTATACATTTGTCCAAACCCTTAAAATGTACAGCATCAATTGTGAATCCCAATGTAAACTATGGACTTCGGGTGATTATGATGTGCCAATGTAGATTTATTCTTGGTAAAAAAACGTACCAAGCTGGTGAACAATGTTGATATTGTGAGAAGCTATGCAACTGTCGGGGCAGGAGGTACATTGAAAAGATCTGTGCTTTCCTCTCAGTTTTGTTTAGAACATAAAACAGCTGTAAAGAATAAAGTCTTAAAAAAAAACCCAGAAGAGGAAGGCAAAAGGGAAAGTTGGAGAGATGAGGGCATGAGAAACATTCAATCTAGTATTGCTGGCTTTGAAGATAGAGGGTCTATGTGTAAGGATGACCTAAGAGCCAGGAAAAAAGAAGAGACCTCTGGTCAAAGTCAGCAAGGAAACAGACTTACAGACTTCAATCCTACAACTGCAAACAACTTAATCCTCATAATAAGCTAAATGAGTTTAGCAGTGGATTCGTTTTTTTCACAGCCACTTTTTTCACAGACTAGCCAACATTTAAGCTTCATGAGACCCCAAACAGATAATTCAGCTACACCATCCCAAATTGTGACTTATAAAACTGTAAGCAAATAAATGGGTATTGATATCAGCACCAAATTTGTGGTCATTTGTTATTTAGTAGTATAAAACTAACATACAGTTCTTGTATACTAGTATAAAACTAATTTACTCAGTATATGCACATAAATGTACACATACATGATCCTTCCAATATACCGATTTAAGAGTTCCTTGACCTCCTTTCTTTCAATTTATCTTGATCTCCACTTCACCTTAGCCACCCAAACTCATGGTCATACCCTATGCATTGCCATTACTAATATTTTTTTTTATAATTTCAATTTAATAATCCCATTCTTCAAATGTGATCTCCAAGTTTACCAGCTGATTGTCTCTAATACCTTGACTATAACAATCATTTGACTATATCTGGCCAGCAATCTATTGATATCACCATCCTCCTTTTCTGTACTTCTTCTTCCTCTTATATTTACAGCTGGCCCTCAGTACCCACAGGGGATTAGTTCCAGGACCCGCAGACGATACCAAAATGTGCGGATGCTCAAGTTTCATAGTCAACCTTCTGTATCCGAGGTTCTGCATCTGCAGATTCAACCAACTGCAGATAGTGTAATACTGTAGTATGTATTTATTGAAAAAAGTCTGAGTATAAGTGGACCTGTACAGTTCAAACCTGTGCTGCTCCATGGTCAACTGTGCTTTCCTTCTAAAACCTTAAGTTCCTTGAAGAAGCATTATAATCACTTCTTAAAACACATCTTCAACTCAGTTTCTCCTCTTTTGCTTCTCTGTACTCACTTAAATAAGAACCATGAGTTAAATACAACTCTTTACCTGTATGTGCACCCATGCATCTGAGCACAGTTGGAGAAAAACACCACAGCAATGTTGCTTTTAGAATCTGATCACTTGCCTCAAGTGGACCCTCAATGTTACCTCTAATTCCACTGTATTTCTTATTCCAGCCACTCTCACTCTCAAACTCTCCTAGACTAATAGTTTTCTTTTCACTTTTTTAAATTCTAAAGAATTTTTCTAAAATACAATGTCTTACTCAAATGTTTTTGAGACTGCATCTAAAACTTTTCATCACAATTTTAAATATATTTATACCTTATTAATAGGAAAGTAAAATATTAAATAATCTATATGATAATTGAGGAATACTATTACTTGGAATAAATATTTTATGTATTTTTATAAGAGATGTTAAATATCTCATTAAATAAAGCACAAGAACACTGAAAAATATCATATAAAATTTCACCTGTGGATTTTTTCAAATGCATCCCCTCTCCCAAAATTTGGTAGTCTCACAAAACACTTGTGTTAAATGTAAATATTCAGTGCTGCTAAACTATCTTGGTTTGTTGTTGTTGTTTTTGTTGTTCTAAATTCAGAGGATACCATCATAGGCCAAAATATTCTCATTTCTAATAATGTTAAGCTTCATGTCTCTTTTCTCTTCAATCAATCAATACCTTATTTCCTAGCCTCACTCAGCTCCATCATCTAAGTAAGTAGCAATTCCATCTATCTAGTTTTTCAAACCAAAAGCTTAGAGTCATCCTTGCCTTCTTTTTCTCATATTCTACATTAAATTTATCAACATGTCCTTCTGATTCTACCTTTAAAATATATCCAGAATTAGACTATGTACCCTTCCCTCTGCTGCTACAACCCTTATTCAAGACATTATCTCTTGCCTGGACTTTTACAAACCTTCAATATGGTCTCCATTGCTCTGTCTTTGTCCACCACCGTCTACTCTTAACATAGCAGCCAGAGTGAGGCCACTAAAATGTCAGTCAAATCATTTCACTTCTTTGTTCAAGCACCTGCAATAACTTCCCATCTCAGTGAGAATAGAAGCCAAACATTTTTTTATGACTTACTAGGCTCATATGCTCTACAACCCCCCTTCCACCTCTCTTCCCATTCTCACCTTATTTTCTCATCTTCTTCCCTTTCTCATTCTACTCTAAGCCCAAAGTCACATTTACTGCTTCTCAAATATGCCCAGCACAATCTTGCCTTGGGGCTTGGGGCTTTGCATTTGTCTTTTTTTCCACTTGGATTGTCCTTCCTCTCAGATACCCACAAGGTTTAAAATCTCATCTACTACAGATCTTATTCAAATGACACTGCATAACACAACTGTGTTAAATATGGTACTGCACAGGAAAAACACACTCCTGAATGGTTCCCCTTTACTCACTCACAATACTTCACTTCTGACACTTCTGGTCACCAAATGTGTAGAGGTTTTCCCACATCTAGCAGTTCTCTGTGACACTAGCTGGGTGTTGTACGATTTAACTCAATTCTGACACAGTCCCACAAGACTGCCCCTCCCCCACTTTAGATACCAATGACAAGCCCCAGGTTGTCACCTATACTTCTGCCCAACAAACTATAAATTAGGACTCCCAAGATCCCCTCCTTGAGTTTGATCATTTGCCAGAATGGCTTATGGAATTCAGGGAAATACTTATGTTAACCACTTTATTATAAAAGTATATGATAAAGGATACATATGAACATTCCAATAGAAAAGATGCAGAGCATGAATCATGGGAGAAGGGACACAGAGTTTCCATGCTCTCACTAGACACCCCACCCTCAGTACCTTCCTGTGTTCAGCAACCCAGAAGCTCTCCAAATCCTATACTTGGGGGATGTTTATGGAGGATTCATCACACAGGCATATTTGATCAGTGGCTCCATTTCTAGCCCCTCTCAACTTCCTGGAGGATGGAGAGTGGGGCTGAAAGTTCCAAGCTTCTAATCATGGCTTGGTCTTTCTGGTGACCAGTCCCCATTTAGGAGCTATTTAGGAGTTGCCTCATTAGAACAAAAGGGACTCCTGTGACCCCTAAAATCTCAAAGAATTTTGTAACCCTGTCAGGAACTGGGGTCAAAGATCAAATATTAGAACAAAAGATACTCCTAGTACTCTTATCACTTAGGAAACTATACGAGTTTTAGGAGCTCTGCACCAGGAACTGAGGACAGAGACAAATATAAATATGTTCAATTACTTCACAGTAACATATTTTAACATTTGGTAAAACTAGTCTCACTGTCTTTCTCCTTTTATATAATTGTGCATGTTTATTTATGCAGATGAGCTTTAGAATCCTATTGTTACCTTCACAGGTATCACAATGAGTCTCAAGATTAATTGATAAATTAAAAATACAATGATCTTCAATAAAAGAATAAAGTTTTTATTCCCATATATTCAAGTTCCTTTACTGTCCTTTAGTAAAGTTTTACCATTATAATCACATAGGTGTGGTTGATGCCTTGTTCCGTTTATTTCTAGGTATTTTACTTTTCTGGTTCTGTTGAAAAGAGGCTTATTTCTCCTACTGTAGAGTCTGTATTGCATAGTATTGTATGGTCTGGCTAATAATAGTTTATATCTAGGAAAACTTTATTATGTTTGTTTGCTTTGTTTTAGCTCTACAGCCATTACCTTATGGATTTTTAAAATTTTGATTGCAAATTCTGGAGTTTCGAGGTAGAGTTATGTAATCTGCTATTAATAGTATTTTCTGCTGTTTCATATAAAGTTTAAAACTTCTCATTTTCTTTCTCCTAACTTCATTGACTAGTACTTCAAGAACAATGTTAAATAAAGTAGCAGGAATCCACCTGGCTAATTACTGATTACAGTGGGAATGCCTCCTGTGTTTCACAACGAACTTGACTGTGGCTTTGGATGAGTACACAGTTTCATTATGTTAAGGATACATCATTCTTATCTGATTAAGAGACCTATTATTACTGTTAGACATGAATATAAAATTGTATAAAATGGCTTTTCAACATCTATGGCAGAAACACACATTTTTTTCTCCTTGAGCTATTCATATGTTGAATTGTGTAAAGCTCCTAATATGAATCCATCTATACATTTACGGAATGAGTTTAACTGAAGTAAACTATGTACGGCTTGGCTGTATTTTACATCCAATAATAGATCTTAATCTAATAGATAATTTTAGACTCAATTATATTTATTGCTTAATTTTTCTTATTTTAATGGTTTTACAGTTTTTTATTAAATATTTTATTAAATCATTTCTATTTTTGTTTTTTTTTGTCTTTCTTTTCTTGCAGGGAAGAAATATTTATAACCCATTCTTAATACATCTAATGATTAATGCTATAATTTTCAACACATTATATAATATTTTCTAAACTCAACAATTACTACGAAGTTGGTTTCCAGTTATGAACTATTTCCCATGTAAATGTTTATTGAAAGCCCCTGATGAAGATGACTCTTAATAAGGTAGAAACATGACACACTCCCTGGTTTTAGGCAGCCTTCCCCTTAGCTAACGTAGTGCTTATTCAATGGATTCAAGAGCAGAAGGCCAACATTCTTCAGTAATGGAGGCTATGCATGGGCTCAGTAACATGAATTCCCCTGACCAAGTTTGACTTGTTTGCAACCACTGCCGTAAGCCTATTTTGCCAGTCATCATAACATACTATGGGACACCATATTTTAGACACAAGCTGGATATATTGGTGGCATATGGATTATATTTGACCCCTTCCAAGGCAAAAAAAATTAATTCTTTATCCTCATTGGAATATGGACTCATTCAGGATTTGGATTTGCTATTCTTACTCATCAGTCATCTGTACACAACATCATCTCTTGACTCACTGAGTGCTACGGTATCCTGCACAGTATTGCTTCTTTCTTTGACAGTCCATTTACAAAGAAACAGAAAAGTTTATAGGCTGATGAAAATCAGTTACAACAGCAACTATTGACAACATGAGACATATACTCTGAACATACAACTTATATATGGTACTAATGGAACCCCTGAATTCATGAATCAAGACTTCACTCCATCTAATTACTTAAAACTAATACTTCATGCATTAAAAAAAATTTCTCCCTATGCAGACCTAGTGGTTACAGTACACAAGAGAGGAAATTCTCTAAGAAGGGGCAAAACTATATGCATATGACATACAACTGATTAATATTTTTCTTTCCTTTTTCTTCTAATCTAGTAATGTATACCCCAGTATTGCTAGTAGTTAACTTTGCAATTTAATATATGGCTGAAAAATATTGATAGAGGGACAAACTTGAACTAGAAGATAAATGGATATTATTCAGAGATTCTGAACTTGGATATGTTCACAGAAAATGTTCATAATTTGAATTGGTTCCCATTAGGAATGGTTTCAGCATATTTTGGACTGTACAAAGAAAAGTTCCATTATGTTAGATAGGAGCTTTTCTCTTTTTTGAAGTAAAAACATAGGGCAAATATATGTGTGTGTGTGTGTGTGTGTGTGTGTGTGTGTGTGTGTGTGTGTGTGTGTGTGTGTGTTTAAAACATATTTATGTATACATGTGGGGCAAAAGGTTTAAGTGCAACAGAAATTTGTTTTTATGTGTTCACTCAGTATCCAAACAACCTTCCTAATTTATGAAACTCCATCACTGTATACGATTGATGGTAGGCAGGAAGTCAAGAAAGCTAATGGTTTCTCTACCCTCTCCAGGTTTCCAGGATATGGAGATATGAACTAGGATCTTACCTTGAGGAAGTGATGCACAGCCTGATACTAATCATGGTGGCAACAAAAAGTCCACAGTTCAGCAGTGAGAGCACTTTGTTCCTGTAATGGAAGTAAGTGGTAATAAGTGTTCTCTAATGGAGGCTACAACAATAGCATCTTAACAGTTTTTTCTTGCTGCAAAGACTGCTATGGCTCATGCTCATTCTCTACACTGGGTCCCCCAGCACTGACACAGATTCTTTATGCTACCTTATATATTCCAGTCAATTCCATTACTTGTGACCAAGAATGTTGACTATAAAATAGGTATGAAGTGTTGGGGATGTTACATTCATTATGGCTCAGAGCTGAGAGTGAGAGAGAGACAGAGTTGGAGACAGAAAGAGAGATACAGATACAGACAGAGAGAAAGAGAGGGAGAAAGAGGGAGACAAAGAAGGAGAAAAGAGAAGGAGGAGGAGGACAAAAACTACATGATTCTGCTTCTAAATCCAAAGAAACAATCCCCGCAGTGCTAAACACCCACCAGCTAAGAAATAGCAGCATTTCATCAGTACATTTTTAAGACCAAGGAAGAGCAGTATAGGAAAAGTAAACAACACTGATGCATTTCTTTAAACATAATAAAATAACACAATTGAAAATAAACAGTCAGTTATCAAAAAACCTAAATGGGTTAAACCCCTCTATTAAAAATAAATCATTCATTTATTGGGTCAAAAAGAGAGACAGCATTAAAAATTATAAGGACACCAGGGGAACAAAATATTCAAAATAAAGAGATACTCTAAAAATACACAGTGATTTTACTGACTACACTCTTGGGTTTATAACCAATAAAACTTTAATACTTAGAAATTCATATGTTTCCTAAATAATCGCTGGATCAAAATTAAAATAAAATGAGATACAACCATAGACAAAGTAATCAAAAGCAGATTCATACCAAAATCTATGTTTTATAACATAAGCTCCAAGGAAAATCTATAGGTATAAATGCTGTAATTATTGAAAGTGTAAAAAGATGAAAGGAAGAGAGAGAAAGGGAGGGAGGGAGGGAGGGAGGAAGAAAGTGAATTATCTTCATTTAATGTAAAGAAATAAGAAAAAAAATGTACCCTAAAAAAAGACTGAAATGATATTTTTTAAAAAATGACTTGAGAATTTTTTAAAAGAGAAAAATAACAAAAAGGGGTAAATGTTGCTAAAATCTAAGGTTGGGTTTTAAAAAAATGAATAAAATGGACAACTTCTGAACAGATTGATTAATGATAAAAGAGAATGCAAATTGTAAGTTAAAAATAAAATAGTATTATGAGCAAATTCAATGTACAACTGAGAAAAAATAATTTTGAAATACTAAAGGAAATGGCTTATATTTTCTAACAAAATATAATTCATGGAAATGATGTTTTTTTAAAGTAAAAGAAAAAGCCCCAACAGATACATGACCATACATGCTATTGGAGAATACATTCCAGGGGAGCTATCTTTGTGCAATCATGTGTGTGTGGTGACATCAGAATTCCTCAGTGATTTCTCATTATCTCCAGCAGTGGTTACATACTGTGTTCTCATGAGCCATGGCGTCCACAGAAGTGCCTGCATGGTCCTCAATGTTGATGTCATGGTGGATATCACCACACACACATAAAAGCTTGAGGCAGGACAGTATGAAAATAGACAACGATGGAGAGTCAGGGACAAATAGGACAAATGTTTTGAAGGTAGAATTGACAGCACTGGGTGACAGATTGGAAGGTATAATTAAGGGACATGAAGGCTTCTAGAATTGGTTCCAGTTTTAGGTCATGTGCAGCTGGGGGGCATGCAAAATAAGGATAATAGAAAAAAAGAATAGGGTTACAGCAGATTGAGGGAAGGGCCTAAGAAGTGAACAAAGGGACAAAGCCTACTTCTCTAGCGTTCTGTTACTGGAAATTAAAGGATGCTTTTCTGAGCCATTACATAGTGTAGTGAGTAATTGCTATAGTGAAGCAGCTCCCAATACAGACACAAAAACACACATTGAAGAACTGGGATTTATCTATGCTAAATATTCCAAAGCAAAATAGTTTAAAAATTCTAGTTTCTGCTGTGAAAAGCAGCAGTTTACATTTATTAGAACTAAGTTTATCTAAAAGCTACAGAAAACTAAAAATGAGCAATGGTTTAAAATATAGAAATTTATTTATTTCCTATATAACCAGAGCAGTCTTATCCTGGTTTAACAAATCCACAATTGTCCAGGACCACAGCTTCTTCTGTCTTGTATCATTAACCTTGACGGCTTTCAATAGCACTCCAAACTAGCTATTCCATAGTCAGACAATAGGAAGACATGTCTCTTTCCCTTAAGTATACCTTCCAAAAGTTTCTTAAACCAATTCCCCTTAAATCTCATTATATGTCATGGACATTTGATCCTGCTTCTCTAAAAAGGGGCAACCATGCGCCCACCTAAAGTTGGAAGGTGCTATTACCATAGAAGAAATGGATATTGGATTTGGGGGGACAACCATACAGCTAATTGAAATAAATAGTTTGCATTCTAATATGTGGATAAATCATGTTTTGCTTTGTTAGTGAGACAGAAACTCCTCTGTAATGCTATCTTTGCATGGGAGCATTTAGATCTAGATTTCTTGAGTTGACCAATTCACTTTATTCCCCTAACACCTATTACTGGTTTTGAACCTTCATGACTCCCTATTTTATACAGACTGCCACAGAAGCTCATGCTTTGGGGTTTCCTTGGCATCTTTTCATTTTTATCTATTAATAATAGATGTATCAAAGCCTTTCATTGCCTGTTGCGCTTTATTACAAATTTGGGCAAAGAAATTGAATGACACTCACACAGGTTCTAAGAGCATAGGCAGAAAATCTGTAACCAAAGACATGACAACAAAATAAGAGAGGACTTTGAAGAACAAAGGCATAAAGCCAAGAAAGAGAGAAGAATAAATCAAGTGGAAGAGAAAAAAAAAATAAAGGAGTTTTCTCTAAAAGGAAGAAAAACACAAGAAATGACATATTGGAGAAGTCAGAAAACATGAGAATGAGCCCCCAAATCCAAATAATATAATTAAAGTAGAATTTTAATGGCACCAAAGCCTTTCTGATCATAATAGTATTAGTAGTATTATACACTATAAAAATGTAACTCCAGAAATATCTCTAGAGATAATAAGGCTATTTCTAAAAATGCTAAATAGTCTGTCAGTCACTTAGGTTAACTGATTTGTTTTATTGCCCAGACAATTTAGTCAAAACAATTCAAGCAGATTGATCACATACAAAAATTTGAATACTTTCAAATGATACCTTCATTCATCTGGGGGTGAAATAAAGAAATCTGGGTTTGGTTCCCCCAAACTGCCTTTCTTGTAAATACATTTTTATTCTAAGTGCATGAAATTTAAAATGAACATTGCCCCATGTATCCTGGCTTCTTATGGAACTAAGTAAAGGAATGCTGCATTATCATCTACATTTATTTTGGGGCAATAGTGATGTAAGTTTAATTAGATTTTCCTCATGTAAGAATGAGTGAAATACAACACAAGAAGTATTTATTTACAGAGAAATATAATACATCTGAATTTTTTTCAACATAAAACATTTGCAATTCAGGAAGAAGCTCCTTGCATAAACAAAATAATTATAATTCCTTCCTTTGAAAAAGAAAATTATAAATAAGACTAGAAACAACATTTAATTAAAATCAGAGATTTTCTGCAATAAAATTTCCAAGAAAAAGAAAACATATAATTCAGACACACATTTTTAAAAACAGCTACAGAAACAGGCTTCAGCAATGAAGTTTCTTAACTGGAGAATATATATATAAGAAGACCAAAATGAAATAAGAAGCTGACTAGGGGAAGGACAAGAAAAGAGTTGGGATCAACAGACCCTGCTTTCTATTTTGTATAGCATACAATACCTAAATTCAGTATCTCCATACTTAGCTCATATAACTCTATCATTCTTTGATACTGATAAGAACTGTTTTGACCTTTGAGAAGTCTTGCATTTTGTATGTTGACACTGTGAGAAAGAATGTTTACAGAAATGAAGATGCCAGTATTTCCAATACTAAGAGCTAAGCAGCTCCTAAAGTAGCATTTTATAAATACCATGATATTTCATAGCTATAAAAAAAATGGAAAGTCAGAATAATATGTACATGATAGAAGACGATAGAGGGCAGAAAAACAATATATTTTTATGCTAGAAAAGTAGACATAATAAAATGTAAAGTATACATTTTAAAAGCTGAGATTAAGATGAAGATAGAAAGTTTATTTTATGTTGAAATAGGCCATAAGAAATAAAACATCTTAATAGCTGTAACCTTAATTTAAGTGTCAGTTAAAAAAAAAAAAGATGATCTATTTTTCAATAGACATATGTAAGCATTTACTTTGGAGGGTCTCAGGCCCTACCATATTTATTTTGTGGGTCTTTAAAAATATCCTCTTTATTTTGTTCTGGAGTAAGTCCTAAGGACTGATTAATAGTAATAAAACTAAATTATTCTGAACAAAACACATCTGTAAGTGATGGATAATAAAAACTTACATTTCGGGGGGTAATGAAGAATCACAGCTCAATACTTTAAACCAATAAGCCATAATGGGCTTGTATTCACATTTTGATTAATTACTGGAAAAGATAATTTACTAATATTTTCTCATGTCACAAAATTACTCCCTGATGAGGTTTGTGCTATAATAGAGATTACTCAAGAACCTTGACATTCATAGATTTAAAAAACATGTGTAATTTCAGCAATTCCCAAGGGACGCAGTGGTCCATAGCCTGTAGCAATTTAATTTGCTGAGGTATCCATTTGAGTGTGTTAATTGTGAGCAGAAATGGCACTAGAACTAGAAATGTCCTGAGCTAAAATCATAAAAGAGGACCAATTGAAACTTTTCAGAATCACCCAATTTTATCTTGTTTAACCTTATTTAAGTGTTCTAACCTTAAGGGACCAATCTGGCAATGATTTTTGTGACATTACTTTACTTAACCAATTGATCTATGTAGCTGTATCATCTACACCAATGTTTATTTATCCTTTTTTGATTCATGACTTAAGTAAACCATTCCACATATGTGACAAGCAAACTGTATATTTTACATTGTTAATATTTCAGTATCAAGCCATCCTTAATTCAACAAATCCCATAGATGTAATATTACAAATTGTGTATCCTTTAAAAGTTAGGGCTAAAAAACAAATTCACATTTACTTGCATGTTTTACATAAACTACATGTATAAATTAAGTAGTAGAACATTTATCTGTTGTATAATTAAACACCCCATTAAACTAGAAAACCAGTCACTGAGGCCATTCATAAGATTTCACATACTCAGGAGATCAAGCAGCTTCCAAATTCAATAAAATGCAATGACCCTGGAATCAGGCTGCCTGGGTTTGAATTCTGGTTCCTCCACTTACCTCTGTGACTTCAGGCAAGTTACTTAACCTCTCTGTGCCTATTCCTTACAGACTATAACAGTAAGGACCTCATAAGTTTCTGTTGTGAGAATTAAATCAGACAATGCCTAGCAGAGTACTTGGCACATACTAAGGGCTTAGTAAATTTTAACTTTGCTGATGCTGACTCTCTGGCTGGGGGTGGTCTAATTTGAGAGAGTGGATTAATTAGGTTCTTAACAGACTTAACCAATTTCCCAGACAATATCTCAGCACAGTATTAGTTGTTGTTTTTTTTTTCTTTTTCTTAGTTACTATATAATCTCATTCATCCAAATGACAGGCATTTATTTTCCCCTTTCTATAAATGAGGCAAATAAGAAAATTATGTTTTCGAACAGCTGTAGCCGGAAACAGGAGAAAGAAAAAGAAATAGATAGGAAAGCAACAGAGAGACTGAAATAGAAACAGTGATAGATGATAGAACATTAGATAGATAGGCCTATTAGTAGGTAAGTAGGTAGGCAGATAAAATGGATGGATGGAAGGATGGATGGAGAGAGAGAGAGAGAGAGAGAGAGAGAGAGAGAGATGATACATTGATTATATAGTTTATGTTAACATTCCAGTTAAAAGGTGACAACCTTTGTAGGGAAAGGGCTCTGAGAATAAAGAATAAGCTAATTTAATAAAAATAATACTTATATATTTAAAATTTGCCCCAAAACTTAAATGCTTAATGGGGAAACTTGTCCTGTATAGCCAGGAGAACAGAACATACAGCTTACAAGCCTATTTCAGTTTCTAATTTGTACAGTGTTAAAATATGATATTAGTTGCCTGATTATATTGGCTGTGTACATATAAATTTAAATAGCTATGATTCAATAAACTATTCCTTCAACTATAGAAAATGAAATTCAATGTGGGAAATCTCTCTCCACATCCCTCCCTCCCTTCCTCTCTTCCTTCGTTTATTCATTTATTACTTCTGTGTACAACTTCCATCTAGTGTAGCCTATCAGCATCTGAAAAACAGTTTGAAGTCATAGTTATTCAGAACGTAACATTGCTTTAACTATTCATAAGACTCTGGACTTTTTGAGAAGATTACAAATAGTATTATTTTTAACTTTAGAAATAGAATTGATCGGGCTTCTCTGGTGGCGCAGTGGTTGAGTGTCCCGCCTGCCGATGCAGGGGACATGGGTTCATGCCCCAGTCTGGGAAGATCCCACATGCCACGGAGCGGCTGGGCCCGTGAGCCATGGCCGCTGAGCCTGCGCGTCCGGAGCCTGTGCTCCGCAACGGGAGAGGCCACAACAGTGAGAGGCCCACGTACCGGGGGAAAAAAAAAAAAAAAAAAAATAGAATTGATCACAGGGAACTCTACTCAATACTCTGTAATGAGGTATATGGGAAAAGAATCTAAAAAAGAGTGGATATATGTATATGTATAACTGATTCACTTTGTTGTACACCTGAAAATAACACAACACTGTAAATCAGCAATACTCCAATAAAAATTAATTAAAAAAAAGAAAAAAGTAGAATTGAAGATAAATATTCCATAGGAAGCAAAATACTAAAACTATAAAATGTAGCCTTGAATGACTTAGAGTAACTTTTTTATACAAAACAAAAACAAAATATTAACTCCTTCAGAACCTGAAAGATGGTGTAATAAAATATTTGAGGAAGTATTTACTTTCCTAATCCTAAAAGCCCCATTTTCTCCCTTTATAATTTCTTTATAAGTTGGGGATACCCTAATAATAAAATAAAATCTGTTGCTTCAAAGTCTATTTCCAGAACACTCTCTTTTCAGTTCTGTAAACACACTTACCATATTTTATAATTTATCAATGTGCCCTTCAGTCTCCCTCATCATCAGGTTATCCAGTCCTTAAAAGATACTGACTATATCTTATTCATGTTTGTGACTCCCATGCTTGGCCTTGATTTCCTACATAATATGTGTTCAAAATATTTTTAATAAATGAATGAAGAGGATGATTATTAGGGCATATGATATTAGGGCATATTATTAGGGCATATTTCACCAGTATTTGATTATAAAGATACCAGTAATTACAAACAATTATAGAACTTTCTTGAGTAATATCCAGAAGATAAGATGCTTTGACTGACAAGACAAAATATTTAGTATTAGAACTAGCTTATACAAAACGGTTATGCAAAGTAATCAGCTTACTTTCAAGTAATGAAGACAGAAATATTGAACCTGGGCCTACAGTTTTAATGCATATGAAAATGTCAGCCCCACAGAATATATTCTTTGCTAGGACATCTACTAGATTAGGAAACAATTATTTTGCCATCCATTCACATATTTATTTGATAACTTTTTTCCTGAGTGTTAACTAGTGTATCAAATACATATACTGTAGTTCCCAAAATTCTTCTAAAATGGATTTCACAGTCAACAACATGAAATAGGAAATGAACATATTCAAAGAAATAGTTAAAGGGGTTACACATGCACAGGGGATGCAATGAGAACACAATGGGAAGAAACATCAATTTTACCTGTGTGCAAATAAAGGTGTTAGAAAATGTAGCATTTAAATAGTTGTGGCAACTTTTTGAGTACAAACTCCAGGATATGCTGAATGTATGGAGCATCTGTTCCATCAGAGTGACTAAGTTTCAAATAGAAATGACCAAAATTAAAGTGAGTTTTGCCCTCCAAGAAGTATCACAAGAATCTGAAGGCAAAGCCAAAAACCTGCTACCAAAACCCTGGACCTATACACCAAACTCTTGAGCCTCATTTTGTTCTCCATGGACCTATGAAAATATTTCCTATTTCCTAAGCAAGTGTGAGAACACCCCCAGTTATAAAAGCTTAGACTCAGAAACTGATGTGTATAGTGATGAATTTTCCAGAATACTTTATTTGCTAAATATCCAGCAGTGGTGTGATGGAGCCACTTGACTTAAAATTTCAGGAATTTTGTGAGCTTTTGCTAAGTTAAATAAATAAGCAGAGGTATAAATACACAAAATTTTCTAATAATTTCACTATATTTTGCCACCATCTATGCTCTTGAGCTTATTTCTGCTATTGTATGCGTGGGGTAGAAATACTATGTAACATTGTGCTACTTCGTATCTTTTCCCGACCTCATGTTCAGTGACCACATTGCTAGGAAATCAGCCACTGTGGAAGTCTTAACACCATGGAAACTGTCAAATACTATAAATCAGGGATTAATTTATTGTTTTCCTTATGGTCTAGACTTAAAGTGATGAAGAAAATGTTATTTATGCAGATTAAACTTAAAAGTAGGCGTGTTTACATTCACATTGTGAATAGCACAAACATTCAAGGAAATATCCTTCCAGTATTCTAAAACTATCATCTGATTCAGCAAAGAAGTTGCTCAAGTCATTGAAGAACTAATGAAGTTCCAACATATATTTTCATTATTTCACTTTTGTCTTAATTGTCAGTATAAGTAAAAATATCAACCAATATTTATGTTAAAATTATACTCATTTGTCATTTACAACCATAGTTTAGCTACATAGACAAGAGTCCAGCAAAAATCAATGAAAGCATTCTGAAAGAACCAATTTGTTATATAGAATTCACAACAAAGAATATTGTAAGCTTATTATGTACTGTGAGCTATATAACCTTATATCTCTAAAATTTATAATTATGTATATTTATATAAACATATATACAAACATTCTGTCTATATTCTTATCAAAATTCATGAAAGAATAAAGCCCAAAAATGCATGTACATAGGTTTTGTACAGAGTTAGCTGAAGTGATTGGAATTGATTATGATTAAATTAGTTCTATAAACCTTACCCAAGTTCCCAGTTCCAATCTATATCCTGTCCCCCTTTTATTTGTTCACTGTGTACTTCTTTTCTTGTTCCACTTATGACAATTGTTATTAGTTTGAAAAATTTTTGGTTTAATGTCTATCTTCCTATATCTTCAACATAAGCCATTTGGAAGTAGGTCTGTGTCTGTCTTGTTCTCTGCCAGTTACACAGTGTCTATCATACACCTGAAATTGATATAGTGGGAGTATTTATACTATGATTCATTGAAAATTCCCATTAAATACTTGCCTTATAAACAAATAAGTGAATAACTAGAAAAATGAATACTCCTCGATGACCTTATTTTATTGTTATTTGAGCCATGGACACTGATGAGAGCATTCAGAAAAAGTTTGAATTTGTCAATAATGTGCTGTAGAAGAATAAATAAGTCACTTTTTTAGCTGATAACTCTTTCATACCATTAAAACACTCAGAACTTCAAGGGAAAGTTTGCTCCATCTTTCCTCTCCTTACCTCTTCATAAAGCTTTACCTAAATTGGGTAAATGCTAAAAGAAATTTGCAAGGGGGAGGCATTTAGAATACAGAAAATTTAAAACACTATGCAATTTATTTTATTCACCAGTACTTAAAAAAAAGACCAAAAAAAAAAACCCCACAAGAAAAACAAACAAGAGCTTGTCTCCATTCTCTTCTGCCTAAATTCTCCCTTCTGCATATATAAATCAGCAGCTTTGTTAAGAGGGGAAAAAAAGGAAGGGGGGTGAATTTTTACAGTTCTTGCAAGTTTTAGAACAGTTAAAGTGTTGCTTAGAGCTGTCTCCCTGATGACTTTCAGTCATGGGTTTGAGGAACTTCTGGCTTAGACAAAAGCTCAGAAACCAATGAGATTCTGTTTTTTCTTCTTTCTCAAAGCAGCCAATCAATCTATGATGGGCAGTACTGAATGTAGCAATTGCCTTTTTAAATAAGGATTAAAATTCTAAACCACTTATGGTCTTACAAATTGTAGGACATTTAAGAAATGTTTTAAACACTTTAACAAATGCATTTAAACTAGGAGCAAAAAGAAAAAAGAAAAAATGTGTAATAAAAATACCTGAGGAGTAGGTTGTGAAATACTGAAATGATCATGTTTATTTATAGATAAACCTAACAAGCAGATATAATATAGTTTGTTTTTTAAAAACTCTCAAATATATGCCAATTAAATCCTCAATGCACTAACTTTATACTTGAATTGCCTTTGATTAAAAAAATAACAACAATAAAGAGATCTTTAGATAAATGAATACAAACTAATTATGCCAAATTACAGTAATATGATTTTGATATCAGATTTTGAAAGGACCCCTAGGCATTTCATCATGAGACATTTTTATGCTTCTGTAAACTGTTCATTATTTGAAAAACAAAAGAGCACATGGCTTTTTTAAAGTAATTTTTTTAATAAAACTTGCCAAGCACAATCACAGATATCCAAGGGAAAGTCATTATGTCATGAAGCAGTCTTCCAGATATCGAGATATAAGTATTAAGGTAGAGGAGTCCTTAAAAAACTGTAAAGTGAAAGTCACTTAATTTACCAAATTTGTATCTACTTCTTAGACCTTAAGGCTCTTCTTTCCCAGACCCAACACTGTAGGACCACAACATTCTAATTTCTGAATTGATAGAGCTGAAAATAATGAGTGAATTCAAAGCCTCCTGTGTGAGAGCCATCAGAGGGGAAAATTCCTGAACAGTGAAAAATCTTCTAGAAATACACATAACTATAATAAAAATGAGGAAAGGGAGAATTTATCAGTGAGCAGTTTTGAGAGGAAAGGTAGGGTTTCCTTCTGCACAGGCTCCAGGCATCCATGTAAGCCTCCATTAAAAACAAGCAAAAAGTGAAAAATCTTTACTTTGTAATTACATCTCTGTGAGTTCTAAAAGCACTTTTTTTCTTTCCAAAAGCTCCCCATGACAATATCAACTCCCTCTGGAATGACCATTACTCCAATATTATGCCCCTCAAAGTCAAATGTGCTCTCCAAAGCTTTATAAACTCAACTCCCCAAGGAACCACAACTAAATGATCATTGTTGCACCTACTTGTGATTCATGGCTTAAAGCATTTTCAGTTAACAAATTAGCATTGAGAATCAAAATTTTAGTCCATAGACATTAGATGAGATACATAGTAGACAAAGGAATCAAGAACTCACTGAGTGGCAGAACACTATCTACTATGAACTTCTACAGGCTCGATGATTTGACCTATGGCCCTCGACCCAGTGAGACACTTGAAGTAACCATTTATCACGGGATGCTATGAGCATAAAATCTTCCACTTCATAAATATGCAAAAGAGGACATATTGCTAGGGTTAAAATATGCATACAATATGGTTAGGCCTCAAGCATAAGAAGTTAGAGGTGGGAAGGTGGGTGACCCATGAATGAACTCTTCTTGATGTGTTAGTATGTCCCAACCCACAGCTAAAAAAATTTGCTTAAGCTTTTTCAACCTTGGATTTGTAGCTCCACATTTTTTTTTTTTTTGCGGTACGCGGGCCTCTCATTGTTGTGGTCTCTCCCACTGCGAGTCACAGGCTCTGGACGCGCAGGCTCAGCGGCCATGGCTCATGGGCCCAGCCGCTCCACAGCATGTGGGATCTTCCCGGACCAGGGCACGAACCCGTGTCCCCTGCATCGCCAGGCGGACTTGCAACCACTGTGCCACCAGGGAAGCCCTGTAGCTCCATATTTTGAAACAGCTACTGAATGTAAGGATATTAGAATTAATGAGGTTATAAGCAGTCAACACATGGCCTTTGTGAAACAAAAACATGTTTATACTGTGAAAGTAATGGACTATGGTTAAACTAGCCAGACCACCCAATTCATCTCATTAAGAAGCACATTCTGGAATGTAGTCAGGAAGTGTAATTGAAAAGAGAAAATGATGTGTCCCTCCCTCCAGCTACTAATACGACCGGCAATACTGTCTTTTCATGGTTCTCAACATTTTAAGGTGGATAGTTTATGTTTTTAAAATAAATCAGTAGTTTGTTTCTCAGTTTTTGCTGAATTAGCCTTATCTCATATGTACATACACATTAAAAACATAAATGTAAGTAAAGTGTTGTTCTGAAGTAAAAGTTGTTGATTGTTTCACTGTTTTGTGGTGATACATAGGTCTCTAGGGATAGATGTTAATTCTATGAAAAGCTGACCTGGCTAAAATGAAAAATAGCATTAGTAAAATACAGAAGCAAATGTAGTCAACAGCCCACTACAGAAGTATGTTTCACACATCTTTTGATGACTTAGTTCAGTTAAATTCATGACCCATAAAGCACAGAGCAATAAAATCCATTCCTTGTTCTTCTGTTGAATAAAAGTATTGCTAATCACGCTTGAAAAGCCATTGCCTTTGAAAAGACACCGTAATTCCAGTTAGAGAGAAGACTAAATAACTACAGATATTTTTCCATTTTGACAAGCAATTGATGAAAACAGCACTGTGAACCTTCTAAAATTCTTCAAAATAACTTGGGTTTTGGTCATCCATGCTCCTACACTGATCAAATGCCAAACGAAAATGTCCACAAAAATCAACTCATTTACAAAATTCCTCTTTTTACCTATTTTGTTTTCTAAGAATATGGTGACCCATAGATGGAACAGGGAAGATGCTAATTTTGGATGTTAAGATGCTTAATATTTTTCTCTACAAGTTTATGTAAAAGTAACTGAACCTTAAAAAAACTGTTAATCTACACTAAAAAGCACTTTAATGCATTATAGTGAGTCATATAGAGTTTTATTTTTCCTAATTCATCTCCTTCCATACATATTTAAATTCCTGTGTTGATCATGAAAACAACACATAACTGTTTATTATAAATTTGGGGGACTATATTTTTTAAATTAAATTTTCTCAGATAGCTTTATCTTATCTTAAAAAGCTATCACTGGAGTGTGGCCAAAGATTATGAATATAGCAAAATGCTGGGGGGACATTCCTAAGTACATTTAACACTTACTATAAAATTTTGAAAATTCATTTGGGGGAAAATTGGTTTGGGGGCTTTAAATGAAAATGTGAGGGAAAAAAACCCAAAAATTTATTAAATTCTTTCCAGTTTAATGCAATTCCTCCAAAAATTAAAATTTAATATTTAAATGATTGCTAATATTACTCATATTATTCTACAACTGATATTTGGTTTGGCTATTTATATGTATTGGACTATTTTCAATGGAATTTCAAGTATAAGACACAATTAGAAACAGGTTACTGAAAACTCTTCACAAGGACTGAAGGGCAGAGGCCAAGGGAATGTGGGTAGTCACAGATTATTCCCTTAAGCACCTCAAGCCACAATTGTGAAGGTAGTTCCTCTTTTAGGGCTTTTATGGGGAGCTGCTGAGCAAAGAGCACCATTTCTAACTCCAAGCTTGCTTTGATGGTAATAATAATGCAATTTGACATAACGAGCACCAACTATTTGCTAGATGCTGTTCAAAATGTTTATTGACTCAATGACTCTTCAAAGAAACCCTGTGCTAGGTGTTAATATGATATTTATTTTATAAATGAGAAAACAGTTAGAGAGTAGGTTGTTTATTTACCTCAGATCTAGTAAACTGGTTAGTAAAGTGAAGGAGGCAGGGTGGAGTGAAAGGGTCCCAGTTATTGCCTAGGCCATGTAAATTAATAGAACTCTCCTGTCTGAGTTTCTCTGGTAAACTGATAGCCTGGGCTACTAATTTAATTTCCATGAGGAGTGAGAATCATCTTGGGAAAGGACTATACCTGAAGAAGTGGGGACCCAGGTGTGACCAGCCTGAGCTGGGAGCAATGCCTTGGCATAAGGGTGTAAGGGAGAAACAATTCTCATCACCTCAAAATATCTGTCATTCAAACTTATCCCCTGGTCTAGCCCCAAAGAACAATCATGCCTGTGGATAGAGGTTATAGCTGCAGTAAAAACTGACAAAGTTGTCTCACTAGAAACTCTGTAAGGCCCTGAGACACTGCAGGAGAGGACAGTGCAATTAACATATGTGATACAGAAATAATCCAAGGCAGGAAATTTAGTCACTTAACTTTGGAAATAGTGCTTCTCTAAGAATTTTAGGTCTCTGAATTTCCCCAAGTCTAAATTATCTGTGAGTTTCTTATGTCTATTGTATCCTGAGAAAACTGCGAATTGTGGAGTTGCTAAACTTACCCATTAAATCCCCATTTCATTACTATCATCCAAAAAAAACATGGAAACAAATTATGTAAAAATAAAATATACAAAAAAACTATGAGACTGTTCCTTATACGCTCACCAAACAACTAAGTAACTTGATTCCTGAGTGTTTACCCTAGATAAATGAAAACTTATGTTCACACAAAACTTATGTTCTCTTATATGCTCACAGCAGCTCTATTAATAAACATTACAAACTGAAACAACCCACATGTCCTTCAAGGACAAATGGGAGTATATACATTTGTATATGCAGTCAATGGAATATTACTCAGAAATAAAAAAGAATGAAGTACTGGAACACACATAATTTCAATGACTGTCAAAGGTATTATGCTGAGTAAAAGAAAACAATCTCAAAAGGTTACATACTATATAATTCTATTTATCTGACACCCTTCAAACACCACTATTATGGAGAAGAGATCAGTGATTCTCAAGGGTTATGGGGAAGAGGGAGCAACGATAAAGGATAGTATAAGGGAATTCTTTTCATTGATAAAATCATTCTGCATCCTGATTGTGGTGGTAGTTACCCAAATATAAACATGTTAAAATTCATAGAACTGAACACCAAAAGAAAAAGTGTCAAATTTACTAAATGATACCTTTAAAAATGATAAATAAGCAAACAAAAATACCTATTAATGACCTTAGCATATAGGCTGCAGTGTCAATAAAATGATTTACTTTTAGATAAGACTTTTTTAAAAGCTATAAGAGAGGGGGGCAGACACAGAAGCAAGAGGAACTCCAACCCTGCAGCCTGATGAAAGGAGACTTCAAATGCAGTAAGTTAGACAAAATGAGAAGACAAAGAAATATGTTGCAGAAGAAGGGGCAAGATAAAACCCACAAGACCAAATAAATGACGAGGAAATAGGCAAGCTACCCAAAAGAGAAATCAGAATAACAATAGTAAAGATATCCAAAATCTCGGAAATAAAATGGAGAAAATAAATGTTTAACAAGGACCTAGAACTACAGAACAAACAAACAGTGATAAACAACACAATAACTTAAATTAAAAAGACACTAGAAGGAATCAATCTCAGAATAACTATCAGAATATCAATATCAGACAGAAGAATGGATAAGCGAGCTGGAAGATAGAATGGTGGAAATAACTGCCACAGAGCAGAATGAAGAAAAGAGAATGAAAAGAATTGGGGACAGTCTCAGAGACCTCTGGGACAACCGTAAATGCACCAACATTCGAATTATAGGGGTCCCAGAAGAAGAAGAGAAAGAGAAAGGGTCTGAGAAAATATTTGAAGAGATTATAGTCAAAAACTTCCCTAACATGGGAAAGGAAATAGTCAATCAAGTCCAGGAAGCACAGAGAGTCCCACACAGGATAAACCCAAGGAGAAACATGCCAAGACAGATATTCATCAAACTAACCAAAATTAAATACAAAGAAAAAAATATTAAAAGCAGCAAGGGAAAGCAACAAATAACATACAAGGGAATCCCATAAGGTTATCAGCTGATCTCTCAGCAGAAACTCTGGAGGAGAGAAGGAAGTGGCATGATATTTATTTATTTATTTATTTTTATTATTATTATCTTTTTTTTGCGGTATGCGGGCCTCTCGCTGTTGTGGCCTCTCCCGTTGCAGAGCACAGGCTCCAGACGCACAGGCTCAGTGGCCATGGCTGCGCGGCATGTGGGATCTTCCCGGACCAGGGCACGAACCCGTGTCCCTTGCATCGGCAGGCGGACTCTCAACCACTGTGCCACCAGGGAAGCCCTGGCATGATATATTTGAAGTGATGAAAGGGAAAAACCTACAACCAAGAATACTCTATGCAGCAAGGGTCTTATTCAGATCTGACAGGGAAATCCAAAGCTGTACAGACAAGCAAAAACTAAAACAATTCAGCACCACCAGACCAACTTTGCAACAAATGCTAAAAGAACTTCATTAGGCAGGAAACACAAGAGAAGAAAAAACCCTTTAAAAACAAACCCAAAACAATTAAGAAAATGGTAATTGGAACATACATATTGATAATTACCTTAAATGTAAATGGATTAAATGCTCCAACCAAAAGACACTGACTAGCTGAATGGATACAAAAACAAGACCCATATAAATGTTGTCTACAGGAGACCCACTTCGGACCCAGGGACACATACAGAGTGAAAGTGAGGGGATGGAAAAAGATATTCCATGAAAATGGAAATAAAAAGAAAGCTGTAGCAACAATACTCATATCAGATAAAATAGACTTTAAAATAAAGAATGTTACAAGAGACAAGGAAGGACACTACATAATGATCAAGGGATCAATCCAAGAATAAGATATAACAATTGTAAATATTTATGCATCCAACATAGGAGCACCTCTATACATAAGGCAAATGCTAACAGCCAAAAAAGGAGAAATCCAGAGTAACACAATAATGGTGGGGGACTTTAACACTCCACTTACACCAATGTATATATCAATCAGACAAAAATTAATAAGAAAGCACAAGCCTTAAATAACACATTAGACCAGATAGACTTAAGTGATATTTATAGGACATTCCATCTGAAAGTAGCAGAATACACTTTCTTCTCAAGTGCACATGGAACATTCTCCAGGATAGACCACATCTTGGGTCACAAATCAAGCCTCGGTAAATTTAACAATGTTGAAGTTGTATCAAGCATCTTTTCTGACCACAACACTATGAGATTAGAAATCAATTACAGGAAAAGAAACTGTAAAAAGCACAAACACATGGAGGCTAAACAGTGTGCTGCTAATAACCGAGAGATCACCGAAGAAATCAAAGAGAAAATCAAAAAATACCTAAAAAAAATTAACAACAAAAACACAACAACCCAAAACCTATGGGACACAGCAAAAGCAGTTCTAAGAGGGAAGTTTATAGCAATACAATCATATCTCAAGAAACAAGAAACATCTCAAATAAACAACCGAACCTTACACCTAGAGCAACTAGAGAAAGAAGAACAAACAAGACCTAAAATTAGTAGAAGGAAAGAAATCATAAAAGTCAGAGGAAAAAATAAATAAAAAAGAGATGAAAAAAAATAGCAAAGATCAATAAAACTAAAAGCTGGTTCTTTGAGAAGATAAACAAAATTGATAAACCTTTAACCAGATTCATCAAGAAAAAAAGGGAGAGGACTCAAATCAATAAAATTTGAAATGAAAACAGAGACATTACAATGGACACCGCAGAAATACAAAGGATCATAAGAGAATACTACAAGCAACGCTATGCCAATAAAACAGACAACCTGGAAGAAATGGACAAATTCTTAGAAAAGTACAACCTTCCAAGACTGAACCAGAAATAAATAGAAAATATGAACAGACAAATCACAAGTAATGAAATTGAACCTGTGTTTAAAAATCTTCCAGCACACAAAAGTCCAAGACTAGATGGCTTCACAGGCAAATTCTATCAAACAATTAGAGAAGAGCTAACAGCCATACTTCTCAAACTCTTCTAAAAATTATAGAGGGAAGAACACTCCCAAACTCATTCAATGAGGCCACAATCAGCCTGATACCAAAACCAGAGAAAGATATCACAAAAAAAAGAAAATTAGAAGCAAATATCACTGATGAACATAGATGCAAAAATCCTCAACAAAATAGTAGCAAACAGAATCCAACAACACATTAAAAGGACCATGCACCATGATCAATTGGGCTTTATCCCAGGGATGCAAGGATTATTCAACATACACAAATCAATCAACATGATACACCATATTAACAAATTGAAGAATAAAACCATATGATCAACTCAATAGACACAGAAAAAGCTTTCAACAAAATTCAACACCCATTTATGATAAAAACCCTCCAGAAAGTACACATAGAGGGAACTTACTTCAATATAATAAAGGCCATATATGACAAGCCCACAGCAAATATCATTCTCAATGGTGAAAAACTGAAATCATTTCCACTAAGATAAGGAACAAGACAAGGTTGCCCACTCTCACCACTATTATTCAACACAGTTTTGGAAGTTTTAGCCACAGCAATCAGAGAAGAAAAAGAAATAAAAGGAATCCAAATCAGAAACGAAGAAGTAAAGCTGTCACTGTTTGCAGATGACATGATACTATACAGAGAGAAACCTAAAGATGCTACCAGAAAGCTACTAGAGCTAATCAATGAATTTGGTAAAGTAGCAGGATACAAAATTAATGCACAGAAATCTCTGGCATTGCTATACACTAACAACGAAAGATCAGAAAGAGAAATTAAGGAAACAATCCCATTTACCATTGCAACAGAAAGAATAAAATACTTAGGAATAAACCTAAGGAGACAAAAGACCTGTATGCAGAAAACTATAAGACACTTATGAAAGAAATCAAAGACAACACAAACAGATGGAGAGATATACCATGTTCTTGAATTGGAAGATTCAATATTGTGCAAATGACTATACTACCCAAAGCAATCTACAGATTCAATGCAATCCCTATCAAATTACCAGTGGAATTTCTCACAGAACTAGAACAAAAAATTTTACAATTTGTATGGAAACACAAAAATACCTCAAATAGCCAAAGCAATCTTGAGAAACAAAAGTGGAGCTGGAGGAATCAGTCTCCCTGACTTCAGACTATACTAAAAAGCTACATTAATGAAGACAGTATGGTACTGGCACAAAAACAGAAATATAGACCAATGGAACAGGATAGAAAGTCCAGAGATAAACCCACGCACGTATGGTCATCTAATCTATGACAAAGGAGGCCAGAATATACAATGGAGCAAAGACAGCCTGTTCAATAAGTGGTGCTTGGAAAAGTGGACAGCTACATGTAAAAGAATGAAATTAGAACACTCCCTAACACCATACAGAAAAATAAAGTTAAAATGGATTCAACACCTAAACGTAAGGCCGGACACTCTAAAACTCTTAGAAAAAACATAGGCAGAACACTCTTTGACATAAATTGCAGCAAGATCTTTTTGACCCACCTGCTAGAGTAATGAGAATAAAAACAAATGTAACCTAATTAAACTTAGAAGTTTTTGCACAGCAAAAGGAAACCATAAAGAAAAGACTACCTTCAGAATGGGAGAAAATGTTTGCAAATTAACCAACTGACAAAGGATTAATCTCCAAAACTAATTAACAAGCAGCTCATGCAGCTCAATATCAAAAAACAAACAACCTAATCCAAAAATGGGCTGAAGACCTAAACAGACATTTCTCTAAAGAAGACATACAGATGGCCAAGAGGCACATGAAAGGATGCTCAACATCACTGTTAGAGAAATGCAAATCAAAACTACAATGAGGTATCACCTCACACCAATCAGAATGTCCATCATCAAAACGTCTACAAGCAATAAATGCTGGAGAGGGTGTGGAGAAAAGGGAACCCTCATGCATTGTTGGTGGGAATGTAAATTGATACAGCCACTATGGAGAACAGTACGGAGAGTCCTTAAAAAACTAAAAATTGAGCTACCATATGACCCAGCAATCCCACTACTGGGCATATACCCAGAGAAAACCATAATTCAAAAAGACACATGTACCCCAATGTTCATTGCAGCACTATTTACAACAGCCAGGACATGGAAGCAACCTAAATGTCCATCATTAGAAGAATGGAAAGGAACAAAATTGGGTCATTTGTAGAGACTTGGATGGACCAAGAGACTGTCATACAGAGTGAAGTAAGTCAGAAAGAGAAAAACAAAAATCGTATATTAACACATATATGTAGAATCTGAAAAAATTGGTAGAGACGATCTTATTTACAAAGCAGAAATAGAGACACAGACGAAGAAAACAAACTTATGGATGCCAAGAGGGAGGGGAGTGGGATGAACTGGGAGATGGGGATTGACATAGATACACTACTGATACCATGTATAAAATACCTAACCTAATGAGAACCTATAGTATAGCACAGGGAACGCTACTCAGTGCTCTGTAATGATCTAAATGAGAAGGAAATCCAAAAAAGAGGGGATATATGTATACATATAGCTGATTCACTTTGCTGTACAATATAAACTAACAGAATATTTTAAAGCAACTATACTCCAATAAAAAATAAAGCTATAAGAGAATTAGAGAGAAATAATTACAAACTGCACGTCTCAACATCAGTTATCAGCTATGAGTCAATCTCATGTTAAGAACAGAATAGGAAATAGATGTAATTGCTAAGGCTCTCTTAAGAGCAAACACCTTCTGTTTTAGTTCTGCTCTGCAAATAATGTATTGAGCTCCTCCTGTACCGTTCAGTCTTGAGTGGCCCCAGAGATACCAACAAAAGTGGGGGTAGTCACTTAAGCACACCTAGTTTAGTGGAGTTTTCACTAAATGAGTTGCCTCAGTTGGGTTACCGAGACAACACACAGTTCAGCAGATCTAATACTTAGAACTTTTCTATGAAGATTTTGTATTCTTTGGCAGAATATCCTGTTCTGAGGCATATAGGACTCATCCGGCATTTTCCCCCTTCTCTTGCAAGGTAGTTATCTGTTTATTTGCCTCTGCCCTATAAAACTCTGAACAGCTTCAAAGCCAAACACTGTACCCAGCATAGAACTTCGTGTTTGGCCCGGCTCTACGCACTTCACACAGAAGGTGTTCACATAGAAGAGTAACTACAGAATTTAAAGAGGGTGGGGAAGAGAGCTTTATTTTAGGATTTCTTTCTTCCATTGAAAGCAGGCATTCTGTTTTTTATTCCATTAACTCACCTTTCCCACATTCTAGAAGTCACATTAGAAAACTCATAAATTGTAAACACAAGATTGACTTGTTGATAACCATAGGAAACTTACTTTGATGAATTTCATAACTTCTCAAAATTACTTTGGAAACTTTCATGTAATTCTATCTGGACAAGTACAGAGTAGGATGGAGTTCCTATTAGAAGAATTTCAGACAGGACCTCTAAGTCTTTTGTGTGCGTTTGTTTTTATCTCCTGAAATCCATTCTTACCCTTAGCCTTCTATTTTGTGGCAGAGAACATGGTTTAGCTTACCTATTCTCTCTCTTTCTTCATCTTATTCTTTACCTTCAGTGTCCCTGGTAGAAAATTTGAGTCATTCTCTAATTCACACAAAAGGGCTTAAAAGGGCTTTTTTACTCAGAGATTATGCTATAGTCAAGTACTCCTGAATCTCTTCTTAATTGAAGCCTAAATGATCTGTTTGGATTGACAAACAGAATCCTTTCCTCCAGTAGCACATTTTTTTCCCATCTGGGCGCTATTTGCTAAAGCAATTCTCTCAGTCATGTAGCGGTAGCTGTGGCCTTCTCACTTGCTTTACCAAGTCTGCAGAAAAGGCAATGAAAGAGAAGGCAGCAGGAGCCTCGAATTCTTTCTCTCTTGGGCAGAGGGGTAGGACTGTCACCTATGCTGGGTGCACTTTCAGAACAGGCTAGAAGGAGAAGAAAAACTAACAAGAGTCCAAAATCATTCATTTCACAGTTACTCAGTGTGTCCTGTTTTACATTAAGGTCAATGATAGTGGTGTTTATGCAGCTCTTTTTTTCTCAGTAATTTGGCCACAAGTTTCTATTTAATTTTCTGTGGAGACTAAAAGTATGCACTAATGTGATTTTTAACTGAAACAGAGCTCCTGGGCTAGGGAATCACCCTTTAAGTAAGGGTGTACTTGTTTTTTCTACCATCCCAACCCCCCAAGAATTTAAGATGGCATCCTTCAGGCCAGAGAAGCTTGCCTTCCCGTGGTTGCATTAATTCATGTCCTTCATTTGGGCATTTTCATGAAGAAATCCACCAGCCAACCCCATGTATCCCTGGCACTGACACCTCAGTGGAGTGTAAATTGGTAACTACTCACCCATGAGTAAAAGTGGATTGATGAATCACATAAGAGGATGACAGATGGGCTAACAGGCCAGGCAGGCAGTGCTTATAACTGGCTTTGAACTTGAGTGGCTGAAAAATATGCTTCCGTCTTTTGCCCTACCTTGCTTCAAAGTTTTAATTCATTGCTCTTTATCTCTAGCAAGATAAAAGTGAGTTCACCACCTCATAGACAGTAATTTAATACAAAAGACTGTCCAGATCACAAAAGGTTTGGAAACAAACATCAGCCGGACCCTGTCATCCCCCCGCCCTCTCCCTGGGTCTCAAGGATCTTTGTCGTGAAAGCAGCTGATTAATGCATGAGAGTCATTTGCCATGGATGAGATGTCCTTACTCTGCCACTTGCTGCTGGAGCTGCTGGCTCTGGCTGTGCATTAGAGAGAGCTTTCAGTTTTCCATCTCAGGGTCTTGCTATTTGAGTTGTTTGCAAACAAAGCCTCTGCTTTCAGAGGTGTTTCTCTCAGCTGCAGGTACTAACTGACATACTTCATTAGTTCACAAGAGCCAAACAGCTGCAAATAAAGATTTTTGTTTTTTTTTCCAAAAAGCAAGGAGGAGGTGATGAGCATTCCTTATCAGTTACTTCATTATTGTTTGAGATTCATTTCACACAGCTTTATCCTATTCTAATCATATTGGCCATGTTTTTCATTTTTTGTATTCTGAGGCTTTGACATCTTGGGGCCTTGCCGACCCAGGAGAGACTGTCCCTCCAGGGTTAGCCAATTCCTAGATAGTAAACAACTCACTTGTGAGCATACCTTTGTTATTCAAACTAGTCAATCTAGAGCCCTGTACCCTAAGCTCCTTCCTTTATTAGGGTCTCTCACTCCAGGCCATTATCCACCTGCTCTAATCATACCAGAGTTAGGAACCAGACAAGCAGCTCCTATGCTCCAGGGTCTGCTGAAATTATTCAAACTAGTCATTCCTAAACCTGCTTACCTTGCTTTGCTGTTTCCTTCTAAGGAAACTACAATAAGCCTCCTGCCCACAATCTCCCTCACTCCCTCCACCTCCTGACCCATCTTGACACCTGCCTGTGTGGTTCCCTTATGTGGCTGCTGTGATTCCTGTTTCTAGGGAACTACCCAAGTATAATAAGCTTCTTGCTTCATAATACTCATTTCCAGGTCTGAGTATCTTACCATACCTGATGAAAGCAAATACCCTTAAAAGACTGATTTAAACCTTGTATTTGTTTCTTTTCCTTTTCTTATTCTCAAAAGGTGATTGTCAATCAAAACTTTTTCTAAGCATGAGCATCATTAAGTCAACCATTTAGCTGAACTAATTTAACTTAGCAAGACCTCTACTTTAGTGAGATTCTTTGGCTTTGGTGAAAAAAACCACCATATTCAGAACTGTACTCCTGTTTTAAATGCATCTCTGCTCTTTCATTAACTTTTATTACTTAACCACTGATACTTCAGTTTCCTAATCTATGAAATCTAATCACTCATTCTATCATTCAGCACATATGAAGTGAAATGCATACTATATGTCAGAAAATGTGTTAAGTTACAAAGATAAATATATGTATACCCTTTAGGGATCTCAAAGACCTGAAGAGGGAGGACCTCACTATAAGGGGAGGGAATTTAAATAAATCTGCATCACTTAAACAGTGGAGAAGAGCAGCAGATGGTTATTCAAGAGGGCTACAAAGATATCAAAACTTGAACCATCATGGAATTTACTTAAGGTAGTGAAGATTCCACAGTGCCTGGAATAGCTGTCCCTGGATGCTGTAAAGGTAGATTGTGATCAAACAATAAAGATTCTTAAATGACAAACAAAAGGAATTTAGACTTTATCCTGCAATAGTAAGGGGTTAAAGCAGGAGAATGTTATAATACTCTAGATTTCTACTTTAGAATGATAACCTTGTTAGCAATGTGAAGGACTGATTGAAGGAGAAATAGACCAAAAGTAGTAATATTGGTTGGTAGGATATCACTAGTTTCCAAATGGGAGATAATGAATGTTCATCTCAGACAGGGGCAGTAAGAGAAAAGAATAGTTTCAAATGATAATTAGAAGATTGAATCTAAAAAGAACAAGGGTGATTTAATATGGGAAGAAGAGGAAAATCTAGAAGGTTTCCAATTGCTCTTACATAGATAACGAGCCATACCATTAATGACGCAGAGAACAAAGAAAAATGTACAACTCTACAAATTCCGTATTTTCATGCCAAACAAATTATACTAACTAAAAGACAAAAACAAATTTCAAATATGTTGAAATTTGTGATACAGGTCCAAAAACTGTTAGAAGGAAATAGAAAAAGAATTAAGTTTAGAAAACATAGTTATGTATTGCATTTTCAATTTTATGCAAAAATTATTATAATTGCTCTTCAAAAATCAATTGTAACAAAGGATAAAACATATTCATTAATCACTTTGAAGTATTTTTAGATCAGACCCATTTTTAAAGCCAGATCTTTAGATTAGTCTATGTTAAATTTTTACTTACTAAAGTTTCAATAAAAATTATTGAGTCACACTCCGTCCACATTATTTCACTAACACCTCCCATTATTCAACTACACTTTTAGAAAGTAAGATTCAAAGGCAGGTTTGACTCTCATATCAACAATTAGAATAGTTTTGGGACTTCCCTAGTGGCCCAGGGGTTAAGAATCAGCCTGACAATGCAGGGGACACGGGTTCAAGCCCTAGTCCGGGAAGATCCCACATGCCACGGAGCAACAACTAATGAGCCTGTGCTCTAGAGCCCAAGAGCCACAACTACTGAGACTGTGTGCCACAACTACTGAAGCCCACGCACCTAGAGTCCATGCTCCGCAACAAAAGAAGCCACTGCAATGAGAAGCCTGTGCACCATAACGAAGACCCAACACAGCCAAAAATAAATAAAATAAATTTAAAAAAAAGAAGTTTTGAGTCCCTAAATGTTATTATAAAGAATTCTAATCCACTGACTTTAATATATTTGAATGCCTTTTTTGTGCCAAAATTTAGGGTAAATTGCAGATACATATGTGAATAGATTTCACATAGCATATCTGTAAAATAAAATGAACAAAATGCAGTGCTTAAAATTTGTTATGTGTAATGTTTTACCCCAAGAAGCTCTAAAAAGATCAAAGCTATAACCTCAGTACTGCAGATGATATCATAACTATTATAGTACATCATTAAATATCGGAAACAATTTGTTTTAATATTACTATAGAGACTTTATAGATAATGAGCACCAATTGCTTGTACTATGGTCAGAGCATATTTTTACAGAGCATAATCTTATGAGAAAAATAAATTATTCAGGAAACAAAATCCCAATGAAGAGAAATGACCTATAATGTGAATGTCAGTGCCTGTTTGGCAGGAGCCATTGGATCAATGTCAGAGAACGATTACACACAGCACAGCTCCAAACTCTGGAAGCCTGGAAACAATGGCAAATGTATCTCAATAATACCAAGATTTAATATCAAGAAAAATACATAGATATGTAGTATCACATACAAGGTATAAATTTTGGATAGGTCCACCCATTAACATCTTTGGAAAGAAAAATGGACACATAGTTTTATTAAAAAATGAGTACACAGCTATCAAATATATCAGTCCAGGTTTAGATAATGTTTGGAATGTGGGGAATTTTTGTTTCTTTGTTGAACTTTCTCGATCATTTGTTAAGTTATGCAATTGCTTATATGATTTCAATTTAAGATGGCAGGGGTTGTTAAAAAAAAGAAAGATCATCAATAAAGTAAAATCCTGTGTTAAAGAAATCCTTCACATTACATTAGATAAGACTGATAAAATTTTAAAGAAAAAATTATGAAAGAAAAACCAGTTTTTCAAGAAAGCCCTAATATGACATTTCCATGTAAGACTCTCTCTTTCATAAACAAATTTACCAAATGGAAAATAAAATGATTGTAAAATATTACGCATTGGATGATTTCTATATTAAACATATATGGATGTGTGTATATGTATCCAAATATAAAGTAACTTTAAAAATAATAAAATTCTTAAAATAATGACTAACACATTTATGAGATTTTAAAGATTGTGACATATCAATTTTTTGATAATCAAAACTCAAAAATGATTTGGTGAAGTTTAAGATTTCCTACAGTTTTTGTTTGTATGTTTGTTATTTTCAAAATATCACCTTGAGCAAGTAGAGTTATTTTGATTAATTTTTCTTCTGTGCAGTTATGCTAAAAATTTGATATACATTTGTCTTTGCTTGTATTCAAGCTCAGTTTTAATTTCTCCATCTTTGTTATTTGTAGTTATCTTTCTGTTTTATAAATTATTTATATAAGGTCAAAACTATGTAAGAACTTATACTCACAGAAGCATTGTTTTTCCTGTTTCTTTTCCCTATCCCACTTTCTCCTGTAAGTAACTAATTCATTAGTTTCTGGTTTATTTTTCCATTGCTTCGTTATTACTTTTTGTGAATATAAGCAGATAATGATATACATTTTTTCCCCTTTTTTACACAAATTTTAGTATACTCCATATAATCTTTGTACCTATATTTTTTCATGTACAATGCACCCTAGGATCATTGAGAACTAGACTTTCTCCTCATTCTTTTTTACAGCTGCATAGTGCTCCATTAGTGGGATGTGGCATAGTTTACTTAAGCAATCTTATTAATGGATGGAAATACTTAATCAAAAATTAAGTAGCCAAAAGTCCAAACCTCTTTACATTTCAATTTATAAAAGCTTCACACAGTGTATTCCAAGTAGAATTTTTTTCTAATGAATTGTTTTTAATGCATATTTTATGCTATTTTTAATCAAAAATATTTTTTAAACTTAAGAACACCAAAAAACAATTTTTAAAAATAACATAAAGTTGGAGAAATTGTACCACCCAATTTTAAAACTTATGAAGTCACAGTAATCAAGACAGTGTGGTATTGGTAAGAGAGAAGACAAATAAATCAATGGAAGAATACAGAGGGTCTAGACATAAACCCACATATAGATGAGCATGTAAGTTTTAAAAAGGTTATTAAAACAATTCAATAGGGCTTCCCTGGTGGTGCAATGGTTAAGACGCCTGCCAATGCAGGGGACACAGGTTCGAGCCCTGGTCTGGGAAGATCCCGCATGTCATGGAGCAACTAATCCCATGCGCCACAACTACTAAGCCTGTGCTCTAAAGCCTGCAAGCCACAACTACTGAAGCCTGCACACACAGAGCCCGTGCTCCGCAACAAGAGAAGCCACCACAATGAGAAGCCCGTGGGCAGCAACGAAGACCCAATGCAGTCCAAAATAGATAAATTAATTTAAAAAAGAGTTATTTATTAAAAAAAAATTCAATAAAGAAACAATTCAATGAAAGGCGGAGGAACAATTGGACATTTGTATGTAAAAATGAACCTTAATTTACACTTCAAATACAAAAATCATACATAAACCATATGCAAAAACTAGCACAAATGTAACACGTAAAATTCTGAAGTTTTAGAAGAAAACATAAAAGAAAATCTTTATGTCTTGGCATTAGGCATGCAGGGGACACGGGTTCGTGCCCCGGTCCGGGAAGATCCCACATGCCGCGGAGCGGCTGGGCCCGTGAGCCATGGCCGCTGAGCCTGCGCTCCGCAACGGGAGAGGCCGCAACAGTGAGAGGTCAATGTACCGCAAAAAAAAAAAAAAAAAGAGAGAGAAAAAAAGAATTATCTGGGCTTCCCTGGTGGCGCAGTGGTTGAGAATCTGCCTGATAATGCAGGGGACACGGGTTCGAGCCCTGGTCTGGGAGGATCCCACATGCCGCACGGAGCAACTAGGCCCGTGGGCCACAACTACAGAGCCTGCGCGTCTGGAGCCTGTGCTCTGCAACAAGAGAGGCTGCGATAGTGAGAGGCCCACGCACCGCGATGAAGAGTGGCCCCTGCTTGCCACAACTAGACAAAGCCCTCGCACAGAAACGAAGACCCAACACAACAAAAAATAAATTAATAAACTCCTACCCCCAACATCAAAAAAAAAAATTACTGATAAATGCAACAATTTGGATTAACACCAAAGAAATGCATTATGCTAACTTAATAAAATATGCCAGTCTCAAAAGGTTACATTTGGTATGATTATGTTCCTATAACACTCTTAAAAAGATAAAACTATAATGATGAAATGCAGATTAGTGACTGTCAGAGATGAAGAGTGGGAGGAGGGAGTGACGACAAAGAGGTAGCACAAGAAATCTCCTTGGAATGATGTAACTGTTCAGTCCCTAATTATAGTGGTAGTTATGTGAATCTATTCATATGTTAAATTCATAGAACTGCATATTTAAGGAGTCAATTTTACTAAATAATATCAAAATTAAATTAAAATCTGAACAAAATGATAAAGAAAACATGGTCCCTGTAACTTCCCTAAACAAAAATTCAAAGGTCTCTGCTCTGCCCTATCCTTCAAGTGGAAAAGGTCTGAACGAGTACAGTGGAAGAAGGCTAAGTGCATTTTTATACTTATGTGTTTTTGTGTATTATTTTTCAGAAAATAATTAACACTTCATTCCCTCAAGCTGAGCATTTACAATTTTATTTTGGTTACTATTTCCACAATTCTCATCTTTACACTATGAATTCAAATAATGCCTACAAAAATAGTCCCAGAAGGTAAAGTTATTTTTATATGTAAACAGGAAGAGATACACCCTGCTTATCATTTATACAACGTGTTAAGTGATAGCACTGGATTTCAGCTCATAGGAGCTTTTAGAATTGTGGTGTTGAAGCAGTTACTTTACATGCAAATGTTTTTCAAAGATCAATCTTCTTTCTGTTTCACAGATTATAAACTGTCGTATTTCACTGTTTGAATATGTCATATGTTAAAGTATTCCCTGTCGTGCTTTTATTGTCACAAACAGTAAATTATTCAAAGCTCAGAGGAATGGAACTAACAGCATGTTTATGGAGTTTCATCAAAACAGGGAGAATACAAATTAGTTAATTCATCAGTTTCCTTTGTCTGTGTAATTGACTCTGCTTTTGAAACTACAACCATAGATTTTGAAAAGGCTAAATACACTGGTTCGGGAAAGGTGTGATACAAGATTGGCTTATTTTATTTTGTTCTAAATGGTGATTCTGACAGGTTGGACAACACAATTTTGTCCCTAAGACTTTGATTTTAATAAAAAGCTAAGCTACTTTGTTTTGTGTTTTAGTTACTACCAGTTAGTGTAAAAAAGAATAATTTTAGTATTTTATTCTCTGTATCATTTATTCTCTCATATCTGCCTAGCAAATGAAAGGATAGTCTGATGAAAAGTAATTGTCCTTGATTCTGTCAGTAGCTAGTTCATAGAACTCCAGCCATTGCATCATATTTTCTTCATTGAGGTTTTAGTTAACTGTTCAGAGATGGAGATTTTTCTTTTTATTTGGTGTATATGGAGACAAATAATTTTAAAATAATGAAGTATAACAGTATCTGTGCCAATCAGGTTGCTTTTTAAAAATCTAAAGAAAACTACAACAAAAAATAAAATATTCCTTGACACAAATCATGTTCCCCTGTAAGAAACTCCGGCTGTACCTTTGCTTCAATACCATTGAATATTCTAAGACAGGGAATCTTAAAATTTACCTAATCCAATTCAAAGCTAAGCTTCATAGGACTAAACTTATAGCTGTTTTGTTCAACAGTTTATTATAACTATCTAATAATTATATATTGCACAAATGAATTAACCACCTCATTTTACAAAACGAAGAAAGCCTAGTCCTGATAAAATGGAGAGAACTAAACCAGGCTGCAGTATTGATAGACTGGGTTTCTAACAATGGTCACAACAATATTTCCTACCCCATATGCTCATTTGCAATGTGATCTTGCTAGTCCTCCATCAAGGGATGGAGTTCCTCTCCCTTTGGACCTAGACTGACCTTGTGTCTTGTTTTGACTAATAGAAAGCAGCCAAAATGATGCTATTCAACTTGTGAGTCTGGGCCTAAAAAGACCTGCAGTTTTGCCTCTGCTACTCAGAAGACTTGCTCCTGGTACCTTCCTAGGTAAAGAAGCCCAGGCAGGCTACGTGGAAAGAGCCATATGGAAAGTAAGAGACAGGCTCAGCCTCCAAACCATCCTTGTCAAGGCACCAGGTGGGTGAAGCCATATTGGATATTCAGGCTCAGCTTCCATCTCACTATAACCACTTGAGAACTGATGACACATGGAACAGAAAAACAGTGACCCAAGTTTTACCTGAATGTTAACAAAGAAAATGGTGGATGCTTTAAACATTAAATTTTGAAACACTTTGGTAGATAGTAATAGAAAACTAAAATGTAGGTCATATATCTAGTTTTGGTGGAACTCTCATAGAAACCAAGTCTTTTTCCCCTCTCTCCAAATCCAAAGCCTAATATTCTCACTTTTACTTTTTGTTGAACAAAACTTAAAACTCTATTCTTAATTTTAAAATAATGGATAGAACGCAATACAGGCAGTTACTTTATTGCCAGAGTTAGTCTCAATTTTATGTGATTTATTAAGAAGAAACACAAATAATACTCTTAAAACACCTAACAAGATGTGATATTTGGATAATTAGCACCTGTACAAATAACAAAGAAGATCCTAAAACCAGAATCAAAATGTGGCACAAGGAATTTCAAATACTTTTAAGATGAATTCATTTATATTTTCCTGTACATAAGATGAAAATAGGAAAAGTGGTTGAAGCATTGCCTCTGGATAAAGAAAGAGGGCTGCCAATTCCCATAAATTTAAAATAAGTAGAAATCCAAACAACTATGCTGAACAAATTTTCTACAGCTCAGCACACTTTTTGTAGCAGAAAATCAGTCTATGAGTTTTAGAAATTCAGTCTCTTCAAATGGCAAGTGAATATATTATTAGTGTTTTGAAGTTATAAAGTTTGAATACCAAGTTATAAAAGTTGAATGTAAAATATGAAGAAATGAAATTAAGGACAAAAAATGTACATATTCAGTTGTAAATATGATCCAGTGTTTTCAGATACCACAGAATACAAATCTATGAGTATTTATTAACCAGAATGTTATGAGATTAAAACATATTTATAAGTATTTATTAACCAGAGTGTTATGTTCAGTGGTAAAAACTCTAAGGCAAAGGAAGGGAGGAAGGAAGGCAGGGAGGGAAGCAGGGAAGGAGGAGAAGAAAGAGAAAGAGGGAGGGAGGTAAAAGAGAGGGAGAAGAAGAGGAGTGCCATATTATTCCACTGAGGATACTATAATAGAAGTAGAAAGAGAAACGTGATAAGGAACCAATATGAGAATACTGATTCCCATAACTACAGTCTTATATGCACAATCTATAAACCGTTTTTTTGTTGTTGTTTTTTATTTTTGTGTGGTACGCGGGCCTCTCACTGCTGTGGCCTCTCCCGTTGCGGAGCACAGGCTCCAGACGCGCTGGCCCAGCGGCCATGGCTCACGGGCCCAGCCGCTCCGCGGCATGTGGGATCCTCCCGGATCGGGGCACGAACCCGTGTCCCCTGCATCGGCAGACGGACTCAACCACTGCGCCACCAGGGAAGCCCTATAAAACGTCTTTTTACTCCCTCTCCCACTCTCCTTCTCAAGTCCACATAGGCTCCCTCTGATTTTATACCACACATTCAACCCTCAACCCACAGAAGTTAGGACTCCCACAGTAATGCCCACTGGTGAATGCAAATGAATTCTATTTCTTACATTACACGAGCTCTTTGAAACATGTGAAGGTGTTTTGGCACACTGTCTCAATTTCCTCTTCATTACTACAACATATCCCTCACAGATAATGGGGAACACTGTACCATCTTTTGGTTCCTCTCTTCCCTTACTTGCTGTATACAATCGGTGACAAAATCTTGTCTATTTTACCTGAAAAAATACTTTTATCCTTCTCTCTCTTCCCACTACCAATCATAAGGCCCTCCTTAGTTGGACTACTGAAACAGATCCTTAACTTTATGCCCTGCCTTTTATTTCTTCTATCCTCCAACCATTTTCCACCATTCCACAAGGGTAATAGTTTGAATATACAAATGTGATCCTGGTACCTTACTGATTAAATCCTTCAAGAATGTCCCTTCAATTTCAAGATAAACCTCAAACCCCACTGCAAGTCATCAAGGCCCTCTTCTACCTTATTAGTCTCATCTTGTGCTTTCCCTATTCCTAACCTCATGATTCAACCATACCACAGCACCTGAAGCTTCCTGATATGTCTTTTCTGCTCTTTAATATATGCTACTTCTCTCTAGAAATATATAATTTATTAGTCTATTAGACACTCCATCCCTCACAAACCTATAAACATTCCTCCTTTCTATAAAGTGTTCACTGAATGTCACCACCTCAACTGCCATGTACAGCCGCAATGGATGAGTTGCTATTTTCCCCCATTGTGGTACCTCTATATCATATAAATATCCCAAAATTTGTTTCAATATTTGGCTTCCCCATTAGACTCTGAACTCCTGAAGAACATGGACCATGTTCACTTCTGATCTCCAGTACCTGACAAGTCCTTTTGCACATACTAGGGACACGATTACTTGAAAACTGAATGAATGAAAAAATGCACAAAGCAGTCATTAGTAGATCTTTAGGCAGTTTCTTAGTATAATTTTGTCTGTAAAAATGGAAGATGATGTATAAATCCCTAAAAGCTCAATTTTATGAACTATGAAACCAGAGAAGAAAAAGACAATGCACAAAATATAAAGATGGGGGATCGAGAATATCAGCGCTATAAAAATTTTTCCAGTAGAAGCTGGAAGACTTATGTAAAAACAAGTATTTAAGCTTAGTCTTGAGGGCTATCTTAAATATAGAGAGTTGAGAGAAGAGCAGAGTGACCTCATTTCCTGTGAGAACAAAAACTGAAATCATTAAAGTCAAAGGCAGCATAATGTTTGTTAGAGACATTACAGAGGTGTTTAGTCTGGACCAATGGTTGGGCATTTGTGAGGAGTTGTGAGACATGAAATTGAAGGAGACAACTGTGGCTATTATAAGATTTTAAATCATTCTTTACAAGGTACCAATTATCATCATCAGGATATTTAAAAATAATTTGCTACAAAATTGGAGTAATTAAAAGAAATAACCCGGGGCTTCCCTGGTGGCGCAGCGGTTGAGAGTCTGCCTGCCGATGCAGGGGACACAGGTTCGTGCCCTGGTCCGGGAAGATCCCACATGCCGCGGAGCGGCTGGTCCCGTGAGCCATGGCCGCTGAGCCTGCACGTCCGGGGCCTGTGCTCCCCAATGGGAGAGGCCACAACAGTGAGAGGCCCGCGTACTGCAAAACAAACAAACAAACAAACAAGAAGTTATCATTGAGACTATTTTGTAAGGTAATGAAGATTGACTTGTATTTAAATCCTATTTCTGCCCCATACTTGCTAAGTGACTTTGACCAAGTAACTTATATTCTCAAACCGTAATTTTCACATCCATAAATTGAGCATAAGAATAGTAATCATTTCATATGGTTGATGTGAGAAATAACTGAGACCTAAAAATGCAAAAGTTTTAGAGCAATGACTAGCAGAGAATAAGTGATCAACAACTAGTCTATTATACCAATGACAATAATGATGATGGATGTGACTCATAAAAAATTAAATAGGACTTGTTTTTGCAGGAGTTAGTATGATCTAAAGATGTGGTATTTCATGTTTGATACAGCTCAAGTGCTAGAATAGTATTTTATAGTGAACTGAAGATTAAGAGACATAGAGAATAACTTCAGTATTTTCTTTATGAGCATTTTTGTTGAAAAATACGGAATCCTATATTTAATTATTATTCTGGGCATAGTCATGCTGGATGTCACGGCTTTCATTAATAGGATGGATATTTTAGAGTTCCTTTTCAGATATTTTAAAACACTTTATCTTTGACAAGATAATTCTGCCACCTTGCTAACTAATCATCTCAGAGCCTACCCAATTATTTACATTGTACCATTAATGGCCCCTTTCTTTTTTAAAGCTTAGGCAATCATTGTGACAGTAAGGAGTCAGGATTCTATGATTATTTGAGCTGCCGGTTTCCTTTGTTCTTCCTTAAAAGAGATGTCACTCAAATCCATGTCTGACGGGTACTTCCCAAAGAACAAGGAGGAAAATTTGCACTTGTCATCATCTATAATGATATTAGAAAAGATTGAAACATTTATAAATTGCTTTAGAGGTGCTCACTATGCAAATGTCTGAGTGGGATGTTTTAAAAAATACTTCTTTAAAATCATATCTTTTTGAGAATCATTTTAAGAGCCCAATTAATTGTAGGTGAAGTGTTAGGAGTCATGTGATAACTGAAAATAATTTTAAAGTGATTGCTGCATATCAATCATTTTTGTGCCAAAACATTTACTTTGAAAGTATTTATTATGAGATTACCCATCCAGTTAAAATTGTGACATTAATGAAATAAAGATTAAATCAGTATTGGGAAAGGGGTGAAAAAGTACAGAAAAAATGAAGTGTGATTTATTTAAAAACACACAAGTACAAAGAGAAACATAAGCAATAATGAGCCATTTTCATTGTTGACTAGATTTATTTCTTTTGTCCTACACGTGTGTGCATGTGTGTGAAATTCCTATGGAAAATATATGTATATATCTATATGTATAATTCTTGCAAGCACACAATTCTTGGGGTAACTTTAACAGACTTTGTATGTTTAATATTATCTTAAACTCCAGTGGTGTAAGCTGTTTTATGCATCATTAGCACTTACTTTTATATGAAAGACATTTCTGTCAGTTCTTTTTGTGGAGTGTGAGTGGGTACTAGACACACTCTACTCAGCACAATGGAGAAATGGAGCCTTTGTGTGACTCAAACGTGGAGTCTTTGAAGCTACAACATTAATCCCAATTCCTCACCAAGTGAAACATCAACTACTCTTAAGAAAAAAACAAAACTATTTAAGCTGGTAAAGAAACACCAGCTTCAAAGTTCTTGTGACCTGGGAAGCTTTCCCAGGCTTGTGGATGGAGATTTAGATGATAATAGGAAAACTGGACTTTGAGGGTTTAAAATACATCAGAAACTTCCAAAAATTATTCAAACCTGGGAATCTTTACATAAGTCATTTCATATAACTGAATTACTCACTTACTGTTTCAGGCCTGATATTTGCAAAATGATGGTGCGGTGCTGGGCTCTATGATGTTTTCTAGCTCTAAACCCTCTGAAGGCACCAAAGATCCCACAGGAACAAAAGTGGATTCTCGTCAATACACACTGTGCTGTTTATATATGACTTGGAGAAAATCATCAGAAAGGATGAAATGATTTGTATCAGGTTAAAGACATGATGCAAGTTGTTGGTATTATGCAAAGGTGAAGAGGACTTCTGAAGTCTGAGAATACGGAGAAGGGGGAGAGAAATTGAATGGAGGATTCACTGATGAAAGTGAGGTCACTTTATCCTAGCAGCTGGATAGCACCATGATCAATGGAAAAAAACAAAGTATAAACAATGGATGAATGAATATGGTTAATAGAACCAGAATCCAACGAAGACAAAACCCAGGATGCTAAGGAAAGGTAATTTTGAGTAAAAGTAAACAAACAAAACCTTAGAGCTGGAATAACAACAAAAAGATCTTATGACTTCTGTAATCATAAATAAAATTTAAAACAATAACTCAGTTGGGATTGGAATATAATCAAGTATAAAATAAGAACTTTGGTAAAATAAATTAATACAAATAATAACAACTACTATTTATTAATCACTTAGTGTATTCTAGCACTAAGATTCTACATAGATTTTTCTGAGACTTGTAATTTGGGCACGGGGATTGTCTCAGCCACTGATAATCTGATTAAAGCGACCAAAGGATTATAAAGAAGGCAGCAATCTGAATCATTGCAAGGAACTAAACAAACCTAGCAAGAAACTCTGTTCTGTAATATCTTTGAGGACAAGAGGGTGAAATTTTGAACTCTACTACATCTTCGATACAGAATCTTCTGTCAAATTAAGCAGTTAATTCACCTAATGGTATTTCCCATAAAATCAAATCCACTTCTTCTCAGGTCAACTGTATCAGCAATTAAAAACAAAAACAAACCAGCTTAAGATCTAAGATCCTAAGATACAAGGGCAATTGTCCTACTCCATTTGGATGCAAATAAAAGCCCTGAATAAGAGATTCTTTTGCAAAGTTTAATTGAAAAAACAAACAAACAAAAACAATAGACAGTAACATTAAATATTTTTTAAAATTCTAAAACATAAGGAAAGAAGTTAGCACTCGAAAGATAAAGAAAGAATATACTGTATTTAACACAAATAAACAACCAAGTATGATTTATTTTAGGAAATAAATCATAGAAGACCTCAGCTTTTTGCCCTTAGTAAAATACATAAGTACCATGAGACAAAAATTTAAACATAAGGTGAAAATATAGCACACGGAGGTCAAAAGAGGTAGGACAGGTAGATATAAAGAGGTAACAGAAACACTAGGAGAAAATCTGTAATAAAAAATAAATAGGAATGTATCTACACAGGGATAAAGTGTCCATGCACATTCAAGATAACTCCTTTGAGAAAAAAATTAAATAAATTTGTATGAATATAAACATATATGTGTGCATATATAGTTATACACATGCATATATACATATGACTAATTCCATAGATGTTGAAAAGACATTTGATAAATTCAAAGCCATTCTTTATTTTAAAGCAATCTATAAAGTAGGAATAGGAAAAAAAAATCTATAAACATCCAAACTCAGTGTTATGTTTCACGGAAAAGTTAATACAATCATTCTCACTAAAAACAGAAAAATGAGAAGAAAGGCCACACTCACTACCATTATTTAATACTGTCCTAGAGGTATTAGCCATTGCACATAGAGAATGAAATACGATGTATAAAATTGAAAAGGTGATAAAGATGTCACTATGTATTGATTAAATACCTGAAAACCCTTGAAAATCAAGTGTAAAAATTACTGACAGCAAGATAATTCAGTAAAATAATGGAATACAACTTTAATATGAAGAAATCAATAGCCTGTATATTTAGAAAGAAGAGAGAATATATACTGCTTTCAACAGCAATAACTACAAATAATAATAATAAAATACCTTGGATAAACTCACTAAGAAGTATACAGAACTATATTAGACATTTAAAAAAAACTATGAACACCCAGAGTTGAACATATGTTTTTCTATAGGTTCACTTCTTCCTAAATTGGCCTGTAAGTGAAATACTATCCTAGAAAATACCAAGAGAATTTTTAAAGATAGAAAAGCTGTAATTTCTTATAGAAAATTAAACAGAAAAATTCTTTGAAAATTCAGAAGGAGGGGAAAGAGGAAAAGGAGAAAGAGAAGAAGACTACTAATGGGAATCAGACTTTCCAGCAAAAAAATATAATGTATAAGGATGGCCTTGGGTTCCTGACATCCTTGTGAAATACACAACATGGGTTTCTAGATCTCTTCCCCCAAAATCAACCTGAAAAAAATATAAATATGAGAGGGGAACACAGGAGAAGACTCGTCATTCAACCATTTTTTATATTTTTTTCGGTACGCGGGCCTCTCACTGCTGTGGCCTCTCCCGTTGCGGAGCACAGGCTCCGGACGCGCAGGCTCAGCGGCCATGGCTCACGGGCCCAGCCGCTCCGCGGCACGCGGTATCTTCCCGGACCGGGTGACGAACCCGCGTCCCCTGAATCGGCAGGCAGACTCTCAACCACTGCGCCACCAGGGAAGCCCCTCAACCATTATTTTACATATTACATTGCTGTTTCAATCTTACCCTTTAAACTGAATCAACTGAATCAGGATCCAAGTTACTAAAACAAAACAAAAAAAATGGGCAACAACTGACAAAGTCACTTATTTCCCCAAGGTTTAATCAGGGTAAAGTAAAAACCCATCAAGCACAGATATATATTGCCTTGAGCCCAAAGAGCTACAATATCATAACTCACTAAAGAATAAGGAACTTCTTTTAGTTCCACATACCCTCTTCCTTAAACCTGCAAAAGTAGTCTGACAGGATTGCCAAGAGTGTGAGTTCTCTTTCAGTTTTGTCGTTTATTATTTTCAATTTTTAATTTAAAAAAACCCACCGTATTTTACAATCACATAGCTAACAATGCAAACAAAGACTATATTTAACCTTTTTCTCTTCAGCAATGTCTGTTCTATGAAGTAGAGAAGAATCATGACACAGGCCTCTGATCTCAAAGAGCTCAAATTCTAATAGAAGCAATAAAAATTGACATTAAAAGTTTAGAAGACAATATGAGACAATAGCTAAGAGCTGAGTTGTGTGGTATAAGGTTATAATGGAACCCTATTGTGAACAACCAGAAGACTAAGGACATTTTTTTTAAAGTGTCTAGTGTCATTCAAATGATCAGTTCCAACAATAATCAGACATTTAAAACAAGAACTCAAACCCTGGGCTAGCTGTACCTCCTCTCTCTTGGAGATAATATATCTGGGGTTCTAACACATCTTTATTGCCCATTTATTTTACTGTTATTTTGTACAATACACATAATTTCTGACAGTACTTAAGACGGTTGCCATAGCAGAAGAAGTCTTTGGAAATGTCTTACGTGCTTAGCCCTAAGAGTCATCAGCTCAGCAAAACCACATGAGACAATGCAATACCTAGCCATGAGGATGGCTGTTATTACATAAGTAAGTAAGTAGGAAGTACATAAATAAACAAATGTTGGAAAGGATGTGGAGACACTGGAATCTTTTTTTTCATATTTATTTATTTATTTATTTATTTAGTTATTTATTTTTTAACATCTTTATTGGGGTATAATTGCTTTACAATGGTGTGTTAGTTTCTGCTTTATAACAAAGTGAATCAGTTATACATATACTCCCATATCTCTTCCCCCTTGCGTCTCCCTCCCTCCCACCCTCCCTATCCCACCCCTCTAGGTGGTCACAAGGCACCGAGCTGATATCCCTGTGCTATGTGGCTGCTTCCCACTAGCTATCTACCTTACGTTTGGTAGTATATATATGTCCATGCCTCTCTCTCGCTTTGAGACACTGGAATCTTTATGCATTACCAGTGGGATTATACAATTCCGTGGTCACTGTGAAAGATACTGTGGCGATTCTACAAAAACTTAAACAGAACTACCTTATGATCCAGCAATTCTACTTCTAGGTATATACTCCAAAGAAATTAAAGCAGGGACTTGACCAAATATCTGTATACCAATGCTCACAGCAGCATTATTCACAATAGTCAAAAGGTGGAAACAACCAAAGTGTCCATGGATAGATGAATGGATAAACAAGATGTGATATATACATACAATGGGATATTATTCAGCTTTAAAAAATAAGTAATTTCTGACTCATGCTACAACATGGATGACCTTGAAGACATTAGGTTAAGTGAAATAATCCAGTTACAAAATGACAAATACTGTATGATTCCATTTATATGAAATACCTAGAGTAGTCAAATTGGTAAAGACAGAAAATAGATGCTAGTTTCCAGGCCTGGAGCAAAGGGGGAATGGGGAGTTGTTTAATGAGCATAGAATTTCAGTTTCACAAGATGAAAAGAGCTTTGGAGATTGGCTGTATAAACCATGTGAATGTCCTTAATATCACAGAATTGTACACTTCAATGTTTAAAATGGTAAATTTGATGTATGTATAAGTTATCACAATAAAAAATAGTCAAAAGGCTAAAAGCTTTACGAACAATATCAAGTGACAACTTCTCTAAACAGACCATGGAGATATAAGGCCACTTACCTGGCCCCCACTTCCACAGTCCCTTGGGTGGGTCCTGTTGTTTTTCTGTCTCCTCCACATCTGTGTCTTAAACCACTACTCCCTAGCTCCACCACTCACAACAGATCACTTTGAATTTGAGGTAACAGAGAGTCCTTTTGTTTTCAGCCCACTGTGGGGACCTTCTCTCATCTTACGCTTTTTTTTTTTTTTTTTTGCGGTATGCGGACCTCTCACTGTTGTGGCCTCTCCTGTTGCGGAGCACAGGCTCCAAACGCACAGGCTCAGCGGCCACGGCTCATGGGCCCAGCTGCTCCACGGCATGTGGGATCTTCCCGGACCGGGGCACGAAACCGTGTCCCCTGCATCGGCAGGTGGACTCTCAACCACTGCGCCACCAGGGAAGCCCTCATCTTACCCTTTTTACCCCTGTTTCCCAAAGGCTTGATTCTCAATAATCTATCCTCAGTGAATGGGTGACCCTAGAAATTACTGGCACCGTGTCCCCTAGCATAACTGAAGTTGTAACAAATTTTTACTCTATGGATTACATTCCTAGGATCTCAGCGCTTGTCTGGAGCTTGACTGGATTTTTCATGCACCTATTTAATACCTGTGACTTTGGCCCCATGCAGCACGCGGAGAGACCCGCGCACCCGGTGGCCCACCGCTTCCCCTTACCCCCACTTCCACCCAGATCTCGCTCCGCCCTCCCCGCCCGTTTCCCTCGTGGGGAACTGCTGTACTAACTGAGGCACATGGTACCCTGGAAGCCTGAAGAGACACTCAGCAAGGCACTGCTTTCTGCATGTGTTACTATAGTGACCCAAGTCCAGATCACCCCCAGACAGAGGACATTCTGCACTGGGAGTACATCCTGTCTGAGCGAAGAACAGACGCCCTCCGGCAACCTACACGCAGACACGGGGCCAAATCCAAAGCTGAACCCCAGGAGCTGTGAAAACAAAGAAGAGAAAGGGAAATCTCTCCCAGCAGCCTCAGAAGCAGCGGATTAAAGCTCCACAATCAACTTGATATACCCTGCATCTGTGGAATACATGAATAGACAACGAATGATCCCAAATTGAGGAGGTGGACTTTGAGAGCAAGATTTATGATTTTTTCCCCTTCTCCTCTTTTTGTGAGTGTGTATGTGTATGCTTCTGTGTGAGATTTTGTCTGTATAGCTTTGCTTTCACCATTTGTCCTAGGGTTCTATTCATCCGTTTTTTCTGTTTTGTTTTGTTTTGTATTTTTTTAATTGATTTTTCTTAATAATTTTTTATTTTAATAACTTTATTTTATTTTATCTTACTTTATTTTATTTTACTTTATCTTCTTTCTTTCTTTTTTTCTTTCCTTCCCTCCTTCCTTCATTCCTTCCTCCCTCCCTCCTTTCTTTCTTTCTTTCTTTCTTTCTTCTTACACTAATTCTTTCTTTCTACATTTTCTCCCTTTTATTCTGAGCCGTGTGGATGAGAAAGGCTGATGGTGCTGCAGCCAGGAGTCACTGCTGTGCCTCTGAGGTGGGAGAGCCAACTTCAGGACACTGGTCCACAAGAGACCTCCCAGCTCCACATAATATCAAACAGCGAAAATCTCCCAGAGATCTCCATCTCAACACCACCACCCAGCTTCACTCAACGACGAGCAAGCTACAGTGCTGGACACCCTATGCCAAACAACTAGCAAGACAGGAACACAACCCCAGCCATTAGCAGAGAGGCTGCCTAAAATCATAATAAGTCCACAGACACCCAAAAACACACCACCAGATGTGGACCTGCCCACCAGAAAGACAAGATCCAGCTTCATCCACCAGAACACAGGCACTAGTCCCCTCCACCAGGAAGCCTACACAACCAACTGAACCAACCTTAGCCACTGGAGACAGACAACAAAAACAACGGGAACTACGAACCTGCACCCTGCAAAGAGGAGACCCCAAACACAGTGAGATAAGCAAAATGAGGAAACAGAAAAACACACAGCAGAAGAAGGAGCAAGATAAAAACCCACCAGACCTAACAAATGAAGAGGAAATAGTCAGTCTACCTGAAAAAGAATTCAGAATAATGATAGTAAAGATGATTCAAAATCTTGGAAATAGAATAGACAAAATGCAAGAAACACTTAACAAGGACCTAGAAGAACTAAAGATGAAACAAACAATGATGAACAACACACTGAATGAAATGAAAAATACTCTAGATGGGATCAATAGCAGAATAACTGAGGCAGAAGAACGGATAAGTAACCTGGAAGATAAAATAGTGGAAATAACTACAGCAGAGTAGAATAAAGAAAAAAGAATGAAAAGTACTGAAGACAGTCTCAGAGACCTCTGGGACAACATTAAACGCACCAACATTCGAATTATAGGGGTTCCAGAAGAAGAGAAAAAGAAAGGGACTGAGAAGATATTTGAAGAGATTATAGTTGAAAACTTCCCTAATATGGGAAAGGAAATAGTAAATCAAGTCCAGGAAGCACAGAGAGTCCATACAGGATAAATCCAAGGAGAAATATGCCAAAACACACATTAATCAAACTGTCAAAAATTAAAGACAAAGAAAACATATTAAAAGCAGCAAGGGAAAAACAACAAATAATACACAAGGGAATCCCCATAATGTTAACAGCTGACCTTTCAGCAGAAACTCTGCAACCCAGAAGGGACTGGCAGGACATATTTAAAGTGATGAAGGAGAAAAACCTGCAACCAAGATTACTCTACCCAGCAAGGATCTCATTCAGATTTGATGGAGAAATTAAAACCTTTACAGACAAGCAAAAGCTGAGAGACTTCAGCACCAACAAACCAGCTCTACAACAAATGCTAAAGGAACTTCTCTAGGCAAGAAACACAAAAGAAGGAAAAGACCTACAATAACAAACCCAAAACAATTAAGAAAATGGGAATAGGAACATACATATCAATAATTACCTTAAATGTAAATGGACTAAATGTCTCCACCAAAAGACACAGATTGGCTGAATGGATACAAAAACAAGAGGCATATATATGCTGTCTACAAGAGACCCACTTCAGACCTAGAGACACCTACAGACTGAAAGTAAGGGAATGGAAAAAGATATTACACGCAAATGGAAACCAAAAGAATGTTGGAGTAGCAACTCTCATATCAGACAAAATTGACTTTAAAATAAAGACTATTCGAAGAGTCAAAGAAGGACACTACATAATGATCAAGGGATTGATCCAAGAAGAAGACATAACAATTGTAAATATTTATGCACCCAACATAGGAGCACATCAATACATAAGGCAAATACTAACAGCCATAAAAAGGGAAATCGACAGTAACACATTCATAGTAGGGGACTTTAACACCCCACTTTCACCAATGGGCAGATCATCCAAAATGAAAATAAATAAGGAAACACAAGTTTTAAATGATACATTAAACAAGATGGACTTAATTGACATTTATAGGACATTCCATCCAAAAACAACAGAATACACATTTTTCTCAAGTGCTCATGGAACATTCTCCAGGATAGATCATATCTTGGGTCACAAATCAAGCCTTGGTAAATTTAAGAAAATTGAAATTGTATCAAGTATCTTTTCTGACCACAACGCTAGGAGACTAGATATCAATTACAGGAAAAGATCTGTAAAAAATACAAACACATGGAGGCTAAACAATACTACTTAATAATGAAGTGATCACTGAAGAAATCAAAGAGGAAATTTAAAAATACCTAGAAACAAATGACAATGGAGACACGATGACCCAAAACCTATGGGATGCAGCAAAAGCAGTTCTAAGAGGGAAGTTTATAGCAATACAATCCTACCTTAAGAAACAGGAAACACCTCGAATAAACAACCTAACCTTGCACCTAAAGCATTTAGAAAAAGAAGAACAAAAAAACCCCAAAGTTAGCAGAAGGAAAGAAATCATAAAAATCAGATCAGAAATAAATGAAAAAGAAACGAAGGAAACGATAGCAAAGATCAATAAAACTAAAAGCTGGTTCTTTAAGAAGATAAACAAAATCGATAAACCATTAGCCAGACTCATCAAGAAAAAATGGGAGAAGACTCAAATCAACAGAATTAGAAATGAAAAAGGAGAAGTAACAACTGACACTGCAGAAATACAAAAGATCATGAGACATTACTACAAGCAACTCTATGCCAATAAAATGGACAACCTGGAAGAAATCGACAAATTCTTAGAAATGCACAACTTGCCAAGACTGAGTCAGGAAGAAACAGAAAATATGAAAAGACCAATCACAAGCACTGAAATTGAAACTGTGATTAAAAATCTTCCAACAAACAAAAGCCCAGGACCAGATGGCTTCACAGGCGAATTCTATCAAACATTTAGAGAAGAGCTAACACCTGTCCTTCTCAAACTCTTCCAAAATATAGCAGAGGGAGGAACACTCCCAAACTCATTTTTCGAGGCCACCATCACCTTGATACCAAAAGCAGACAAGAATGTCACAAAGAAAGAAAACTACAGACCAATATCACTGATGAACATAGATGCAAAAATCCTCAACAAAATACTAGCAAATAGAATCCAACAGCATATTAAAAGGATCATACACCATGATCAAGTGGGGTTTATTCCAGGAATGCAAGGATTCTTTATTATACGCAAATCAATCAATGTGATACATCATATTAACAAACTGAAGGAGAAAAACCATATGATCATCTCAATAGATGCAGAGAAAGCTTTCGACAAAATTCAACACCCATTTATGATAAAAACCCTGCAGAAAGTAGGCATAGAGGGAACTTTCCTCAACATAATAAAGGCCATATATGACAAACCCACAGCCAACATTGTCCTCAATGGTGAAAAACTGAAACCATTTCCACTAAGATCAGGAACAAGACAAGGTTGCCCACTCTCACCACTATTATTCAACATAGTTTTGGAAGTTTTAGCCACAGCAATCAGAGAAGAAAAGGAAATAAAAGGAATCCAAATCAGAAAAGAAGTAGTAAAACTGTCACTGTTTGCAGATGACATGATGCTATATATAGAGAATCCTAAAAATGCCACCAGAAAACTACTAGAGCTAATCAATGAATTTGGTAAAGTAGCAGGATACAAAATTAATGCACACAAATCTCTGGCATTCCTATACACTAATGATGAAAAATCTGAAAGTGAAATCAAGAAAACACTCCCATTTATCATTGCAAGAAAAAGAATAAAATATCTAGGAATAAACCTACCTAAGGAGACAAAAGACTTGTATGCAGAAAATTATAAGACACTGATGAAAGAAATTAAAGATGATACAAATAGATGGAGAGATATACCATGTTCTTGGATTGGAAGAATCAACATTGTGAAAATGACTCTACTACCCAAAGCAATCTACAGATTCAATGCAATCCCTATCAAACTACCACTGGCATTTTTCACAGAACTAGAACAAAAAATTTCACAATTTTTATGGAAACACAAAAGACCCGGAATAGCCAAAGCAATCTTGAGAACGAAAAATGGAGCTTGAGGAATCAGGCTCCCTGACTTCAGACTATACTACAAAGATACAGTAATCAAGAGAGTATGGTACTGGCACAAAAACAGAAAGACAGATCAATGGAACAGGATAGAAAGCCCAGAGATAAACCCACGCACATATGGTCACCTTATCTTTGATAAAGAAGGCAGGAATGTACAGTGGAGAAAGGACAGCCTCTTCAATAAGTGGTGCTGGGAAAACTGGGCAGGTACATGTAAAAGTATGAGATTAGATCACTCCGTAACACCATACACAAAAATAAGCTCAAAATGGATTAAAGACCTAATGTAAGGCCAGAAACTATCAAACTCTTAGAGGAAAACATAGGCAGAACACTCTATGACATAAATCACAGCAAGATCCTTTTTGACCCACCTCCTAGAGAAATGGAAATAAAAACAAAAATAAACAAATGGGACCTAATGAAACTTCAAAGCTTTTGCACAGCAAAGGAAACCATAAACAAGATCAAAAGACAACACTCAGAATGGGAGAAAATATTTGCAAATGAAGCAACTGACAAAGGATTAATCTCCAAAATTTATAAGCAGCTCATGCAGCTCAATAACAAAAAAACAAACAACCCAATCCAAAAATGGGCAGAAGACCTAAATAGACATTTCTCCATAGAAGATATATGGACTGCCAACAAACACAAGAAAGAGTGCTCAACATCATTAATCATTAGAGAAATGCAAATCAAAACCACAATGAGATATCATCTCACACCAGTCAGAATGGCCATCATGAAAAAATCTAGTAACAATAAATGCTGGAGAGGGTGTGGAGAAAAGGGAACACTCTTGCACTGCTGGTGGGAATGTGAATTTGTACAGCCAGTATGGAGAACAGTATGGAGGTTCCTTAAAAAATTACAAATAGAACTACCATATGACCCAGCAATCCCACTACTGGGCATATACCCTGAGAAAACCATAATTCAAAAAGTCATGTACCAAAATATTCATTGCAGGTCTATTTACAATAGCTAGGAGATGGAAGCAACCTAAGTGTCCATCATCGGATGAATGGATAAAGAAGAAGTGGCGCATATATACAATGGAATATTACTCAGCCATAAAAAGAAACAAAATTGAGCTATTTGTAATGAGGTGGATAGACCTAGAGTCTGTCATACAGAGTGAAGCAAGTCAGAAAGAGAAAGACAAATACCGTATGCTAGCATATATATATGGAATTTAAGGAAAAAAAAAAGTCATGAAGAACCCAGTGGTAAGACAGGAATAAAGACACAGACCTACTAGAGAATGGACTTGAGGATATGGGGAGGGGGAAGGGTAAGCTGTGACAAAGCGAGAGAAAGGCATGGACATATATACACTACCAAACGTAAGGTAGATAGCTAGTGGGAAGCCGCCGCTAAGCACAGGGAGATCAGCTCGGTGCTTTGTGACTGCCTGGAGGGGTGGGCTAGGGAGGGTGGGAGGGAGGGAGATGCAAGAGGGAAGAGATATGGGAACATATGTATATGTATAACTGATTCACTTTGTTATAAAGCAGAAACTAACACAGCACTGTAAAGCAATTATACTCTAATAAAGATGTTAAAAAAAAATATCTGTGACTTTTTAAAAATTGAGGTTTAGTTGAGTTACAATATTACATTAGTTTCAGGTATACAACATAGTGATTTAAATTTTTATAGATTAAACTCCATTTATAGTTATTATGAAATCCTATTTTCCCTGCGCTGTACAATATATCCTTGTAGCCTGTTTATTCTATACAGAGTAGTTTGTACCTATTAATCCCCTGCCCCTATCTTGCCCCTACCCCTACCTGTGATTTATTATGTCTCATGAAGTAATGGTCTTTGATGAACTCACAATGACTCTAGCTCCCTTCACTTCTGATTTGCTTTACAGTCTGTGTTGGGCTGCACCCCGCAGGCCTGCAAGCTTTGATGTTGCCCAGCCTCAAGATGGAAGAAAGAACCCAGAGACAGTGACAGAGATATTAATGGTTTATGGGGGAGATCTTAGATAAAGGGTGCTGGAGGACACACCATGGTGTGGTGCAGATAGGCAGGCAGGACATGGTAGCAGTCTTTGCTACTCACGGGAGGAGGGTACCATTTATAGGAGAAATTGATGTCAGGTAGGCTAATCAGTTACCAAGGACTAATTAAGCCCTATAATTAAAAAGATTGGATAGTCATATGAGTGAAGCAGGGCCTAGGTGAGCAGGGGATGTAAAGAGAGCAAGAAAGCAGCCGTTCTGTATGGCTTGACCACACAGGTCTTCCTGAGGGGGCAGTGCATTTTAACAGCCTCCCAAGAGCTTAAAATCAAGAGCATCTAGAATTTGATTGGTGGGAACCAAAAAAAGGAATATTTACTGTATGGCAAAGACAAAAATGAGAGTTTATATCAAGAGTTTATATCAAGTTTTAATATGAAATAACATTGGGTTTGTGAGATTTGGTGAGATTCCTTTTTGTATTAAAGCAACCACTACAATTTTTACCCAGAGGTTCAATTCCTCCGAAAGTTTCTACTGTGGAAAATAATTGATTAAATAAGGGAAAATACCTCTCCCAGCTTTCTACATCATAAAGCCAAATCTGTTATTTACTCTTAACAGTAAGCTTAATCTAAGCATTTTTTTTTAAAGTTTGCTCAGTGAAAGTTCCAGAAGTTGAGAACAGAATGGTTAATACCTGAGCCTTAACGCTAAGTCCATCCTTACAGATTCCTGAGGATGACCACCTGCAAACAGGGTAGAGCAGAGAGCCTGCAGGTTAGGGGTGGCTGACTGTCTGATGGCAGGTGGCCCTCCTTCCCCTTTTGTGTAGGGAAGGGATGCTGAGACTAAGCAGGGAGGGGAAGAGAGAAAGCAGCCAGGTCTGAAATGAAGACCACATGGAAACAAATAACCAGATGGGCAACTGTGTCACTGCCAGAATGTGCACAGGAAACTGAAACTATAAAACAATACAAAATCATCACTTTAAAAAATTCATTAATGTTAAATTGAGACCTCAGCTATCAACAAAATGCAGGAACTAAGAGAAGGTTCTAGGGTTGACTGAGAAAATTGAGGGGATTGGATCTATTAAGGAAAGGACCTTTGAGGCAGTTCTCTAAGTTTCTCTCTTAACCTGAAAAAAACTTTCTTCTATTCCTCACATGTCATTAGAGTCCTGATCAGATGACATTTCTGGAGCAGTAAAAAGTCCAAACTAATTCTCATTTTCCACAGTCACTTGGAAACATGGTCTAATAGTCTGTTTCTTCTTTCATTTTCTAATGCTAACTAAAATAAAATGAAGTAAAATAAAATGAAAAACAAATTCTGGGAGGCAATTTTTTCCTGATGGGAAATAAATGATAGAAATGTCTCATATGTTTGAGCTTTTGAAAAACTAAGTATAACAAGAAACTAATATTGTGTTTAGCAGTATGACTCTGAAATCACACTGTCTGGGTCCAAATCCTAGCTCTACCCCTCACTAGGAGCTTGTGGCTTTTTATGATTGACTCACCTTCTCTGGTCTTCAGTTTCTCCGTTTATAAAATAGTGATAACAGTGCCAACATTATAAGATTATTATGAGGATAAATTGAGCAAATATATGTGAAACACTTAAAATAGTACCAGGTAGATAAAAAGGACCAGGTAAGTATTTGGTATTAGAAAATGTTAGAAAAGAAAAACAATTAGAACCTCAAAAGAAGGAAAGAAGGAAGGAAGGAAGGAAGGAAGGAAGGAAGGAAGGAAGGAAGGAAGGAAGGAAGGGAGGGAGGGAGGGAGGGAGGGAGGGAGGGAGAGAGATGATTATTGTCTTGGGTGTTCCATTGATTAATTTACATATTAAAGCAAATAAATAAATAATGTATAATTACAACAGGAGAATGGAAGAGGAACAGGTAGTTATATAAGTGAATTAAACCCTTATTGTAACAGAAAACAAACAGTTATTAACTAAATTTGGTAAATATCAAATATGTGGAGGTAATACTAAAAGAAACAGCTAAAATAATTGAAAGTCTGGAGAGGGAAACTTAATAGTAAGAAAGTATTACTTGATATTTTAATGTAACATTTTGATAAACTTTATATGTATATATATATATATGCATACACACATATGCACAAACTTTAACTGTACTTGAGAAATACAAGTGTGTAAACAGGTGGAATCACACTAAAATTTGGTTTGCTATATTATAGTGCATAACTTGTATAAATTTTTAAAGCCTAGAAACAGAGACATCTGGTTTAAAGTATCATAAGGCATTATGCCCTAAATTGTTTTTAAAAGCAGCTAACTGGAAAACAATCTAAATGTTAAACACTTTGGCTTGGCTAGCAAAGTCACATCATGGTCAATTTCCATTGGTATGTGGGCTTGTTACCACTGCTTCCTAGCTGCTTCTGCCCAATGAAAACTGGTAATAAGGTTGAAAATTTTCTCTGTTTCTTGTAAGAAACAACATGTGGAAATTATTCCCTTCTCTTAAACAGTAGACAGAAAGGGTCACTTCATAGCCACATCCCTCTTCAACAGCTGGAAAGAGAGCACAGAGATCAGCCTACTATTTCACTTTATTCACCAGCTACTATGTGAGATTCCTTTTCCAACATCTCTTAATTAAAGTGGCCTTTAATTTTAATTTTTTGGCATTATCTTTAAATAAAAACTTCATTTTCAGACAGTGAGGTCATTTTCCATCACCCGCTTAAAATTGAGAGAGAACTAACAGTGTGACCTTGAGCATGTTTGAATTCTCTAAACAACAATTTCCTCATTTGTGAGATGACAGGAGGTTGAATTAGATTCCCCAGGACCCTTCTATGCCTCAGTTCTAGGATTTCTCAATTTCTGCCCAGTAGGGACATCTTTTCTTTCCAGTAACATCACGGAACCCTTCTCCATCAGGCATTATAGATGATAATGGTGCCAGTGTACCCAGACATAATTTTGTTCCCTTTTGCTCTGATGAGAATGTAAGTTTTTATCATACTTTAAAGTGAACTATTTCTGCATCCTTCCAAATAATCAAGTTACAGTTCTCTAAGATACAGTCAAAGCATTATTAGAAACCATATTGCGTCTCAGTTTAACTTTTAGTTCCACTGTTAAGGAAGGCTGAGAAAAGTTTCCCATTTGTGGTAGAAAAAGATAAAGTTAAAAGTGAGAAAACAAATGAAAATAAAATTAATCCAAACACTAAAAAGTTGAAAATAATAACGGTTCTTTTACTATTATTAAAAGTCACTATTACTCATAATTATTTAACTGAGAGCTACATCAATTTTGATTTATTCAAATTATCTAGCTGCATTAAGGAAATACTCTTCTCTGAGACAAATTCTATACTTTCATATGGTCCATTCTTCATTATGTTCCTCTGTACATAATCTTAAATATTTAATGATTGCCTGGCTAGAATTTAGGAAATTTGAATTTTTAACATTTTAGAACTGACTTTATTACTATTTTTTAAGCAACATAAAGCAAGACCTTGTTAATAGAATACTAGCATTTTAGTGAAAATAAAAGTCACTCAACCAATAAAAGAAATTAAAAAATCAAATTTTCAAGCAAATCACAGATCAGTGGGTCTGAGTCTCCTATTATTAATTTTATGGTAAATCTTTAAAATCTTAATTAAAAATTAAAAGGAAATTTTACTCATGTAATTACTCTCTAAGCAAATAATTTCCCTTTTTCTAATTACCTTTCAACTGCTTCCAGTAATACTTTTCCCTATAATAATTGGCCACAAAACATCCAATTTTCTTACAAAGATACATGCAGTCAAAACTAATGACCCTAAAATAATTTTCCAAATTTGGAAAACCCAACTCTGTAACCATTTCTCATGTTCATACCTATCTACAATATATCAATTTTTGCATGTTTTATTGGTTTTCATGTTTCTATGCAAGTGTTCTTAGTAGGAGACAAAATGGAAGTGATTTTGGTTTGAAGTTCTACATGCTAAAATTTGAATCCTGGCTCAGTATCTTATTAGCTGAAATATTATTGTAAGGAAAAAAGAAATAGGAACACCAATTTATTTAAATGTTCCGTTCCCCATCTCCTACTTTTCTGAGAACAGTACCTCATCCATATGGAAGTAGAAGAAGAAGTCATGTTCGTACAAAGTGACACAGTTGTACCCTGGGGCCACAGTTCATTGGTGCAGGAAGGGTGAAAAAGGCAAACTGAGACAATCAGAGCCCTTTCCTGGAAACTGGAATTAGGACTGTGATATCAGCTATCATTCCTCAATCTTGTATTTATAGAAGCAGCCTATTTTTGCTTATCAATTCACACATATAACTCCTATTTTCTTGTGTCCTCTGAAAGAATTCAATCACAAAAATGCATTAGAGAGAAGTGTGCATTTTGCTGAATACTTGTTATATAGAAGGTGGTAAATAACATTTATTTCACACAGCAAACAAAAACTATTCAAGCAGCATTTCTGATCAACAAAGCCCATCTTGTCACTGTATGGTTTTGTTTTCCTCTGGCTCTCTTTTACTCTGGACTCTGTCTCCTGACTCATCTGCTAAATTCCTCTCTCTTCTAATGTGTAAAACAATTCAGCTTTCCTCTAGTTTCTACTTCCAAATTACAGATCGAAATTCAGTTCCAGGTGCATTAAAACAAGGGTATAAACACTTGCCTGGACATACTCTCTTAAGAAAATCATAGTGCCTTTGTTTATTACAAGAGCATAGCCTTTAGGGTCCTCCTTCCCCTGCTTTATCAACATATGCAATGCATTTGGTAAGAAAAGTTTTATAGGATAAAATATCCATGTACCTCCATCACTTAATACAGATTGAAGGTTGCAGGGCTAAAAGGCATGACTTAATGGTACTAGATGAAGGGGCTAAGACTTTTCTTGCCTTTGTCCAAATGACACCGTGTGGTTACAGGGCAGGTGGTAAGAGGCAGTAACAGGGAGCTGGGGCAGAGACAGGAAAGGGGATCAAAGAACTGGCAACATTTTCCTTTGTCGTGACACCAGGCCACTTTAATTAAGAGATGTTGGAAAAGGAGTCTCACATAGTAGCTGGCGCATAAAGTAAAGTAGTAGGCTGATCTCCGTGCTCTCTTTCCATAGACATATATATCTGCACTTGCCCTGTGCAAACCTTCCTCCACCCCTATTTCCCATCAAAGTTTCTCTTTTCTTGTTTTTCTCAGTACTTTCCCTTTACTGTTCTTAAAATAAGAATGAAGATGCCATTTTCCCCAAAGTTATACAATAATCAGAAAATGAAAGAAAAAGGAGATATAAGAATAGCAGATGGGAAGAAGCAAGCCTTTGCAAAACTGTTTCAAACATCTAACAGCAGCTATTCCTCACTTCATTCACGTTTTTGAACTCCTCTCTTAGGTGGTGGTGCCACTACATTGATTCTAAGGAGTACCAGCAGTTTATTCGCCATTGCTTTTGTATTCTCATTGGAAATGTCAGCATAGTGGACTATTGTTATTATTATTAATTTATTATTATGAAAATAGTTTGACCATGCAGACCCCCTAAAAGGGTCTAATGAACTCCTCAAATTGCATGGACTACAGTTCGATAAGTGCTAACCTAGAGCTTCCCTTATCCTCCACACCTAGATATAAACGGTTGGGACATAAGCCTGATGGTTTTGTGGATAATGATCCATGACATATAAGATTACATAAAACTTATTTTCTTATAAGAAAATACAGATTCTAAAATCATTGCAATTTGCCTAAAAAAAGGTCATTTGGTTGTCTAAAATTTTCATCATATTAAGTCGTACATAGTACTATAAATGGTCTGCTAAATAATAAAAAAAAATCAGTTTATATCATATTTAAGTATCTTAGGTAAGGAAAAATTACTTTTAATAACTTCTAAGGATATCACAAATAATGTATTATATCTAAAAGAAAACAAAGCATTTTGTCACATTTCAGGATCTGGTACCCACTCATTCAGTGAAAGCCTGTATGGTAAATAGCTATTTGGGAAGATCTATTCATCCTTACAACTAAAAATAATTGTTTTAATGATGTAACACTATGTAGATATTACCTACATGGTGGGTGGCTTTTACTTTAATGCATTTTGCATGTATTGTAATTTATTTATAAAATTTGTATGTTCTTCCAGACAATAGCATAGAAACAGAATTGAGTTATTCAATATCATTTTCAGCAGCCATTTAAACATTTTTGGATGTGCTGCTGAATATTTAAATGAGGTATCTTCAAAATGGCCACAGTTGTTAATAAACCAATACTACTTTCCCAATAGTGAAATTTTTCCTTAAGGATGCACAAAGACATATTTTTCTACTTCTTGACTCCATCTAAGTTTCATTGTATGAATGAATATTTAATGTACCAGAATATAATAAGTTGAATAAAATTGTCTCTACAACTAAAAGTATAAAACTTTGGCAAGAAAATTTTATCTGACTCTAGAAAACTCAATTCCCATGAAATGCAAAATTAAAATAGTATACTCTTCTCATTTTTAAGATAATACAAGAGTTAATATGGCTTCTGTTAGTTCATGGAATCAATATGGCTACTCTGAGTTTACTAATTGTGTGATCTCCTCAAAAAAGTTGAATACTTAGGAACACTGGACTTAGAGCCATAAAGCTTTCTCAGGACCTGGCTCCTTTGCTTTCTAAAGATGTAATACTGAAAAGTCACTTAATCTCTCTTAATCTTAATTTTCTCATTTATAATATGTTGGTAATCACATAGATTGAAGTTAGTTTCATATGAAATATGTTAAAAAAAATTAAAGCAAATATAAATCTATGCCTATAATTAAAAGTTAGAATCATAATAGTTATTCTTTTAATTATAACATAGCATTGAGCCATAAACTAGTTTCTATTTTAAAATTAATATATTTTGAAGAAATTATGTACATGTTATAGGTAATCGACTAGAACAGGGGTGGGACAACTACAGCCTTTGGGACAAATCTAGTCTGCCTCTTGTTTTCAGAAATAAAGCTTTATTGAAACATAGGCACACCCATGTCTGTGCATATTGTCTGTGGCTGCTTTCATGCTACAATTGCAAAGTTGAGTAGTTGCAACGAATCATATAGCCCAGGAAACCTAAAATATTAAGAACAAGATTAATTTACCAAATCAAAATATTTCTGAAAATGTAAGTTGAAGGTATGTCTTTCACTAAAACTGTTACATTAATACTACAGTAACCAGGTCAAGCAGAACCTTGGAGAAAACCCGAGAGACTAGAATCTTTAAGCAACTGGCAGATAATACAGCATAGTATTTCTCAAAATTTTTCCATCCTACCAGGATCAAAATTAATTGCAACACTTGTAAAAACATATTTGGATGTTGTGCTTAAGGACATTTTTTAAGCAGAAGTCAAAGGAAGCCTAGAATATCTAGAACCTTGATACTCAAAGTATGGCCCATGGACCAAGCAGTATTAATATCACTTATTATCAATACGTGTTACAAAGGCAGCATCTCAAGCTCCACACCAAACCTACTGAATCAGAAGTTTCATTTAAAAAGAACCTTAGGGCTTCCCTGGTGGCGCAGTGGTTGAGAGTCCGCCTGCCGATGCAGGGGACACGGGTTCGTGCCCCGGTCCGGGAAGATCCCGCATGCCGCGGAGCGGCTGGGCCCGTGAGCCATGGCCGCTGAGCCTGCGCGTCCGGAGCCTGTGCTCCGCAACGGGAGAGGCCACAGCAGTGAGAGGCCCGCGTACCGCAAAAAAAAAAAAAAAAAAAAAAAGAATAAAAAGAACCTTAGTATGCATATTAAATTGTGAAAGGCTATAATTTAAAACATAAATATTTAGACTAAAGATCTACCTGGAGCTGTTAGGCAAAAATAAAAGGACATGAGAAATCTCAGTGAAAAGATTTCCCACAGTATTTACAAAATTAAAGGTCAGGCACGAGGGGAATCCTGTCTGAAAAATTTTGATATATTCTTCCTCTTAACTAAGATGACTTGTTTACAGAGAAATATGTGGCATATGAATTGCAGCCAAAACACTGTTCTTGGAGTTTGCAACAGACCTATGCACAGAGTGATGGTGGCTACCACTCAGGTTAATTTAAGAGAATTCAGGAGAAGCTTGCATTTGGGTAAGTAGTATGCAGAGAATAGCATCAATTATATATGTACAAAAGGTAAAGATTTTTAAGGTAGAGCAAGTGGCTTAAAGTTAATATACTTCAACAAAAGAAAGGGGAAATCACTTTACCTTAGACCCAGCTTAACTTGGCAACTACTATTCTTTAGAATTGCATCTAGCTTCTTGTATTTCTAAAGATGTTTTATTATTAAAATTCTTTTCATTGCTCAAGGAATTTTGAAACTTTCTGCTCTCTACTTCCATCAATGTTTGCAGAATGGTTTTATTTACAACTTCAATGTATTTATTTTACCTAAAATCGGTACAGGCATCAGTATAGTATTATTAGGAAGTTTTATTTTAAAGACCCTATCCTGATCAGGAATACCCTTACCCAGACACTTTTGATCCTTACTCTGGAGTTATTCATTTACCTTGCCTTTCACATCTATATTAACTTTTTTTTTTTGTTCCAAGAGTATTAAGTAGTTAACATTTCATAGATACACATGTCCATACAACTAAACCAATTATACCATCTCTATTACTGTCTGTGCAAATATTGTTTAGAATAAAAATAAAGTATGGTAGGTTACACCTTACATGCAATTAGTTACATAAATTAATTATACAAAACGTTAGAGAATAAACTCAGTTTTTTCCTAAATTAACAATTTTTCTTGATTATTTTATCTACTGATTTTCAATTTAATTATATTTAAACTAGATCTTCAGTAAATTAAAGCTAGGACCAATTAGTATTTCCACTTCTGGCATTGTGGATAAATACTACTTTCTGGCCAGAAGCACTGAAAAGAGAAATGATTTGAACTCACATATTTTTAATATTACTTCTGCCTCTAATTAAAGCCATTTAATTAATACTTCTAATTAAAGTCATTCATTAATAATAATATAGTTTATTGGTTATTGCATTTTCCCTAACAAACTCCATTTAAAGTTAGAACTTAGAATTAACTCAAGCAAACTAGGTTGTAACTTTGGCCAGAAAAAAATTGTTTTCAATGTCAAACTACTATAGTTGTGGAAATTATAGGCACCATGGTAGAGGAAAAAATTTCCAACCAACATCTTATGTATAATCCCAATAAAAAGAGCTAAGTAAGGTAGGGCTGCTCTTTTTCAAGTGGCGGGGGGCAAAGGAGGTCCATCTATAAATCACTGCAACGTCCCCTCCCAGTGACCTGGTTTGCCCTTAAAGAGCCTCTAAGAATAAAATAAGCACACCTGAGCTGATGGTGACTAACATTATCACCTGCTGGGTTCTATGCATCTCCCTACTCCCAAAGGCATAAAATTCCTTGGCTACAGAAAAGAGAAAATACATCTTCCCCTTGGAAAGGAAAGCATGTCTATAATTAGATTTCATTATTGACTGAAAAGAAGCAATATGAATTTCACCTTCCCATTTACGGAGTAGTTTGACATGCATAAGTGTAAATTTAACCTAATTCTTTGTCGAAGAAGAATAACTAGAGGGTGGGAGAGGAGAATTACAGGTAAGAACAAGATAAAAATAAAACCTACCCTAATTATGTATGACAGGTGTCCTGGGTGGATCTGTGTCAAGAGAGGACTATGGCTACTCACCTGACTGTCCCGAATAAGGATGAGCAGAGCTGGGCTCTTGAACAGAGGTCTATTTATTAGGATACATTGATCAAGACAGGAAATACATGTGGTGGATTGGTATATAAAATTATAATGTATTAATAGTTTTCTGGGAATTGTAAATTCTTAGTGTAATTGACCACCTCTCTCTCTCAAACTGGACCTCATCTCCCCTGCCCAATGGAAAGAGAAGCCCCTTTAGAAATACCAAGAGAAATGAAGAGTGTAATCCTGGAATTCCAACATCCAAGAGCCAGGTCCTGAAATAAAGAGAATAGAAAGAATAACTTGCCAACCAGATTTCCTCCCCATAAAATAAAGCCACAAAATTATCTTATTTGGAGCAGGATAGAATAATATTTACACATAAAGCAAGAGTTATATGTGATTATGGGATACTTTGGGTAGACCTAGAACACAGGGGATTTCTTCCATTATTCCCTAGGTATGTGTAATTCGTGGGTCAGCCAAGACAAGCAGAAGTGCTATATGAGGTGTTCAAGTGTTGGTCTTACAATGCAGGGTATCTTGGTGAGTGATGGCAAGAGGAGACACACTGCTGAGCTGATCTTTGGAGATCAAAGAAAGTCACTGTTACGGCAGAAACAAGACGACTTTGCAGCAGACGATGCTGCTTAGATACCTCCATCCATCCTGTGATTGGATTGGCAAGGGACCATTTTAGTCAATGACAATGCAGAGATATGAGAAGCTTAGGACTAGGCAGATAGGATCAGTTAGTTATAGCACAGCAGGAAACAGTAAGTACAGATGCTGACAGAGGACCAGATATTGTCCTCCCAGTGCTGTGACATCAGGCATGACTCTACTGAACCCAGATGCCACTAAGGAAAAGGAGGGAAGGTTTCCTGATATGGACTTAAATTAAAGATACTACCACTGTGTTGAGAATCCGCCTGCCAGTGTAAGGGACACAGGTTCGAGCCCTGGTCCGGGAGGATCCCACATACCGCAGAGCAAATATGCCCATGCGCCACAACTACTGAGCCTGTGCTCTAGAGTCCGCGAGCCACAACTACTGAAGACTGCGTGCCTAGAGCCCGTGCTCCGCAACAAGAGAAGCCACCGCAATGAGAAGCCTGCGCACCGAAACCAGGAGTAGCCCCCACTCACCGCAACTAGAGAAAACCCGTGCACAGCAACGAAGACCCAACGCAGCCAAAAATAAATAAATGAATAAATAAAAGTTATAAAAAAAAAAAGATACTACCACTGTAGAAAATCACTTAAATAATTAAGACATTTCAAGGCACTGTAATAAAGAAGAAATGCAAGGAATAAGCTCATACCAAAGATAGGATATTCCAGTACCCAGAAAGTAAGCAACCTTGCAAGACAGGCTTTGTTAAGAGAAAGAAAAGAAATGGATTTTCTAAATTACTTCATCTCCCCCAACTAACACATGCAAGAAACTGATCTGGTGATAACATAACATAGAGTTTAATTCATATTATGTGTTCTCCAACAAAAAAGAGGAAGAGAAGAAAGCTCACACTTATGAGAGTAAGGAGTTATATGAGAAGACAAGAAATAGAAATGGATCACGGAAATCAGAAGCCAAGGATCTTGACAACAATCCCTCTGTTTTAGGGTATAGGATAAGTTACTATAACTGAGAGTCCTCAAAATAAAATAGGAATATGTTTCTCATTCATATAATAACTATTTAAATGTGAATCAGCCAAGGCTACTGGGGTAGCCCTGCTGTTCTGATTTCATGGCTTTCATTTCTGGACCTAAGATGACTGTTCCATGAGTCATCACTTCTCAGCTCATGGATGAGACGAAAGAGATAATGGAGGGCAAACAGCTTCCTTCTTAGAGAAGCTAACCCAGAAGTTCCACAAATCATTATCACTGACATCTCATTATCCAGAATGTAGTTACATAGCCACACATAGCTGCAAGGGAGACCAAAAATGTCTTTAGTTTGTTACCATATGCCCAACTAAATCTCTATTATTTTAGAAAAATATGAGTATGGATTTTGAGGGACAGAGAGCAAAACAGAGCTCGTGCTCTTTCTCCCTCTCTCACATGCGCACACACACACACACACACACACACACAAGCACACACAGAAGAAATCAAACTTCTAGCATTTTGAGTATTTTAATAGAGTGACCAACTTGTTCCAGTTTGTGAGAAACTTTTCCCTCGCAAAACCCATCCTCGGAAAGTCACCCATCCTGGGAACCTCCTCAGTTCCAAGCAATCTGGGGCATTTGGACATCTTATCAATATTACTAATGATTTCTTAAAAAGCAATATATACTACTACAAACTACTCCTGGCCCAGTTCACCCTATAAATTTTATAACTCTTTAATATTTATTTTAATGTACTTCAGAGTGCTTAGATTCTAACAATTCTGACAACTTACGAGATAAAAATCACTGATGCAATTTATTGAGAGACTGAAAAGAAGCAAGGAATACTCAGAATAGTCTCCAAGAGAAAATATTAAACAGACTTCAGGAAATGTTACTAAGAAATTCATTAAATTTAAATGGTCCCTAAGCAAATTTCTGTATTCTCTTATCAATCATTTACCTCAGTTGAAACCACAATATATAGTAATAAATACAGATTTAGGGGTGAAGATGCTCACATTACCACTTTGGTTGGTAGAATAATGGAAACCCACATTCACATTCTTGACTAGAATCTTAATTTTGAGTTATCTATTATGCAACTATCTCTTGTGAAAAAATCAGTTGAAATTATTGGCATGGGAGAGCCCACAGGAAGACAGATCTCCAAAAAACTATGCAGCTGAGAAATATCACTTGACTTACCTAAGTAAATGCCTTCACAGAGTTGGAATTTCAAATTATACTTTTGGATTTATCAAGAGTCCATAAAAGAAATACTTGTGAAAAACAGCGGCCATTCTTCTCAGCCTCCACTGGACACTTCTTCCATCTGCTTATCAAATGGCTTCTTGGGTTCCATGATCCACCTTCATTTCAGTCCATACTATCTCCCTGGTTTTCTTATTTACTGTCATGGTTTTAACCTCCCCCCACCTCTACACATATTGCTAACTTCCAAATTATTATTTCACATCTAGATTTTTCCTAAGATCTAAGTTCATATATCCACTCATCCAACTGCAAGATGAAAATTTATATCTGAACATCCTACACATATCTAAAAACTCATTGTGTCCATACTGCTCCTTCTCCTCTATTTCCACTTTTGGTTGATGTTAGTTCATTTTTCACTCATTTTTCTTCTATAATTTTAATAAGTCTCTAATTCTCACTCTAACTGCTGAGTGTCTGGAAACTTTTTCCCATATCCACCAACACTGGCTGAGTTTAGACCCATTTCATCCACTAATTTGACCAGTGTTTTACTAAAATATACAAAAGAGTTATCTGGGTAGCTTGTTAAATATGCAGATTCCTAGGTCTGCTACTCCAAATCCTAAACTAGTTTGTTGGGGGAGAGCTCCCTACCAAGGGTTGAGCTGAGCTTCAGAGAAAGCTGAGCTGCCAGGTGCCAAGGTAGCTGATTAAGACAAGGCAAAATGAAAGTAACAGTCAAGCCTTGAATCGCTCACTGGGATAGTATGAGCAAAAGCTAAACAGGAGAAAGTGCCCACTGACTCCCCTCCTGATCCATGTTTCTTCATTCAGTGGCACCAGTTGAGGGACAAGTAGATCAATATAGACATGGGGATCCTGCAGTTTTATGGACCCAGAGACCTGGGGGCAGGAGGAAAAGACTAGGAGTGGAAAAGTTCTGAGTACTGAATAAGAGTGGAGTAAATGGTCTTCAAGGAGCCCCTCTTTCCCTGATAAGGAGGTCCAGGCAGAGGCACCTGAGGAATTCCTCTGCTGAAGATCCTTAATAAAGCGGCCTCCAACTGCAGGTATCCAGGCTGGGAATGCAGCTACATGGAACAGCATGGTCAGTTGGGGGGCGGGGGGGCTTGGGGAGGGGGTGTTAGTCCTTGATATAATGCACTGTCTGTACACAAAGTCTTGGCTGGGGAGTGCAGCTTCTCCCAAGGGGCCTGCCAGGTAAATCCTTTGTAATTGCCCATGGTCAGACCTGAAGAATCACACTTAGGTTTCTGGCCAGGAGCCAGACATCTCACACTGCCTTCTTAGCAGCAGATGATTTTAATGCAGGCAACTGTGGTCCATACTTTGAGCAATATTGGCCTAGAATTTTGAATAGATTTTTAACTGGCTTTCCTGATTTCAATTTCTGCTTTTACATAAACCATCCTTCACACAGTGCCAGAGTGAAGTTATTTTAAAAATTCAATTCCCAACATGCCTTTTATTCAACATAAAACTTTGCACATGAAATCGTTACCTGCATAAAAGAGTAAAGACTAAGGCATTTGTTTGAGTTGTGGCCTACAGAATCCTCTCATTGCCTCTCATCTTCCCCCCTCTCCCTTTAACATCTAACAATACGAAAGTACTGGTTTTGAGGGCAAGGTCTTCTATATATTTTTTCTTTATCTCAACTCTTAACCTACTGTGAAAATGAGCATCAAGAAAAGTTTGTTAAATTCAACTGAATCCAATTTTTCCACATAGCTTTTACTATTCAGAGCATGGTTCATCACAAGCAAATGAGGTTACTTAAAACCTAGTATGTTATATTCCTCTTTAAGTTCAGACCAACTAAAATGCTCATGGACCCTAAAGAGCTTTATTTTTATCTTCTTTTGTTAGCTAATGAAGCAGCCATAATCTATAATGCTTCTCTCTTCACTTCGGCTGCCAGAATATCAGGAATTAAAAATTTTGTGCTGAATTCCACTAAAACTTACCCATGTCTTAATTTTATTGTGTTTTTATCTTTCAGAGTAAGGGACCTCATCATTACCTAAGTAATATATAAAGTTAAATACATATACATACATACAGACACAGCTCTCAAACTGATTCATCTTTGAGAAAAGCAAAATATATTTGCACTTCAATTAAATTATCTAGAACTCCAAACAGTTTTTGTTTTTCAATTAAATTATCTAGAACTCCAAACAGTTTTTGTTTTTGTTTTTAGATAAACTGAAGGGAGCAATATTTTATTTGCTTTAAGATTCTAAATTAGGAAAAGGATTTTGGTGCTAAGGGGAGAGCATTTAGCTGAGCTATCTGGATAACTGCCTCACTTTTCTTTTTTAAACATCTTTATTGGTGTTTAATTGCTTTACAGTGTTGTGTTAGTTTCTGCTATATAACAAAGTGAATCAGCTATATGCATACGTATATCCCCATAGCCCCTCCCTCTTGCATCTCCCTCCCACCCTCCTTATCCCACCCGTATAGGTGGTCACAAAGCACTGAGCTGATCTCCCTGTACCATTCAGCTGCTTCCCACTAGCTATTTATTTTACATTTGGTAGTGTATATATGTCAATGCTACTCTGTTACTTCGTCCCAGCTTACCCTTCCCCCTCCCTGTGTCTTCAAGTCCATTCTCTATGTCTGTGTCTTTATTACTGTCCTGCCACTAGATGCATCAGAGCCAATTTTTTTTCAGATTACATATATATATATATATATGTTAGCATACGGTATCTGTTTTTCTCTTTCTGACTTACTTCACTCTGTATGACACACTCTAGGTCCATCCACCTCACTACAAATAATTCAATTTCGTTTCTTTTTATGGCTGAGTAATATTCCATTGTATATATGTGCCACATCTTCTTTATCCATTCATCTGTCTGTGGACACTTAGGTTGCTTCCATGTCCTGGCTATTGTAAATAGTGCTGCAATGAACGTTGTGGTACATGACTCTTTTTGAATTTCGGTTTTCTCAGGGTATATGCCCAGTAGTGGGATTGCTGGGTCATATGGTAGTTCTATTTTTGGTTTTTTAAGGAACCTCCATACTGTTCTCCATAGTGGCTGTACCAATTTACATTCCCACCAACAGTGCAAGAGGGTTTGCTTTTCTCCACACCCTCTCCAGCGTTTATTGCTTGTAGATTTTTTGATGATGGCCATTCTGACCACTGTGAGGTGATACCTCATTTTAGTTTTGATTTGCATTCCTCTAATGATTAGTGACATTGAGCATCTTTTCATGTGTTTTTTGGCAATCTGTATATCTTCTTTGGAGAAATGTCTGTTAAGGTCCTCTGCCCATTTTTGGACTGGGTTGTTTGTTTTTATGATATTGAGCTGCATGAGCTGCTTTGTATATTTTGGAGAGTAAACCTTGGTCAGTTGCTTCACTTGCAAATATTTTCTCCCATTCTGAGGGTTGTCTTTTCATCTTGTTTTTGGTTTCCTTTGCTGTGCAAAATCTTTTTAGTTTCATTAGGTCCCATTTGTTTATTTTTGTTATTATTTCCATTTCTCTAGGAGGTGGGTCAAAAAGGATCTTGCTGTGATTTATGTCATAGAGGGTTCTGCCTATGTTTTCCTCTACGAGTTTTATAGTGTCTGGCCTTACATTTAGGTCTTTAATCCATTTTTTGTGTACGGTATTAGGAAGTGTTTTAATTTCATTCTTTTACATGTAGCTGTCCAGTTTACCCAGCACCATTTATTGAAGAGGCCCTCTTTTCTCCATTGTATACTCTTGCCTCCTTTATCAAAGATAAGGTGACCATAGGTGCATAGGTTTATCTCTGGGCTTTCTATCCTGTTCCATTGATCTATATGCCAGTACCATACTGTCTTGATTACTGCAGCTTTGTAGTATAGTCTGAAGTCAGGAAGCCTGATTCTTCCAGCTCCGTATTTCTTTCTCAGGATTGTTTTGGCTATTTGGGGACTTTTGTGTTTCCATACAAATTGTAAAAATTTTTGTTCTAGTTCTGTGAGAAATGCCACTGGTTGTTTGATAGGTATTGCATTGAATCTGTAGATTGCTTTGGGTAGTAGAGTCATTTTCACAATGTTGATTCCTCCAATCCAAGAACATGGTATATCTCTCCATCTGTTTGTACCATCTTTAATTTCTTTGATCAGTGTCTTATAGCTTTTGAAATACAGATCTTTTGTCTCCTTTGGTAGGTTTATTCCTAGGTATTTTATTCTTTTTCTTGCAATGATAAATGGGAGTGTTTTCTTGATTTCACTTTCAGATTTTTCATCATTAGTGTATAGGAATGCCAGAGATTTGTGTGCATTAATTTTGTATCCTGCTACTTTACCAAATTCATTGATTAGCTCTAGTAGTTTTCTGGTGGCATTTTTAGGATTCTCTATATATAGCATCATGTCATCTGCAAACAGTGACAGTTTTACTACTTCTTTTCTGATTTGGATTCCTTTTATTTCCTTTTCTTCTCTGATTGCTGTGGCTAAAACTTCCAAAACTATGTTAAATAATACTGGTGAGAGTGGGCAACCTTGTCTTGTTCCTGATCTTAGGGGAAATGGTTTCAGTTTTTCACCACTGAGAATGATGTTGGCTGTGGGTTTGTCATATATGGCCTTTATTATGTTGAGGTAGGTTCCCTTTATGCCTACATTCTAGAGAGGTTTTATCATAAATGGGTGTTGAATTTTGTCAAAACCTTTTTCTGCATCTATTGAGATTATCAGATGGTTTTTAGCTTTCAATTTGTTAATATGGTGTATCACGTTGATTGATTTGTGTATATTGAAGAATCCTTGCATTCCTGGGATAAACCCCACTTGATCACTGTGTATGATCCTTTTAATGTGTTGTTGGATTCTGTTTGCTAGTATTATGTTGAGAATTTTTGCATCTATGTTCATCAGTAATATTGGCCTGTAGCTTTCTTTCTTTGTGACATCCTTGTCTGGTTTTGGTATCAGGGTGATGGTGGCCTCGTAGAATGAGTTTGGGAGTGCTCCTCCCTCTGCTATATTTTGGATGAGTTTGAGAAGGATAGGTGTTAGCTCTTCTCTAAATGTTTGATAGAATTCACCTGTGAAGCCATCTAGTCCTGCACTTTGGTTTGTTGGAAGATTTTTTTTTTTAATTTTCATTTATTTATTTATTTTATTTTTGCTGTGTTGGGTCTTCATTTCTGTGAGAGGGCTTTCTCTAGTTGCGTCAAGCTGGGGCCACTATTCATTGTGGTGCGTGGGCCTCTCACTGTCGCGGCGTCTCTTGTGGAGCACAGGCTCCAGACGCACAGACTCAGTAATTGTGGCTCACGGGCCCCATTGCTCCATGGCATGTGGGATCTTCCAAGACCAGGGCTCGAACCTGTGTCCCCTGCACTGGCAGGCAGATTCTCAACCACTGTGCCACCAGGGAAGCTCTGTTGGAAGATTTTTAATTACTGTTTCAATTTCAGAGCTTGTGATATGTCTGTTTGTATTTTCTATTTCTTCCTGGTTCACTCTTGGAAGGGTTGTGCTTTTCTAAGAATTTGTTCATTTCTTCCAGGTTGTCCATTTTATTGGCATATGGTTTCTTGTAGTAATCTCTCATGATCCTTTGTATTTCTGCAACATCAGTTGTTACTTCTCCTTTTTCATTTCTAATTCTGTTGATGTGAGTCTTTTCCCTTTTCTTCTTGATCAGTCTGGCTAATGGTTTATCAATTTTGTTTATCTTCTCAAAGTACCAGATTGTAGTTTTATTGATCTTTGCTATTGTTTCTTTCATTTCTTTTTCATTTATTTCTGATCTGCTCTTTATGATTTCTTTCCTTCTGCTAACTTTGAGGTTTTTTTGTTCTTCTTTCTCTAATTTCTGTAGGTGTAAGTTAAGGTTGTTTATTTGAGATTTTTCTTGTTTCTTGAGGTAGGATAGTATTGCTATAAACTTCCCTCTTAGAATTGCTTTTGCTGCATCCCATAGGTATTGGGTCATCATGTTTTCATTGTCATTTTTTTCTAGGTAGTTTTTGATTTCTTCAGGGATCTCTTGGTTGTTTAGTAATGTGTTGTTTAGCCTACATATGTTTGTATTTTTTACAGTTTTATTTTTTGTTTTTCTGTAATTGATATCTAGTCTCCTAGCATTGTGGTCAGAAAAGATACTTGATACAATTTCAATTTTCTTAAATTTACCAAGGCTTGATTTTTGATGCAAGATATGGTCTATCATGGTGATTTTTCCATGAGCAGTTGAGAAAAAGTGTTTTCTGTTGTTTTTGGATGGAATATCCTATGAATACCAATTAAGTCCTTCTTGTTTAATGTATCATTTGAAGCTTGTGTTTCCTTATTTATTTTCATTTTGGACGATCTGTCCATTGGTAAAAGTGGGGTATTAAAATCCCCTACTATTACTGTGTTACTGTCAATTTCCCCTTTTATGGCTGTTAGCATTTGTCTTATGTATTGAGGTGCTCCTGTGTTGGGTGCATAAATATTTACAATTGTTATATCTTCTTGGATTGATCCCTTGATCATTATGTAGTGTCCTTCTTTGCCTCTTGTAATAGTCTTTATTTTAAAGTCTATTTTTTCTGATATGAGAATTGCTACTCCAGCTTCCTTTTGATTTCCATTTGCATGGAATATCTTTTTCCATCCCCTCACTTTCAGTCTGTATGTATCCCTAAGTCTGAAGTGGGTCTCTTGTAGACAGCATATATATGGGTCTTGTTTTTGTATCCATTCAGCCAGTTTGTGTCTTTTGGCTGGAGCATTTAATTCATTTACATTTAAGGTAATCATCAATATGTATGTTCGTATGACCATTTTCTTAATTGTTTGAGGTTTGTTATTGTAGGTCTTTTCCTTCTCTTGTGTTTCCTGCCTAGAGAAGTTCCTTTAGCATTTGTTGTAAAGCTGCTTTGGTGGTGCTGAATTCTCTTAACTTTTGCTTGTCTGTAAAGGTTTAAATTTCTCCATTGAACCTGAATGAGATCCTTGCCAGGTAGAGTAATCTTGGTTGTAGGTTTTTCCCTGTCATCACTTTAAATATGTCCTGTCACTATCTTTATGGCTTGAAGAGTTTCTGCTGAACAATCAGCTGTTAACCTTATGGGGATTCCCTTGTATATTATTTGTTGCTTTTCTCTTGCTACTTTCAATATTTTTTCTTTAATTTTTGATAGTTTGATTAATATGTCTTGGCGTGTTTCTCTTTGGCTTTATCCTGTATGGTAGTCTCTGTGCTTCCTGGACTTGATTGGCTATTTCCTTTCCCGTATTAGGAATGTTTTCAACTATAATCTCTTCAAACACTTTCTCAGACCCTTGCTTTTCCTCTTCTTCTTCTGGGACCCCTGTAATTCGAATGTTGGTGCATTTAATGTTGTCCCAGAGGTCTCTGAGACTGTCCTCAATTCTTTTCATTCTTTTTTCTTTATTCTGCTCCCTGGAAGTTATTTACACCTTTTTATATTCTAGCTCACTTATCCGTTCTTCTGCCTCAGTTATTCTGTTATTGATTCCTTCTAGAGTATTTTTAGTTTCAGTAATTGTGTTGTTAATCACTGTTTGCTCTTTAGTTCTTCTAGATCCTTTTTAAATGTTTCTTATATTTTCTCCATTCTGTTTCTGAGATTTTGGATCATCTTTGCTATCATTACTGAGAATTCTTTTTCAGGTAGGTTGCCTATTTCATCTTCATTTATTTGGTCTTGTAGATATTTACCTTGCTCTTTCGTCTGTAACAAATTTTTTTCTCGTTTTCTTTTTTTCTTTTTTTTTAATTGGTGGTGCTGTATTCCTGTCTTGCTGGTTGTTTGGCCTGAAACGTCCAGCCCTGGAGCTGGCAGGCAGTTGGATAGAGCTGGGTATTGGTGCTGAGATGAGGACCTCTGGGAGGCCTCACTCCGATTGATATTCCCTGGGGTCTGAAGTTCTCTGTTAGTCCAGTGGTTTGGACTCAAACCTCACCACAGGAGCTCAGGCCCAACCTCCCGCCTGGGAACCAAGATCCCACAAGCTTTGTGGAGTGGGAAAAAGAAAAAAAGGAAGAAAGAAAGAAAAAAAGGAGCAGTACAATATCAAAGAATAAGAAACAAAATAAAATTAGAAAGATAAAAAGTATAGTAGGAAAAATAAAACTATAATTGAAACAACAGGTCACTGGGGGTTCCTCCCATCCCCTTAGGTGTCCATAGTCCCCTACCAGGGTCTGGTAGGTGCCCTAGTTCTGAGGAGACACGAATTCTGTGTCCTCCTAGTATGCCATCTTGACTCCACCCCCCTCCAAATAGTTTTAAAATTGCATTTGTATGGGAATAATGTAGCAAGAGTGTAGCAATCTGAATTATAACAGATAACTATACATGGTTTACAACCGCAGCAGCTATTTACTGTCTTTAACTTATCTTAACGGTATTCAACACTTGATTTTAAACCCTAAGTTAGAGTGCTTAAGGTTCTCCTGATTTAATAATTCAAAATGTATTTGAATATGAAATAGTAGGATATAAAAAACAATATTAAATTTCTGAATTTACTATGATACAGCATAATATATTAAATATTTATATATCTCTGTGCTATAATCAGAAAATTAAAATTAAAAAAATTCTCACTCCTTGCCAGCTGCTATTTTTGTGCCCTCACAGAACTCTGGGTGTATATGTATATATACATATGGGTGAGGATATTTATCTATAAATAACATTTCATTTTTAAAAATATTTTTTCTTCCTAATATTATCAGGCTCATTTCTCATTCAGACAGTTGTATGAGTATTTTCCATGCCAAGGTTTTTCATGGTTCAGGTTTATAAGGAAATTGCTCTATATGGTTATAACTTTATTTACAAACAATTTTGCACACAAATGTTTTGTAATGTTTAACAGAAAGGAGGGAGTTAGTGTTTGTCTTTGTCTCATATCCCACACCCAAGTCATCAGAAAGTCTGACAGGGGCTTTCCTTGTGGCACAGTGGTTGAGAATCTGCCTGTTAATGCAGGGGACACGGGTTCGAGCCCTGGTCTGGGAAGATCCCACATGCCACGGAGCAACTAGGCCCGTGAGCCAGAACTGCTGAGCCTGTGCGTCTGGAGCCTGTGCTGTGCAACGAGAGAGGCCGCAATAGTGAGAGGCCCGCGCACCACAATGAGGAGTGGCCCCCGCTTGCCACAACTAGAGAAAGCCCTCGCACAGAAACGAAGACCCAACACAGCCTTAAAAAAAAAAGAAAGAAAGTCTGACAGGCTTTTTTCAAAATGGATTCAGAATCTGACCTTGGCTCACCACCTACCTCTCCTGTTGCCACCCTGGCCCATGTCATCCAAACCTTTGGCCTGGATTATTACAATAGCCTACTAACTAGTCCCCCTTTTTCTGCCCTGATCCCCTTTTATTCTTAATTTCCAATACAGAAGTCAGAGTGAGCCTTTTAAAACAGGAGTGAGAACATGCTTCTCTGCTCAAAATCCTTTAACACCTTCTCATATCACTCACAATAAAAGCTAAGGTCCTTATGATGCTCAACTCAGTGCATGTGTAACCATCCTCCCAGTGCTTCACCAGCCTCCACTCGAAGGCTCTGGCTCTCGTTCATGTGCTCAAGCACAACAACCTCTCAGATCTATTTGAAACATGAATGCTGAGGTATCTCTCATCTCGGGGTCTCTACGCTTACTGTTTTAGCTGCCTAGAATCCTCTTCCCACAAAGCTCACTCTCACCTCCTTAGAGCCTTTGTTCAAACATCACTACAGTGAAGCATTACCAGCCTACTTTAAGATTACACAATCTCTCCCTCATATAATATTCTCATTTTCATGCTTTATTTATATTTTTCTCCATAGCCCATATCATACATGTATATATATATCTACATACTATGTATATATACATACTATACATAGCTACAGTATGTATATATAATTATATATACAGTGTTTTTAAATTTGTGTCTGTTTATTGACAACCTCTTCCTACTAGAATGTAAGTTTTATACAGTCAAGAATTTTTGAATATTTTGTTGTCATATTCTGTTACCTAGAATAGAATCTGGCATATATTAGACAGTCCACAGATATTTGTTGAATAAATAAATAAGAAAAACAATCCAAAAGTATATCATAGGGTTAGCAAAGACCCTATGGGGTCTTGGGAAAAATAGATTTAATTTTGTTCTGTTTCTTTCCCTTATCTGAAAAACTTTGCAGTAGATAATATAGAAAGATTAAAACGTCCCCATACAAGACATAATATAGAATTTTTAACACAAATTCCCCAAACAGCTTTCTAGGATATCATTCAGAGCTTGCTAGGAACAATTTTTTTCAACATTTGAAATCATCACAGGAGAGAGTAAATATTATTCTTGAGTAGAAAGATGAAAATTAAGTTAATGTGACAAAGGGTTGAATTTATGAAGGTGTAATTTTAACTCATGTCTGAAAGTTTGAATTTACTTAAAAGGCTGTTATTTATTTTTACTTGTAAAACTTGGTACCAGTCAGAAGTTATCAACAATCTATACCAATGTTTTTCAAATTGTTCTTTAATGCACACAACCTCACTTCCCGTTGAAAGGACTCGCCTTGGGGGAAAAACGGCTCTGGGCATCAATCTAGATGTTTCAGTCAGGTGCTTCAACAAGGGCAGCCAATGTCATCTGCTCTACGAGCTGGTTTCTGGGTGAGATTTTTCCAAAAAATAATCAAAAAAAATGTGAACAATATTGACTAATATTTTTAGTTTAAGAAGAACTATGAATTTAGGGGAATAGTATTCCAAAGTTGTTTTCTATAATATTTTTTCTCCTACTCTGAAACCAAAGATAGCCTATGCACTTAGCCCATATACTAATTAAGGGCAAGCCACGTCTTAGGAGCCACTTTCAAAATAGGAGACAATTTTTAGTACAGAATATAAGATTTTAATATATGAATTTGACCTTGCATTTCCAAAATCATTAAGAGCAAATGTGATGTTTTTCTTTACAATATCCTAGCAGCATCATGTAGGCTGCATTTGTAACTGACAGCTAATATAAGGATGTCAGTTAATGAAAGCATTTTAATTTCTCACATGTTTATGTTTCTTTTTAGAAAAACTTAGTTCATCCTACCTCCTGTGTTTCTCCTTTACTCTCACAACATTTCTGACACCAGATGTGCGGGGATTTTTTTCCCCCCAAAGGAAGCAATTCTCCATGATACCAGCTGGATGTCTTACAGTTTAACTCAGTTCTGACACTACCTGGAGATAGTGTCAAATCCCACAGGTTAAGAGCTCAGCCCCACAAGACTAGCCCCCATTTCAGATGTCAATTGCAAGTAGCAGGTCCCCTGCTTACTCACAACTCTGTATAAATTGGCTATAAATTTGAGGTTCCCATGACTGCCTGCTCCTTGAATTTAATTATTTGGTAGAGCAGCTAACAGAAATTACTTACATTTACCACTGATTAAAGGAAATAATAAAAGATACAGATGGACAGCCAGATGAAGAGACAGATACAAATGGCGAGGTCTGGGAGTGTCCTGAACACAGGAGTTTCTGTCAGCATGGAGTTGGGGTATATCACCTTTGCTGTACGTGGATGAGATCACTGACCTAAAAGCTCCCTAAACCCCACAGTATTGAGATTTTACGAAAGATCACATAGGAAAATCAAGTTACTCCATTTCTAGCCCCTCTCCTCTATGTGGAGAATGGGGGCGGGGTGTGGGGAGAGCCTGAAAATCCCAAGCTTCTAATCATGGCTTAGTCTTTCTGGTGACCAGCCCCCATCCAGGAGCCAGCCCAGAGCTGCCTCATAAAAACAAAAGACGAGGGAAATTGGTTCAAGATGACAGAGTAGAAGGACGTGAGCTCACTATCTCTTGCGAGAGCAAGCACTGGAATCACAACTAACTGCTGAACAATCAACAGAAAGACACTGGAACTCACCAAAACTATACCCCACATCCAAAGACAAAGGAGAAGCCGCAATGAGACAGTAGGAGTGGTGCAATCACAATAAAATAAAATCCCATAACCACTGGGTGGGTGACTCACAAACTGGAGAACAATTATACTACAGAAAGCCACCCACTGGAGTGAAGAATCTAAGCCCCATGTCAGGCTTCCCGACCTGGACATCTGGCAATGGGAGGAGGAATTCCCAGAGATTCAGACTTTGAAGGTTAGTGGGATTTGATTGCAGGCTTCTAGAGGAATGGGAAAAACAGAGACTCCACTCTTGAAGGCACACACAAAGTAGTGTGTGATCAGGACCCAGGTGGAAGTAGCAGAGACCCCATAGGTGACTGAACCAGCCCTACCGGCTAGTGTTGGAGGGTCTGCAGAGGCAGGGGGTGGCTGTGGCTCACTACAGGGACAAGGACACTGGCAGCAGAAGTTCTGGGAAGTACTCCTTGGCATAAGCCTTCCTGGAGTGCACCATTAGCCCCACCAAAGAGCCTGCAGTCTCCAGTGCTGGGTCGTCTCAGGCCAAACAACCAACAGGGAGGGAACCCAGCCCCACCCATCATCAGACAAGGGCATTAAAGTTTTACTGAGCTCTGCCAACCAGAGCAACAACAAGCTCTACCCACCAGCAGTCCCTCCCATCAGGAGGCTTGTACAAGTCTCTTAGATAGACGCATCCACCAGAGGGCAGACAGCAGAAGCACAAAGAATTACAATCCTGCAGCCTGTGGAACAAAACCACATTCACAGAAAGATAGACAAATTGAAAAGGCAGAGGACTTCGTACCAGATGAAGGAACAAGATAAAACCCCAGAAAAACAACTAAATGAAGTGGAGATAGACAACCTTCCAGAAAAAGAATTCAGAATAATGATAGGGAAGATGATCCAGGACCTTGGAAAAAGAATGGAGACAAAAATTGAGAAAATGCAAGAAATGTTTAACAAAGAACTAGAAGAATTAAAGAACATACACCCAGAAGAATTAAAGAACAAACAAACAGAGATGAACAATACAATAACTGAAATGAAAAATACACTAGAAGGAATCAATAGCAGAATAACTGATGCAGAGGAACACATAAGTGACCTGGAAGACAAAATGGTGGAATTCACTGCCAAGGAACGGAATAAAGATAAAAGAATGAAAAGAAATGAAGACAACTTAAGAGATCTCTGGGACAACATTAAATGCACCAACATTCACATTACAGGGGTCCCAGAAGGAGAAGAGAGAGAGAAAGGATGCCAGGGAATATTTGAAGAGATTATAGTTGAAAACATCCCTAACATGGGTAAGGAAATAACCATCCAGGTCCAGGAAACGCAGAGAGTCCCAGGCAGGATAAACCCAAGGAGAAACATGCCGAGACACATAGTAATTAAACTGACAAAAAGAAAAATTATTAAAAGCAACGAGGGAAAAATGACAAATAACATACAAGGGAACTCGCATAAGGTTAAGAGCTGATTTCTCAACAGAAACTGTACAAGCCAGAAGGAAGTGTCAGGATATATTTAAAGTGTTGAAAGGGAAGAATCTACAACCAAGATTACTCTACCTGGAAATGATCTCATTCAGATACGACAGAAAAATCAAAAGTTTTACAGACAAGCAAAAGCTAAGAGAATTCAGCACCACCAAACCAGCTCTACAACAAATGCTAAAGGAAATTCTCTAAGTGGGAAACCCAAGAGAAGAAAGGGACCTACAAAAACAAACACAAAACAATTAAGAAAATGGTAACAGGAACATGCATATAGATAACTACCTTAAATGTGAATGGATTAAATGCTCCAACCAAAAGACACAGGCTCACTTAATGGATACAGAAACAAGACCCATACATATGCTGTCTACAAGAGACCCACTTCAGACCTAGGGACACATACAGACTGAAAGTGAGGGGATGGAAAAAGATATTCCATGCAAATGAAAATCAAAAGAATGCCGGAGTAACAATACTTGTATCAGATAAAATAGACTTTAAAATAAAAAATGTTACAATAGACAAGGAAGGACATTGCATAATGATCAAGGGATCAATCTAAGAAGATATAACAATTATAAACATATATGCATGAAACATAGGATCATCTCATTACATAAGGAAAATGTTAACAGCTATAAAAGAGGAAAATTACAGTAACACGATAATAGTGGGGGACTATAACACCTCATTTACACCAATGGACAGATCATCAAGACAGAAAATTAATAAGGAAACACAAGCTTTAAATGACACAATAGACCAGACAGATTTAATTGATATTTATAGGACATTCCATCCGATAATAGCAGATTACACTTTCTTCTCAAGTGCATATGGTTCATTCTCCAGGATAAATGATATCTTGGGTCACAAATCAAGCCTCCATAAATTTAAGAAAGTTGCAATCATAACAATCACTTTTTCAGACCACAACGCTATGAGATTAGAAATAAATTACAGGGGAAAAAATGTAAAAAGCACAAACACATGGACGATAAACAATATGTTACTACATAACCAATGGATCAATTAAGAAATCAGAGGAAATCAAAAAATACCTAGAGGGCTTCCCTGGTGGTGCAGTGGTTGAGAGTCCACCTGCCAATGCAGGGGACATGGGTTCGTGCCCTGGTCCGGGAAGATCCCACATGATGTGAAGCAGCTGAGCCCGTGAGCCATGGCCGCTGAGCCTGCACGACCGGAGCCTGTGCTCCGCAACGGGAGATGCCACAACAGTGAGAGGCCCACATACCACAAAAAAAAAAAAAAAGTACCTAAAGACAAATGACAATGAAAACACAATGATCCAAACCTATGGGATGCAGCAAAAAGTTCTAAGAGGGAAGTTTACAGCAATACAAGCCTACCTCAAGAAACAAGAAACATCTCAAATAAACGATCTAACTTTACACCTAAAGCAACTAGAGAAAGATAAACAAACAAAACTTAAAGTTAGCAGAAGGAAAGAAATCATAAAGATCAGAGCAGAAATAAATGAAATAGAAACAAAGAAAATAATAGCAAAGATCAACCAAACTAATAGCTGGTTCTTTGAGAAGATAAACAAAATTGATAAACCTTTAGCCAGACTCATCAAGAAAAAGAGGGAGAGTACTCAAATCAATAAAATTCGAAATGAAAAATGAGAAGTTACAGCAGACACTGCAGCAATACAAAGTATCATGAGAGACTACTATAAGCACCTCTATGTTAATAAAATGGACAACCTGGAAGAAATGGATAAATTCTTAGAAAGGTATAAGCTTCCAAGACTGAACGAGGAAGAAACAGAAAATATGAACAGACCAATCACAAGTAATGAAATTGAAACTGTGATTAAAAATCTTCCAACAAACAAAACTCCAGGACCAGGTGGCTTCACAGGTGAATTCTATCAAACATTTAGAGAAAAGTTAAAACCCATCCTTCTCAAACTCTTCCAAAAATTTCAGAGGAAGGAACACTCTCAAACTCATTCTACAAGGCCACTATCACCCTGATACCAAAACCAGACATAGATACTACAAAAAAACAAAATTACAGACCAATATCACTGATGAATACAGACGCAAAAATCCTCAACAAAATACTAGCAAACAGAATCCAGAAGCATACACCATGATCAAGTGGGGTTTATCTCAGGAATGCAAGGATTCTTCAATATAAGCAAATCAATCAATGTGATACATCATATTAACAAATTGAAAGATAAAAACCATATGATAATCTCAATGATGCAGAAAAAGTTTTAGACAAAATTCAACACCCATTTATGACAAAAACTCTCCAGAAAGTAGGCAAAGAAGGAACTTACCTCAATGTAATAAAGGCCATATATGACAAACCCAAAGCCAACATCATTCTCAATGGTGAAAAACTGAAACCATTTCCTCTAAAATCTGGAACAAGACAAGGATGCCCACCTCTCACCACTATTATTCAACACAGTTTTGGAAGTTTTAGCCACAGCAATTAGAGGAGGAAAAGAAATAAAAGGAATCCAAATTAGAAAAGAAGTAAAACTGTCACTGTTTGCAGATGACATGATACTATATATAGAGAATCCTAAAGGTACCACCAGAAAACTACTAGAGCTAATCAATATATTTGGTAAAGTTGCATGATACAAAATTAATGCACAGAAATCTCCTGCATTCCTACATACTAACAACAAAAGATCAGAAAGAGAAATTAAGGAAACAATCCCATCCAACATTGTAACAAAAAGAGTAAAATATCTAGGGATAAACGTACCTAAGGAGATAAAAGACCTGTACTCAGAAAACTATAAGACACTGATGAAAGAAATCAAAGATGACACAATCATATGGAGAGATATACCATGTTCTTGGATTGGAAGAATCAATATTTTGAAAATGACTATACTACCCAAAGCAATCTACAGATTTAATGCAATCCCTTCATTTTTTACAGACCTAGAACAAAAAATTTGTATGGAGACACAGAAGACCCCAAATGGCCAAAGCAATCTTGAGGGAAAAAAATGGAGCTGGCGGAATCAGACTCCCTGACTTCAGACTATACTACAAAGCTACAGTAATCAAGACAGTATGGTACTGGCACAAAAACAGAAATATAGATCAATGGAATAGGATAGAAAGCCCAGAGGTAAACCGACGCCCCTATGGTCAACTAATCTATGACAAAGGAAGCAAGGATATACAATAGAGAAAAGACAGTCTCTTCAATAAGTGGTGCTGGGAAAACTGGACAGCTGCATGTAAAAGAATGAAATTAGAACACTCCCTAACACCATACACAAAAAAACAAACTCAAAATGGATTAAAGACCTAAATGTACCAGATACTATAAAACTCTTAGAGGAAAACATAGGAAGAACACACTTTGACATAAATCACAGTAAGATCTTTTTTGACCCACCTCCCAGAGTAATGGAAATAAAAACAAAAATAAACAAACGGGACCTAATGAAACTTAAAATATTTTGCACAGCCAAGGAAACTATAAAGAAGATGAAAAGACAGCCCTCAGAATGGGAGAAAATATTTTCAAATGAATAAATGGACAAGGAATTAATCTCCAAAATATATAAAGAGCTCATGTAGCTCAATGTTAAAACAACAAACAACCCAATCAAAAAATGGGCAGAAGACCTAAATAGACATTTCTCCAAAGAAGACATGCAGATGGCCAAGAGGCACATGAAAAGCTGCTCAACATCACTACTTATTAGAGAAATGCAAATCAAAACTACAATGAGGTATCACCTCACACCAGTTAGAATGGGCATCATCAGAAAATCTACAAACAACAAATGCTGGAGAAGGTGTGGAGAAAAGGGAACACTCTTGCACTGTTGGTGGGAATGTAAATTGATACAGCCACTATGGAGAACAGTATGGAGGTTCCTTAAAAAACTAAAAATAGAATTACTATATGACCCGGCATTCTCACTACTGGGCATATACCCAGAGGAAACCATAATTCAAAAAGACACATGCACCCCAATGTTCACTGCAGCACTATTTACAATAGCTAGGTCATGGAAGCAACCTAGATGTCCATCGACAGACAAATGGATAAAGAAGATGTGGTACATATATACAGTGGAATATTACTCAGCCATAAAAATGAATGAAACTGGGTCATTTGTAGAGATGTGGATGGAGCTAGAGTCTGTCATACAGAGTGAAGTAAGTCAGAAGGAGAAAAACAAATATTGTATATTAATGCATATATGTGGAATCTAGAAAATTAGTACAGATTAACTGGTTTGCAAGGCCGAAATAGGGACACAGATGTAGAGAACAAATGTATGAACACTAAGGGGGAAAGCAGGGTGGAGGGTGGTGTTGGTGGGATGAATTGGGAGATTGAGATTGACATATATACACTAATATGTATAAAATAGATAACTAATAAGAAACTGCTATAATAATAAAATAAAATACAAAAACAAATAAACAAACAAACAAAACACAAAAGACACCCCTATCACTCAGGAAATTACAAGGATTTCAGGAACCCTGTTAGGAACCATGGTCAAAGACCAAATACTAGAACAAAAGATGCTCCTAGTGCTAAGGAAACTACAAGTGTTTCAGGATCTCTGTGGCAGGAACCTGGGGTAGATACCAGTATTTTTTCCTATTATTTCAGTTTCCAACAAACTATCATATTTCAAGCCACTTTACAAACAAATTCTATGGCTGCCATTGCATGATCAATTGTGTTTTTACACAAAGATTTTGATTAGTATGTTTTAATTTATATTCTATAACTTGGTCTACATTCATGTGTGATTAAGCTGTCATAAGACTAAAGAAATTCAAATAAAACAGGATCATGACACAAACACATTATGCATGTATAATTTATTGACTGAATTAGGAAAAAAATGAGATCTAAAACAGATTTTTTAATTGTATCCAGAAGTAGACTTTTTAAGCATATATTTATTGAATACATAAACTGATGCATTTGTTAATATATTTGTTAATATATTTAAGACAAGACAGTCAAAGAAAACATTCAGTTCGAATTAGAGAAGGAAAATTTTCTTTTAGCAAACAGAAACCAGTAACTTTTCCAAGTAGGATAGTACTTGTACGTGGACCAACGTAGTCTTAAACTGAAAACTAGTTTCTTAAATGCTAAAAGTCAGTTGAGGATATTAGTTGAATTCTTTGAATTGTCTGAGGACAATAGGAAATTATGGACACAGAGTTAGATGCTTTTAAGCAAACTGACCAACATAAGATAAATTCTGACTTCTCAGATTCTCATGCTGAAATTTCTCAGTCCATTTCTCAGCTGAAATCTTGTAGCACAAATCTGATTATACCAGTCTTCAGAGGCTCAAAAAGAGTACAAAGGATAGCACTGCTCCTGTTACCTCCCTAGGCTCACAAAGTGGCAAGGAAAAGATTCTACAGGAGAATAGGGAGCCAGGGCTGACTTGAATGGCCTCCTGACTGTTGGAGAGGCAGGGTCTGTATTAGAGGGCATTTTATTATTGTATATTGTTGGTGGTCTAGTGAATTTTGTCTCACCCAGCATTAGAACTGGGTGCAGTCTTTGGGAAATGGATCCGTGTGGAAACTTGATGAAATTCTGAGTGTTTTCCTGAGGACCTAAGTATATATGCAAATCCATTCACAAAATTTTAGGTTATTTAAAGACTTTAGGATACACAGTCACAGACCACAAATCATGTTGTCACAACACCCGCATGTTACCAAAATGGACAACAGATTCCATTCATTCCTTATAGTAACATATATTTTATACCTACATATTCTCCCATACAGTATTATTCCAAGAGACTGAGGACAGAGAAAAATAAACAGATAAATATCTCACATTCAAAAATCCCACAATCTATTAAGGGAAACATATGATTAAACAATATTAAGGGTATAATAATAGAATATAAAAATAAAATGATTGTCTGCAGGAACAGCTTATTCAGAAAACTACGGAAACAGAGCTGTAAGATCAGCTTAAGTCTACCTGTATAACGGTTTTCCTGAAGGGGTCAGCGGAGACTTCACAGACAAAGTAGCTTTTAGAATCAGTCTTGAAGGATGAAAAACAATTTAGCCAAGGAAATGACAGAGGGGCATTACCAGGACAAGAAACCCAAGTGACAAGGTGTAAAAGGAATGGTAAGTAATTTCAGTGATTCCATGTGAACTGGTAACTTGCTGCATATGGGGGAGAATAGGCTGGAGCATTAAGCGGGGGCAGGGGGCCAGGTCATGGAGTAATTAGTGGGTCTCAGTGAATAGGTTTCCATGGACTCCACACCTAATGACAGGCCTTTGAAGGATTTAAAGTGCTGAGTGAGACTTGCTCTATAGAAAAAATCATCCCGGCAGAAGTGTAAAAAATAGCACTAGCAATGAGGAGGAGAGTTTGTGGAGAGAGAGTGGACTAAAGCCAGTGACAGTAGTCATCTATCTGTAATAATGCAGATAATAAAAATTCTTACAGGCCTGGGAAATAGTTACCAAAAAAAAAAAAAAAATCAGCAGGACTTGGTAAGGACCACAAAATTAAATAACTTGCTCAAGGCCACATACTTAATTAGTAGCAAAGATGTATCTAGAATTAAGTTTCCTGACTTCCAACCTATTCCTCTGATACTCTCTACAATATCTTATTGTTTGATGAATTCAAATAAAGATTTCAAATTAGGGATTGAAAATTGCCTGTTAATATTGATGACTTTCCCTCAAAACCTTCCACTTATATTTTGAGCAAGCAAATTTGGACTAAACACATTGTTATTGATTTCCTTTTAACAAAAGTTTTACTGTAATTAAACTCAATCATCATCCACCTCCTCTTACAAATAAATGAAGTCTGCTAATGTCAAGATTAAATTTTGCCTTTGGTTACCAGCTGAGCCAATGGTTTGCTCTATGACAGGAATGTATGTATATATGTGTTAGAATCTTGCCAATTAAATTATTTTAAGGAAATAAATTTCCCTGTGAATATAATCTCCTTTCTCTATGCCTTTTTAAAAAGACAGGTTAAGACACATTTCATCATAGGACAACAGAACAGTTATGGTGTATCAATACTTATCTACAGATACCACTGAGTTCTATTTGCATGTGTCCTCTTTGCACTGACATCAGAAGGACTTTGGTTAGGAAAAGGGCATCTTATTGCTATGATTTGAAAAGTCAAAGAACGGAAAGTATCCAAAGCCCACTGTTTATTCATCTTGTCTGTCTTGTTCTTAAGAACACAAAATTATATTCTGTCTTATTTACTAAATCAGAATAATTGTTTTCACTTTATGTGACAAATTGACATGTCTGTTTTTGGTAATAGCAAACAAGTGAATCACTAAATTATTCTGTTGAATGAGGAATGGGGATATTTTCTGGTTTAAGTAGAAACACTATTTTCAAAATGTATGTCAAAAAGGAATTCGAAGTCAATATAAAATCAGAACACTAAAAAAGAAGGAAAGCTGTACTCTTAAGGTATTTTATATGATGTATTTTTTCTTACTAAAATATTTATTATCGATTACTTTATTAAACAAAAAGTTTTCACCAGCTTCTACTCTGTGCAGAGTGGTGTGCTAGATGTGAGATATAAATAGTTAATCATCCTGGTGCCAGTTTTCACAAAGCTCACAGTTGTTTGGAAAATACAGTCAAGGACTCAGACAATTGCAAAACAGTTTGATAAATGACATAATAGGGGCATTGTGCAATATCACTTTTCGATGGTTGAAATGATGGTATAGAAATAAAATTGAAATAGACAAGAGTCTAGGCAACAATGGGTGATGATTTCTATTCTCTGTTAAAACCAGAAGTAGGATTTAATTATACTGCCATGTTGTTTTGTAACTCAGGTCTTTTAGAATTCAATATTTGACTCTCAGAAATCCTCAACTTTTGTCAAGAGAGTAACTCAATCTTCACCACAGGATAAAGAGTGCAGTGATTAAGGATGGTGAACCATACAGTTTTAGTTGCACTGTGTGAATAACTGTTCCTTGTTTATTGAGAAACAGCTGTAACCCTTTTTTGTAAAGCTGGATGAATGCACAGCTTCACTGGTTACCTTAGCAGCCTTAGTCATCTTCCTAACAGTTATGAATTGGGAGTTATTCAATAGCTAGCTGTCATGGTCCAAACACAGGTTGGAAAAGAATTTCCAGACACAAGGCAGAATGTAAAGAAGATAGAATTTATTAGAGGGAAGGGTTGCTGTTAGAACAGCAGGCTGACTTCCTAGTAGTCTGGGAGAGTTGAGCCCAAACACGTGCTACTGATCAGTTTTTATAGCCAGAACAGAAAGGAATGGTCTGAGGTGAAAATTTCGTTTACTGATTGGTTGAGGCACATATACCTTCCTTCTAAAGGGTGGGAGTGGGACAGGCCAGATGCCTTTCCTTATTTGGGACATGTCCCATTGCTCAGGTGGGCTCAGTAATTTCGTAACCATGGCAACATGGTGGGGAGGATGATTAAAAGTCTGGTGGGGGGTGTAATGCTGACACTTTTTCAGGCAGGGTCATCCTTTGTCCTTGAAGCACCACTGTCCTCGGGGCACCACACCCATCACATAGTTGTTTCATTTTAAAGCACTCTTAAAAACATAATTATCTTGCTGTCATATCTACAATCGACACAGATAATGTTACATTACCCAGATTGCTGGATATCCACTATGCCCTGTATATGGAGTAAATGAGCAGCGAATCTACACAGCTGCGGCTAACTGCTTCCAATAAGGCCTTTGATTTCATTTATCTGACAATCATTCAATAAACACCTTTAAGTTGAAGTTATCATAACTAGTGTCACAGAAGAACAGGGATAAATACTACATAGCTTTCACTCTCAGACTGCTCACAACGACATCAGAAGATCAATACATCACAATTGTGTCTTACTGTCACAAATGCTGTAGTTAGCCTGCTCCCCATTGCCTCAGCCCAGGTCTGAGTTCATATTCAACTGCTATGGACAGTAGCAGACATTTGTTTTTGTGACAGTTGCCTAAGACACACAAACATGGATATTCTGCTACAGGACCCCAAATAATAATGTCAAAGAAAATATGTCTCCTGGTATGTAAGCCAGATCTCCTGCACTTCTGATATTCTCATTTCATGTTGATTTTATCCTGCTAAAGCCTCATTTAATTTACTGAGCACCATGATGTGGATGAAACAAAACCTTTTCCATGAAATAACCTAAGTTTGGGAACAATCTACTGGGAAGAAACTAAGTATAGCTGTGAGGATTCTGCCCTACTTAAATATGTTTTACGGTACGGAGGAAAGCTAGTAGTAGTAGAATTTCCCCTCAAACACAAGCTCATTGGTTAGTCTGTCACAGATCCAGGGTTGCTGACAAAAGACATGAGACTCCTGGATCAGATACAAAGGTCTTGATCAACCACAGACACACACACACACACAATAAAAAGCAGTAGCAGACATATAAGCATATTTTTGCTGGTTCCCCTTGTCCTGTAGTCCATGAGGCGACACGAAGGGCTCAGATGGATGTCTACGTAATCAGAGAGTTGCACTGCTGCTAAGGAACGCTGAGCTTAAAAAATCTGCGACTTTTGAAGATCTAAATAGACATTTCCCCAAAGAAGACATACAGATGGCCAAGAGACACATGAAAAGATGCTCAGTGTCGCTAATTATTACAGAAATGCAAATCAAAACTATAATGAGGTATCACCTCACGCCAGTCAGAATGGCTATCATCAAAAAGTCTACAAATAACAAAGGCTGAAGAAGGTGTGGAGAAAAGGGAACACTCTTACACTGTTGGTGGGAATGTAAATTGGTGAAGTCACTATGGAGAGCAGAATGGAAGTTCCTCAAAAAACTAAAAATAGAGTCACCATGTGATCCAGCAATCCCACTCCTGGGCATATATCCCGAGAAAACTATAATTTGAAAAGATACATGCACCACTATCTTCACTGCAGCAATATTTTCAATAGCCAGGACATGGAAGCAACCTAAAAGTCCATCGACAGATGAATGGATAAAGAAGATGTGGTACATATGTATCATGGAATACAACTCAGCCATTAAAAATGAATGAATGCTATTTGCAGCTACGTGGATGGACCAAGAGATTATCATACTAAGTGAATAAGTCAGAAAGAGAAAGACAAATACCATATAATATCAGTTTTATGTGGAATATAAAATATGACACAAATGAACTTATCTACAAAATAGAAACATACTCACAGACATAGAGAACAGACTTGTGGTTGCCAAGTGGAGGGGAGGGATGGATTGGGAGTTTGGGGTTAGCAGATGCAAACTATTATGAATAGAATGGGTAAACAACAAGGTTCTACTGTATAGCACCGGGACTATATTCAATACTGTGTAATAAACCATAATGGAAAAAAAAAAAGTCTGTCACTTTGACAACAAGTAGAGATCTTTGTCCAGAGAGAGACTGAGTGCTGTGTAGGAGTATGTGATGTATTCCCGTGAGGCATTATATCACTCTTCAAAATTGTCAGCTGCAGAAACAATCCAGCTAAGTGGCCAGGGCGCAAGAATGGTCTGGGGGTTTTGGCATGCTTAACAAGACTTGTAGGAGCATAAGAAGCCCAGAGAAGACTGCCTCCCAGCAATATTCAGGGCACATTATAAAAGAAATGGGTTTCGTGCATAAGCCTAAGTGCCTAAAAACAATTTCTTGTGGTTTGAAAATTACCTGAATCTCTTTCTCACTGAAAAAGATGTTTTTTAATATTTTATGAAATCACAAGTGGCAGGATGCTTTTATTTGACCCTGAATTGAAACTACTGTAATCCCTGCAATTATCTTTGAAGAAGCCTCATTTCCTGCAGGTCATCTCATGGCAGAGGATATTTTGTGTTAGGTGGTGGAAGGACAGGGTTAGAAGTTCTGTGGTGGCCACTGTGCTCATACACTATAAAAGCAGGCTAATGTTTCTTTTATTGCTGGCTCTGCCTACTTCTCCACGACCTGAAGAATTAGTTAACTTCTATGCGCCTGTACAATGAGGATAACGCTACTTGGTCGCACGCCTCTAAATGGTGTTGTAAGAAGAAACAAAATAATGGTCCTAATGCATTTTCAGAGTTCAAAAGAAACATAGAATGAAAGTACAATGCATTCTTAAATGTGAAAAATGTTCTAATCCAAATTCTTTGACAAGGCTAAGCAATAGACAAAGGGATTTTTAACACTTTGCTAAACAGAATTTGCTCCTGAGCATATGTCTTAAGTGTACTCCCTGACCAGAGGGAACTTCTCAAGCCATATTCAGCTTCACCAAATCAACAATATACTGCCACTTAGCCCCACAAGTCTACAAAATTTGTATTAATATTAGTAGACGCGAAAGGGCTTTCTTTTTTTGTTTTGAAAGGATTTTCTTATCGGCCCCGTCAGTGTAGGAGAGAACTAAAAACAAAGCAATTGAATCATGATGCTTAAAACTGTTTTAGTCGTTTCACCTCGCTCATTCATTTTTTAAAAATTCTTATTGAAATTGATTTACAATGTTGTGTTAGTTTCAGGTGTACAGCAAATTGATTCAGCTATACATACATATAAAGACCTACTGTGTACCAGGGATAAGGCCAGGTGCTATGGTAACCTATCACACAAGGAATGGAAGCCCTGTTAGCACAAAACCCCTGAATTTCTTAGTGCAAGTAAATATTAGCAGCCTGTGCTTTAGTATTTATTCTGCAGCACCTGTGTACTTGTGAGCAGCCAAATCCTCTACATGGTAATCCAGAGCCTATTTGAGAGCTGATTGAAAATACACAATAATGAAATCTCAGAAAAATTCCTTTCCAAGGAAGAACGCTAAACATCACAGAGAACAGATACATGTGAAAAAATGTCAAGGGGATCTCTAGGACAGAGCAGATGGACCATAGTGAGGGATGTATATTCTCTAACTCCAATGAACAAAAACTGCCATCATCCTAGCAATTTGTGGAAATGATACGGGCGAGGACTACTCAAACAATGGTCCACAGATAGGCAGCATGAGCGTCACCTGAGATCTTACCAGAAATGCAAATTCTGGAGCTTCAGCCCATATCTACTAAATCAAGAACTACTGGGCCACAGTAATCTGTATGAACAAGCTCTCCAGGTGACTCCTAAGCTCCCCCAAATTGGATAAACTTTGATCTAAACTATCTTCCTCAATTCCAATCAGATAACAATTACTATAGACTGTCCATCTGCCTTTAGTGGAAATTCACATCAGTGGAATGTGTCATACAGGACAAACACAAATGTAGAATGGCTAATGGATTGGATTTAGTAATTTACAAGCAGCCTGTTCCAATTCTACTTCATCTGAAGTTAGCACACAATCCCTTGATACAAGGGACTCATAACAGGAGAAGCAGCAGAGTGCATTCTCTGGATGGTGTTGCAGGTGTACTCCGACCTTCCTGTTCTATTAAGAAAGAGCCAGGGAAATCAAGTTGGATCTCAGGAAGACACTTAACTAAATGGTTATAGTGCCAAACACAGAAATCCTGACCTCACTTTGTTTGCTGTGCTTTCTGTCCAACACAGTAGGATGTGTTTTTCACTAATACCTTTCCCTTAAGTAAAACATGTGGGAGCAAAGAGATGAGAGAAAGACCTTAAAGCTCATTGGTTTAATTCCTTCTAAGCAAAGAAGATTCTGATTGTTATTGGATGAACTGCTTTGTCTCCTTGAGCAAATAAGGTAGCCACAGTGAGTGGCTCAGAGCATGGCCTTGAGCTCAGCATTTGGGTTCCAGTGCAGTTCCTCCGTGACTAGCTGGGCAATTTTGTGCAAGTTACTCCACTTCTCTAAGCCTCAACTTCCTCATTTGTATGAGGGTGACAATAATAATATTTAACCTACAGGGTCATTATGAAAAATAAATTAATATTTGTAAGAATTTAGAACCATGCTTGGCACATAAAAGAATAATATAGGTATACAAAGAAAAATAGTCTGAATATTCTAGATCTTGCAATGCAATGTTATCTCTGGTTCATTTTAGTTACTTTACTTATTATCTGAACTTTAAAGAGTGGTATACTTTATGCTTCTGTTTTTCCAAAGGAGGGATGATGGTGGTAGATTACCTCATTGACTTGCAATACACTACCAAACGTAAAATAGGTAGCTAGTGGGAAGCAGCCACATAGCACAGGGAGATCAGCTCGGTGCTTTGTGACCACCTAGAGGGGTGAGATAGGGAGGGTGGGAGAGAGGGAGACGCAAGAGGGAAGAGATATGGGAACATATGTATATGTATAACTGAGTCACTTTGTTATAAAGCAGAAACTAAAAAACAAACAAACAAAACACTGGATTAATAAAGGGTAATATGAAAAAAACTGGATTAATAAAGGGTAATAAATATGGAAAAAAAAAGTCTTCAAATACATGCAGAGACCTGTGTGAGCTTTCTTATTTCAATCCTCAAGCTAAAATAATTTCTAAAGTATTTTTTTAAATGTCATACAATAAAATATTTTCATGTTTATTTAGTCCAAAAGTATGTCTGTAATTTACATTCCTGCCTTGAAATCACACACATACTCCAATTAGAAAATGAAGCTGCTACATTAATAACAAGATGATACATTTATCCCTTTGTCTGATAATTGTTGTCAATTACTGAATTAAGCAAAATTCTCAGAAGGGTAAAATGAAAGTTAGAGAGGCAGGCTGGACTATCAAGGGATTAGAAAAACCCAGGCATGGATAGGTTCACTGAGTGAAAAGTATAAGGAAGAACATGAGTCTGATTTGTAGTTCTCTTCTGCCCAGCTGAGCTTCTGTGTCAACACAAGAGCTAAAGACCTCACTGCAGAATGTTACACTGTGGGGTGAGATGCACTTGGTTGAGTTCAGACATTTGGTTAAGAGAGGCAGAGGATGCTTACCATGTGTCACTGTGGCTACAAGGGCCACTTACCAAATGAAGATATTCCCTTCCTGAATATTCTCCATAAATATATATGACAATTCCCAAAAAAGGAGCCAAACAGGATGACCCATTTCAAGGTATAAAAAAAACACACAAATGTTGCGATTAACATATACATACTATTATATATAAAATAGATTACCAACAAGGACCTACTGTATAGCACATGGAACTATACTCAAAATTTTGTAATAACCTATAAGGGAAAAGAATCTGAAAAAGAATATGTATGCATAGATAGACAGACAGATAAAAAAAAAAACTGAATCACTTTGCTGTATACCTGAAACATAACGTTGTAAATCAACTATACTTCAGTAAACACACACACACACAGACACACACGCACACACAAGTGTATTTTACTTTACAGAATGGCAGTCAGTCTGTGTCAGTAGTGTGTAAATTTAATTTTATAAATAAAATCATTCCCCTATGACTTTCATTGTGACAACAACAGAAATATTCCCACAGAGGAGAAAATCTTCATAACATCACAGAATCACAAAAAGTATATTACGTCACAGGATGGGAATTAACAGGATGGCAATGGAGTCAAGAGGCCAAGTCTCTATGATAAGCTATGTGACTCTGGGTAAAACTCAAATTATCTGAGCTTCTGTTTTCAATAGGTAAAGTAAAAGGTGAGTGATTCCTGAAATTTTTTTATCCCCCAATATTTTTTATTTACATGAGAAGAACCTTTTCCCAATTATGTATTTCAAAAATAACTCAACAATCACATGTCAATAATAACAGTAAGTCAACTGAACCAGAGAATATGCAAAATTCTATCCTATAATTCCAGAATATCTTGTAGCTGCTATAGATATATTGGAGAAAAAAACACCTGCCCTTACAGAGGAACAGTCAGTGTTTTTACCTTGTATATTGAAAGAGGAAACAATGTCTCTAAAGAGCTACCTTAATGTCCCTTCCCCCCTAGAATTTTCTCTTGTGTTTACAAGTATCATGCAAATATCCTAGACATTGCCACTGCTGCTGCTGCTTTCAGTTCCAAGCAATGCATTTACAATAAGTTTGCTCTTTCCCTTTAATAAGCTAGGATAACATTACAGCTGGGCAGAGATTTTCATTCTTGGCAAAATAAAACATCCCACAAGGAAGATTAAAGATGCAGGAAACATGGACAAATTGTAATCATTCAACAAATATTTTCAAGCACCTATTTCCCAGGCAAAATGCTGGGTTCTTGGGATGCACTAGAGAACAAGACGATTTTTTTCCCCAGTAAGCTTTCAATGCTCTGGGCAAACAGACAAGTACGTACATTTAAGAGGATCCTGTAGTATGTATCCTTTCTGGGCAGATTAAGGATAGACAGCAGGGAAGGTAGAGTGCATGGGCTCCTGACTACCTCTCAGGGTAAAGGGCATCACACAACATGAGGTGAGGCTGAGGAAGTAGAGGAAGAGGAGGATGAAGTGTAAGAAATAATATGGGGTCCAAGCATGACAAAAGACTAGAGAGTTTTAACCCTTTTGTAAAAGAAAACCTTTATCTCATTACTGAACAAAAACTCCTTAAAAATCTAGTTGAACATCCTCATTTTAGAAATGAACCCCAGAGAGGGTTCATGGCTTGTTCATGGCTGCACATGGAGTTACTGAGAGAACCTGAATTAGAACTCCCATCTCTAGGAGTACCTCACCCCTCCATAGTCTGTCTCTTTTTTATTTGAGAGCAAGAAGTGGAAGCACAGAGCATCTCAAAGATGAAAGTACAACCTACTTATTTTCATCAACATAAATGTACAACCCATTATTTTATCACCCTGCATTTATAATGGATAAAAAAAGACAAAAAGTTACAAGAAGGGTTTGAATTGTAACAGATAGGCACACTTTGTGTTAGGAAAGAGTGACCCATCATTATGTCTGAGCCATCAATTACCTGACGAATCTAACCAAAACTTTTAGTTTATCAATTAGCTGTTGTATCTATAAGGTAAATTCATAGTTTCATAGACATATCAGCAATATTCATTTCCAAAAATAAGATAATGGGAAGCTGTTTAAAATATATACAATCCCAGCTGAAGAAATTCACATAGCATAACAAGGAAAGCCTGGATTAAAAGCCCAGGAACTCATAATTTATTTTGTGCATTGTTCTTCATAGATGATTTCTGCATTTGCTTTCTAACAGTATAGATATGCTGCAATTACATAATGACTTGTGAATCAGTGGGAGAATTAAAATTTGTTCATCACAGTGGACAAAAAACATCTAGCATCCAATTCAGTTTCCAGTAGCAACAATATCATTTAAAAATAATTTCACTTATGTACTCAAACCATAATCATGAATGTAAAATACTAATTCTAAATTATCTACACAAATGGAGATACAGATAAACCAAAATGGTAGATAATTCAAAGTAATTTAAATTCGATGTCTGTATTATTTTAATTACATTTATATACAGCCAGAGCAAATGTTCTTGGAATTGACTCAAGTAATGTTATCTATTGAGAAACTAGATTGAGGTTTTTCATGTTGATCCATGTTTAATTTGTCAATATAGCATATGCCTGTGGGGAGTAGGAAACACATCATTGGACAATCAACACCAGTACTGTGTTAAGGAGAAATGAACGGGCAAAGGAGCAGTGTTGGTATGTGATGCGTTATAACTCGTGAATTATACACATGGAATCTATGAGTTGGGTCGTTTTAAAAGAATCCTAATTTAATGTAATCATTTTTTCATCCAGGCATTCCTTCAACAGCTATGTATCAAGAGCTTACTTTATTTTATTTATTTTTCTTTTTGCGGTACGCGGGCCTCTCACTGTTGTGGCCTCTCCCGTTGCGGAGCACAGGCTCCGGACGCGCAGGCTCAGCGGCCATGGCTCACGGGCCCAGCCGCTCCGCGGCATGTGGGATCTTCCCGGACTGGGGCACGAACCCATGTCCCCTGCATCGGCAGGCAGACTCTCAACCACTGCGCCACCAGGGAAGCCCTCAAGAGCTTACTTTATATCAGGCACTGTGCCAGGTATTGGAGTACAAAAATCAGAAATTATCATGGAAAAGAATATATATATACATATATATACACATATATGTATATATGTATATATACATATATAACTAAATCACTTTGTTGTACACCAGAAACTAACACAACATTGTAAACCAACTATACTCCAGTAAAAAAAAATCAGAAATTATCTAATGTTCTCTGGTGGATTTTTGTCACCATGGAACATAAAATGGGAAATATGCATATAGAGCATTTAATCCACGCACACAATTTGGCAAAATTGGACCCGTACTTCAATTGATCTTACTTAGAAATGCTAAAAGATTGCTTTATCGTTTCTGATTTTTGTTTTTGATGTTTTATCATTTTCTATTATCTGCAAACTTGTCTCATTTTGAGATTCTGGGTATTAGTTATAACCACAGTAAACGGACTTCCAGTATTGAGACCTGTCTTGACTGGCTGGAAATACTGTGAATGAATGAATGAATGAATGAATGAAATAAACTCAGCTGGCAATCCTCATTTTCTGAAAAAATGTGCTTTCTGTTTCTATTTCTGTTTGTACTATATCTTCTTTGATGACAGCTATCTATGATTTGTCTTTACATCATTATTTGCTTAGTACTCTTTTATGACGTTCTGGAACAACTATTTTATCTGTCATTATTGTCTCAAGAATGCTGAGAAAGAAAAATATCTGTGCATCCATGCAAGAGTGCTAATGAAAAGATATCTAAAACACTAAATAAATCCTTTTGTTAGTGATATAAAATATTTGGCTATCTCCAGAAACAGTGGTTGGAGCGTGGTCTTTTGTGCCATTAGGCTATGAAAAGGCTCCCATATTGTGTGGTTTATCCCCATACACCTAAAAAGCCACATTATATATTCATTGTTTTCCTTTGTTAAGCTAAGTCAATAATACTGATCAAAAGTTACCCATTATTAGAAGCTTCCAAGTTACTCCAGAGAATCAAGGGAAAAATAACTCTTTAGTAAGAGTGGAGAAACATATTTATAGGAGTTTAGGGTTGAAAAGTATTCACAGTCTGTCACAGGTAACAGGGAATTTGAAAGTGAACAGTCACAAACTCATTCCCCGTGTTCTCACCAGCCCGGCACCTAGCACATTGCAGGCACTAGATACAAACAGAAAAACAAAGGTACAAAATCATTATAGATACTGCCATTCCAACAGTAATTCGCACACACAAGCTTAGACAAACCAGGAAAATTCCAATGATTATGATGGCAAAGTGAGTTTATTTTCCCCTTAATATCAAAAAACATCCAATGGGGCTTCCCTGGTGGTTCAGTGGTTGAGAGTCCGCCTGCCGATTCAGGGGACATGGGTTCGTGCCCCAGTCCGGGAAGATCCCACATGCCGCGGAGCGGCTAGGCCTGTGACCTATGGCCGCTGAGCCTGCGCGTCCGGAGCCTGTGCTCCGCAACGGGAGAGGCCACAACAGTGAGAGGCCCGCGTACCGCAAAACAAAAAACAAAAAAAACATCCAACGACTATGAAAACCCTCCAACGTTAGAAATTGGTAGAGAAAATGTCCCCAAAGCCAGGAACCAATCAGAGAATTACTGGTGCCACTTGTCAATAAATTGCTAAGCACAGTTTTTAACAGAATTTTTAATTAATTGATATTTGACTGAATATGTATTCAATGAAGTCTGGTTGGAAAAAAAAATGCTAAATGAGCCAATCAGGTTGAATCATGAGGAGCTTTCTGTGCCACCTGAAGCGAGTAGGATGGAAACAATAGAGCAAACTGCAGTCATTAAACACAGACAGCTATAGAGAAAAAGCCAAAGGAAAAGGGAGCAGAAAGTAGTGACAGAGTGAAAACACCCTGTTTGAGAAAGAATGTCTTCTTATTCACCGTGATGATTATTTTCTGATAAATATCTTGCCTTTCCCTCTGTTCTTTCTCGCTAAAGGTCTGCTACATTATAACAAAACTCTGTTCTACTGAAACTATCTAACCATGGATGTCATTTAATAATTTTTTAAACTCCCTCTAATTTGTACAAATTAATTAGCCTACATGCAAGATAATAAATTCTGAAATGTGTAGCCATGCCATTTTTATAATGAAACAATAGAACTGACTTACAGAATTGTTACTCCTTTTTACTTTTATGCTAAGAAACTTTCAGATGCCGGCTCATTCATTTTGATTTGCATTCCAGATTATCAGTCTCAAATTCTGAACCATACAAACAATTTGAATGTAGATTACATACACCATGTCCTATGATAATCATCATGGGAGGCAAAATGTCGACACTGAAAAAAGCTACCCAAAGCCTTGGCAATTTTTCTCTTGAGAAAAATGTATACAAGTATGTGAGTCACCTTAATTTCTGCTTGTAAATAGTCACTCAAGTACTTTCTTCTGAAATGGAAGTAAAGAAGAGTAACGTCATTCATCATAGTAATGTCCACTCAAAGTAGCAATAATCTTAAAAATATTGGTGGGGAGGAAAATGATGATGTTTTATGCCTTATTTGGGAAAGACGTTATTGCCTCTGACCTTCAAAATTCATTTAGTCTACACTATGATTAACTTGTATTTACTGAAAATGTCATCCACTTAAGGCAGTAATTAGATGCCATCCTTTAAAATTCCATCTAAAAACTTATCTTTTGAACATGTTGACCCTATTTTAAGAATCCACCACATTTAATGATTCAATAATAATACAAGCAAATATTTGTCCATAAGAAGAGACAGTCACACTTCACCAATCATTTGTTTCCAATGAAATGCAAACCTTTATAATAGCATCATGCCACTAAAGCTAAGTTCTAAACTAGGAAATAAATAATCCAGTGCTGCCTTGGTGTTTATCTTAGAGTATCCTTAGTGATAACTTTTATTTTATTGACAATGACCCAGAGTCATCACACAGAAAAAATAATTATCTAAAGAGAGAAAAAAATGCATATATATACACATAAAATTACATAAATGTTTTTTTTTAGCATCTTTATTGGGGTATAATTGCTTTACAATGGTGTGTTAGTTTCTGCTTTATAACAAAGTGAATCAGTTATACATATACATATGTTCCCATATCTCTTCCCTCTTGAGTCTCCCTCCCTCCCACCCTCCCTATCCCACCCCTCCAGGCTGTCACAAAGCACCATGCCAATATCCCTGTGCCATGCGGCTGCTTCCAACTAGCTATCTACCTTACTACGTTTGTTAGTGTGTATATGTCCATGACTCTCTCTCGCCCTGTCACAGCTCACCCTTCGCCCTCCCCATAACCTCAAGTCCGTTCTCTAGGAGGTCTGCGTCTTTATTCCTCCCTTATCCCTAGGTTCTTCATGACATTTTTTTTTCTTAAATTCCATATATATGTGTTAGCATACGGTATTTGTCTTTTTCTTTCTGACTTACTTCACTCTGTATGACAGACTCTAGGTCTATCCATCTCACTACAAATAGCTCAATTTCGTTTCTTTTTATGGCTGAGTAATATTCCATTGTATATATGTGCCACATCTTCTTTATCCATTCATCCGATGATGGGCACCTAGGTTGTTTCCATCTCTGGGCTATTGTAAATAGAGCTGCAATGAACATTTTGGTACATGACTCTTTTTGAATTTCGGTTTTCTCAGGGTATATGCCCAGTAGTGGGATTGCTGGGTCATATGGTAGTTCTATTTGTAGCTTTTTAAGGAACCTCCATACTGTTCTCCATAGTGGCTGAACCAATTCACATTCCCACCAGCAGTGCAAGAGTGTTCCCTTTTCTCCACACCCTCTCCAGCATTTATTGTTTCTAGATTTCTTGATGATGGCCATTCTGACTGGTGTGAGATGATATCTCATTGTAGTTTTGATTTGCATTTCTCTAATGATTAATGATGTTGAGCATTCTTTCATGTGTTTGTTGGCAGTCTGTATATCTTCTTTGGAGAAATGTCTATTTAGGTCTTCTGCCCATTTTTGGATTGGGTTGTTTGTTTGTTATTGAGCTGCATGAGCTGCTTGTAAATTTTGGAGATTAATCCTTTGTCGGTTACTTCATTTGCAAATATTTTCTCCCATTCTGAGGGTTGTCTTTTGGTCTTGTTTATGGTTTCCTTTGCTGTGCAAAAGCTTTGAAGTTTCATTAGGTCCCATTTGTTTATTTTTGTTTTTATTTCCACTTCTCTAGGAGGTGGGTCAGAAAGGATCTTGCTGTGATTTATGTCATAGAGTGTTCTGCCTATTACATAAATGTTTTGAGTTGTTCTTTCATATTCTTCTAAAAAACACAACAAAAAATGAAATATAGGTAATTATGGTTTTCATGACAATACTGCAATATGGAGATTTTTAAACTATACATACATATATATAATTTTTAATATTTCCATAGAGCAATGTTGTCACTATAACCCTAATAATTAATGTGCATATATCTATCTTTCTATATCTGCAAAACATACCTCCAAATAAGAGTGATTCTAGCTGTATTTATATGTGCACATCAACTAAATTCTTCCACTTGACCTGTCAGACACTTTGTACTTTCAAATGACACCCCAGAGAGGCTAACGAGCCTTAGAAAATCAGAACAGCAATCTAAAACTTTAAATGTTTTAAGCTAAGGAATTACTTGTAGGTCTTCAAACTGGGAATATCCTTCACTGTAATCATCCATCCAAAATCTCACCACTTCTCATCACCTCCACCACTGCCACCTGTACAAGCTACCAATACCCCTTGCTTTTGCAGCAGCCTCCAAACTTTATTACTTGCAACTACTCTTGCACCAAGACAGACTGCCTATTTCCCACAAAGCATTCTTTTCCCTTACTTTTCAAAACCTAAAAATGTCTGACCGTATCACCATCGAATCTGGACCGTGGCTACTTCTCAGAGTCATCTTTTCCCCATTCCCCTTTGCTCTATCAAATCTAGCCACACTTTTCCTACGTACACATGCATCGACACACTCATCCATGAAGTGCTACCCAGTTCTTTCTTAATTCATTCGGGTCTCTGCCAGAGGCCTTCTTGACCACCATACCTGGACAGTATCCTGTTCCACCCACTGTCCACTCCATCTCCTTTTTCTCACTTTTCTTCTCTCATCTGGCTTTATTTTTTTCACTTATTGTCATGTAAAGTATTATTGATTTTCTGCCAGCCAACATTTGAATGCTGCATCAGTGAGGTTAGAGATTGTGTCTGTTTTGTTCACTGCTTATCCAGTACTTAGAACAGTGCCTAGCATATTATAGGTGCTCAGTAAATATTTATTAAATAATTGCTCCTTTGGGGATTCAAATTCAGCAATGGTAGTCTATGTTGCAGGTTTCTCTACTTTTGTGATTATAGAGTATGTGTCAGGGGAGAGTATTTGTGTGTGTACGTATCTGGGAGAGTATTTGTGTGTGTATGTATCTAGTGCAAAAGCAATAGAATTTCTCTGTAAAAAAAAAATGATTAAAAGGAGAAAGAATGGAAATTACAACCACCATGAATTATTAATTCTATTACTCGGAAATAAACATTACTAAAATACTAGTGAATATGTTCCTAATCTTTTTGTTTTCCTACCACTAATTTTAAGTATATTTTATAATTAAGTCATTTTTTTTTTTTGCATTTTAAGTGATTCAGATTTATTCTTTAAATATACAGGTTGAGGAAAATGTTTTTCAAGCCCCTATTAGGTATAGTTCAGATGCAAGAAAATATTTCAAAATATTTTTAATACTCAACAGTGGCCCCCCAAACTTTTGTCACAATTGTGTATGTACACAAATTCCCCAAAACAATTTTCCCATCTTTTTTTTAAAATTTGGATCACATTGTTCAGATATATTTGCTAAAATAAAAATGTTTTAAGATGTTCTCTTCCTAAATCTCTGTAATGTGCAATAAAAAACTATTAGGATTATATGTTAACTTGACTTTATTGTTTTTTTAATTGAAAGGCATTTTATTATGAAATTACAATTTCTCTTTGAAAACAATTTGCCTGTCAAAAGGCAAAAAAAATTTGTATTACCCGAATCCTGTGTGACAGACTTTCGGTCAATTTCTATGTTCTCAGGATTCAACAAAGTGACATGTAAAATATAAGGAATAAAAAGGAAATACCAAAACAGACGACAGTGAGAAGAGAAGATGATAAAATGTAATAGTTTTATCACAAGGCATAAAAATCTTAAAATGAATATGACACAAAATAATGAAAAACATATGCACTTAAGGTAGGAATTTATGGTATCAGTTTTGCTCATTTTGTTCTGAAAATACTCAAGGATTTTAAAAATAATTTTTATTTTTAGACCAAAGTCTTCTCCTATTCTTTTCAATTCTCCTGATGCAGAATGTAGCCAATTTTGTAGCTGCTTAAGCTGCACACATTCACAGTCTTTGGGGAAAATGTGCCTTTCTTTCACATCTACCTCAGCCCCTGCTAGCAGCATCTGCTGTAGGCTATGGTGCAGAGGCAATTTCTTTAGAGATTTAAAGGATGCACAGAAGCAGTTGAACATGAAAGTGTGACAAACGAATAAAGAAGAAAGGGGAAAGAATGACAAAGAACTATTTTTGTCTTTAAAAGTTCACCCCGAAATATGTATTTAAAGGCATGATAGCAGTAGCCATCAGCCACAGAACTCCACGGGAAAAGGCTTTCACCAGCGGACTCGGCATCTTCACGCCCTTACTGAGAACTTCACATTAGCATCACTTCTTGTGAGGCGTATTTGGGAAGTGATTCATATTTTCCTTATTAAGTGATCCCTGGTGCTAAGATGGCACTGTTAATGTAAAAACATAGTGATCCAGCAATTCAAAAGAGTTCCTTTTCTTTTGAAGGTGAACTCTTTGTTGTAATAGCAATAAATCATATATTTGATTACAACTAATTAATGTGGAAAAGAACATGAACGATGCACAACTTATTCCCTGTTAGAATCAGGCCCTAGCACCTACCTTCCTCAAGGCTTTTGAATGCATGTTAGGGTTTCAAAGAGGAATTTTATCTGTTCAATCATGAACAAATGCAACCCACCACACCATCAATTATTTAATTAATTCCTACAAATATCCAGGCTTCACAATGTTTGATTTTTTTAAAATTCTTCGTAATATTTATACCAAATATATAAAGTATAAATTTTTCTCTACTTAGGAGGAACAAGATATACAAATTTGAGTTACGATACATCATAGTGATACAGTGTATAGACTCCAGAGCTAGACTGCCTGGATTTGAACTCAAATTCTGCCTCTTACTGATTATACAAACTTGATCAAGTTATTCAATCTCTCTGGTGCTCAGTTTCCTCAACTGTAAAATGGGGGTTAAATACCTACCTAAAATAGTTTTGTGAAGAATTAAGGAGATACCATGTGTCGAAATATGAGACACCTAGCACACAATAAGTGCCACATAAATGCTCCCTTTAGCATTTCTTGCAAAGCAGATCTAGTGGTGATGAACTCTACCAGCTTTTATTTATCTGGGAAAGTTTCCTTCTTTCTCCTTTATGAATGACACTTTTGCTGTATATAATATTCTTGGTTCGCAGGGTTTTTTCTTTCAGCACTTTGTATATATTATCCAACTCTCTTCTGGCCTGCAATGTTTCTGCTTAGAAAAGTGCTGATAGTCTGATGTGGTTCTGTTATGTGATGAGCCACTTTTCTCTTGCCCTCTGGTGTCTGTTTGTGGTACTACAGTTTCTTCGGACTTCATGCAAGCTCCCCAACACTTTTTTGTTCTCAGCTACTCCAGGCTTCTAGAATATGCTGGGTACCATCATCACTCAAACTGGGCAAGACAGAAACCAGTCATCAGGCAGCCACCTGGAAAGCTGGAACACTGGATGCATGCTTCAACTATTTCCCTCCCCCAAGGTGAAGCTGGGAGTTGAGGGTTTTATCCTGCTCATTCCACTGGGGGAAGGGCTACGGTAAGCAAGTGTGTGTTCACCAGTTCAAATCATCCCCATCATTCTCAGCAACCCTTAACCTGGTGCCCTTATCAGTACTTAGATTCAGCCAATACATAAACAAGTCTCTCAGACAGCCCTCTAAAACCTCTGAACACTGAATGTATGTTTCAGCCTTTGATTTTCCTCTCTAGGGGGAAGCCAGGATGTGGGGATTTTTCTCTCAATGGTGCCACACAGAGAACTGCAAGTGAGTGCCACGAATTTTCCTACAGCTTTGACATGCCTGGTTTTGTGCACATCCACCACCCCCAGGGTTAAGAGATTCTTAACTGCTTTCTGCATTTCTTACAAAGTGAATTGGTCCATGTATTGTTGAGTTGGTGTGTCTGAGGTGGGGAGGAAGATTTGGGGTTTTCTTTTCCACCGTGTTTCTGACAGCACCTTGCATTAGTTCATTCTTTTTACTGCTGTACAGAGTTTCATTGCTTAACTTTACGCAGCTTATCCATTCTATTGGTGCCAGAAGACAGAGGAACAGAGATGATAATTCTTTTTACCATTAATTAATAAAAATTTCAGTTGTGTATCTTATAACTAATGAGTTGGTTCACTACTTTTCTTTTTAAAATAATTATGTTTATTCATTTTAAAAACATGTATGCTTTTAAGCAGATATTTAAATGTAAGTTTTCATCCATGAAACCTGGAAACACTAATACCAACTAATTATGAATCTTTTAGTAAGAAATGCAGATTTCATTTTTTTTCCCCAAAGAGCTATTCCTTTGTCTAAACACCAGTTATAAAACAATACATCTTCTCTAGCTAATTTGATATCCTAACCTTGCCTTATTTAAATATATTTGGGTTTATTTCTGAACATCATGTTCTGTTCAGTTTGATGTGTGTGCCTCCCTATTTCACAACTCCAGTGTATGTATTGTCACGGGTTATGATATGTTGTAATACCTGGTAAGCCTTTTCTCCTTCATTACCCCTCCAGAGCTTTTCTGGCTAACCTTGATTGTTTATTTTTCACATAAAATTTGGAGTCAGTTTGTCCAGGTAAAATTTAAAATCCTAGTGGCATTTTTATTGTGAGTCCACTAAAATGTTAGATTCACCAGTGGACAAAAAAGTTGTCATCTTTATAATAATGTTTCTTTTCCTTTTTTAAATGTCATATGCCTTTCCATTCCTTCAAGTCTTCTATTCAGTATGTTTTTAAAATTTTCTTAGACCTTGCTTATTTTCTACTAAGTTTATTTTTAATTTTTTTAAATCTCTTTTGGTATTTTCTTTAACTATGTCCTCTAACTTGCTGACACTTGTGTAAGAAAGTCTATTGATTGCTGTAAATTAATCTTAGATCTGACACTGTACTAAATTCTATTATTTATTATAGTCTTTTTTAGTTTGTTGTCTTTTGACTCTATGGTAGTTTATTCGATGGAAAAAATTTTGGATTTTCAAAGTATATATTTTATTTCATAAATCATATTTTATGTAAACGGTGGTTATTTGTCATTTAATGAGTATTATTATGCCAACAAGAGAGCATATGAAAGTATAAAGCAATTGTTTAAACAAAGGAAAATGAAAACACAATATACCAAAACTTATGGGAATCAGCAAAAGCAGTACTAAGAAGAAAGTCTTTAGCAATTAATGCCTATATTTTAACAATAAATTTAAAAAAAGAAAAACTATCTCAAGTAAACAATCTAACTGTATACCTCAAATAGAAAAAGAAGAATAAACTAATCCCAAAGTTAGCAGAAGAAAGGAAATAATAAAGATTAGAGCAAAAGTAATTGAAATAGAGAATAGAGAAACAATTGAAAAATCAATAAAAATCAGAGATTGATTTTTGAAAAGATAAACAGAATTGACAAATCCTCAACTCAATGAAGGAAAATAGAGAGAAGACTCAAATGAATAAAATCAGAAGAGAAAGAGGATATATTACAACTGATGCCACAGAAATTTAAAAGTTCGTAAGAGACTACTACGAACAAATATACACCAACAAATTGAATAACCTTGACGAAATTCATAAATTCCTAGAAACATACAACCTACCAAGACTGAATCATGAAGAAATAGAGAATTTGAAGAGACCAATTATTAGTAAAGAGGTTAAATCAGTAATCAAAAGCTGCCCAACAAAGAACAGCCCAGGACCACATGGATTCAGTAGTGAATTCTATCAAACATTTAAAGAAAAATGCCTATTCTTCTCAAACTCATCCAAAAAATTGAAGAGAGCATGGCCAAACTCATTTTGTGAAACCAACATTATATGGATAAGAAAGCCAGACAAGAAAGATAAAAGAAATATCTCTGATGAATATAAATGGAAAAATCCTCAACAAAACACTAACAAACCTAATTTAATAGCACATCAAAAAAGATCATACATTATGACTTAGTAGGATTTATCCTTAGAATGCAAGGATGATACAACATATGAATATCAATTAATGTGATATACCAAATCAACAGAATAAAGGATAAAAATGACATTATTACCTCAAAAGATGTATAAAAGCATTTGACAAAATTCAACACCCTTTCATGATAAAAACACTCAACAAACTAGGAATAGAGGAAATTATCTCAACCTAATAAAAGCCATATATGATAAGTGCACAGCTAACATTATACCTAACGGTGAAAAACTGCAAGCTTTTCCCCTAAGACCAAGAACAAGACAAGGAAGCTGACTCTTGCCAATTCTATTCAACACAGTACTGTAAGTCCTATCCAGAGCATTTAGGCAAGAAAAAAGAAATAAAAGACAATAAAATTGGAAATGAAGAAGTAAGACTTTCCATATTTGCAGATGACATGATATTATATGTAGGTGACCCTAAAGATTCCACACAAAAAATGTTAGAACTAGTAAATTCAGAAAAGTTACAAAAACAAAATTAAGAAAACAATCCTATTTACAATGGCATCAGAACAAATAAAATACTTAGGAATAAACTTATCCAATGAAGGGAAAGATCTGACATCTATAAAATATTGCTTAAATAAACTAAAGATGAGGCAAATATAGTTTACCCTTGAACAATATGGGTTTGATCTACACAGATCCACTTATACGTAATTTTTTCAATAAATATGTACGACAGTACTGCATGATACATGGTTGGTTGAATCTGCAGATTCAGAACCATGGATATGAAGGGCTGATTGTAAAGTTATACACAGATATTCAACTGTGCAGGATGTCAAGTGCCCCTATGTTGTTCAAGAGCCAACTGTAAATAGAAGTGCAACCCCTGTGAAAATCCCAATACATATTTTTTCAGAAATAAAACAAAAATCCTAAAATTCATGAGGAACTACATAAGACTCCAAGAACAAAGCCGCTGAAAGCCTCACACTTTCTGACTGCAAAACTAACTCAAAGCTACAGTAATCAAAACAGTATGTTACTGGCATAAAGACAGTCATATAGATCAATGGAACAGAATAGAGAGCACAGAAATAAACCAAACACTTAAGGTCAAAGATCTGCAACAAGTATGGCAAGACTATACTATGGAGAAAGGACAGTTTCTTCAACAAATGGTGCTGGGAAAACTGGATATCCACATGCAAAAGAGTGAAATTGGACCTTTATCTTACATCATACACAAAAGTCACTGAAAATTGATTAAAGACTTGAGCATAATATCCAAAAATATAAAACTCATTGAGAAAAACAAAGGAGAAATGCTTCATAATATTGGCATTGACAGTGATGTCCTGATATGACACCAAATGTACAAATAACAAAAGCAAAAATAGATAAATGGAACTATATCAAACTTAAAAGCTTCTGTACAGCAAAGGAAACAATCAACAAAGCGAAAAGGCAGCCTACAGAATGGGAGAAAGTATTTGTAAATCATATGATCTGATAGGTGGTAATACCCAAAATATGTAAGAAACACCTACAACTCAATAGCAAAAATCAAATAACCCAATTAAAAATGAGCAAAGGACTTGAATACACATTTCTGCAAAGAAGATATACAAATGGCCAACGGGTATATAAAGAGATGCTCAACATCACTAATATCAGGGAAATACAAATCAAAACCACAATAAGAAATCACCCCATAGCTGTTAGGATGACCATTATCAAAATAAGAGAAAATTCCAAGTGCTAGTGAGGACGCAGAGAAATTGAAATCCCTGTGCATCGTTGGTGGAAATGTAAAATGATACGCCTCTATGGAAAACAGTATGTGGGTTACTCAAAAAATTAAAAATAGAACTACCATATAATCTAGAAATCCCACTCTGGGTCTTTAACCAGAAGAAATGAAATCAGGATCTCAAAGAGATATTTGCTCTCCCATGTTCATTACAGTATTATTCACAGTAGCCAAGAGGTGGAAACAAATGTCCTCTTGATGGATAAAGAAAATTTTTTATATAAATACAATGGAGTCTTAACTACTGGACCGCCAGGGAAGTCCTACACAGAAACAGACTCGGAGACTTAGAGAACGAACTTGTGGTTACCTTTGGGAAGGGTGGGGAGAAGGGACAGATTGGGAGTTTGGTACTGACATGTATACACTGCTATATTTAAAATGGACCAACATATGGACATATATACACTACCAAATGTGAAATAGCTAGTTAGTGGGAAGCAGCTGCATAGCACAGGGAGATCAGCTTGGTGCTTTGGGACCACCTGGAAGGGTAGGATAGGGTGGATAGGAGGGAGACACAAGAGGGAAGGGATATGGGGATATATGTATACATATAGCTGCTTCACTTTGTTATACAGCAGAAACTAACACAACATTGTAAAGTAATTATACTCCAATAAAGATGTTAAAAAAATAAATAAAAATAAAATAAAATGGACCAACAAGGACCTACTGTATAGTACGGGGAACTCTGCTCAGTATTATGTAACAACCAAAATGGGAAAATAATTTGAAAAAGAATAGATACATGTATATGTATAACTGAATCACTTTGCTGTATACCTGAAACTAACACAACATGGTTAATCAATTATACTACAATATAAAATAAGGTTAAAAAATACATATATTTGCTGAATGACAAAAAACAATGGAATATTACTCAGCCTTAAAAAAGAAAGAAATATTGTCATATATTGCAACATGTGAGGACTTCGAGGACCTTATGCCAAGTGAAATAAGCCAGTCACAGAAAGATACTGCATGATTTCATTCACATGAGATACCTAAAGTAGTCTAACTCATAGAAGCAGAAAGTAGACTGGTGTCTACTTTGGTGTCAGGGACTCACGGGCAAGGAGAAATGAGGAGTTGCTATTTAACGGGTGTAGATTTTCAGTCATACAAGATGGAACAGTCCTAGAGGTACATTGTACAATGATGCGCATGTAGTTAACAATACTGTATTGTACACATAAAATCTTGTTATGAGAATATCTTTTATGTCATGTGTTTTTTTACAAAAAAAAATAAAAGAATGAACTTACTCTACATATAACATAGATAAATATCATAGACATATAAGAAGCCAAACAACAAAGAGTACATAACATGTGATTCCAATTATTCAAAGGTCAAAAATAAATCAAAATAATTTATCATGATAAAGTCAAAAAAACGGTTATCTTTGGGAGGTAGTGATAGAGAAGGATGCATGTACTAGTAATGTTCTTTATCTTGATCTGAGTGGTGATCACGAGTGTAACCAAGTTGCACACTTAACATTTTTGCACTTTTCTGTATGTGTGCTATACTTAAATAAACTTAATACAGTAGCTTTAAGAATACAGCTTGCTTAAACTGAATGAATGTGAATCAATGGACCTATAAGCTGTTTCTTTCACAGACTTTTAGTCAGGAGCTTGAGGCAGAGATTACATTAACTCTTTGCTAGGCTTACTAAATCACCTTCTTGTTCTATGGTATGGCTATTTTGATACAATTCTCAGTGCAAGTGAATTTTTCATCATGGAAAGACCAAATATTTAACTAAAATTTTCAGTGTTTATCAGGAAGTTTGGCATCATACATACATGTATTTGCCAATGTGCTAGTTACAGGGGATAATCTGTGTCTCCAATGACAATCCCTGGTTGTACACACTCCTTTAGACAAATCATTTTTAACTTGTCAGCTTCTGGCAACTTAGCATCCTAATTCACCCCACAAAGTAGTTTACCAAGGCCACTTGTAGGAAATAACAGAAGTGGCTGGAATGTACTTAACTCTAAATGGCTGTCTCAAAGCCATCTTTACATTGTAAAGCAATTATACTCCAATAAAGATGTTTAAAAAAATAAATAAATAAAAATAAAATAAAATGGACCAACAAGGACCTACTGTATAGTACAGGGACCTCTGCTCAATATTATGTAACAACCTAAATGGGAAAAGAATTTGAAAAAGAATAGACATTTTCATTCTTCTGCATACAAATCTGAGGTAGTCCCACTCATATGACCGTAATGGGCACTGATTTGCCTAGATTTATAACAAGAAAAGCAAGATGACCAACAATAAGTTCTTTTTTTTTTTTTTCAGTACGTGGGCCTCTCACTGTTGTGGCCTCTCCTGTTGCGGAGCACAGGCTCCGGACGCGCAGGCTCAGAAGCCATGGCTCATGGGCCCAGCCGCTCCGTGGCTTGTGGATCTTCCCGGACCGGGGCACGAACCCGTGTCCCCTGCATCGGCAGGCGGACTCTGAACCACTGTGCCACCAGGGAAGCCCCGAACAATAAGTTCTTATACTACTAGTTTTGTATTTGAAAAATCTTTCAGATCTTGCTAGGACAAGCAATACAAACTGTTACCTAAACAACCAAAGTCTGCAGGTTATGAACCTTGACAAGGAACTCAGTAATTGTCCTGGCCATGGCCAGTCTAAAGATGAGACTACCCAAAGGATAATGATCTGGAAACACAACTATGATTTAAAACTAGACTGTTCCCAAAATGGGCTAAAAGTAAAAATCAGAAACAGAGAAGACAGATTACCCTTGTAGCTTAGACATGGTGTGGGGTACGTAGAGGCATTAAGAGGGAAGATGAAGACCACTCAACTGTCCAGCTCTTTTTGTATCGACACAGGGAATTAGAATATTTATGTGTTGGAAGGGTTGTGAGTTCTCTAGAAGTGAGACATCATATCCTAGGAGGAGCTCTTCCTCCCCTATTAGAAAACCTAAGGTTAGAGCACAAGCTTAGAAAATTGCAGTTTTAAGGAACTTAAGCATAATTTTATAATTAGGTGTCTAGACAGTTGGTATTTTAATTTCAACATATGTGTAAGTTTTATGTCATTTTGAAAATAAAATGTTTCTGTTGCATTATATGGGGAGATTTAAATGAGCACCATAATTTTTTTCAGTGAATAATTCTTAACGCAGCGCTTCTCAATGTGCCCTCACCTTTGCTCCAATCAGTTCTACACCTAACTTTTCCATCAGAGCAATAATGAAGATAGTTTCCTGCATTCTTGGAGGCAATACAATGTGGGACAGTGATTTTTAACACTGACTGTACATTTGTCTCACCCAGGAAGTTAAAAAATGTCCTGAGGCCCTGGCCTCACCCAAAGAGATCTGATTTCATTGTTCTGGGTGGAAACTGGTCATTAATAGTCATAAAGCTTCCTTAAGTGATTAGAGTATTGCAGGTAGGATGCAACCATCTAGTGTAGTGGTTCAGGAAGCAGGTTCAAGAATTAGATCACTTGGGCTTCCCTGGTGGCGCAGTGGTTGAGAGGCCGCCTGTCGATGCAGGGGACACGGATTTGTGCCCCGGTCCGGGAAGATCCCACATGCCGTGGAGCAGCTGGGCCCGTGAGCCACGGCCGCTGAGCCTGCGCGTCCAGAGCCTGTGCTCCGCAACGGGAGAGGCCACAACAGTGAGAGGCCCGCGTAGCGCAAAAAAAAAAAAATTTAGGCATTTCCTAGAAAATACAATTATCTCAAAAACTTAGTAGTCTGATCTATTTGGCTCCAATCAACTCTCTGAACTGGTAGCCATATTCAAAGCTCTTAATATCGTTCTCAGATCTGCTTTTGTTTCTTTGATTCATTGCCACACCCACATGCCCATCTCCTTCGATTTAATGATGGCTATCTTGCAAGTATCTGAAATAATTATCTAGGGTGTGAATGTAGCACCACTGGTATCATATTTGCTGAAGGGCTGAGTCAATGTTCAACTGCATAAACTCTATGGGTCTTCACAGCTCAGAGCTTTTTGGAAATCATACCCCTCATTATCTTTGGTCTAGAAATCTTTATAACAGTGAAAGACCCTGAATCTCTAGACTACATTTCCTTTCACCTCTGGTTGCAAATTGGCAAATTCAGAGCTCACCTGGTTCTTGTAATATCTTGTCAATGGCAAGAAATAGTAGCCAATACACATTTATACTTTTATATTTTTGCCCACTTCTCATAGAACTACTGACTCAAGGAGGCATGTGGTCCACTTTCCATGTTACTATAGGAATTGCTTTTACCAAATATCATGCCATCATATAATACAGATAGATATTTTGCCAGCCTCTGATGTCAGTTTCTATGCAGTTTACTAGACTGTAGTTAAATATGCCACATATTTTAAGTTTTGTAAAAGCATCATCTCACTTTCAGTGCCACTTTCTGTGTTAAAGTAAATGCTAGCTGCAGAACTACGAAATCCCCTAATTTTAACGTGACAAAGTTATATTTCTCACTCACAATATAATCCAACATGGATCAGCACAGGGCTGCTGGAAGGGATGGATAGAAGCAGTTCTGCTCTGTGCAATCATTTAGGGACCAAGGCTCCTTCTATCTTGCAGGTCCATTAACCTCTAAGGAAGGGGTCAACAAGCTTTTTCTGTAAAAGGCCAGATGGTAAATATTTTAGGCTTTTTGAGTCAAATGGTCTCAGCCAAACTACTCAACTCAGCCATTGTAGCCAGAAAACAGCATTAATGAATGAGTGTGGGTCTATTCCAATAAAACATTATTTACACAAGAAGGTAGCCAGCTGGATTTGGCCCATTTTCTGTAGTTTGCCAAACTCTGCTCCAGGACCTCAAAGACTTCTACTGAATTTCTGTCTCCCAGAGAAGGAAATAAACAGTAAATGAAATATTTCACGAGGGGCCAGGCCTAGAAGTGGCATATATATCATTTATGCCCATATTTTATTGGTCATAATTCAGTATGATGGTTACCTAACTATAGGCAAAGCAGGGCAACATCACACACTGTGGGCCCAAAGCAAAAAGGAAATCATTAGGACAAAGCTGGCATAGTTCTGCTAGACAGATATTAAAAAAAAATATATTAACACCCATTAATATACTTTGGAATAATTGGTATTTTTAACATTTGAATAAATGGCAAAAGAGAGCTACATTAGATTACTTGCAGAATTCCTGCCTGACTGGTCTTTCTGCATATATTTCTGATTTTTGTTGCATAAGTCTTATTTCCATTTAAAAAAAGGAATAGGATGTAAATTTATGTTTTTAGATACCAAATGCAGTGTTTTCATTTATGATCCTATTTCACTGACAGATTCCTTGTCATATAAATATCATAATTTCTATTATGTACAGAAAACTGAAGCTCAAAGAAGTTCAATGATATGCAAATTCACAGCTAGTGGAATAGCCAGGTAACTCCAAATTAATCCTCTTTGCGAGAAGCCACCAACAGCTCCTATGAAAGTAGAAACCTGTTTCTTGTCATTTTAGCAGCTGGGACTTCTGTTTTAATAGAGGTGATGAATTGCTTCAGATACTTACCATAATGGCCTTTCCCTCAACATTGTTTCTTAAAAAATCAATAAAGGAAGTATGCTTATTTGGAGAAGACAAAGACAGTGAGGTTAACGTTTCAAAAGGAAGTATTTTATCAATAGTATAGTTTGTATAAAGAAATCCTTCTTGTCTAAAAGTCTTTCCTTACTAAATACTATTCATTTTAATCTTCTATGAATAGAGAGAGCTTGAAAATCATTGTCCCTTTATAGTCTAAATATTTCTTTGGGATTGCCTTCTAGGTTAAACCTTACCTTATGAAATGCTGGTGTGTCTATCAACTTTGGCAATATTCTTCCAAATGCCCTCAGTGCTGATAATACCCATTGTGTGAATTATAAAAGGGTCCATTGCACTCTGGGTGGTCCAGCTTGTTAGGCAGAGAAATGACTGGGTTCTCAGTCAACAGCTGTCCTCTTGGCTAGTCACCCATGGTTAAGACAGTGGGCTCAGTGATAGGCTTCAAAGTATCAAGTCCCAGTCCCTGGAACTTGTGAATGTTACCTTACATGGAAAAGTTTTTGCAGATGTAATTAGATTAAGGATGTTAAGATGAAGAAGTTATGCTGGATTACCTGGGTGGGTCCTAATGCCATGATCTGTATCCTTATGAGAGACAGGCAGAGGGAGATTAGACACACTCAGAAGACAGTATGAAGACAGAGGCAGAGACTGAAGTGATGTGGCCACAAGTCAGGGAACACTGGCAGTCAGCAGAAGCTAGAAGAGGCAAGGAACAGATTCCCTCCTAGAGCCCTCCAGGTGAGTGCAGCCTTGCTGACACAATTTCTATTATTTTAGCCACTAAGTTTGTGGCGATTTGTTACATCTGCCACAGGAAATGAATACAGGCAGTATATGAATAAACCCAACTCTGGAACAATTTCCACTCTGTGAAGAACAGCAGAAGAGAAAGAAACATCCTTTCTCTTCAGATGTATCACTTCATTCTTGAAAACTATTTCCAAGTTCTTAGTCTATGCTGTCATCAATTATAATTTTAATGCTTTCCTTTGTCGCCTCCCTTCCTATAGTTTCTAATATTACGAATAAAACAGCATTCTCTCTTCTATGCTACCACTATTGTTTACACACTTTGTCCAAATCAATTCAATCATCAAACTGCGATTTTCCAAGTATTACATTTATTCATTCCATGTACATTTCCCAATCTTTTATTTCTGTCCTCGTCATGTTATCTACTTTCCTCTGGTCCACTGACCAAGTTTTTTCTTACTAATTCTAAGCTTTATTTCCCATGTTCTTTATGCTTAGAAAAGCCTTCTTCATTTCTTGTGGCCAACAAAACACTCCAAATGTAGATCCCAGCCTATATTCCCAAAACTGCTTCTCCTAAACTGGTAAAGAAAATTTCAGATCTAGGCAAACTGAGGTTCCCAAGTAAAACCAGAAATAAACTGTATGTAGGACAATCTGCATCATCAAATGTAGACAGATACTGGGTTGAAAGAATCCACTTAATCTTTTCCTCTAAATGGCAACTTACTAAAAAGTTAACCTTCAAATTGAAATTTAGTGGCAGCGTACAGAAAGCAGAATAAAGAGCCATGAGTAGATAGAAGGGAGAAAATTCAACCTCTAATCTGTCTCTCAGTTTTCCCTTTCTATCTCTCTGCCATTCTTTTATTTTCCCTTGAGTCTGCACAGCCTTTATCACAATGACTCCGTAGAATGAACGAAGAGTGAAACTAGGCCACTTAAAAATACAAAGATATCAGAGGCAGAGAGGGAACAGGGAAGAAGTAAGGAAACCAGGGCCCAGTATTTATAGTCTCCTATTGCTCCTCTTTCTTTTTTCAGTATCAGATCTATTCCTCTTCAATAAAAAAGCCACATCCCAAAGAATCAATGTGTATATCCTAAGAGATCTAAATCTCAACCTTCATTTAAATATTTAGACATCTACACATACATAATGCATACATACTATTAGAAAATGAGATCTTTTTAAATCATGTAAGAATTGGCATAGATATATAAAAATAAGTTCTGAGATATTGCTAAAGATAGTAAGCAAAGTTAGGTCTATTCTTTCAAGAAGTATGATGGGCCTGGGGTTTTACCCTCCTCTGTTAGACTGTGACATTGTATGGATACTGGCAGAAGACACAGCACAGTAAACAGCATAAGCTTCATGTTATTATCAGCTCCCCTCCTCTCATCCCCAAAATCCCACAGGGCAACACAGAGTGAATGTTTGGGGTAAGTTACATGCAGTGGGTTTGCTCGTGGCCGAGGAACACCAAGTTTAGAAACCCCCATGGTGTTATAATAGGCAGCAAGCGGACCTGCCTGACTTTTGCCCCAGAGAGAGATGGTATATTTTCTCTATTGGACAGCAAACAAACCAGTCCTCTGCTTCAAAGGAGACAATCTTTCTACCAAGACTGTTAGGTATAAAAACATCCTAGAAAGTATAGTCTAGAACAAAGATGGCCAGCACCTCTTCTCAAAGATGTGCAGAAATGTGAGAGACCAATGAAAAATTGTCTTTCAGCTGCTTCTTTGACATGATAATGAGAGAAACACATTAGAGTGTGAGATTCATAACTGAATTGTGAATTGGTAAAAAAAATATATATATCAAGCAGATATGCTCAGCTTTTCCAACGGACTTTTATATATTTCCTGAGCTTCTGAGCTATAAAGTTGGCTACTGGAGTTTATCTTCTATTATCTGCTGATGAAATTAAACATAAATATACCATACTGCAGCCACTATGGAAAACAGTATGGAGATTCCTTAAAAAATAAAAAATAGATTTACCATGTGATCCAACAATCTCACTCCTGGACATATAACCAGAAAAGATGAAAACTCTAATTTGAAAAGATACATCCACTCCAATGTTCATAGCAGCACTATTTACAGTAGCCAAGGCATGGAAGCAATCTAAATGTCCATCAACAGATGAATGGATAAAGGAGATGTGGTATATATATCTACAATGAAATATTACTCAGCCATAAAAAATAATGAAATAATGCCATTTGCAGCTACATGGATGGACACATTATCATACCAAGTGAAATAAGTCAGACAGAGAAAGACAAATATCATATGATATCACTTATATGAGGAATCTGAAAAAAAAATACAAATTAGCTTATTTACAAAACAGAAATAGATTCACAGACATAGAAAACAAACTTAAGGTTACCAAAGAGGAAAAGTGGGGGAGAGATAAATTAGAAGGTTAGAATTAACATATACATACTACTATATATAAAAGAGGTAAACAACAAGGACCTACTGTATAGCACAAGGAACTATGTTTAATATCTTGTAATACCTATAATGGAAAAGAATCTGAAAAAGTATATATATATATATATATGTATGTATGTAACTGAATCACTTTGCTGTATACCTGAAACATTGTAAGTCAACTATACTTCAATAAAAATAAAAAATAAGTAAGAATTTTTAAAAAGAAATGTACCAATTAAAAGGCAGCATAAGCTAGAGAATCTGTAGATCAGGGCTAAATTAATTCAGTCATATATGTTGCACTCTTAACATAATATTACCGTGGTGTGTGTGAAACATTCATTATTACCTTGCCCTAGTAACTTACTATTTTGATGTGTTGTATTAAAAAGATAAAGGAGTTCATGATTCAAATACAGGACAATTTTGTGACATATATTTTACCAATATTACAGAAAATTAACATTGGAATATTTAGTTCATCAGCTTTCTTCAAGCTTGCGCCGAAGGAATGTAACTGTGGCATCAGCTAAGTGCCATGTGAAAAAGAAAGTCAAGGGAAATTCAAGATTAAGTTCAACTGAGCCAACAAATGGTAAAGGAATAGTGTTCAGAAAAGAGAGTAATAGCCTGAGCCTTAATTCAACACTTTTCTATTTTGTTTTCAAATCTATTGGGCCATTTGTTTGAAGGTGATCAATATTCATAACTATGAATATCTTGAACTCTGCTATAGTATGATTTCATGCCTAAATGCACAAAAGACATAAAAAGCAAGTGCCACTGACCTACTACTTTTACCAGTGTCTACTTACGAACTTTAGTTCTTGAAGCTTGAAAACTAATATAAGCTATTATCAGATCAGACAGCCTGGTGGCTGTTCTGACATCACAAATGACTACAGACAGCTCTGGACGTTTGTTGTAAAAAATTCATCCTTTATCTTTTATTTTGTTTTGTTTCTTTAAAAGTAATAAAAGCTCTTTTCAGAGGAGAGAAAAGTAAGGAAAAGATGTCTCCATTAATTATATTTTCTATAGTTTGCTCTATTTTCTCCCAATCATATTTTCTAGACTTGTAAGTATTAATATCCTTTCTCTCTTATAATATCTAGCCATTTTCAATGATTGCATAATACTCTAACCAATGGCTGTATTGTGATATAGTTAAAATTGTTCCTGTTTTTAAACATATATATTTGCTACTGTTATTGTTATTAATGTTACTGTAAAAAAATTATGCAAGGGACATATGTTGTATATAGCTTCTTTATGATTACGATTATTCCTCAAGATAGAATTTCAGAGGGGGAAGTACTGTATCAAAATTAATAAAAAATTATTATGAAATTATCAAAAGTTATATAGTACATATATTTCTTATGTATTTCTTCTTTCTCCTCTAGACACATCACCCACAATAACTTTCATGGTGACTGTCTTCCATTAAGATCAAGAGGGACACAGTTCTCATCACTAGTTAGCTGGAAAAAAAATCATTCAAATAATGAACTCTTAAGGAATTTCTTCAATTTGTTAAGAGACAATTACTTTTCAGGATTGATCTTTAGTGCTTTTTGTTCACTATAGTCTTTAATCTCCATAAAAATAGACTACAAGTTAGGTGTTGTAAATCAAATTCTACAGATAAAGAATTGTGTCTCAAAAGGGTAAGGTAATATATCTAAGGTTGTATCTAGTAAGAGGCCAACCTAGAATTCAAACCCAAGCCTGTCTTGACATTCAGCTACACTATTCTCTTCACCAAAATACTGCAGACCCCATAGCCCTCCCATGAATGAACAAGACTGTGTGTGTGTGAGAGAGAGACAGAGAGAGACAGAGACAGAGACAGAGACAGAGACAGAGAGAGAGAGAGAGAGAGAGAGAGAGGGAGGGAGGGAGAGAGAGAGAGAGAGAGAGAGAGAGAGGAGTCATTTCTATCAATCCTTAAATCTCATCTCTTCACTGCCCTTTTCTCTGGTGAATTATAATCATGGGACTGTCAAAGATTTTAGTAAAGAATAAATCACACACCAAGGAGTTTCTTGTTTCATGGTTAACACATAGCAGAGACCTATTTCATTTAATCCATTCTTACATCTCTATAGTTGAGTCCACTGTAAAATTTCTGCAAATTTCCTATTTAACTGCATTTAAAAGCAGCTTTCTCCCAATTTTTTTTTACTTATACCATATAGGAAATTCCCATCTTGCACCTTATTTTCTATACATTTTCACCTAGTCAAAAGGGATAATAAAGACATGATAGTCTTTCCTATGTATACTGAAATAAAATTTTCTTAGAAAAGTTTCCAAAACTCATTCCAGTGAAGAAGTATTTTAAAACACTGGCTCAATGTTTATTACTTCTTTGAGAAAAATGCCCCAACTTTGGCTCCATATGACCAGTCTCAATGATTAGTATATGCCAATGGCTCCAGAAGATTTGACAGAGAGATGGTAGAGACACAATTGTGTAACCTAGAAGTTCACCTTTGAAGAAATTAATAGATTTGCTTCCATGAACTCACTTTTGTTTTGACATCTTTCTTTTCATGATTTGCACCTGGTAAATCACAAGATTTCCTCTTGTGTATTTGAATCTGATAAGGAAAATAACAAATACAATGCTCATTAATTTTATCTGCTCTCTTATATAAACTACTCTGCCTAAAATAAAACCACTGAAAAATTCCTACAAGAGAGATATTAAAATATAATTTTGGAAATGTACAAAAAGAAATATATCTTTAATATTATAAATTAGAGTTTAAATCAATAACTTTAGATATTTTTATTGAATAAATTCCTTATCAAAATAGAGAGATCTTAAAAGTACAGAAGAATCAAGTTGTGTGAACTTTATAATGTTCCTTATTTTAGGAAATCAACTACTTTGTTTTAGGTTTGCAAGCTCCTCAATAAACAAGTTACAGTTAACATCAAAGTTTCATCTCTACGGAGCTACTTTTTTCAAGTAATAGATCAGACACTATCCCAACACATACTGATGGCAAGTGCCAATATAAATTAATACATAACGTTTATAATTGTTAAGATTTATGGAGGACTGATTATGTACATTTACTTCACAATAATCCCATGAGGTTGTGTTGTTATCATCATCATCATCATCTCCATATTATGGTGAGAAAACTGAGGCAAAGATAGTTTTTAAAGTAATACTAGCTGCTGTAATAAAACAATAAAATGCATAATGGCTAAAATAAGATAGTTTATCATTCACAAAAATCTACTTCCTCTATGGCTCTCCTCAACTCAAGATTCAGAGAACCTGGGTTCTGCACAATCAAAATTTGATGCCTCATCTACACGAAGTACACAGAACGGAAAAGAGAATAGAAGATCAAAGGAAGAGGTTTTTACTGGCTCTGCTTAGAAGACGAACAGCATTTATGCTCACAATACACTGACTGGAACTTCATCACACTTCCATCCTGCAAAGAAGCCTGGGCAATGTGGTCTTTTGTGTTCATACAAAGAAGAGATAGTGGTTTTGGTTCCAGTAGCCAATCTCAATCTCAAGAATCAATGCATTTATAGTAAGTGTATATAATGGCTCTTTCTATTTGATTACTAAAGCAATATGTGCTTTGAAAATTTAGCAGATACAGAAGAGTATGAAGAATAACATTCAAAAATCACCAAGAATACTATAACTTGGGGAAAATTACCATTAGCATACTTTATACTTTATGCTTTCTTGTATATTTTCCACTGCATATACTGATATAATATCTTGTAAACTCCACTTTTATCCTTGTTCAAAGAAAATACATCCATATGAGTATATAATATTTATTCTATGGTAGATCAGTATTTTAATTAGCCAATCATCTATTTTGGGGAATTCAGGTTATCTCCAAATTTTTGCTCTGTAAATAACCCTATCAAGTTCATCATTATATTTCTAGAATGTTATTATTTCTTTGTAATACACTCCCATAATTTGTGACCTAAGTCCAAGAGTATAAAAAATTTACAAAAGGATACCCTAAAGAATTTCACGTACGCACCACCAGAATCCTGAAGTGCTAGTTCTATTTTCTTGCAACTCTGTCAACAGTGAATATTTTCATTCTAGGTAAATAAATCTTGCTAATTTGACAAGTAAAAGAGAAGGTATAATATTAAAATATTTTATTGCTAGTTAGGTAATCAAACACTTTTAGGTATATTAATGTTTATAGCTATATTTTTCTGTATATAAAGTGTTTGATTTATTGTCTTAATGTCCCAGGGCTAGAGAGGTCCAGGCATTTAGACCTTCTTGTACACTGGAAAATGCAAACTCTGCTGTATCTCAACTCTAGGGTCTCTTGATCAATCTTGCAAAACCGAGTCCCAATTTCTTCAATTACAGCAGTTGGATTATTATTTATCACTCAAATAATCATTAAAATATAAAGCAGTTTACATGAAGACCCCACTCTAATACAAAGCTGGCAACAAATAATTATTATTTTTCTTCCTCTCTTGGAAAAAATACACTAACTTACACTCTGTTTACCAAAAGATGACTCATATGATTATCATGACCTTCCCACTAACACATCCATTAATAAGTTCCACCTACAAGCTCATCAGACAGCAGGTCAAATGCATTAACTCATAAAAAAAAATAATGAAAACAGCTATCAGTTTGGTCACCTTAGCATGACTACAGAATTGTAGAATGGCCAATTTAGTTAAAAATTAATTGATTTTAAATGTTAAATCATGAAACTCCACTTTCCTTACTCACTTCCAAATTAACTTGCAGACACTCAAAATATATTGGCAACCATCTAACTGCATATTAGATGTAAAATAATAACAGGATGCTGTAATAAAATGAGTACAGATATTTGACTCTTACCTTTACCATTATATACTCTGTTGTGGTAGACAATTATCTGCTATGAACCTTAGTTTCCTCATCTTAGTATGAGATTATACCTGTTGTAAAGCCTGACTTAAAAACAAACCTCAAAAGACTCTCATAGTCAAAGCAACATTAATCCACCTAGAAAAATAATTTTAAAGCATCTTAAAGTCCCCCAGTCAAAGATGAAATAATAGAAGTAACAAAAAGAATAACTGTAATGGATTTAAACACATAATCTATGTTAAAATCAAGGAGTTGGAGTCTTTTGATTCTGACCATGGAAGATGAGAGGTATCAGATTTACCACCCCAGTAAGAATAACTAAAAAGCTAGGAAAAAAGTACATAAAATAACTTTTACACACATTACACAACAATCAAGGCAAGGCTACAATCTTTGTGAAAAGGGAAGTCTACAAAATGAGCTTTATGTTCAGGCTGGCTTTATCCCTGATGGCATTTCTAAATCATGGCAAGGAAAATAGGGCCCAAGCATAAAGCAAGTAGTCTCAGGGGACACAAATCAGAGCTCATGGCTGTCCAGCTGACTAAGATTTGGGGGAAAGCAGTCATAGAATAAATACCCAAGAAATATGTGAAAAAATTTTCCTTTGATGCTTGGCAAACCCCTAAGTACTAAGTGAGAATTGGAGAGGCCTAATGAACAAGAGCCACTGTGAAGTTTGAGAGCTTAGCAGAGATTTGAAAGGCAATCCTGTACTGGAGAGACATTAGAAATTAGGTCTGAGACAAAAGGGCATAATTGACAACTTGGCCTTATGTTGATACCCTCAGAAACCATAAGAGTAACACACCATAGGAATAAAAACTACATACTAGGTGTGAGGGCTAGTCCCTAAAAATAAGGGCAAAAATAGACTGGCTTACCTTAATAAAACCTAAAAGTGTGCCTCACTAGTATCAAGGAGATCCATTAGTAATTTATCTGTTTACCAAAAATAGCTTAACACTGTTTAAAGGATAATAACATAATCAAGATTCTTTACTATATATTAATCACAATGTCCTATATGCAATCAAATTACTAGATAGATGAAGGAAAAAGTGATTGATAATCAAGAAATAAAATAGATAATAGAAATAGAACATGAGTGATCCAGTTATTGATGTCCAGTTATTGAAGGAAAAAGTGATTGATAATCAAGAAATAAAATAGATAATAGAAATAGAACATGAGTGATCCAGTTATTGATGTTAACAGGAGACAGCAATGTCAAAATAATATATATGATTATTGCTATGCTCTGAATGTTTGTGTGCTCCCAAGAGTCACATGTTAGGATCCTAACACCCAATGTGACAGTGTTAGAGGTGGGAACTTTGGGAGGTGAGTAGGTCTTGAGGGTGGAGTACTCATGATGGTTTTAGTACTCTTTAAAAGAGACCTCACAGAGCTCCGTAGCCCCTTTCACATGTGAGAACACACTAAGTCAGCAGTCTGCCACTCAGAAAAGGGCTTTCACCAGAACCTGACCATGCTGGCACCCTAATCTTGGGCTTCCAATTTTCAGAAATATGAGAAATTTCTGTTGTTTATAAGCTACCCAATCCATGGCATTGTATCAGAGCAGATCAAACAGACTAAGAGAATTACTATGTTAAAGAAAATATATTTTCTTTTACAGGAAAGGAATGGTCATTCTAAAACAGTAAGATAAAGAATCTAAAAATAAGAGCTCATTCAATGAGTTTAACATCAAACTGGATACGGCAGAAGATAGTACTATATTTCAGTAAAAAATATCCAACTTGAAATTCAAAGGAAAACAATAAAGAAGTGCATAAGAAACATGCAGGACATGCTCAAAGGTCTAATGTGTGTCCACCTGGAATTCAAGAAAGTGAGGAGAGAGAGAAAGTAAAAAGGAAACTCTACTTGAGGAAATAAAGACTGAGAATTTGTAAATCTTGACACAGGTTAAAAAACCTCAGATTTAATACGGTTAGAAAAAACAAGAAAAATAAATATGCAGAGAATTAGACACCAGCACATCACAGACAAAGGAAAAGAGATATATTAATTCCAAAGGAGCAGAAATGAGAACAGTGGTTGATTTTTCAAAGCAAGTATGGAAGCTAGAAGACAGTGAAAGCAATGAATGGGGGAAAAAAAGCATGGGATTGTGTACCTAGCACAATTATCCTACCAAAAAATAGAGTCAAAAATTAAAATATTTTAGGTAAAGAAAACCTGAAAGAATTTATTGTCATAAGACCTGCAAAAAATGTTAGAGTTCTTTGATGTGAGGTACGATTATTCCAAAGGAAACAAGAAGGGATAAAGAGTGATAGACAGGGTAAACAAGTGTGTAAATGAAAAGAGATATTGACTGGCTAAAAGAACAATAAAAATGACATTGATTTAACACACATAAAACTAAAATATAATATATAAGACAAAGAAGGGACAGAATGGTGCAAATGGAAGAGACTATGGGAAAGGTTTTGTGTGTACGTAGGAAGTGAGGAAGTATTCATTGACATACATGGGAAATTATATATAACAAATCTCATTTAAAATTTTGAGTACTGATATAGAGAGAATATATATATGCACATATATAGAGAGAAAAAGAATGAGAATTGTGAATATATATATATTTTTTTTTTAACATCTTTATTGGGGTATAATTGCTTTACAATGGTGTGTTAGTTTCTGCTTTATAACAAAGTGAATCAGTCATACATAAACATATGTTCCCATATGTCTTCCCTGTTGCGTCTCCCTCCCTCCCACCCTCCCCATCCCACCCCTCCAGGCTGTCACAAAGCACCGAGCCAATATCCCTGTGCCATGCGGCTGCTTCCCACTAGCTATCTACCTTACTGCGTTTGTTAGTGTGTATATGCCCATGACTCTCTCTCGCCCTGTCACAGCTCACCCTTCCCCTTCCCCATAACCTCAAGTCCGTTCTCTAAGAGGTCTGCGTCTTTATTCCTGCTTTACCCCAAGGTTCTTCATGACATTTTTTTCTTAAATTCCATATATATGTGTTAGCATACGGTATTTGTCTTTTTCTTTCTGACTTACTTCACTCTGTATGACAGACTCTAGGTCTATCCACCTCATTACAAATAGCTCAATTTCGTTTCTTTTTATGGCTGAGTAATATTCCATTGTATATATGTGCCACATCTTCTTTATCCATTCATCCGATGACGGGCACTTAGGTTGTTTCCATCTCCGGGCTATTGTAAATAGAGCTGCAATGAACATTTTGGTACATGACTCTTTTTGAATTTCGGTTTTCTCAGGGTATATGCCCAGTAGTGGGATTGCTGGGTCATATGGTAGTTCTATTTGTAGTTTTTTAAGGAACCTCCATACTGTTCTCCATAGTGGCTGAACCAATTCACATTCCCACCAGCAGTGCAAGAGTGTTCCCTTTTGTCCACACCCTCTCCAGCATTTATTGTTTCTAGATTTTTTGATGATGGCCATTCTGACTGCTGTGAGATGATATCTCATTGTAGTTTTGATTTGCATTTCTCTAATGATTAATGATGTTGAGCATTCTTTCATGTGTTTGTTGGCAGTCTGTATATCTTCTTTGGAGAAATGTCTATTTAGGTCTTCTGCCCATTTTTGGATTGGGTTGTTTGTTTTCTTGTTATTGAGCTGCATGAGCTGCTTGTAAATTTTGGAGATTAATCCTTTGTCGGTTGCTTCATTTGCAAATATTTTCTCCCATTCTGAGGGTTGTCTTTTGGTCTTGTTTACGGTTTCCTTTGCTGTGCAAAAGCTTTGAAGTTTCATTAGGTCCCATTTGTTTATTTTTGTTTTTATTTCCATTACTCTAGGAGGTGGGTCAGAAAGGATCTTGCTTTGATTTATGTCATAGAGTGTTCTGCCTATGTTTTCCTCTAAGAATTTGATAGTTTCTGGCCTTACATTTAGGTCTTTAATCCATTTTGAGCTTATTTTTGTGTATGGTGTTAGGGAGTGATCTAATCTCATACTTTTACATGTACCTGTCCAGTTTTCCCAGCACCACTTATTGAAGAGGGTGTCCTTTCTCCATTGTACATTACTGCCACCTTTATCAAAGATAAGGTGTCCATATGTGCATGGGTTTATCTCTGGGCTTTCTATCCTGTTCCATTGATCTATCTTTCTGTTTTTGTGCCAGTACCATACCGTCTTGATGACTGTAGCTTTGTAGTATAGTCTGAAGTCAGGGAGCCTGATTCCTCCAGTTCCTTCTTTCGTTCTCAAGATTGCTTTGGCTATTCGGGGTCTTTTGTGTTTCCATACAAATTGTGAAAGTTTTTGTTCTAGTTCTGTGAAAAATGCCATTGGTAGTTTGATAGGGATTGCATTGAATCTATAGATTGCTTTGGGTAGTAGAGTCATTTTCACAATGTTGATTCTTCCAATCCAAGAACATGGTATATCTCTCCATCTATTTATATCATCTTTAATTTCTTTCATCAGTGTCTTATAATTTTCTGCATACAGGTCTTTTGTCTCCTTAGGTAGGTTTATTCCTAGATATTATATTCTTTTTGTTGCAATGGTAAATGGGAGTGTTTTCTTGATTTCACTTTCAGATTTTTCATCATTAGTATATAGGAATGCCAGAGATTTCTGTGCATTAATTTTGTATCCTGCCACTTTACCAAATTCATTGATTAGCTCTAGTAGTTTTCTGGTAGCATCTTTAGGGTTCTCTATGTATAGGATCATGTCATCTGCAAACAGTGACAGCTTTACTTCTTCTTTTCCAATTTGGATTCCTTTTATTTCCTTTTCTTCTCTGATTGCTGTGGCTAAAACTTCCAAAACAATGTTGAATAATAGTGGTGAGAGTGGGCAACCTTGTCTTGTTCCTGATCTTAGTGGAAATGCTTTCAGTTTTTCACCATTGAGGATGATGTTTGCTGTGGGCTTGTCATATATGGCCTTTATTATGTTGAGGAAAGTTCCCTCTATGCCTACTTTCTGCAGGGTTTTTATCATAAATGGGTGTTGAATTTTGTCAAAAGCTTTCTCTGCATCTATTGAGATGATCATATGGTTTTTCTCCTTCAATTTGTTAATATGGTTTATCACATTGATAGATTTGCGTATATTGAAGAATCCTTGCATTCCTGGAATAAACCCCACTTGATCATGGTGTATGATCCTTTTAATGTGCTGTTGGATTCTGTTTGCTAGTATTATGTTGAGGATTTTTGCATCTATGTTCATCAGTGATATTGGCCTGTAGTTTTCTTTCTTTGTGACATCCTTGTCTGGTTTTGGTATCAAGGTGATGGTGGCCTCGTAGAAGGAGTTAGGGAGTGGTCCTCCCTCTGCTATATTTTGGAAGAGTTTGAGAAGGATAGGTGTTAGCTCTTCTCTAAATGTTTGATAGAATTCGCCTGTGAAGCCATCTGGTCCTGGGCTTTTCTTTGTTGGAAGATTTTTAATCACAGTTTCAATTTCAGTGCTTGTGATTGGTCTGTTCATATTTTCTATTTCTTCCTGATTCAGTCTTGGCAGGTTGTGCATTTCTAAGAATTTGTCCATTTCTTCCAGATTGTCCATTTTATTGGCATAGAGTTGCTTGTAGTAATCTCTCATGATCTCTTTTATCTCTGCAGTGTCAGTTGTTACCTCTCCTTTTTCATTTCTAATTCTATTGATTTGAGTCTTCTCCCTTTTTTTCTTGATGAGTCTGGCTAGTGGTTTATCTATTTTGTTTATCTTCTCAAAGAACCAGCTTTTAGTTTTATTGATCTTTGCTATTGTTTCCTTCATTTCTTTTTCATTTATTTCTGATCTGATTTGTATGATTTCTTTCCTTCTGCTAGCTTTGGGGTTTTTTTGTTCTTCTTTCTCTAATTGCTTGAGGTGCAAGGTTAGGTTGTTTATTCGAGATGTTTCCTGCTTCTTAAGGTGGGCTTGTATTGCTATAAACTTCCCCCTTAGAACTGCTTTTGCTGCATCCCACAGGTTTTGGGTCGTTGTGTCTCCACTGTCATTTGTTTCTAGGTATTTTTTGATTTCCTCTTTGATTTCTTCAGTGATCTCTTCATTATTAAGTAGTGTATTGTTTAGCCTCCATGTGTTTTATTTTTTACAGATCTTTTCCTGTAATTGATATCTAGTCTCATGGCATTGTGGTCAGAAAAGATACTTGATACAATTTCAATTTTCTTAAATTTACCAAGGCTTGATTTGTGACCTAAGATATGATCTATCCTGGAGAATGTTCCATGAGCACTTGAGAAAAATGTGTATTCTGTTGTTTTTGGATGGAGTGTCCTATAAATATCAATTAAGTCCATCTTGTTTAATGTATCATTTAAAGCTTGTGTTTCCTTATTTATTTTCATTTTGGATGATCTGTCCATGGGTGAGAGTGGGGTGTTTAAGTCCCCTACTATGAATGTGTTACTGTCGATTTCCCCTTTTATGGCTGTTAGTATTTGCCTTATGTATTGAGGTGCTCCTATGTTGGGTGCATAAATATTTACAATTGTTATATCTTCTTCTTGGATCGATCCCTTGATCATTATGTAGTGTCCTTCTTTGTCTCTTTTAATAGACCTTATTTTAAAGTCTATTTTGTCTGATATGAGAATTGCTACTCCAGCTTTCTTTTGGCTTCCATTTGCATGGAATATCTTTTTCCATCCCCTTACTTTCAGTCTGTATGTGTCTGTAGGTCTGAAGTGGGTCTCTTGTAGACAGCATATATAAGGGTTTTGTTTTTGTATCCATTCAGCTAATCTGTGTCTTTTGGTGGGAGCATTTAGTCCATTTACATTTAAGGTAATTATCGATATGTATGTTCCTATTCCCATTTTCTTAATTGTTTTGGGTTCGTTATTATAGGTCTTTTCCTTCTCTTGTGTTTCTTGCCTAGAGAAGATCCTTTAGCATTTGTTGTAAAGCTGGTTTGGTGGTGCTGAACTCTCTCAGCTTTTGCTTGTCTGTAAAGGTTTTAATTTCTCCATCAAATCTGAATGAGATCCTTGCTGGGTAGAGTAGTCTTGGCTGCATGTTTTTCTCCTTCATCACTTTCAGTATGTCCTGCCACTCCCTTCTGGCTTGTAGGGTTTCTGCTGAGAGATCAGCTGTTAATCTTATGGGGATTCCCTTATGTGTTATTTGTTGTTTTTCCCTTGCTGCTTTTAATATGCTTTCTTTGTATTTAATTTTTGACAGTTTGATTAATATGTGTCTTGGCGTATTTCTTCTTGTATTTATCTTGTATGGGACTCTCTGTGCTTCCTGGACTTGATTAACTATTTCCTTTCCCATATTAGGGAAGTTTTCAACTATAATCTCTTCAAATATTTTCTCAGTCCCTTTCTTTTTCTCTTCTTCTTCTGGAATCCCTATAATTCGAATGTTGGTGCGTTTAATATTGTCCCAGAGGTCTCTGAGACTGTCCTCAGTTCTTTTCATTCTTTTTTCTTTATTCTGCTCTGCAGTAGTTATTTCCACTATTTTATCTTCCAGGTCACTTATCCGTTCTTCTGCCTCAGTTATTCTGCTATTGATCCCATCTAGAGTACTTTTAATTTCATTTATTGTGTTGTTCATCGTTGCTTGTTTCATCTTTAGTTCTTCTAGGTCCTTGTTAACTGATTCTTGCATTTTGTCCAATCTATTGTCCATTCTATCTCCAAGATTTCGGATCAACCTTACTATCATTATTCTGAATTCTCTTTCAGGTAGACTGCCTATTTCCTCTTCATTTGTTAGGTCTGGTGCATTTTTATCTTGCTCCTTTATCTGCTGTGTGTTTTTCTGTCTTCTCATTTTGCTTATCTTACTGTGTTTGGGGTCTCCTTTTTGCAGGCTGCAGGTTTGTGGTTCCTCCTGTTTTTGATGTCTGTCTCTAGTGGCTAAGGTTGGTTCAGTGGGTTGTGTAGGCTTCCTGGTGGAGGGGGCTAGTGCCTGTGTTGTGGTGGATGAGGCTGGATCTTGTCTCTCTAGTGGGCAGGTTTACGTCTGGTGGTGTGTTTGGGGGTGTCTGTGGCCTTATTATGATTTTAGGCAGCCTCTCTGCTAATGGGTGGGGTTGTGTTCCTGTTTTGCTAGTTGTTTGGCATAGGTTTTCCAGCACTGTGGCTTGCTGGTCGTTGAGTGAAGCTAGGTGCTGGTGTTAAGATGGAGGTCTCTGGGAGATTTTCGCCGTTTGATTTTATGTGGAGCTGGGAGGTCTCTTGTTGATCAGTGTCCTGCAGTTGGCTGTCCTACCTCAGAGGCAGAGCCCTGCCTCCTGGCTGGAGCACCAAAAGCTTTTCATCCACAGGCTCAGGATAAAAGGGAGAAAAAGTAGAGGGAATTAGTAGAAGTATGAGGAAAGAAAGAAGGAAAGGAGGGTAGGAGGGTAGGAAGGAAGGAAGAAAGAAAGAAAGAAGCAAAGAAGGAAAGAAGGCAAGAAGTAAAGAAAGGAGGGAGGGAGGGAGGAAGGAAGGAAGGAGGGAAAGAAGGAAAAAAGACAGAAAGAAAGAAGATACAGTAAAAATAAAATACAGTATAATAAAGTTATTGAATTAAAAACTTCTTATTTAGAAAAAAAAAAAAAAGGGACGGAAAGAACCTAGGACAAATGTTGGAAGCAAAGCTATACAGACAAAATCTTACACAGAAGCATACACATACACCCTCACTAAAAGAGGTAAATGGGGAAAAATCCTAAATCTTGCTGTCAGATACCACCTCCTCAATTTGGGATGATTCGTTGTCTAAAGGAGGGAAGGAAGGACGGAAAGAAAGAAAGAAAGAACGAAGGTAAAGTATAATAAGGTTATTAAAATTAATTATTAAGAAAAAAATTTAAAAAAAAAACATGGACGGATAGAACCCTAGGACAAATGGTGGAAGCAAGACTATACAGACAAGATCTCACACAGAAGCATACACATACACATTCACAAAAAGAGGAAAGGGGAAAAAATCATAGATCTTGCTCCTAAAGTCCACTTCCTTAATTTGGGATGATTGGTTGTCTATTCAGGTATTCCACAGACGCAGGGTACATCAAGTTGATTGTGGAGCTTTAATCCGCTGTTTCTGAGGCTGCTGGGAGGGATTTCCCTTTCTCTTCTTTGTTCTCACAGCTCCCAGGGCTAAGCTTTGGATTTGGCCCTGCCACTGCGTGTAGATCGCTGGAGGGCGTCTGTTTTTTGCTCAGACAGGATGGGGTTAAAAGAGCCGCTGATTGGGGGCTCTGGCGCACTCAGGCCGGCGGGGACGGAGGGGCACAGAGTGCGGGGCGGGCCTGCGGTGGCAAAGGCCGGCGTGACTTTGCACCAGCCTGAGGCGCGCTGTGCGCTCTCCCGGGGAAGTTGTCCCTGGATCCCGGGAACCCGGCAGTGGCGGGCTGCACAGGCTCCGCGGAAGAGAGGTGTGGAGAGTGACCTGTGCTCGCACACAGGCCCCTTGGTGGCGGCAGCAGCAGCCTTAACGTCTCCCGCCCGCCTCTGGGGTCCGCGCTTTTAGCCGCGGCTTGCGCCCGTCTCTGGAGTCCGCGCCCTCAGCCGCGGCTCGCGCCCGTCTCTGGATTCCGCGCTTTCAGCCGCGGCTCGCGCCCGTCTCTGGAGTTCCTTTAAGCAGCGTTCTTAAACCCCTCTCCTCACGCCCCAGGAAACAAAGAGGAAAGGAAAAGTCTCCTGCCTCTTCTGCTGGTGCAGGCTTTTCCCCAGACTCCCTCCCGGCTAGCTGTGGTGCACTAACCCCTTCAGGCTATGTTCAAGCCGCCAACCCCAGTCCTCTCCCTGCCCTCCGGCCTCAGCTCTCAGCCCCGCCCGCCCCGGCGGGTGAGCAGACAAGCCTCTCGGGCTGGTGAGTGCCGGTCGGCACCGATCCTCTGTGCGGGAATCTCCCCGCTTTGCCCTCCGCACCCGTTGCTGTGCACTCCGCAGCTTCGAAGCTCCCCCCTCCGCCTCCCGCAGTCTCCGCCCGCGAAGGGGCTTCCTAGAGTGTGGAAACTTTTCCTCCTTCACAGCTCCCTCCCACTGGTGCAGGTGCCGTCCCTATTCTTTTGTCTCTGTTTTTTCTTTTGCCCTACCCAGGTACGTGGGGAGTTTCTTGCCTTTTGGGAGGTCTGAGGTCTTCTGCCAGCCTTCAGTAGGTGTTCTGTAGGAGTTGTTCTACGTGTAGATGTATTTCTGGTGTATCTGTCGGGAGGAAGGTGATCTCCGCGTCTTACTCTTCCGCCATCTTCCGCCTTCCTCGTGAATATATTTTTAAAGAGTCTTTAGATGTACATACTGAAATATGTAGAGATAAAAATCTGAGATTTTTGTCACAATAACTAAGGAGAGGGAAGGTAGTAGGTACACTGATGATTGTTTTAGCTGAGTAATGGGTACTTGAGGGCACGTGTCTTTTCTATCTCTGTGTTAGTAATTAATCTTTCCTGTGGCAACTGGCAAAATGGCATTTTGACATTACATTCATAACCCACACAACTTTATAAAATTGCACCCCTGTCTGCCTGTCTTACATGCACTCTCCATTATGAATATCTAATTTTTCTTCCTGCCTACTATATTTCTCTGCCTTTTCCAATGGAAATCTAACTGGCCTCAGAGTTTTCTAGTTTCTCCTCACTTTCACTATTCTAACCTGTAGACTACCAAGAAAGAAGTAGGTCAAGCAGAAACCCTCTTAAAATGACACTTAGGAGAAGTAGAGAGTATTCCTTGAGGGGAAAGAGGAGATGGAGACTCTAGGAATGCTCATTGTTCATTTGTTCTTATCATTCTCTTAGAATACCCCCATCTAATTCTCATGATTGCTGTGAAATGACTGATCTCACAAGAACACCGAACACAGAACCTGGCAAGTAGCAAACACTTCACTGCTAATATCCTCCCTAGCACTCTGTTTATCCTGTACTTTCACATATTATATATTTTCACATATGTTGTTTCATCATGTCATGTGATTACAAAATAGAAACTGTAGGGTTGAATCAAAGAAACAACTAATAGAAAAACATATCTTCAAATGGAGGACATTTATAGATGATTCATGACTCTAGACAAAAGTAATTATGTAAACAAATAGTAACAGGGAATGTTGTACACACACCCTACATGCTGATCGATGAATGAAATCAAGCTATCACCCCCAATTCATTGACCCCAAATTATTCCTCCTTCCCTAAACATTCCATGAGACATAACAATACTTTATTTCTCCTTCTGCAGTTCTGTTTGCAGTGAAGGGGTTCACAATAAAGTTTCCTCTTAAGAACTTGGAAGTAAGAGATATAATTATCCATGGAAGGCAAAATGATAAAGGCCATCTGTTACCAAAATATTTTTCTAAATCTCATTTGCTCTACAAAAAATAAATTGCATACAGTGGGGAATTCTAGATCAAAGAAAGTGAGAAAATTAGAGATTTTACTACTATTTATACATGTGTAATATTTTTGCCAAATGAAATGCCTGTATATGAAATACACATATATGTGTATGTATATGTTTTTTGTGTACACATATAACATTACATATATACACATATATATACATATACATACACACAAACACACACACACATGCACACACATATATATATAAACACTTGATTACAGAAGCCTAGAAGTCCCTCAGTGTGCTGTCTACTGGAGGTCCTGGAAAGTTGGTGGTGTAGTTTGAAGGCCTGACAGCTGGAGAGCAGACAGTATAGATTTCAGTCTGAGTGTCAATACCTGAGAATCAGGAGCCCCAAGGGCAGCTTGAACAGTCAGGCAAAGACAGCAAATCCTCTCTTCCTCCAACTTCTGTGGTCTATTCAGTCCCTCAATGGATTGTATGATGCCCATCCACATTGGGGAGGGCAATCTGCTTTACTCAGTCTATCAATTCACGAATCTCTTCTAAAATCACCCTCAAAGACACACCCAGAAAAATTGTTTAACCAGCTATCTGGGCATCCCATGATTGAGTCAAATTGACACAAAATGAATGATCACAGTAGATGTCACAGGGGTCTCAGCTGGATCTTTATTGGGTATTCACCACTGAAATTCAAACACATCTGAGTAGTGGACATGGGAAGTCTGCACACCAGGTGTTTCTCTGTAGGAAAACAAACAACTTTCTGGAATGAAGCACTGGAATAGAGCTAAGCACTCAAATGTTCCCAATATCAATGCCTCTCTCCTTCCACAAAACATCAGACTCTGATGACCAAAGAGTGGTTTTTACTCACATTTACTCCAGTTTCCCATGGAGTTACATCCAAACTCTTAGAGAAAGAGACTGCTAAGGATGAATGGGTTACATGGCTCCTTTCTTTGAAAGGTATTCCAAGATTTTGAGAAATAAGACAATTCACAGAATAGAGTGTATCTCTGTTTAGGAGAAAAACATTCTTTTTATTTCAACATAGCTGACAGCACAGTTTTGGCACAGTGCAGGCTGCAAAATAACAACATGGTGATAACCAGCCCACGCTTGTATCCTTGTGGGGGAAGCACAGAGCTGCTGGAGGAGGAGACCTACAGAAAAACTATGGGGATGGGGTCTAGTCCCTGTGGCTCCACGGGCAGCACAGGCCTCAGGAGTGGAAACTGTAAATGGAGCCCACAACAGGAAAAGGGGAAACCACCAAAGGCCATGTGGTAGCCGTAAGAATTTGATCATGAACATTCAAGGAAATATTCTGACAAAATAACCTGAACAAAATCTGGGTCCTGCTAGCAGGAAAGATGACTGGTGTGAATTGTGAATAACTGCTAGTGAGGTCAGCCACTGGAAGGCTCTGAAAGCACCCTGACATGGAAGAAGGGCCTAGACCCAGCGAACAAATTTAGTTACTGCAGATCCATTTTTAGCCACATTTGGAATGAAATGAGGAAGCGTATGTGCAGTGCTATTTAAGCTTAATAGCTATAAACTCTACCCTGAAGTGAATAAGCATGGGAGAAATGAACTAAAAGATATACCCAATAAGGACAGCAAGAATAAGATCAATGTCTATGTCTTTCTGTTTTACGATTAAGGAAATATTACAGATTAGTACCATAAAGATAATAGAGAAACAATGAAGCTTTTACTAACAAGTAGCATAATTTCTAAAAAGAAAGAAAGTAACAAACCAGGAGCCTATTTCAGCAAAGCACAGGTAGGTATTATGGTGAAGTACAGAGGCTCTGAAGCTAGCAATCCTGAGCCTGAATCTCAGGTGTGTTACATTGACACTGGGGCCTTGGACAAATTATAGACCCAAGTCTCCATTTTCTGTTGTGTAAAATGAAAATAGTTATGAAAACCTCCTAGACTATTGAATAAATTAAATGAAGTAATATACCTAAAGCATTTAGCATAGAGGCTGGTACAAATTGAGGACTCAATGAGTATACATAATTCCATTATTATCTTCATATTTTCCTTCTTAAGCAACTAAATATGAACAAGTTCTATGTATAGATATTTATCAATATGATAGAGGACTACTAAGTCATTTTAGCTGAGAAGCATTTTGGTGTTGTACATTCTGATTATACCTTTGCCTGCCTATATCGGCCAAGAAAAATTAATAAGTACACACACACACACACACACACAGACTCACTCATAGACATATACAATTCCAAAGCTGGCAATACAGATCAGGATGATTTCATGCCCTGATTTATAACTGGGCCAGCAGCCTGGATATTCTCCCATGTGCAATTATTTCAGCACCTCCTTAACTTCTTCATCTAACTAATTATAATGCTAATGATGTTATTTTTGTGCAAAGAGTAAAGAATCATTACTTAATATTTGCAAGACCTTCTGAAATAGTTTTGAAAGCCTTGCAATCCTCAAGAGGATTGGCTTTCATTTCTTACATTTCTTCATAGCATTTCACTTTATTCTCAAATTTTTTTTTTCCAGAGTCAGCCTGCCAAGGAAGTAGCATTTTATAGTAACTGCTTTTGTTCTTTAAAGTGTCAGCACCTTCCTCCGAACAATTAGTCACTGTTCACAATACAGAGACAAATGGACATATACTTGAGCTTTAGCATGAAGGATATGATGATATAATGAATGGAAGTATCCTGAAAAGGTCCTATGACTTTTACTTTAGGTGTATAAACAGGAAAATCAAGAATATTATTCCTGAAGCTAAGAATAACTTTGTTTAAAAACCAGCAGTTTTATTTCACTACTTAAAAAGCAGAAATATTTTCTATTTACTATTTGTATGCACAATTACAGTACACTGGTTCAAAAATTCACCAGTTATCAAGAGAAATAAATATGAGTTTTACAGGAGCCGCTTCCTTCTATCTACATGACTTAGACTAGGGTGCTTGTATGGGAAAGGATATTTTTGCAACCATGGCAATTTGGTTAACTCATGTTTCTTTTACTGAGTTTTCTATTTTGAATGGGGCCTTTCATCATTAGCTTCCTCCATCATTTCATAAGAGAACTGTCCTGTCTCCCATTGGATTTCAACATAAGTGAAAGTGGTAACTTAAATGTATTTCAACTGACTGTTAAGACATGATTTGGTAAAAATCCATTAAAATAATCTCCTGAATGCTCTGATGCATTAAACACTTGCAGGTACACTTATACTGCAGGCAGGGAATATGTTTATCTCCATTTTACGAATAGTCTTCAAGGGAAAAAAGGGAGTCCAGAAATTGACAGCTGGTCCAGACAGAATTTCCACACATTGAATGTATGCTTACACAAAGCTTTTATCCTGTTTGTATAGATAATAATGTAGCTCCTTAATTAGTTCTGGAAGGCATATATTGTAGGCTGAATGTTCCCTGGCAAGTATTCAAAAGACACAAGTTTACATTTTATTTTTCTCTACCCAGGGAATATTCTTTAAGAAATGAATTTCATGTATTAGAAAAAACTAGGCCTTTTCATAAAACATTAACAAATTGCAACAATGAAATCTCTTTTTTGCCATTCTGTTTAATTAAAGTCTAGCTTTGGATAGCTCAAGTACATATAACTTCAAGTAGGTGTGAAATTGCTAATAGACAAACTAAAAAGTACCAATGTAAAACAAGATATCAGAAAACCATTAATAACCTAGGTTAGCAGATGGGACCCATTAAAATGCTTAATTGTGTGTTAGGAATACCTCCCAGAACCATTATGAATACTTTTGCATAACATGATTTCTTTTATCAGACAGTCAACATAGTAAAGAGTTGTCGAGATAATTTTAAAAGATTTCTAGTTTTACTAGAGTCATTTACCAATTCTAACAAATAAAAAATAAACATTTTCTAATCCTTTGAGTCTTTATGGTACCATGAAATAGCCACATCTAACAAAGGCATGCAAAATTTACAGACTTTTCATATTATGCATAATACATGCAAAACTATTTATATAGCATCTAATACATTCATTATAGTCTTACTAGGAGTTATAGAAGTTGCATAGATAAATAAGTATGGTTTCTACCATCAATGAACCTAGTTTATTAGAATACATGACCACTATACAAAATAGCTGTAATTTAAGGTGGAAATTTATTTTTTAAGAGTGATTAGATGTCATTGTCTTTCCGTGACAAAGAACAAATAACTAAGTTTAACTCAAACATACAGTATGAGAAAGTGAATTGAGGAAAGTAATTTGAGAATGACAGAGGGAGACTGGAGTTGAAAAATCAGGGAAAATCATGAGTCCTTGATAAAGACTTTGGAAATTTACTCCATTGAGGAAAAAGACCTAAAAAGCCCAATGATGTAATTAATCAGGACTTTTGCTTGGTAGAAAATGAAAATTTCCAAAAAGATTCCAATCAACTGTACAGTGAATGAAACTTAAGCTTAGGAGGGTAAAAATAAATAAATAAAAGAGCTTAAATAAGATAAATTTATTACTTACAACCCATTTTACTTGCTTAGGTAAACTCAATATGTGTGAATTCTATGATTATCACCTATATGAATGAACTGACCAAAAAAACCCACAAGTACAGAACTTTTTGCAAAGACTACTGGCATGCCATCATCTCTACTCTATTTGAAAGAAAAATAGCCAAACGGGAGAAAAACAGCCACTCAAAATATACAATGACTGTAGAAGATGATTGTAAAAGCTAGATACAATGCTAGCAACTTCTCTTTGAGAAAAAAAAAAAAAAAAACAGACGAAGTAACTTCATGAACTGAATTACAACGATTTTAAGAACATCGTAAATCCTACCCATCCTAGAATTTTGGGGCCTTGTTCTTTCTACTGATATACATATTTAGTTTTTGCTTGCTTACTAAAATGCAATTGTCATCTGAGAAGTGGGACAGGGTCAGCTTCTTTGGCCCACTAACACTGAAACTCAGAGTGTAGAATGGAAGGCTAGACCAAACTGTAGGAATTTTCCAGTGTAGTGATTCATAAAGTGCATTTCATAGAACACAAGCCCCATGTGATTTTCAGAAAAAAAGATTCTACGGTCAAAATGAGTTTGGGAATACCATGCATAATATTTTCTTCCTGGTGTAAACAATATATATTACCATAGTAAAGGATTTGAGAAGTCTCTTAGCTTAATTTTCTTTAAATCCATATTTCTCCAAATTATTTGAAGATAATCTCTTTTAACTTCCCTTAGTCATATTGATTCGTGAAAACATGTTAAAAAACATTTTTCCTTGTGGAATAGAGAAATGCAGACAGTAAAGAATGGGAAAGTTAAGAGGACAGGGTTTGGATTGAGACAGCTCTGCCATTTACAAGTTCTGTGACCTTGGATAAGTTACTTTGATTTTTCTAAGCATCAGTTTCCTTACCTTACAGTGTAGATAGTAACTACCTATCTCATAGGTTGTCATAATGATTAAATATAAAATGCTTGTACTCCATATACAGATTAGCATTCAATAGCATCATAGGATTGTTTTAAAAATGAGGCAACTACTCTGAGTTTCAAGAGATGAAGCACTTGGCCCAAGTTCTAGTGAGCGCTAGCCAGCAAGACATTGCACTTGGCCTTGCTGGTCCATTGGTTTGCTTGTGCTCATAATCAGTGCAATATTGTGAATTATGAAAAATATATATTTGGTCATTCAGATAATCAAATATATATTTGTCATATACATTTGACTTCATCCAAAGTTCTTGACTCTCAGTTCCCAAAAACCTTGGAATGTCCTGAGCAATAAGAGCAATGAGATCGTTTTTGTCATAATATCTGGTCTCTTGTCCTCAGTTCCTGAAATCACTTCAGAGCCATAAGGTGAGATAGGTGCCATGTTATAATAGGAAGCCCTTTTCCACCAAAACTGATTTTATGTTATGAGGTGACTTTTGGAGATCCCTGAAAGATGAGAGGGAGGGGAACCCAATCATAAATAGAAATCAACCATAAAATAGAAGCTGTAACTTTCAATTCCACTCACTGATTTCCTGGGAGGCAAGAGGGGTGGAGGTCAAGTCAATCATGCCTATGTAATGAAGCCGCCATAAAAGGCCCAAAGGAAGGGGTCGGGGGAGCTTTCAGTTTTGGGAACCAGAATGCTCCCAACGTGCCACCATGCTGCACCCTAAACTCCACTGGACAGAAGCCCCTGTGTTCAGGACCTCACCCTGCATATCTCTATCTGGTTGTTGATTCATATCCTTTAATATGCTTTGTAATAAATGAGTAATCCAGTGAATAAACAGGTTTCCTGAGTTCTGTGAGCCACTCAAGCAAATTAATAGAACCCAAGGAAGGGGTCGTGTGAACCTTTGATTTATAGCCAGTTGGTCAGAAGCACAGGTAACAACCTGGACTTGTGACTGGCATCTGAAGTGGGGGCAGTCTTGGACTGAGCCCTTAACCTGAGGGATCTGATGCTATCTCTGGGTAGATGGCGTTAGAATTGAGTTGAATTGTAGGACATCCAGCTGTTGTCAGAACATTGCTTGGTGGTGGGGAGAACTCCTCCACATTGGATTTGGGTGTCAGAATCAATCAGGTGTTGGGGAGGGCTCTGGAACAATTTTTTTTTAAAAGATATCTTATTTGTTATTCGTTATGGGGCATTTTCAAGGAAAATTCAAGAATATGGTTCATAAATTAAAAGGGAAACCTGCATGAAATATCCCCTGGGTGGGGACGTGGAGAGTAGGAAGAAGACACTAGGTGGTCAGAAATAATTCAGAGCTTTGGTTGTCTGGAATAGGTGTTGGAAGGAATTAAGAAAAAAACAGTTAACTGAGCTAGAAGGATAGTGAAGACAATCTTTGCATTCTTCAAAATTTTATCTAGGCTAATCCCAATTACATATTTAGTTTTAAAAAATTAGCAATGTAATGTTCTTATTTGTGGTTCTCTCCTTTCCAAGTGCATTGCTTCTCACTACTCTCCTATTTATATTCCTCATTTCTCGACTCTGCTGATTCCCTCTCCACTTCACTGGCACGTGGTAGGACCTAGAATACTCACTGTAATCATTATTTTTTGTGTCAATTTGACTGGCTGTGGGGTGCCCTGATTAAACTTTACATCTGGATGTATCTGTGAGGGTGTTTGTGGATAAGATTAGCATTTGAATCAGTAGACTCAGTAAAATAGATTGCCCTCCCCAGTATAGGTGGGTACCTTGAGGGCCTGATTAGAACAAAAGGCAGAGAAAGGAGGAATTCACCCCTTTGTCCTGCCTCAGTGCTTGAGCTGGAGTATCTCATCTCATTTTCTCCTCCATTGGACTAAGACTAAATTAGAACCCCCACTTTCCTTGTGGGACTTCTCATCCTCTAAAATCATGTGAGTCTCTAAAATCATAATAATGATCTATATACATACATATGTATTATATATACATAGCTTCTATTGGTTCTTTTTCTCTGGAGAACCTTAATATACTCATACCTCAGATATGTCCATGTTCAGACCTGCTCTAGCTTCACAATTACACTCAACGATCATTCTATGACTAGTATTGAGACTTGGTGTCACTGAAATTCTGGTGCAATGATCAAGTAATATACTACCTTATAACAGTTTTTAGGGATCAACTAAATGAGAGGAAGGTACATAAAGGGCTTGTAAATGTAAGGTACACACACACGTGTCTGTTCTAGATAAAGATTAGAGTTTAAAAAAGCTAAGATCAATATAGCAAGAACAGTATACAAAAGGAAAAAACCTCTCATATATATTTATAGATTGTACACATTAATATTAACTGGGTTGCCTAGAACCTTCTGAACACCCATCAGACAGTAAGACGTGCCACGTGGGGTCTAATCTTTGATTGGAGGGCTAAGAGAAGTTTGTGAGAAGCCATGGTTACTGCCTTTTGTGTCAACTAGGAACAAAATATATTAAACATGACTGTTTTAATATTTACAGATCTTCAGCTTATATAACCACTGGAGGTAATTATTCTCAACTTCTCCATTAAATATGTAAAAGTAGCACTTTTAAAAAAGTTTCAGCTTCAATCTACTAGAGCTACTATACTTGAAAATTGTGAAAAGTTTTTGTTCATGCCACAGAAAATCTTTTTGTTTATTCTATAGAAAATAATTTTACAGTCTGAATCTTTAGATATTTTAGGTCTGATAAACTTTTGATAGACATAAATTATATCATATTTTTCATCTGTGGGTGTCTCTGCTCTAAGTATTTACTGAGGTAAGGTGTGACATTGTGTAACACGGAAGGGAAACTTTAAAAATTTATCTTTCCTCATGTTTTTCCTCAAACCCTGCTCACCCCAGAAATAACTTCCACCAAACCTCCCCTTTCTTGGTTGGAATCTCCAGCCCTGACTGGCCTTCTTTCATCAGAAACCCCTCCCTTCTTACCTTTGATCCTTTCTTCTACTTTCTTTAGAAATAAACATACAGAAACATTTAAAGATTAATTTAATGAATACCTTAAGCTCATGTAATAATCTATAATAATTGCTTCAAATTTTTTTTCAAAAAATAAGGCATTAAAGGTACAAAGCCCCCTGTCTAACTCTCCCTGTTCCCATCTTTTCCTCATATTCCCCACCTCCCCTCAGCACTAACCACTATCTAAATACAGGGATTGTTATCCCTATGAAATTTTATAAGCTACTGTTGTCTATGTATATATTAACAAATAACACATAGCATTGCTTTGTGTACTTTTCAACCATAAATGGTATGTTCATTCTACAACTTGTTCATTTCCTTCAACAATTTAGTCATCTTAAGTACTGGATCACATTTCACTGTATTCATAAACTAAAAATTATTCTTTCCTCTGGTGATGTGCATAGAAGTTATTTCCATCTTTTCTGTATTATAAAACTTGCTGCAATGAGTATTCTCATTGATCTAATGAGTTTTAGAACCGTGCCCCACATGTCTAAGCCCTCAAATGTGACCTATCATCAAAGTACAGTCCAGGGATAAACAGCATCAGCATCCGCATCAGCTGGGAGCTTGTGAGGAACGTAGATTATCAAGGCTCACCCTAGACCACTGTATTAGAATAGACACTTTAAAAGGAGACCTTATAGTTTGTATGTGAATGAAAATTTGAAAAGCACAGATTTATTTTACTTCCAACTGTAGGTGCTACTGTTACTATTGATGCTACAGCTGCCAAGGTTGTTATGTGTCCTTATAATCGTGCAAGAATTTCTCTACAAAGTGAAGTTGTGGGGATTTAGCATATGCAGATTTTCAACTCTTCTAAATGCTGCTCTACAAAAGGAGTGGACTTATTTACACAGGCAACAGCAACGTTTGAGAGTCCTCAGTTCTCCACATCTTCAACGATAATTAATATAGTCATGTTTTCAAGTTTCTGACAGAATTTAGTCAAAATGATATTTTATTGTTGTTTTATTTCAAATTTCCCTGATCCCCATAAGGCTGAACCCTGGTAATGTTTATTGGCATTTCCTTCCCCTCTTTTATAAGATATCTGTTTATATAAATGTTTATTTTCTATCAAGGTGTTCGTCATTTAAAAAAAAATTTTAGAAGTTGTTTATATGTTGGGAATACTATTTTTTTCTCTCAATGTATTACAAATATCTTCTCCCATCTGTGGTTTTTTGTTGTTCTTCTTTTAATTTGTTTATAGCTCCTATTTCTCCATGCAGAATAATTCAATGAAGTCGAAGTTATTATCCTTTCCCATATGTGTATATATGCCTGTTTTGTCTTTTTTATCTAAGTAAAATTAATATTTACCTTTGTGAGTTTTCTAAACATACTTATTTGAAATATTTGGCCATATTTTCTATAAAATTACTTTCATCTGGAATAAATTCCATTACTAGTTGTTCATTTTATTAGTAATTCTTACTGGATATATTTATGCATTTTGAAATCTGCAGTGAAGATTCATCTTAAATTTAAGTTATTGTCATTTGTCTTTTATATTTTTTGGCTTAGTTTTGCCTCTGTCTCTTTTTCTCTACTCACATGGTCCTCTAAGTCAGTTTTGCAATTTTATCTTATAATAGCAGTATAGATTTCCTTTTCCACAAAAGTGTATGGAATATCTTAGATCTGGCTGCTGGGGGTGGAGAGGGAAGCGTTGTAATTAGTGCCTAGTTGCAGGGTGATAGGCAGGTCCATGACTGCCTATCAAGCTGCAGCCCCAGGCAACAGGTTGACAACTTTTTGAGTCACCATTTCCTATTCCTCAGTTATGATGAGGTTGGAAACTCAAATCAGGGCAGAGGAAGTCATTCAACCCCTGACTTTCATCAGTGAAACTGGTTTTGTCTGTAGTCTCACAAAGAGCTCTTTTTATGTTATTTTCCCTGAACGAGCTGGCTTCTCACCTAATTTTTTGGACTCGGATCCCAACAAGCCTGTAGCTTCTGCCTATTCAACTCTCTGTGATTCTGTTCTGTTTCTAATCCCTGGAGGTATCTGCTTCACTCATCAGTTATGTTTTATCTTTTTATATTTTATCTACCATGGCTATGGGTTTGAAGTTTCTATTGCACCTGAGTATAAACTAAGCCATCTTGTCCAGGAGAAAAGTCCTTTAATATGAGTCAGTCTACCACCTTTCTTGTTTTTGGTTTTGTTTGCATTTTAAGCTAGATGATGCCTAAACGAAACAAAAAACAAAGAAACAAAAAGATCTTCCTCCTAACAAGGCAAGGGGTAGGAGAGAGTCATGATCACTTTTTCTTTCATATTTTTGTCCAAGTCCATGGGGGCATTAATAGTTGCTGTATCTTGGGCTTCCCTGGTGGCACAGTGGTTGAGAGTCCGCCTGCCGATGCAGGGGACACGGGTTCGTGCCCCGGTCCGGGAAGATCCCACATGCCGCGGAGCGGCTGGGCCCGTGAGCCATGGCCACTGAGCCTGCGCGTCCGGAGCCTGTGCTCCGCAATGGGAGAGGCCACAACAGTGAGAAACCCGCGTACTGCAAAAAAAAATTTTTTTTTTTTTTTATCTCATAGATTTGTTGTGATAGTAAATGTGATAATGCAGCAAAGCACCTAGACAGGTCTGGAATACACTAAGCAGTCAGTAAAATTAGGTCATTATTATTAACCTTTAAACGTAGTTTGTTTATTGGTGGTTTAAGACATCATCATGACTTTTTTAAATAGATAACATACATCTAGCTCATCTATTAAAAACACAGTGTGGGAGTTAAAATCTCCCAAATGCTTCCTCAATAACAATGAAAGAAAAAAAATCACTCATTCCTCTGGTCTTGCACTCTATTCCTATAGGTCCTTTATAAACTATGATTGACAAGTTGCCTCTTCCTTCTTTTACTCATAGAAATATAGATATTCACGTTGGAAGGAATTTGAAAGATCATCTATTTGTACCCCCTCGGTTTGTAGATGTAAAGGTTGGTCCTCAAAGAATAACCTATTTTGGCCCTGTTTACCCAGCTAATGATTGCCATAATGGGTCTCAAATTCTGATTTGCTGCTTCTGAAACTCCGAATTTTATTTTAGGTCTTTTTTTTCATATATATATATAAAAAATAACTCCCATTCAACCCCATTCCAGATCAATGAGCCGTCTTACAAAGATTTAAAATGGAGCTTAATATGAGACTAAATAGATATAAAATGATACCACACCTTTCCCACTGACCTATTCAAATTCCCAACCTCATCATAAGTTTCTATCTAAACAGGAAACTTATTTCCTGCTTTTCAAACTACCTGCACATTTTCAAGCATATTCTTAACTTCATTCTATTGGGAAGAATGACAGTAAAATTTCACCCAAATTTATTATGAGCCACAAATGGATCATTTTCAAGTCTCTCCGAAGTTATACTGTACACGATCATCAAAGTAATACTGCAAAATACCTAAATGTTACCTGAAAAGAAATGTGGAAGACACATTTTCATTCACTATTATCTCTCCCTTGTGTTCCAACTTTGTCTAATTGAGGAAAACCACACGGGGCACATGCTGCAGATGGAGTAACAGTAGCTACCATACTATGATCGATGTGAAAATACCTGCATATACCCAACACAGGTGCATTTCATTTTACAGAGACCTAAATTTGCTAGTACAAATTCTCAGGCAACAGAATCTCCAAGAGCTTCTCCCCCAGGAGAGCTGTCTCTGTTGACTGGCACTAATTATTATAATCATCCTACATAAAAGGCACAACGTTGTTGCCATTATGTTCCTTCCCTGTCACAAGCAGATCCTGACTTTGGAGTGGAGTACACATCAGAAAATTGTCTCTGAGAAGCTCATAAAATTTCAACAAACAAAAATGATTTGATTTTTCCTATTTCTACAGTTATTAAAAGGCATTGTAAAGGACAAAATTTCTCAACTCTAGAGTCTAGAAAATGTAAACAGAAAGATTTCACATGACTGTAAGAAGTATAATAATTATCTTGAAAGCTGAAGGATGGCTTGATAGCTGTCTAAAAGAGAACTTATATAGGCATTTAAATTCTAACCCCACATATCCTAAATCCTCACCCTAAGAAATCCATTTGGGTCATGGCTGGTCCTGGTAAGTTTAGGAAATTGATAATGCTGTCTTTGCAATACTCAGCCTTGCTTTCTAAGAGCTTTCCTCATTTCGAGGCATCGATTTCTTACAAAACCAAGAATTCATTGCCCAAAGCTTCTCCGCTAATCCCAGTAGCCATGCTTGTGTCAGGTTTCTTATAATGGGGGGTGAGGGTGGGGAGGAGGAGTCTTAAATAGTCAGAAAATGAATTTTATTAGCAACGTAAACTTGAAGAAATCATTTGACTTCTTAGATGCCTAACCCATGAAACGTAGGTAAGACTCCCCTCACCAGGTTATGGTGTGGGCTTGTGCAGATAATACACATGAAAAAGTATTACAAATAGTAAGGTAGTTGACATCCTATTAGTCATGTATGATTTAAGTCAGTGCACTATCTCTGCACATTGAATATTTTCTTAAATTATGAAGGTCCAAATAATTTTAAAGTGCAAAGACTAATGAATAGATGGGGTAGTTTGGGGAATAGAGGGCCTTTATCCTTGCCACAGAAACTGAAACCTACCTTCCGTGTCTGGATATCTGACACTGTCTCTAAGCCCACTCCAGTACAAAGAATTTCACAGTTAATGAGGCAGGATATTTTCCAGAATTAGGCTGATGAACACTGATGTTTCCATCGTTACCTAGAACCCAAAAGCTACTTGCTCTAAAATCGGTAAATTATCTGGAATCACCATAGTCACCCCCATGAAATCTTACATGAAATAGAATTCTATCATCAAGTAGAGAAACCCAACTTTATCTGGCTTAAGCACAAAGGAATTTTAGCCAACACGTGAACTGGCTTCAAGCATGGATGAACCAGTGCATCCACTGATGTCAGAAACCTTTCTCTTTCCATCTCTTGGTTCAGCTTGCCTCTGTGTTGACTTCTTTCTAGGAATGGTCTCCACATGTCGCAGAATGATGGCCAGGCTTTCATGCATCTAGTTCAGCCACCCCAGCAGAACGACAGCTTTCGTTTTCCAACAGTTTCCCCCAAAAAATCCCCAGGGAAAATGCACATTAAAAAGGTTGGGAAGGTCTGACTTGGATTTGAGTCAGAACTGAGTAAGATAGTTCCCCAAAGAAAATCAAGTTGTTGTTATGAGAAGACCAGAGAGTGGATACTAATCAGGCAAAAACAACAGATGTCCGCTACAGCCCCAGTCTCCGTCATTCAAAACATCCTGGGTATAGTCCACTAAAGTTTTATCCCTCCAGGGCCCATTCTGTATTTGTTTTTTCAAAAATTATATTTGGTTGCCCAGTATACAATTACTTTTATAGTCAGTTCAGAGGATTATAATAGTAAACAATTTATACAGCAGCAGTGTTGTGTCTCATGAATAGAAGAAACAAACCTTACAGACAGAATTTGACCTTGCCAAAATCCACAGGAAAAGAAGCCCACTTTATGCACAGCTGAGGTTGAGCTGCTTCATAATATGTCATACAGTCTAGTATGAAGAGTGCTAAATGCCAGGTTTTACAAAAACTCAATGTGATATTCCTCCTAGAAGTGGAGCTAACAATTATTTTCAAATTTAGTGCTAGTTAAAATTAACTGTTATAGAACAATTTCTCTGTATAGTATTGGAAAGAAATGTGTATTTTCTTTGTAAAAATCATATTACATAATCCAGAGTGTTTTCTACATTTTAACTTAATTTTCTGTGGGGAAATGGCTTCCTGGAACTTTGGAAAATGCAGACTGATGATAAAGCCCCATGACTACTTGGCAAGTTGTAGGACCGTGGCAAAATTTCTCAACCACTAGGTCCTCGGTGGTTTTATCTGCAAAACAGGAACACCATCTAACTGACTGAATGCAGAAGACTAAACCAGAGGAGGCTTTGAGCATTTTCAACATAAGTAAAGAAAAAAAGGTACAAAAGGCAAAATAATGCTAAGGGCATAAAAACATCTATTTTTACTTCAGTTAAAATTTTGATGAAATGACATGAAATTCAATTTAAATATTAATACCATTATAGAGAAATGTTTAGCTTATCATTCTTATCCAAATGTATTAGAATAAAGAATAAATATTTTTCTCCAAACCAATTTGTCATCACAATGGGTTAGAGAGATGACAAATATTGTTTAGAATTTTCTTCTGAAAATAGAATAATGGAAATAAATGTGGACCAAAGCCAAGAATATTAGAACTAAGTCTTGGTTTTCTCTCCATTTAGAGAAATTTGAAAAGTGCTTTTCAATCTATGGGCCACTAAGAACAATACTCCCTATGTCCTCATATGACACAGATAATGGAAGAATCAATGGCAATTACATAAAGTTCTAAAAAGCTAAACAAAGAAAATACAATATAAACACAAGGGAATGTTTTGGGGGGAGAGAAGCATTTTCTTTGAAATTCAAGCTTTTTGGCTTTTTTTTTCATTCTTATTTTTTTAATTCCATGAGTCTTGTTAAATTAGAGACTTTACATATATTTTTTTAACATCTTTATTGGAGTATAATTGCTTTACAATATTGTGTTAGCTGCTGTTGTATAAAAAAGTGAACCAGCTATATGTATACATATTTCCTCATATCTCTTCTCTCTTGTATCTCCCTCCCACTCTCTCTACCCCACCCCTCTAGGTGGTCACAAAGCACCGAGATGATCTCCCCGTGCTACGCAGCTGCTTCCCACTAGCTATCTATTTTACATTTGGTAGTGTATATATGTCCATGCCACTCCCTCACTTTGTCCCAGTTTCCCCTTCCCCCTCCCCATGTCCTCAAGTCCATTCTCTACGGCTGCGACTTCATTCCTGTCCTGCCCCTAGGTTCTTCAGAACCTTTTTTTTTTTTTTAGATTCCATATATATGCGTTAGCATACAGTACTTGTTTTTCTCTTTCTGACTTACTTCACTCTGTATGACAGTCTCTAGGTCCATCCACCTCACTCTAAATAACTCAATTGTGTTTCTTTTTATGGCTCAGTAATATTCCATTGTATATATGTGCCATATCTTCTTTATCCATTCACCTGTTGATAGACATTTAGGTCGCTTCCATGTCCTGGCTATTGTAAATAGAGCTGCAATAAACATTGTGGTACGTGACCCATCTTGAATTATGGTTTTCTCAGGGTATATGCCCAGTAGTGGGATTGCTGGGTCATATGGTAGCTCTATTTGTAGTTTTTTAAGGAACCTCCATACTGTTCTCCATAGTGGCTGTATCAATTTACATTCCCACCAACAGTGCAAGAGAGTTCCCTTTTCTCAACATCCTATCCAGCATTTATTGTTTGGAGATTTGTGGTAATGGCCATTCTGACCCGTGTGAGGTGATACCTTATTGTAGTTTGATTTGCATTTCTCTAATGATTAGTGATGTTGAGCATCCTTTCATGTGTTTGTTGGCAATCTGTATATCTTCTTTGTAGAAATGTCTATTTAGGTCTTCTGCCCATTTTTTGACTGGGTTGTTTTTTTGATATTGAGCTGCATGAGCTGCTTGTATATTTTGGAGATTAATCCTTTGTTAGTTGCTTCATTTGCAAATATTTTCTCCCATTCTGAGAGTTTTCATCTTTTCGTCTTGTTTATGGTTTCCTTTGCTATGCAAAAGCTTTTAAGTTTAATTAGGTCCCATTTGTTTATTTTTGTTGTTATTTCCCTTTCTGTAGGAGGTGGGTCAAAAAGGATCTTGCTGTGATTTATGTCATAGAGTGTTCTGCCTATGTTTTCCTCTACGAGTTTCATAGTGTTTGGCCTTACAGTTAGGACTTTAATCCATTTGGGGTTTATTTTTGTGTATGGTGTTAGGGAGTGTTGTAATTTCATTCTTTTACATGTAGCTGTCCAGTTTTCCTAGCACCACTTATTGAAGAGGCTGTCTCTTCTCCATTGTATATTCTTGCCTCCTTTATCAAAGATAAGGTGACCATTTGCGTGTGGGTTAATCTCTGGGCTTTCTATCCTGTTCCATTGATCTATATTTCTGTTTTTGTGCCAGGACCATACTGTCTTGCTTAATGTAGCTTTGTAGTATAGTCTGAAGTCAGGGATCCTGATTCTTCCAGCTCCATTTTTCTTTCTCAGGATTGCTTTGGCTATTCAGGGTCTTTTGTGTTTCTATAGAAATTGTGGATTTTTTTGTTCTAGTTCTGTGAAAAATGCCATTGGTAGTTTGATTGGGATTGCATTGAATCTGTAGATTGCTTTGGGTAGTACAGTCATTTTCACAAGACTTTATGTTAAAGTTTTCCTTTTTGTCCATACTTCGTCTTCTGCTTCAGAGTTCATTTATATTAAATCTAGTAAAGTGGCTAAGGACACAGGCCTTGTTAACAGGTAAACCTGAGCTTCAATCCCAATGACATCACTTCTTAAGTGTGAGGCTTTAGATAAATTTAATAACCATTCTACTTCTGTTTCCTCATCTGGGAAATGAAAATAACATTTTTATCTACTTTGAAGAATTCTTATGGGGAGGAAATAAGGCAACATATAAAAAGTGAATTGCAAAGAGCCTCACACAAAATAAGCACATGATAAATATTATATATTATGGCTATTATTTCTATTTCATATGATAAGCATCATTTCACTGCTTAGCTGGGACAAGAAGGTCAAGAAATCTATCACATATAAGAGGTCACTGTTTAACAGTCGATGCTATTACTAAGTAGATACAGATTTTCATAAACGGAATAAAGATAAAGTTAGCCTTAACTTTAACTCCAAGGTACAAGTTGCTCATGGATAAAACAAACATTTTTATTTCTATCAAGGAAAACAAGGTCACATCTGTTAACCAAACTGAAATGCAGGAAAAAATCATTGCTATTTTATTCCTTGCAGAACACACAGGCCCCATCAGCAATGAGTATGTAAGGCTGGAACATTTCTATTATGAACATGCCTCCCTATTCAAATCTTCTTTCCTGCCCATCTCAGTTTACTCCTCTTGAATGCTGTAGCTTATGAATGTCTTTGTTAGAGGATTTACCACACTACATTGCAATTTTTTCAGTTTCGTGCTTACCTTCCCTATTTGACAAAGAACTCTTTAAAATGTCTAAATGGTAATCATCTTTTATTTCCAGAGTTTAGAATGCTGCCTGGTAAATAATAGGCATGAAATAAAAATTTATCAAGTTTAATTGAATTCATACAGGGACTTTTCAAAGCTCCTTTAACTAATATATGAATGATTACTTTCTTTGGAAACATTATGTCTTAGCCATTATTACAACCAGATATTCTTCCTCTTTAAGGGTTAAGTAACAAATGTAATTAATCTCCTATAGAAGCACATAAACATAGGTGAAAAACACTGATTTTAAAGCACCCCTATATTATGTTCAAAAGGTTTCAGGCCATCTCATTCAAGAACATATCAAAACTAATCTTACTGCTTTACTTAAACTCTAAAAGTAGGATTTGAAATAACATGTGAATCACTTGTATTAGTAAATGAGTCATGACTTTGCATATGAATAGACTCCATAAATCATCTTTTAGACCCCACTTAACATCTTGGTAATCTGCTTATGGATACATCCATCTAAACTTCTCTTTAATCCTAATATTGTATGTAAAATTACTAAAATATAGTTAATACAAATATTTCTTAATGTGGGCTTAAATTTTTAATTTCAAAATACATATTTTTTTAGCTTCAAAGCAGAAATACTCATATAAAACATTTCCTTTATAAATTTGACTCGGCTACACAAATGTGCAATCTCTATTTAGCTTCTAATACTCTGGCAGAAATGCTTTTGGACTATTCACATCTGATACTGTCCTGGGATCATCCACTTTTAACTATTTTCAACACACTTTCCAAATGCTAATAAAAATGTCTATCTCTTTAAACTGATGGAAAGTTAAAGCTTAAGTATTTAAGTGTGACTTTTCTTTCAACCTCAAAATAGGTCTTTTTTTTCTTTGAAAATCACAGCCTCTCTTTCCCTAATTTTAAGTATTAGTCCTTTTTAACACTTTGTAGTTTTGAAAGCATTCTAATATCTTAACTCATAGTATACTAGTTCAGAATTAAAGTGCTTCCTTTAGCATTGGGATAGGGAATAGAAATAAGCCAAGGAAGCAGAAACCCTGAGTTCTTTTCCCATACTCACTTTAATGCTACATTATAATTTTCCTACTCACAGTACAAATTTGCCCACCACCCCCTGCTGCCCACTTTCTCAAAGATTTCAATGACCTTTCTTTAGGACCATCCACTATTGACCCAGAAGGCAATAGTTATACCCAATATAGTGGATGTACAGAGTCACATTCTTGTGGAAGCCAGCATACATGTTCTTTATGCCAAATGTCTAATTTCACAAATTTATTTGCTGCATTTCCAATGTAGCCATAATATGCCAACAATGTATTTTAAAGCCTATGTATTGCAACAAGTTTCACTCAGAATTTATTAAGGAAAACATAATAAAATCTATAAGTAGGAAAGATGAAGTATTTGAAAAGTAGTTGTCCAACTTGTAATTCATACACACTTGTTCACAGACCTTAGGATTCATGGAGACTCCAAGCTTCAGCTTATGCTTTTGGAGTTCTAGCCTGCTTGCTCATCATCTTCCTTTCCTGACTGCCTCCCCTATAGATTCCATTTTTGCTTAGCCAGCATCCACAATTGCTTTAGCTATTTCCTTGTTAAAAATCCTAATGGTTCTCTTAGATTGAATTCCGACATGTAATCTGATATCACTAGTGTCTTACTGGATATTATGTGCAAAACCAAAACAGCATTAGAACCATACATACTTCATGATCCTACCCGATGTGGGAATGTCTTCTATAGAATCCTGACATTCTATATCCAGAGATTGGTCTACTCCTTCCTGCCTATTATAAAGAGAATGTAAAATTAAGTTTTAGGAGAGTTTTAGATTTAAACGTTAACTCTTAACTGCAGAGCTGGGTAATTTTGGAGAATTATACAATGCCTGTCATACCGTAAAGGCCCTGGACTTATAATGATGTCAAATAGATGTGATTTCCAACTTCTTCCTAACTTCAAGATAGGTTGGGAGCTCAACCTTTTTATGTGTCTAAGTCTGTTTAAAAAATCACATGAATTTATTACTTTAGGAGTAATACAAGAATAGCTTAAAATTAGAAAGTATATTCTATCATGCTGAGTAAGCTGGTTATTGGTATATGTTGGTCCCAGAAATGATTTTATCAAATTGGCATTTTTATTTTTTTGTTCTGATCACTTTTATACTATAATAACAGTTAATAGTACTGTTGCTCTATAACACACTATGGCTACAAAGATTTGATAAATCAACACATTCACTTTACTAATGACTACATTATTGTTTTAGTTATTCACCAGGGGAAAAATTGTCACAAATAACGTGATATTAAATTAGTTCACAAACATGATTGTTGAAAAAATAGTGAACCAGATGTCTTAGAGCAGATATTCAACATTCCTGGAGTTTACATTCTTCAGTTCAACTACTTGCAGGTTTCTTTTAAGACCCAAGAACTATAGCAATTTACAATTTCCCTGAAGCCCACATTTAATCACAGATTTGACAACTTTGTCAAAAAGGAGCTAGTGAGTCAACCACGCAAACAAAAACCACATCTCAAAACACCTTCATCATGATCTTCTTGTCAGAAAAAAAAAATAATATGGACAGAATTATTTGGTGAAGTAGTATTCATAACATTGAGATACCTTAAAATAGCTTATAATGTATCCTTTTTAAACATAAAATATCTAAAAGTTCTTCCAGTTTTGTCTGTTATTTGTTGGTTTATTGATCGGTTTTGTTAAGAAGAAAATTTTGTTAATGGGATATACAACATGATCACCGTTTGATAATGAAAGTTTTAGATCACTCAAATAGGCATTTGGTAGACACTTTTCTTCATCATCTCCAGTTTGTTAGCACCTTGTCTGATCTGAAACCTAGAGAAATAATTTACATATTTGCTTCTTTTATATCAATTTTTAAAAATTACATCATGTTTTTAGCTAACTTACAAATTGAAAATCTAATATTATGAATGGAATATGCCTGTAGTAGGAGGAAGGAGAGAAGGAGAAAGGAAGGGGGCAGGGGAGACAAAGTGAGAGATCTAAAAATAGAAAAAGACAGCAAGAGAGTGAACATCCTTTTCTTTCCACAGTAGGAAAAAATGCAACCATTTCTTTCAACAGATACTAACATTATTTGCTTTTGCACAGCAAAGGAAACCATAAACAAGACAAAAAGACAACCCTCAGAATGGGAGAAAATATTTTCAAATGAAACGACAAAGGATTAATTTCCAAAATATACAAACAGCTCATGGAGCTCAATATCAAAAAAACAAACAATCCAGTTAAAAAATGGGCAGAAGACCTAAATAGACATTTCACCAAGGAAGACATACAGATGGCCAAGAGGCACATGAAGATGCTCAACATCACTAATTATTAGAAAAGTGAAAATCAAAACTACAATGAAGTATCACCTCATACCAGTCAGAATGGCCATTATCAAAATATCTAGAAACAATAAATGCTCGAAAGGGTGTGATGAAAAGGCAACCCTCCTGCACTGTTGGTGGGAATGTAAATTGATACAACCATTAGGGAAAACAGTATGGAGGTTCCTTAAAAAACTAAAAATAGAACTACCATAAGAACCAGCAAACCCATTACTGGGAAATACCCTGAGAAAACCATAATTCAAAAATAGACATGTACCACAATGTTCATTGCAGCACTATTTACAATAGCCAGGACATGGAACCAACCTAAACGTCCATCAACAGATGAATGGATGAAGAAGATGTGTCACATATATACAATGTGATATTACTCAGCAATAAAAAGAAATGAAATTGAGTTATTTGTAGCAAGGTGGATTGACCTAGAGTCTGTCATACAGAGTGAAGTCAGTCAGAAAGAGAAAAACAAATACCGTAGACTAACACATATATATGGAATCTAAAAAAAAATGGTACTGATGAGCCTAGTTGCAGGGCAGGAATAAAGAGGTAGACATAGAAAATGGACTTGAGGACATGGGGTGGGAGGGCAAAGTGAGAGTAGTATCGACATATATACACTAGCGAATGTAAAATAGTTGGCTGGTGGGAAGCAGCCGCATAGCACAGGGAGATGGGCTTGGTGCTTCGTGATGACCTAGAGGGGTGGGATAGGGAGGGTGGGAGGGAGGCTCAAGAGAGAGGGGATATGGGGATATGTGTATGCATATGGCTGATTCTCTTTTTTGTGCAACAGAAACTAACACAGTATTGCGAAGCACTTATACTCCAATAAATATCTATTTAAAAAATCACTATTTCTGTTTTCATTTCTTCTTCATACAATAAGTCAACAGTGTCATTTTTCTTACATTTTCCATATATGCTGCAGTAAAAGCATCACATTGGCTTCTCCTGTTGTTTTCTGGGAAATTGGCAGGACAAAATATCACCTAATGGAAACAGTACTGGAGTCTCAGTTCTGCCTCTCCCTAAACAAATAATGACAAACTGAGCCTGTTTTCTCAACCCAAATGCTTACCACAAAAGATTTTCATGATGGTAGAAGAACAGAATCCACATAAAATATACAGAAATATGAGAAAATTGTTACAAGTAAATGTTAAATTTATATCTCCATGTTTACTAGACACTAGAGTTCATTTTTAAGCAATAATTTCTATCCTCCTCTTTCTGCCCCCACCCCTCAAATTTTACATTTAGATGTCTCACCAAGAAAAGAAAAAAAAAGATTTCTTCTATAGAAAGCAGCAACTCACTACTGTGCATAGCTTCCAACTCTTTCTCACAAATTTCAAGCATATAGAATACACCAATGGCTTCTCTCTTGCCAATCCAAAGACCTCTTTAAAATTCTCATCTTTTTTGACCTCTCCACAGGATCTGACACTGCTAAACCTGCTGTTATTCTTGGAATGTTTTATTCCTGTGGCTTCTACAACAGCATCTCCTCCTCACATTTCCTACTATAACTCTGGCTGCCTCTTTCATTCTCTTTTAACAGCTTCTCTTCCTATGTCTGCCACCAAAATCATGGGTTCTCTGTGGTTTGCTCAGCTCTCTTCTCTTCATTCATCTATTTGACACAAATCGTTTTATTTCTTTTGTGATTTTAAAAGGATATTTTTTGTCTTTTTCCTCAGGTTTATTAAGGTATATTTGACAAATAATAGTATATATATATTTAAAGTGTATGACGTGATGAGTTGATACACATATGTATTATGCAGTGATTCCCATAATCAAGTTAATTAACACATCCATCACCTCACATAGTCACCCTTTTTATTTTTGTGGTCAGAATAAAGATTTACTGTCAACAAATTTCAAGTATACAATTCAGTATTAACTATAGTCACCATGTTGTACATTAGATTCTCTGAATTTATTCATCTTGTATCTGAAAGTTTGTAGCCCTTGTCCTACATCTCTACATTTCCTCTCAAACCCCAACCCCTGGCAACCACCATTCTGTTCTCTTTTGCCATTAATTCACATTTTTTTTTAAGATCCCACATAAGTACTACTATGCAGTATTTGTTTATCTTTGTCTGATTATTTTACTTAGCATCATGCCCTCCAGATTCACCCATATTGTCTCGAATATCAGGACTTCTTTCTTTGTAAGTGTGAATGATATTCTTATGTTTGTGTGTGTGTGTGTGTGTGTGTGTGTATTACATTTTCTCTATCCATTCATCAATTGGCAGAAATGTGGTTGTTTCCATGCCTTGGCTACTATGAATAATGCTCAGTGAACTTGGGAGTACAAACATCAACTGATTTCATTTCCTTTGGATATATATCCAAAAGTGGAATTGCTAGATCATATGGTAGTTCTATTTTTAATTTTTTGAGGAACCTTCATACTGTTTTCCACAGTGGCTGCACCAATTCATATTTTTAACCACAGTGTAAGAGGGATCCTTTTTTTCCACATCCTTGCCAACATTTATTATCTCTTATTTTTTTTGGAAGTTGCCATCCTGAGGTAGGTGTGAGGTGATAAGTCACTGTGATTTTGATTTGCAGTTCCCTGATGAGTGGTGATGTTGAGCATCTTTTGTAGTACCTGTTAGCCATTTGTATGTGTTCTTTGGGAAAGTATCTATTCAGGTCTTTGCCCATTTTTAAATCAGATCACTTTTGGTTTTTTGATACTGAGTTATATGTATTCATTGTATATTTTAGGTTTTAATTCCTTATATGATACATGGTTTGCAAATATTTTCTCCCATTCCATAGTTTCTCTTTTCATTTTCTTGAAAGTTTCCTTTGCAGTAAAGATTTTTTAATTTGTTACCATTTCATTTGTTTATTTTTCCTTTTGTCACCTGTGTTTTGATGTAATTTCCAAAAAATCATTGTCAAGATCAACATCAAGGAGCCTTTTCCCTGTGCTTTCTTCTACGAGTTTTATGGTTTTGAATATTACATTTAAGTCTTTAATACATTTTGGGCTAATTTTTGTGAGTGGCATAAGATAGGGGTCCAGTTTCATTCTTTAGCATATAGATATCCAGTTTTCCCAACACCATTTACTGCAGAAACTATCAATAATTATTCTTTCCTCACTGTGTGTTCTTAGTGTCCCTGTCAAAGATTTGTTGACCATATATGTGGGGGTTTATTTCTGGCCTCTCTGTTCTGTTCCACTGATCTTTGTGTCAGATTTACTCTCTTAACAAATTTCAAGTATACAATACAGTATTATTAACTATAGTCACCATGTTGTACATTAGATTCTCAGAATTTATTCATCTTGTATATGAAAGTTCATAGCCCTTGCCCAACATCTCTTCACTTCCTCTCAAACCCCAACCCCTGGCAACTACCATTCTATTCTCTTTTGCCAGTGTTCTCTTTTTTATGCCAGTGTGGTACTGTTTCGATTATTATAGTTTTGTAATATAGTTTGAAATCAGAAAATGTGATGCTTCCAGCTTTCTTCTTCTTTTCAAGATTGCTTTAGCTACTCACAGTATATAAAGTTCCTCTCATATTCTTTTGCCTATTGGCTGATCAACCATAAGCATTCTACAGACATCACAAACTCAGTATTCAAAAATCAAACTCATCATATTCTTCTGGTGACAGTACTCATCAACCATCTCTCAGACTTAATGTCTATGTTTTTCCTCAGGGTTTGGTGAACATATCATAAGCTTACATTCATCATCTGTATTTTGAGTTTACCAATGTTTCTAAAGCAGTTGTTAATTCAGTGATTTATTTTATGTTTTCTCTTAGATATTTCCTTCCTTCTTTGTCTATTTTCAAGTCTCTTCTATAAGTCTGCTCCCTTTTGTATCTCAGACTATTTTCTTGTTATATCATCTATTGTATCACTTCATAAAACACATTTTCAGTTCATTTTCTTAAGGGCACAAACTCACTCTGAAATTTACTCCATTTTCCTGTGGAAAAAACATTTCTTTTCAAATTATGCCCTTCTTCCCCACTTGAATACTATGTCTATCTCCATTTGTGTTGCAATTACTTTGAGTAAGCTCCGTGTAGGAAGAAAGATATTGTTACTCATTCTTGATTAAGAATTTATTCAGAGCTGGCATTTGCCCAAAACTCATGTGGGTGGATTATCACTGACTCCCCTCATTGTTCACTTAAATTCATTAGAAGTTCTTCTCAAATCAGAAGCAATTTAAATTTTTGTAATAGCAAGACCATGAATTCAGTGTCCTGTGGGGAGCGGGGAATATGCTGCCACTGTGAGAAGTCCTAGTATTGGAGAGTCTCCTCTGAAAGTTTTTACTTTCCCCTGAGTTTCATTAAATTGCTGGAGCAAAATTATTAGCCAGTTTAGCACAGCTTCTATTTCAAGAACCTAGGATGGCAATACCCAACTTCTTTTCTGATATGCTTCCTTCTGACATTAAAAAGATTCCAGCTGCTGCTGAAAGGTAAAGCTACTTTAAAAGAGAACTCCAGTCCCTGCATATTTTCTGTTTATGTAGGCATACTCACCCTTGGGCACTTATATACCTTACCCAAAAATGAATAACTTCAAAAAGAGTCCTGTATATCTGTTCTATAGCACAAAGCTCTAAATATCTGGTGGCATTTAAATAGCATACTGTTTTCTGAAATTCTCTCTCTATATAAAAATAGATAAATATTGCTCTTTTCTGAACATTCTCCAAACTACGCACGATGAGACTGTTTTACATAACATAAAGGACTTTTATAAAGATGGTTAGTTGAATCTAAGTGTCTAACCTACTCTCCCCTCCAGTAAACGCAAAGAGTGGGATGTAAAATTGTGCTAAAAACAGTATGTGTCCTTATCTACAGAGAATGCTACAATGGGCACTACACAATGAGAACTAGGCTGAACTAGCCAACACCACTGAAAACAAACATGTCCAACCCATAGAATTTATCTACCCAGTGCCAAACTGAAAGTTGAAAAATACAACTTTCAATTTAAGATTAAGTTACTCTGTTTTTAACTTTAATGAAATCATTATAAGATCACAATCAGCTAGAAACAAAACTGTCTAATCTCTTAAGTGATTTTAAAAAATGTCTCACTCCTAATCATTAATAGCTCACACATTAAAAGTTTTGTTTCTGTATTTCAAGATGGCAGATACCTAGCAATGTGTAAGAAATAATAATGCATGACTGCTGAGAAAGTGGGAGAGAATATGAATAAGAGCACACATGGAGAAACTGGCCTTACCAGATAGGAAGGAACTGAAGCATGAGTGTGGTTGCACACAATTTTAATACTTGGTAGATGGTAGTTGATTACATTTTAGATCAGAGAATCTCAAACCTGGTTGCAACTTTGGAATAACCAGGTGAGTTTCTAAAATGACACCTATCTTGGATATGCTGACTTTTTTGTTCTGGAGTGTGATAGAGGAATATTTTTTTTTAATTTTCCCAGGTGATCCTAAGGTGCAACAGGTTGACCACTCTTTTCAGAGGTACAGGAAGAGTGACTGACTCAAAAAAAAAAGTTGGGGACAGAAAAGGGATTGTGAAGAAGCTTTTAGAGAACATATGCAGAATGCTAGAAAGGTGAGTTTCTACACAGAAATAACAGAAGTTAGGCAGTGATGTAGGCTCAACTGAAGAGGGGACTGATGTTAGAGCTGTACCTACCTATCCTATTTGAATCTTTCCCAAAGTGCTGACCTACATCCTTGAGATTCAAAGTGTGTTCTGTGACCTCCCCTGGGGACTTGTTAAAATACAGAACCTCAGTCCCACCCTGGATCTCCTAAATCAGACTTTTAATTTTAACAAGAGTGCAGATCCAGAAATGACACATCACTGGGTTCCTCAAGCACTTATTTCTTTTGCGGGTAGAACAAAAGGACAGAAAGCTTGGGAATTCGGGAGTGAATTGATCAACTATAAACATGAGCTAGGTAGATGTTAAAGTTTAGTAGGGGTGGGAGGACTTGTGCAGGTGTTCTGGCTAGCAGTTGTAGGAGCTATTAAATCACTGAAACACGGGCTGCTTTACACTCAAGGAGTTAGAAAAGGAAAATATAGATAAGAGGCCAGATGGCTACTTCTGACTGGTTCTTGGAGGACAGTGGACACTCAAGCTTAATAGTCTGGTAGCTTTAGTGCAGACGCCAATATTCTCTCTAGGTTTAAGATATTAGTGTCTGTGGCAAGTACAGCAACATCTGGTAGTCAAAAATATCTGAAAATCAGGAATTTGCCTTTCGTACATATGTGTACATGCAAACATGTGAGCATGTGATATGTCTGTACTGAATAGAGGCAGTCAAAATGAGAGTAAGAAGCAGAAGCAAATCTACTGTAAGTTGAAACTATGTTTATATGGAAACCAGTAATTTTAGCACAGAGAATTTGAGGTAAAGTCAGGTTTCTCTGGGCACATGTGATTTAGAGCACTGATTAACCAAGGATTTATTCATGGGACTGATCCCCAGGTTCTTGATGTTGAAAATACGCTCTCAGCAGTATAACAAAGCACGAAATTGAGCTTGTTAGGCGTTAGTATTCCTAGGAACAGAAAAGGTAGCTCCTTTAAGGACCAGTAGGCAATCCTATGAAGAATATTTCCTTCATCTATGAATCTTGTGGAATTACTTTACTGACCTATGAGAGCATGGTACAGGAAAAGGTAGACTGTTCTGATGTAACAAGGTAACTTCTACAGGTTATAAAAAAAAGGAAATCAAACAGATTTTCTCTTCTCTAGTCTTCATCTTGCATAATGTGATGAGAATTTTTACTTACTTTTACTTTGTAATTTCTCTGTAAGAGAACAGAATAAACCCATACAAAGTGCCCTAATATTAATGATAAAGTTATAATTAGACATCATGGCTGTCCATCATTTGGGTGCTACAGGGTGAGGAAGGACAAGCCATGTTTACACATCCTTGATCATGAACTCTCAAGATATAATGGAAGTGAGGAAAGAGGGAGCATTCTTAAGTCTTCTTCTCAAACTCTGAAACAATTCCATGGTTAGAGAAAAACTTCATCAGAGAACCAAGAAACTGTAACCAAAGTGTGTGTCGTACCTAATTACTACTTAATGTAATACTTTGTTTAAAATACACACAGAGAGATACACACACACAAAGGAATATATACATATACATGAAGATTGATAGAGAAAGAAGATCTGACTCATAGGTCTGTCTTAAAATTCTGAATGCTTCACTAACTTATGATGATAACCTATATACTTTTGAGGTTCTATACCTAAATTCAAATAAAACAGTAGCTCCTTCCTTCCTTCCCTCTTTTCTTTCTTCCTTCTTCTCTCCCTCCCTACCTTTCTTTTTACAGCAGCCTTTTCCTTGAGGACTCTACACAAAAAGAAAAAAGGTTAGAGAATCTACCAAGGATGCTTTTCTTAGAAGGAGCTATTATTAGGTTTTGGTTATATTGCAATTGTTTGATTTTTTAACAACTTTATTGCAATATAGTTCATGTACCATACAATTCACTGTTTAAATGGCACAACTCAAAGATTTTCAGTATATTCACAGAATTGTGCAAACATAACCACTACTTTAGAACATTTTCATAATTCTAAGAAGAAACCTCATACAGATTCACTTCCCCTTTCTCCCAAATTTCAACCCCACCCCGTAGCCCTAAGCAAACACTAATTTACTTTGTCTTTATAGATCCACCTATGCTGAACAATTCATATAAATAAAATCGTGTAGTATGTGGTCTTTTGGAACGGGTTTCTTTCCTTTGGCATAATGTTTTAAAGGTTCGTCTATTTTTGTGGCCAAATTATAACATATTCCACTGTAAGGATATACCACATTTTGTTTATTCGTCAACTCACGGTCATCTGGGTTGTTTCTATTTGAGGGCTATTATGAAGAATGTTGTTATGAACATTCATGTACAAGTTTTTAAATAAACAAATGTTTTCAGTTCTCTTGAGTATATACCTAGGAGTGGAATTTCTGGGTCATATGGTAACTCCATTTAACTTTTGAGAACTGATAAATTGTTTTCCACAGTGGCTACACCACTTTACATTCCCACCAGCAATTTATATGGCTTCCAATTTCTCCACATCCTCACCAACACTTGTTGCTGTCTTTCCTTTGATTCTAGACATGATAATCAGTATAAAGTGGTATCCTACTGTGGTTTCGATTTGCATTTCTCTAATGACTAGTGATGCTGAGCATCATTTTCATGTGCTTATTGCCCATTTGCATCTATTCCTTGGAGTAATTCAAGTCAGATTCTTTGCCCATGTTTTAATTAGGCTGTCTTTGTATTATTGTGTTATAAATGTACTTTATGTGTTCTGTATACCAGTACCTTATTAAATGTATGAATTAGACATGTTTTCTCCCATTCTGGAGGTTGTCTTTCTTACTTTCCTGATGGTGTCCTTTGAAGCACATAAGTCTTTAATTTTGATGAAGCCCAATTCATTTTTTCTGTCACCGAAGTCTTGGTGTCATATATAAGAAGCCATGACCTCACTCAGGGTCACAAACATTTACTCTTATGTTTCCTTCAAAGGATGTTAAGTTTTAACTCTTCCATTTAATCTATGATGCATTTTGAATTAATTTTTGTACATATGGTGTGAGGTAGTGGTCCAAATGCATTACTGTACATGTAGATATTCAGCTGTCCCAGCACCATTTTTTGAAAAGACTATCCTTTCTCTACTGAAACATTTTGGAAACTTTGTCTAAAATCAATTGATTGTAAGTGTAAGAGTTTATTTCTGGACTCCCAATTCTATTCCACTGATCTATATCCCTATCCTTATGCTAGAACCATACTGTCTTGAGTACTATAAATTTATAGTAAATACTGAAATCATGAAGTATGAGTCTTCAAACTTTGCTCTTTTTTTTTCAAGATTGTTTTGACTATTCTGGGTCTCTTGTATTTTCATATAGCTTTAGAATCGGCTTCTCAATTTCTGCCAAAATGTCAGCTGGGATTTTAACAGGAATGGTGCTGAATCTGTAGATAAATTTGTAGTGTGTATTGATTTCCTGTATCTGCTGTAACAAATCACCACAAACATGGTGGCTTGAAAGTATAAAAATCAATTCTCTCTCAGTTCTGAAAGCCAGAATTCTAAAACAAGGCGTCAGCAGGGTCACATTCTCTCTGGAGGCTCTAGGAATAATCTGTTCTTTGTCTCTTCCAGCTACTGGTGGCTACTGGCATTCTTTGACTGGTGGCCACATCACTACAATCTCTGCTTCTGTGGTCACATTGTCTCTTCTTCAATCTGTATCAAGCCTCCTCTGCCTCACTCTTCTAAGAACATCTATCAAGATCTTTAATAATAAGTGCAAAGACTCCTTTTCTGACTAAGGTAACATTCAGAGGTTCCAGGAATTGGAAAGAGGACACGTCTCTTGAGGGGGCCACAATTTAGCCCACTACAGGGAGTATTCCCATTATAACAATATTGTCTTGCAATCCATGAACACAAATGTCTTTCTATTTATTTAGGTCTTCTTTAATTTTTTTCAATAGTTTTGTAGTTTTCAGTGCTCAAGGACAGCACTACTTTTGTTAAATTTTTTCCTATTTTATTATTTTTGATGCTATGAAAAATGGAATCACTTTTACTTTATTTTCAGGTTGTTCATTTTTATATGATATATATAAATACAAGTGATTTTTGTATATTGATATTGTACCTTGAAATTCTGAATTCATTTATTGTTCTAATATCTTTTTAGTGAACTCCTTAGGACTTTCCATATACAAGATCATGTTGTCTGCAAATTGTGTCATCTTTGAAACTAAAAATAATAGTTCTATTTCTTCCATCCTAATTTGGTTGCTTTTTTTCTTTCTTTCTTTCTTTTTTTTTTTAAACCTAATTGCTCTATCTAGGACCTTCAGTACAATGTTGGATGAAAGTGTCAAGGGTGAATATCTTTGTCTTGTTCCTGATTTTAGGAAAAAGTACTGAGTCTTTTTCACCATTAGGTGTGATATTAACAATGGATTTTTTTTCCATAGATTAAAAAAAGTTTGAGAAGTTCCCTTCTACTCTTAGTTCCTTGAATTTTTTAATCATGAAAGAATGTTAGATTCTTTCAAAAGCTTTTTTTTTTTTTGCATTTATTGATTTTTGTCCTTTACTGATGTGGTGTACTACATTAAACGATATTTTTGATGTTAATTCAACCTTGCATCCCTGTAATAAAGCCCACTTGGTCATATTCTATAATACTTTTTATGTGCTGGATTCAGTTTGCTAGTATTTTGTTAAAGATGTATGCATCTAAATAGGCAATGTTTATATGTGTTCCTTCTGTGGGGGTTAATTTTTTATCTCACACTTTATGTTCATATAGTTCTTTTAAAGAATCACCTGTCTGCAATTATTCATATGAATTACCATGAGGTGTCTCAGCATTCTTCATGAACCATAAATGTAGAAGGCACTTACCTCCTTCCCACTCCCAAGAATGATTAAATTGTATCAGAATCATTCCATCATGAATTTTCTTTTATTTTAGTACTGTTGCTTAAAATTCCATTACAACTGCATTCCTTAGAGTTAATATCAAAGTCCTCAACAAGGAAGTTCCTATCCCCTGGTGTTTCAGTACTGACTGCTGCTTTCAGAACTGAGTTCCATAGTTTATCGTGATTCTCAGCATGAATGAGAAAAAAATAGCATTAGTGTTGCTCCATTCTCCACCCAGTTCAGGGACCTTATAGTCTCTGCAACCTAACACTGCTCCACAGCTACTAATGACTTCTTCTCCTTAAGAGCCATGCCTAGGGGATATATACCATATCTTCATACAACACTCTTAGGTCGAGGACTCAGATATAAAAGTACTGATAATCTGCCTTATCTAAGACACACTTTAGGCAAGTTATTTGTCTGCCTTCAGTTTCGTGGGGTTATTGTTAAGGTTAAATAAAAGTGTATATGTCAAGTGTCAGGCACTATGCCAGACACAATTAGCATGTAATAAATGACATCTTTTTGTTTTTAAAGATAGGTAAGGATTAATGGAAACTGTTTAGCAAAGTACTTAAGACCTATAAAAGGCTTGATAACTCAATTGAGTTGAGTAACTCAATTTGAGTATCTTTTTGATACTCAAAAAGTTTTGGTATGGTTGTTGCACTGATGATGATGATAATGAGGATATTGAAAACACTAAATCCAAAAACTAGGCTTCAAATCCTAGCCCTACTATTTCCTCTCTCTGTGAGGCTGACCAAGTCTCTGAGCCTTACTTTCTTAATATATAAATGTAGATGATGCACTTTTCCCAAGACCTTTGGGAGAAACAAATGAAATTATGTTTAGGACAGCATCACTTATAATGTAAAGTCAGGTACCAATATTTTTACTGCCATAACTGATGGAATTTTGCCTAAGTAAAACAACCATTCAGTAAGGTTTGAATTGAAATCTACTGAATTTTAATATATTGTTGGATGTGTGTGAAATAACTGGGTTGTCATTTGTGATTTTTTTTCAGATATCAATAATATTTGCTTGAGATGTGTGGCCAAAATGGCAGAGTAGGAAGATCCTGAGCTCACCTTCTCCCAGGGGCACAAAAAAATTACAACTATTTATAGAGCAACCATATGAGAATGCCCTAAAGACTAGCAGAAAATATTTTCCACAACTAAAGATAAAAAGAAAGAAACACAACAAGTTGGGTAGAAAGGGAAGAGACACAGTATACTCAAGACCCATGCCCTTGGGTATGCAACCCACAAAGAGGATGGTAATCACAATTGCAGAGGTTCCCCACAAGGGGCAAGAGGTCTGAGTCCCACATTGGGTTCTGCAGCCTGGGGCTCCTGCACCAGGAAGGCCAGCCCCTAAAACATCTAGCTTTGAAAGTCAGCAGGGCTTGTATAGGAAAGCTGGAGGGCTGTAGGAAACAGTCGCCTCTCTTAAATGGTGTGTACAAAATCCCTCCAAGTCCTAGTACAGAGGAAGTAATCTGAATAGAGCTAGTCAGATCTACTTGCTGATCCTGGAAGAACCTCCCAGAGAAGCAGGAATCAACTGGGACTTCCTCTGAGGTCATAGACACTGGCAGCAGCCACTTATGTGAGCTTGTTCTATCCAAGAAAGCCAATGCAAGAAAGAGGCATAGTGGAGTCCTCCTTCTAGCTTGTTAGCATTAAGGGCTTACCGGCCCATCGGTGGGCCAGCACCAACCATGGGTCCACAGCCAACCATCCCAGGATAGGCACCACCTACCAGTGAGACACACCAGCACCAGGAAACCTTGAGCCATGCAGACAGCCTTGCAGGGACCCAAGCCCACCCAACAACTGGATAGCACCATCCACGGGACACCCTTGGGGTCTATGGCCAGTGGCCCTGGGAGCCAGCCCCATCCACCAGTGGGTCAGCAGACACCACATGAGGAAGAACCTAGCAGCCAACCAGGCTAAGGCCTTCCTACCAGCATGCTTACAGTAGTCAGTCCCACCACAACAGAAGGGTTCATGCAGCCTAAATATGGAGCACCACTAGAGCATATAGATTTGGTGATTGCAGGGGAGTGTTCTGCTGGGCCGCATAGGATGTCTCCTACATAAAGACAATTCTACAAAATCATGAAACAAAACAGACCTACCTAATACACAGAAATAACCACAAAATTCGGCAAAATGAAAAGAATGTGTTCCAAACAAAGGAACAAGGAAAAAACCTCAGGCAAAGAACTAAATGAAGTAGAAATAAGCAATCTACCCAATGAAGAGTTCAAGGTCATGATCATAAAGATCCTCAAAAAACTCAAAAGAAGAATGGATGAAAACAATGAGAAGTTCAACAGGTAGAAAATAAAGAACAAAACAGAGCTGAAAAATACAATAATTGAAATTTAAAATACAACAGTAGATTAGATAATATAGAAGAGTGCATCAGTGAACTAGAAGACAGAGTAGTGTAAATCACCCAGGCTGCAGAGAAAGAAAAGAAAAAAGAATTTTAAAAATTGATGACAGTTGAAGAGACCTCTGGGACAACATCAAGCATACCAACATTTGCTTTATAGGTGTCTGAGAAGGAGAAGGGAGAGAGAAAGAGTAAGAGAATTTATTTAAAGAAATAATAGCTGAAAATTCCCTAACCTGAAAAAGGAAATTGATGCCCAGGTCCAGGAAGCACAAAGATTCCCAAACAAATGAATCCAAAGAGGTCAACACTAAGAAAAATTATAATTAAAATCGCAAAAATTAAAGATGAAGAATCTTAAAAGCAGAAAAAAAAAAGACTAATTACATACAAGGGAACTTCCATAATACTATCAGCTGACTTTTCAGCAGAAACTTTGCAGTCCAGAGGGAGTGTCACAATACAGTCAAGGGGATGAGCGGAAAAACCCACAATCAAGAATAATCTAGGGGGCTTCACTGGTGGCGCAGTGGTTGAGAGTCCGCCTGCCGATGCAGGAGACACAGGTTCGTGCCCCGGTCCGGGAAGATCCCACATGCCACGGAGTGGCTGGGCCCGTGAGCCATGGCCACTGAGCCTGCGCATCCGGAGCTTGTGCTCCGCGACAGGAGAGGCCATAACACTGAGAGGCCCGTGTACCACAAAAAAAAAAAAAAAAAAAGAATTATCTACTCAGAAAGGCTGTTATTCAGATTTGAAGGACAGATAAATACTTTTACAGACAGGCAAAACTAAAAGAGTTCAGCACCACTAATCCAGCATTATAAGAAAATGTTAAATGGACTACTCTAGGCAGAAAAACAAAGACCACCATAAGAGATATGAAAATTATGAAACGAAGAACCTCATTGGTAAAGGCAAATATACAGTAGTATATCAACCACTTGATTTACAGTAATAGATCAACCATGTATAAAGCTAACAGTGTTAAAAAAC